>NC_072431.2:100121500-100737500 GCF_028878055.3 Symphalangus syndactylus
ATAAAATTGACATTTGGGACTTAATTAAACTGAAGAGCTTCTTCACAGCAAAAGGAATTCCAACAGAGTAAAACGACAACCTACAGAATGGGAGAAAATATTTGCAAGCTGTGCATCGACAAAGGACTAATATCCTGAATCTATGAGGAACTTGAATCAACAAACAAAACCAACCCCCTTAAAAAGCAGGCAAAGGCATGAACAGACACTTCTCAAAAGATGACATAGAAGCAGCCAACAAACATATGAAAAAATGCTTATCACCACTAATCATCAGAGAAATGCAAATCAAAACCACAACGAGATACCACCTCACGCAAGTCAGAATGACTACTATGAAAAAGTCAAAATATGGGCCGGGTGCAATGGTTCATGCCTGTAATCCCAACACTTTGGGAGGCTGAGGCAGAAGGATCACGAGGTCAGGAGTTCAAGACCAGCCTGGCCAACATGGTGAAACCCTGCCTCTACTAAAAATACAAAAATTAGCCAGGCGTAGTGGTGAGCGCCTGTAATCCCAGCTACTTGGAAGGCTGGGGCAGGATAATTGCTTGAACCTGGGAGGCGGAGGTTGCAGTGAAGTGAGATGGCGCCACTGCACTCCAGCCTGGGCAACAAGAATGAAACTCCGTCTCAGGGAGAAAAAAAAAGAAAAAAAGTCAAAATATGGCCAGGCGCAGTGGCTCACGCCTGTAATCCCAGCCCTTTGGGAGGCCATGGTAGGCAGATCACCTGATGTCAGGAGTTCGAGACCAGCTGGCCAACATGGCAAAATCCCATCTCTACTAAAACTACAAAAATCAGCCGGGCGTGGTGGCAGGCACCTGTAATCCCATCTACTCAGGAGGCTGAGGCAGGAGAATTGCTTGAACCCGGGAGGCAGAGGTTGCAATGAGCCAAGATCAAGCTACTGCACTCCAGCCTGGGCAACAGAGTGAGACTTCATCTCAAAAAAAAAAGTCAAAATATAACAGAGGTTGGTGAGGATATGGAGCAAAGGCAACACTTACACACTGTTGGTAGGAATGTAAATTAGTTCAGCCCCTGTGGAAAGCAGTATGAAGATCTCTCAAAAAACTAAAACTAGTACTACCATTCAACCCAGCAATCAATCCTATTATTGGGTATCTACCCAAAGGAAAAGACATCATTCAACCAAAAAGACACCTGCACTCGTATGTTTACTGCAGCACTATTCACAACAGCAAAGTCATGGAATCAACCCAGGTGCCCATCAATGGTGGACTGGATAAAGAAAAAGTGGTACATATACACCATGGAATACTACACAGCCATAAAAAAAGAATGAAACAATATCACTTGCAGCAATATGGATACAGCTAAAGGCCATTATCCTAAGTAAATTAACGCAGAAACAGAAAATCAAATACAGTCATGTTCTCACTTATAAGTGTGAGCTAAACGATGGGTACACACAGACATAAAGATGGAAACAACAGATGCAGGGAACTCCAAAAGTGGGAAGAGAGGGAGGGGGACAAAGTTTGAAAAACCACCTATTAGGTACTATGTTTGCTACTTGGGGAATGGGTTTACTAGAAGCCCAAATCCCAGCATTACACAATAGATCAATGTAATAAACCTGCACATGTACCCCACCTCCTCAACCGAAATTTTTTTTTAAAAGGTAACAGGGCATCTACAGCATGTTTACCTCTCAAAGTCAAGAGTAATATTTCTTAGTAATAGCAACAGGTCTTGTTAACTTTAGCACTCATTACCTGCGAAGTTCTTCTGTGAAGAACTATGTGTGATTTCTCATTTGATTTTCACAGTAACTCTATGAAGACAGGTACTATTTCTAGTCTCATTTTTTACAAGAGAGAAAACCAAGACTAAGATTACACTCCTATTAAGTGACAGAATTAGGATCTGGACTCAACAAGATGAATTTAAAGTTTGTACAAAGTACTGCTATACTTTGTAACAATTTAAACACAAATTAGTGTTACTTTTGGGCAGCTATGTGTATTTACAGAAGGGAAGTAAAACTGAATTTAGTGCCACATAAAATAGGCTTACAATTTTGGTAACTGGATGAGACTGTAACTACTGTCAAGTTTCTTATATGACCATTTCTGATCCATTATCTTTATAAAGTAAACATCTGCTAAATTTCAAATTACTCCATAAAACAAGAAGCATTTTAGAAATGTTAACACAAACGGAACAAGGTAAAATATTATTTTGGGGGATACAATAACATTTTTCTCTTTTTGTTTGGTATTTGTGGTTTATGGTGTCTCTAGGTATGGATTTATTTTTATTTATGCCAGTTAGGATCACTGCACTCTTTCAATCTGAGAATTTCTAGCTTTCAGCAATTCTATAAGGCTCTCCAGCATTTCCCTTTAAATACTGCCTCTCCACAATTCCATCTCTTTTTCTGCGATTTTTATATGTATGGTGTATGCTCTCATTCCAGGCTCCATGCCAGGTACTCTCTCCTATTTTCCATGCTTCTCTCTCTGTTACACTCTGTGTAATTTCCTCAGAACTACCTTATACTTGACTAATTCTCCTTGCAGCTCTATCTAATCTGCCACTTAACCTATCTATTCAGCCAGACTCTAATTTCAATGATTAATGTCTAGTTAAATCTGAATCTTTTTCAAAACTTCCTGTTCTTTATTTACAGTGTCTTATTTTTTCCCATATTTCCTATTCATCTGTTTATAATTTTAACTATTTGAAAATAAAGCTGTTAATTTTAAATGTTCTTAGGGGTAATAATTCTCGTATCTGCTTACTCTCACTCCTTATTTGTCATTTTTCATCACAAGTTCACCGTTAATAGGGACTGTATGTTAGTACAGGAATCCCATATGGGTTTACGAACAGTTTTGGATTTGTTTCTGCCAGGCTATTCTGGGATATCACCAACTTTGAGATTTTTGTAAGGCAGTAAAAGGGATTTGACATTTTCCATTGCCTTTAACATCACTCCATGGAGAACAGTCAGTTTGTCGTATAAAAAATAGCTCTTCGATTCTGCCTTACAATGTAAGCTTTATCAAGTTACTTAAGACTACAATTAGGGATCCACATTTAAGTTAAAACTCAACCACAGAAACCACCAATGTACATAAATGAACAGAGACGTCAAATAAGAGAACAGAAACCTGCCACAGAAGGCAAAGTTCACACATGCTCAGGCAGCGATAACTTAGACTTTCTTATTTAAAATTCTGCTTAGTAGCTGGCAAGTTTTCTTTTTTTTTTTTTTTAACTTCAGTTAAAAAAAAGATGCCAATTTCAGGAAGCATCCTGAATTCAGAAAGATTAAAATGTGTTTTGAGGGGAGAATCTTAAAACCAAGAAAATGTAGTATATAAGGCAGAAGGTAGGCTTATAACTTATAATATAGTACCTCAACTCCCTGGAAGACCAGATTATATCCACAGTGGGAAAAAATATGCTCTTTCCTGCAAACATGTTAGACAGGAACCCAGATGATTAGCAGGCTGCATATGCACACTGGAATCAAGGTGCTAACAGCCTGATACAATCACCTGCAATATTTGTGTGAGCTTGACAAAATAGATTCTCCCATAGACTGTGTAGAAATTGGCAGCTTTTTTCATAATTTTTATTGCAGAACAAATTGCCTTCCAACTGGCTCAATCTTTCTTCAAACATGTTTACTTTAACAGGGTAATAGTCACATCTTGCTCTGTCCATAGAGTTGTTCTTCTTTCTGATGAGTCTGAATAGCTCTGTTTCGATTCTCAAGTTTATAATTTAACTCCCAGAAGACTTTATTTCAAGTTGTACCTCTTCTAAGTACACATGCACAAACATAGTAGCAACCACAAGTAAAACAAAGATACTTAAATATAAATAAATCTTACTGCCTTGAATCACAGAAGTCTAAAGTAAAAACTGAACTTATTATGATATAAAGTATACCATGATCAGGTATAGTTTAAAGACCAATACAATCAAGACTAAGAATTTGCTACATCAAAGCTACAATAAGATATGATCTCACCCCAGTTAAAACGGCTTTTATCAAAAAGACAAGCAATAACAGATGCTGGCAAGGCTGTGGAGAAAGGGGAACCCTTGTACATTGTTGGTGGGAATGTAAATTAGTACAGCCACTATGGAGAACAGTACAGAGGTTCCTCAAAAAACGAAAAAGAGAACTACCATATGATCCAGCAATCCTGTTACTGGATATATATCCAAAAGAAAGGAAATCAGTACATCAAAGAAATATCTGCACTCCCATGTTTACTGCAGCACTATTCACAATAACCAAGATATGGATTCAACCTAAGTATCCATCAACAGATAATGGATACAGAAAACGTGGTATCTATAAACAATGGAATATTATTCAGCCATGAAAATGAATGAAATCCTGTCATTTTCAACAACATGGATGGAACTGGAGGACATTATGTTAAGTGAAATAAGCCAGGCACAGAAAGACAAGTATAGCATATTTTCACTTATTATGTGGGAGCTTAAAAAACAAAACAAAACAAAACTGATCTCATGGAAACAGAGAGAAGAATGATGGCTACCAGAGGCTGGGAAGGGTACTGGGGAAGGGGGATATAAAGAGGGTTTGATTAATGGGTACAAAAATATGGTCAGATAAAAGAAATAAGACCTAGTGTTTGGAAGCACAACAGGACAACTATAGTTAACAATAATTTATTGTGTATTTCAAAATAACTAGAAAAGCAGAACTGGTATGTTCCTAATACAAAGAAGTTACAAATGCTTGAGGTGATGGATGTCCCAATTATCCTGATTTGATCATTACACATAGTACGTTTGTATCTGAATATCACATGTACCCCCATAAATGTACTATTATGTACAAATAAAATTTTTTTAAAAACTAAGAATTTGCTAATAATATTTAATTCATTTTTTTGGCTTGTCTGAAATATCCTAGAAGGAGCAAGGAAATGAAGAGAGCCTCTATACTCATAAAATTTGTATTAGATTCATAGACTATACAAGGAATTATTAGGTCCATAAACTCAACAATGAAGCACATGAAAGAGGGAAAAGTATATGAAATAGGCAGTCCTTGACATGAAGGCAACCTATGTTGTTGAACACTCACTGTGGCATTCTTAATTTTTTTCAAGCTGCCAAAATACCATCTGCAATAGATAGTGCCACCCACATCATTCAAAATCCTTCCCTGCCCTGACAGCCTTGGGCGTCCCATTGGGACCTCTGCCGAGCCAGCTGCCCAAGCCCTGAGAGCTTCTACTAGTTAGCCAATTTCTTCTTCAGGTACTAGGATGTGGGTGTTCATATTGTGCATTTAAAAAAATAAGAAGGTTTTGGTGAGCTAGTCTGAAAAACCAATATTTCAAATATCATCTCTGTGAGAAAGAGTCTGAAACTCTAAATCATCAACTTATATTTGAATTTCTGGAACTCATCCAATTCAGGAGCTTATCTATATAAATATATCCAGTCTGAAGAAAACAAGCCCCACTATTCTTGTGTTATAACTATGAATGTTTATAGACAGTTAACATTCACTTAACAAATAAATTTCCAAATTTCAGACCTAGCTACTCTGGAAAAGGCTGCAAAAAGTGTAAGTTAAGTGAGCACTGTGGTGAAAAAAATGTTCTTGTTTGAGCGCTAACACAATTTAGAGGCCCAATGTATCTGATGCATCTCTCTATGGAATCAACATGTAGGAATTCAAATATAAAATTGTGAGGAATCCAGTTGACTAAAAAGATTCAGTTTTAGAGATTCTCTGGCTTTACCTTGTTCTACTTTATAATAATCCTAGATGGTCTGCTTATTAGGTATTAAAGAAGCCAATTTCCATTTGGACTCATCACCTGTGATAGACATTTTGGGGGGTCTGCCTTTAAAACAAGGTGGTATTAGAACTCCCCTTGCCTATGATAGGAAAGTACATTATTAATCTGCCACCTCTCTGTAACCCTCCAAATCAGTCCAGGCAAAGCTCCTTTCTTCTTCACTTACTCATAACTGGCCACTGTCCAAGAGCTAGTTTCAAAACCTCAAAAACTATATATGGTTTTTATTAAGAAGCTGTATTTGCTTCTTGCTGTGAATGTTTATACAGTTAATACATACTTTGAATTTTTTATCTCTACAAAATAAAAAATAAAAGAAGCCAGGCACGGTGGCATGCACCTGTAGTCCTAGCTACTTAGGAGGCTGAGGTAGGAGGATCACTTGTGCCCAGGAGTTTGAGGCTGTAGTGTGCCATGACTGTGCCTATAGATAGCTACTGAGCTCTAGCTCAGGCAACAAAGCAAGATCCTGACTCTAAACACAAAAATATATACTTTTTTAATTTTTTTAAAGGTTTCAGTCAGCAACTTTAAGAATGCTTACAACTTTATTTACTTATTGCATGAAATTTATTAATTTCTAGATTGAAATACTGTTAAATATTTAAAATTCGAAATATTTGGTTGTTACAGTATCCCCAAGCAGAAGGTTATATATTAATTAGTTCTTAAGACACCAAACAAGTGATCTAGCAGAAAAGTTTAATGACTTAGGCATAGTTAAATCAGGAAATTAAAAACTGTCAAATATCCAAACCTGACCAAAAACAAGCAATGGGGAAAGGATTCCCTGTTCAATAAATGGTGCTGGGATAACTAGCTAGCTATATACAGAAGATTGAAACTGGACCCCCACCCCGCGCCAACTTCCTTAAGCCATATACAAAATGTAAAATCCAAAACTATACAAACCCTGGAAGACAACTTATGCAATACCATTATAGACATAAGAATAGGCAAAGATTTCATGACAAAGGCACCAAAAGCAATTGCAACAAAACCAAAAATTGACAAACGGGATCTAATTAAACTAAAGAGCTTCTGCACAACAAAGGAAACTATCAACAAAGTGAACAGATAACCTACAGAATGGGAGAAAATTTTTGCAAACTAAGCATCTAACAAAGGTTTAATATCCAGCATATATAAGGAACTTAAATTTACAAGAAAAAAGCAACCCCATGAAAAAGTGTGCAAAGGAGATGAACACTTTTCAAAAGAAGACATAAATGTGGCCAAGAATCATATGAAAAAAAGCTCAACGCCAGTGATCATTAGAGAAATGCAAATCAAAACCACAAGGAGATACCATTTCAAGCGTCAGAATGCGTATTATTAAAAAGTAAAAAAAAAAAAAAAAAATACATGTTGGAGAGGCTGCGGAGAAAAAGGAATACTTAACACACTGTTGGTGGGAGTGTAAATTAGTTCAACCATTGTGGAAGACAGTATGGCAATTCCTCAAAGACCTAAAAACAGAAATACCATTTGACCCATCAATCCCACTACTGGGTATATACCCAAAGGAATATAAATCGTGTTATAAGACACATGCATGCATATGTTCACTGTAACACTGTTCACAAGAGCAAAGACATGGAATCAACCTAAATGCCCATCAAATGATAGACTGCATAAAGAAAATGTGGGTCCATATACACCATGTGAATACTACACAGCCATAAAAAAGAAGAAGATCGTGTCCTCTGTGGAAACGTGGATGGAGCTGGAGGCCATTATCCTCAGCAAACTCACACAGGAACAGAAAAGCAAATTCCACATGTTCTCACTTGTAAGTGGGAGCTAAATGATAAGAGCACATGGACACAAAGAGGGGAACAATACACATTGGAGCCTACCAGAGGGTGGAAAGTAGGAGGAAGGAGAGGATCAGAAAAAAATAACTAATGAGTACTAGGCTTAATACCTGAGTGACAAAATATCTGTAGAACAAACCCCCATGACACAAGTTTACCTATATAACAAACTTGCACATGTACTCCTGAACTTAAAAGTTAAAAAACTGTTAAATATCACAATATACAAGAAGACTATATCCTAGATATATTACACAAAAAGTAAATGTACAGAATAGTAAGACTGTGTGTAAATATATTATTATATGGTCAAATATATTATTATATGGTCAAATATATTTGTGATTTTCAAATTGAAAGCCAGAGGCTTAAGATTTATGGATATTTAAAGGTACTCCTATTAAACATAAACAATTATAGAGTATAATAAGATAGTGGAGCAGGTATGAAAAACAAACCCAAATACTTTTAGTCTCAAATTTTGAATGAGAACACTTTCTATTTCTTAAATAACTAAACTTGAAGTAGATAATGCAAAGTAGCCAATTCAATTTCATAATGCAAAAAGGTTAGGATATAATCAACAAATACATTCACTATGCCAAGTAACTGCTTAAAACCACTTTCACATTTCATCAGCAAATGAATGGGAAAAAGTGCTCTATTGTCAACCCTGTAATAGGGTGGCTGAAGCACCACCATACTAGAAAAAGTGAAGGAGAGGGAAGAATTGAGACACTGATTCCTACATCAACTTGCAAAACACTATCCAAAGTAATATGCTCATTTCAATGTTAAATTCTATCCCTCCCAACATTTTTATTACCTGAGGAGAAATCTCAGATAAGTGCTGCTATATCTACTAAGTTTTTCATAGAACCTTTTTATTTAACCAGTAATTCTTAACTCAAAGAAATCGGTGACTATTACTATTAGCAGGCTGTAAGCTCCATTTCTGTTCATTCACTGCTATATCTCTAATTCCTAACACAGTACCTCGCACATAATTGATGCTCAAAATATTTGCTGCATTTAGCCAATCTTTCAACTGGCTATAGTGTTTACTGGTACCCTTTCTACACATTTTATTTCAGGCCAAAATTTACATTTTAAAAAAATGAAATTTCTCTTAAGCTTTTGAAGTCTGTTTCTTTATAAAATTTTGAAAACAACTTTCATTTTTCCTTCATTTTATTCTATTCATTGGTTAGGACAGAACTACTTGATTTTTCCCCCCCAAGTCTATTCCAAAGTATGCCAAGGCTACATTTAAAATCTTTTCTAGGTTTTGGAATATCTAGAGATTTTGGTCAGGAAAGAATGGTACAGCCTAAAATACCAGACCTAACAAAAATACCAGTTAGCTCCAGAGCTCAAAGACTGAATTTGTCTATGGGAGGAAAGACAGAGACACATATGCATCGCATAAGTAGAGTTTTGGGTTTCTCTTAATGACTTTTTCTCCCATTAGGCATCTATTTACTACTGAATAAACTTTTATCCTCCCTACTGCTATATATGTTCCCTTCATTTACTCTATACTCTTAAACAAAAAGAAAAAAGTTGCAATTTCAACCATGCTTACTTACTTTTGAAAATGGCCATTATGAACATTACATTTTACTTAGGCGTAACCCAAAAGATTTTATTTCAATGCAGTAGTTCTCAAAGTGTGGTCCAAAGAATCTTGTAGAGTAGGAGAAGTGGAAGAGCCTTTGAAATCCTTTTAGATTAACACAGTAAAAACTATTTTCATGGTAACATTAAGACAGTATCTGCCTTTTTTTTTTTTTTTTTTTTTTTTGAGACAGAGTCTCACTCTGTCTCCAAGGCTGGAGTGCAGTGGCACAATCTCGGCTCACTACAACCTCTGCCTCCTGGGTTCAAGCAATTCTCCTGCCTCAGCCTCCTGAGTAGCTAGGATTTCAGGTGTGCACCACCACACCCAGCTAATTTTTTTTCTTTTTTTTTTCAGTAGAGATGGGGTTTCACCATGTTGGCCAGGCTGGTCTCAAACTCTGGACCTCAGGTATTCTGCCTACCTCGGCCTCCCAAAGTGCTGGGATTACTGGTGTGAGCCACTGTGCCTGGCCATATCTGCCTTTTTCATTCCCATTCTCTCCAGTATAGCAGTAGAGTTTTCCAGAGGACACAAGATGTGCCATATCACAATAAACTGAATGAAGAAGCAGATGTGAGAATTCCTTGTCATCAAGCCAGATATTAAAGAGTTTGTAAAAATACAGAAAATGCCACTCTTGTCACTAAATATTTTGTCTTACAAAATTTACTTTTCATTTAAAAGTTGTCAACATAATTATATTTACGTTTAACAAAATAAATTAAAAATTATAAATTCTGTTTTAATTTATATGACAAATATTGATAGATACAACCCACGTAAAGAAAAACTCTTTGAAGTCCTCAATAATTTTTTGAAGTGTAAACAAGTCTTGAGATCATAGAATTTGAGAACCACTGCATTAATGCACTAGTAAAAATAGAGAGAAAACAAAGTCCTTCTCTCCTTTTAAATTAAACTTGAAACATGAAATTCATAAAATGTAAGGTAATTCTAACTTAAAATACTATTTTAAAGCATTGGACTTACCATTATAGGTTATCCTTGGCTTTGTTAAACACATTACAAGATGCAAATCCATTTCATCTGAGGGTACAAATTTTGAGCATACAGGGCACTTAAATCCTAAAAAACAAAAGAAACTCAAGTTACTTAACTATTCTGAATATCCAGCTATGGCTTTTAAAAAGGATGGAAAATCAAAAAGCATCTGAAACTTCAATATTACACTTACTGCATTACACTGTTTATGTGCAACTCAAGTCAGGAAAATTCTGTGATTATAATACCTGACTTTTGTATCAGCTCATGAAGATGATCTCCTCATCAAACAAAACAAGTTCAAATGAGAGGGATGCAGTCCACTAGAAACTCCTGTATCTCTCTCTAATGTACTGGTCCAGGTATTCTCGTTTTTAATTTTTTACATTAACCTGTACTCATGATTTCATGTTATTATAAGCTTTGTAATCTGACTACTCTTGTGGAAATTACTTTTACTAACTTGGTACAGTATACTGTGAGTCACAAGTTTAATAGCTAAATAGTACCTTAGACACTATTCTACCTCAATAACGTTAAAAATTTATGTGATGCAGAATGTGAAGCCTTTCAGAACAGCAAAAACGGGTCTAGAATCTAAGACTCCTGACTTCTACTTTAATGGTCTTTCTGCCACACCATGGCACTAAAGTCATAATGAAAACAGAAACCAGCATCAGATCAGGGTACAGGTTTTTTGCAGTCAATTTTTGACACTTAAAAATTAGCTAGTTTCCTACATTATTCAATCTGCACTACTAAGTATTACCCTCAAGTACTCCATTAAAAATAAACTAGCATAATAAAATAGGGACTATTTGATGTATTCAGCTCTGTTCTGCCCCCCCACTTACCAAGGTGAAGTGTCCCATCCCTGCCTTCTTGCTGCTAAGACAGTCCTCAGATATACCATGTTCCCCTGCTGTCCTACTGCTCCCTCCCCTGACACCACTAAGCTGTTTGGAAACCTGAACCCAGATAGCCAACTTATACTTTGGCTAGGCACAAATCAGAAGTGGAACAAAAAGATGGCATAAGCCAACAAATCAGAAGTGGAACAAAAAGATGGCATAGGCTAATCATTTTTTTTCTTGGAAATATGATTAAGAAACAGTGAGAGACTATATTGGCCAGCAGTAAAGAGCTTAAGCAGAAAGGTCAAAAGTAAGTAAAAGAGAGACAGTGGTGTACATGACGGCTCAGGTGTAAGCTGAACTTACAAGAGAACAGAAAATATAGACAAGCACAAGAAGGCCACATGGAGCTAGAGTGTAGACAGGAGCAGAAGCACTGTGAGAGACAACTAATAAGACGGGTGGTGAAAGAGACATTTTGGCAGCTCTCTAGTTCCAGCACATATGTTCTCACAGGAACTGTCCTCCCTTCACTGTGACGTGAAACTGCAACCAAATGAGTGAGGCTAGAATTATACCTCATGCCGAACTTTATAAGGATTGGGAAAAAGATTTTGGCACAGCTAATCCTCCAGGTATTCAATTTCCTAAATGAAATATAAGATTTTGGACAACGTTTTTCAAACTGTAGTACATGCATTTTAAAAGAAAGGAATAAAGGTATGTTTACTTCAACTTCTTGAAAACCACCAAAAAAAGAAAGAAAAAAAACAGGAAGGAGGATTCAATTAAAACAAGTTTGTCCAATGCATGGCCGAATGTGGCCCAACACAAATTCATTAACTTTCTTAAAACATTATGAGATTTTTTGAGGTTTTTTTTTTTTAGCTGATCAGCTATTGTTAGTGTATTTTATGTGTGGCCCACAGAAGCCAAAAGATTAGACACCCCTAAAAATGAAACTATAAAAAATGTGGCCCAAGGAAGCCAAAAAAGATTAGACACCCCTAAAAATGAAACCACAAAAAAACTATAATGGTCAAACACAGGCTACATCGAATACAGTGAAACTGATCAACTATGGGGAGAAAACAAAGAGATCCTAAAACTGCAACCAGATTTTAAGCATCAACTAACGAATTCTTGCCTTGAAACTTAAAAAATTTGCTTCCCTGAAGTTAAACTTAGCATAAACGAGGGCAAGAGGCAACTGATTTGAATCATCAGAATCATCTGGGTACTGGCAAATAAACTTAAACAAAAGTGCAATATTGTGAACCTAAAAAGCCTCACTTGAGAGCCATCCAACTGCCTACAAAATAGAGCCTAAGGGGAAAAACAGTAGGTACACCTGGATTTCTAGTTAAATACAGTGAATTAAACACGTTTCTCTCTCCTCCCCGCCAAAACCTACTAAAATGAAAATAAATAATATTTAATAAAAATGAGTTAAAGAACATGAGAGAAGTCAGCAGCAAATAAGAAAAAAAAAATAGATGAAAGCATCAATGGCACTGAGCAAACACAGATCCTGAGTGTCTGCACAAGCAAGCCAATTCTCACTAAATAATTCCCAAAGGACTCAGGCATCTGGAGCTCCATGACTTCCCAAGACAGTAGTGATACATGAGGCTAAAATCTAGACTGACTGAAAGACTGAATAAAAAAACAGATCCCAGGTCCCCAATCCATTACATACAGCCAAGCAAATACCATACCCCCACTAGAGCATGAGAATGGAGATTTACCATGGGGAAAACAACAACAACAACAACAAAGAATATTCAGAATTGAGAATACCAGGCACGGCAACGGGCAGGGAAGAAAACAGAAGAATAAAGATCTCCGAACTGAAAAAGGCCCCACTCCATAGCCTCCATCTCTATTAAGAAATTGGTAGATTCTTCTCTTAAATCAAAAGGTCTCACAGAATGATACATCAAAATCGCTGCCTATTAATAAGCCTTATCTTTGCACATAAAGCTTCCAATCAGTTTTTTAGGGCATCTCTAAGGCATTATGCAACAAAAGAAAAAAATGTATCATGGTTAAACACATCAGAAGCAAATTCAAAAGACAAATAATAAATTTAAAATATTTGCAATGTATATCAAAAACAAAAGGACAATATCCTTAATATACAAATGCTCCTTGACTTAGGATGGTAAATTGAAAATATCTTCAGTTGAAAATGCATACACCTAAACTACCAAATATAGTAGCTTAGGCTAGCCTACCTTAAATGTGCTCAGAACCCTTTCAATACCGTATTCAATAAATTACATGAGATATTTGGCTCAGCACCACCAAGTTTCATTATGTATATTGCTAGCCCTGAAAAAGATTGAAATTCAAAGTATAGTTTCTACAGAATGCATATCACCTCCACACCATTATAAAGTCAAAAATCCTAAGTTAAACATCTATGTAAAGCACTCTTAAAACTGTATAGATATACATGATATGCATGTGGGTACTACTAGTATGTATTTACATACTTAACCACAGCCTGTCCATTTCTAAATTCTTTGTTTTGATTCATCCTTGATTCATCTCTCTATATATAGTTATCTTTCTATATACTTGGGTAGATTTATTTATAAATGTATGTATCTATAGATAAATTATTTATATAGAGAAATTTCTCTATGTACATACAGAAAGATCTGTACAGAGATCTACATATATAACATATATAGATAATTATTTGGGACACAAGGCAGAGGGGTCTTCAGAGCTCTTGGAAAAAAATGTATTATCTTTAAATACTCAGACTCAGGACTCAACCAACAGATGAATCAAAACAAAGAATTCCGGAATGGATAAGCCGTGGTTAAATAAATATATAAACTCATGGACACACAGGTAGTACACACATGCATGATTCTATTTAAAAATAGACATACGTGTAAACAACTATAGGAATTATCTCTACAAAACAGTACTAAATATTACAAATGTAAACAGTGTGAAAATGATCAAACTAACAAAAACTGGGATGGGAACAGCAGAATCATCTTGGTGTATAAAAGGCCAAGAGAGACTGTGATGAAGAGAGTCAACAGCAGAGATGAACCAGATCATTCTGCTCTTGTTAAACAGAGAAGAAAACATATAGACAATGAATCACTAGTGTCATTAATCCTTCTCTTCTACCCAAATAACTTTTAGATGGTCACCAGTATCCTGCTAACGTGTCATCTTTCTGCAGGAATCTTTCTCTAAGTGCTCCACTCCAAGGTCGACTCGATCATTCCCTCCCTTTGTATTTCTTCCATACCCGGACAATACTTCCAATACTTCAATGCAGCACATGGCCCTGTGTTTATTTACATGTCAATCTCCTTATTATCCTTAAGACATAGTCTGGTGAAAATACAGAAATGTGAGGCCCAATAGACCTGGTAAAAATCCTGTTTCTATTACATACAGACTAGATGACCCAGGGAAGGCACTTCAGCCCTCCAGGCCTGACTTCTTCCCTGTAAACACTGATACTACTACTTACACATTAGAAATCTCGTGAGAATTAAAGATTATAATGTATATATAATGCCTGCAACATAGTAGGTATTCAGTAAACAGTGGCTATCATTTATTGAAATTTTCCCCTCTTCACTTTTCAGACAACTCTTATTCTTTGTAAATTCTTAAAACAGTACAGAACAGTAAGTTCTTGCCCAGAAGTTTGAGGCCGCAGTGAACTATGATCCTACCACTGCACTACAGCCTGGGCAACAGGGTAAGACTCTGTCTCTAAAAATAAAAAGTACAGTTCTAAAACGACTTTTTTTTTTTTTTTTTTTTTTTTTGAGACGGAGTTCCACTCTTTCACCCAGACTGGAGTGAAGTGGCGCAATCTTGGCTCATCGCAACCTCCACCCCCTGGGTTCAAGTGATTCTCTTGCCTCAGCCTCTCGAGTAGCTGGGATTACAGGCACACACCACCACACGCAGCTAATTTTTGTATTTTTAGTAGAGATGGGGTTTTGCCACGTTGGCCAGGTTCGTCTTGAACTCCTGACCTCAGGTGATCCGTCTGCCTCAGCCTCCCAAAGTGCTGGGATTACAGGCGTGAGCCAACACACCCAGCCTCTATAATGACATTCTTTAATAATAAAATCCAGATTCCTATTAAGCAAAACTTTCTGTAACTACTCAATGACACATACTGCTGCATCAAAGTTACTTCACCAAACGCTTTTCCATTGTTGATAACTAAAGCAAAAAGATTTTTCTTTGTAACTCCAGTGGCCCAACCCTACTTTTAACTCAGTATTTGTACATTGTTTTCTCCTAGAAACCAACCACAAACAAAAAGGGACCGATCCTAAACCTGAGACTGTGAATATACCAATTGGCAGGAAAAATACAGGTGAGATTTTTGGGTTTTTTGGTGGTAGAAAAATTACTCCAACCATCAAGTCAGATCTGTTAGGCATGACAGAAGATGAAGGCCCTATTATGAGACTTACACACCAAATCATTATTCTACAACTGCAAACAAGTCATCTAAATGCAACTTTCTTAGTTATGAGAGTTCCCAATAACCATAAACAAAATAAAGACACCAGCAAAAATCACACAGAAGAACCTATCCTCTCAATCACTATATCCAAAGAGAAACAAAGGTAACCAGGGACTACATTAGAGACAGAAGAGATGCCAGATGTTTGGACTCTTCTATTTTAACCTTTATAATAATCCAAATATTCTGCCCCTCCCCCAGATGTCATGAACCTCCCTCCTGTCATCGACCTCACTGACTATAAATGTTCTCTATCCAAAGCCGGCACTCCAACTTTCCCCAAAATCAAAACCATTCCTTTATACTGTCCCTAAAACAAAGCTCCACTCCATCTGACCTCAATTACGTAATTTGACTAATTTAAATTATTTCTAGAAGGAAATAATCAATAGGCTTAACATTCCCCTAGGTAGAAATGCAATGAATATGACAAACAATGGAATGAATCAGTGACAGAGGAATGGGTTCAGGAGATTTTTACAGCAAGTAACCTCCCTCTGCTATACCAGGCCATACAAAGCTCTTCAGGTAATACAAAACAGAAGCTGTCATTCCGTCTTTGATAACGGAACTAAAGAATATTAAGCATACGGAACCTACGCTCTCTCTGTTTAAACTGCTCACTGAAAGAGAATACAGGTCTAAGTGGAAAGACATCAAAAGTGCCAGAACTCAGCTCTTCTGATTCCTAAGCTTTGAGCTTTCTGCCACAGCATCCTGGCTGTTGGTCCTCTTTTGCATTACTGAATGCATGCAAGCATCCCCATGCCACTATTCCCTGTACAAGGCTTTCCCACTATTTCCCACTATGAGCCTAACACAAATTTGGTGTTGCCATTTAATTCTTTTCCTCCGATAGAACATACCCATTACATCTCCATGCCTTTGCTCTTGATTAAGCCAATATTTTCATCCTACTTTACTAAAAATTTACTCCCATCCCTTCAAGTCCAGATCAAGTCTCACCATCTCAATGAAATCTTTTCAGAGAACTCAAAAGCAAAATGTCCTTCTCTGTCCTACTGAATTCCTTTTACTGATAACACTCATTTGACACATTATGTATAATACTTCTTCTGTGTAGATCTTATCTCCCAAATTTGGTACCTGTGGGGCAGAAATTGCATATTATTCTGTATATTACATTTGATCACTCTGTCCAAGCACCCAGCTAGACCTACAGTCAACACTTAATAAATATCCAAATAAATACAGAAATGAACTACACAGTTGGCCTCAGTTCTAGAGGCAAGAATGGCACAATTAAAGGCAGATTAGGAAATTCTAATTACTGGTGATTATAACCACAATTATAAGCACTACTTGCAGGAATGCACTGCATTTTTTTTCAAATTCAGTTTAAAGGTAAAATTATTTTAAACATGTCAGTAAAAAAAAGGGGGGGCAAATAAATCAACTTCCATAAGCATTACAACTTTACAGTATATAAAACATAAGCGCAGCAAAAGGCCTGGAGTCTAAACTGAAAAGATGAACTTATCTCATTTACTGGTAGGATCTGTTCTGAGTCTAGCAAATACAGAATTATCTGTTATGAAAAATTTCCCAGAAAATGCAAGCTAACTAACTTCTATAACCACAGGCAGGATCAGTTGCAGATGACCTAACTTCTCTCTAAATTATCACGGTTTTCTAATAGGTAAACTTTCTGCTATAAAGGAAAAGTTGCTCAAGAGGCCAAAGAGGAAACACCTAAGTAAAATCTATACACTTAGAAATGACAGCGACTTAATAAAGGACAAAAATATCTGAAATAAAATTAAAATAGCAGGACAGCAAATGTTCCAATAACACAATATAGCAGAATACATTCTGAAACAAGGTAGCAGGAAACGTTTTAATCTTGTTCAACAAGCGCTTTACCAGGCTAAATAGCTAAACATCTAATTAATTCTCTGATAAATCCTCCAAAGCAATCCTTGATGAACCTATAAAACATCAGTATACAACAATTTGTGTAACAGACATTCTTCAATAGCTTAGTTCACATCAGGACCATATATTCAGTCTACTAGGGAAAATCATTACTTCCTACTATCTACCTGTTTATGACAATTCTTTTTTTTTTTTTTTTTTTTGAGATAGAGTTTCGCTCTTGTTGCCCCGGCTGGAGTACACTGGTGTGATCTTGACTAGCCGCAACCTCCACTTCCCAGGTTCAAGCAGTTCTCCTGCCTCAGCATCCCAAGTAGCTGGGATTACAGGGATGCGCCACCATGCCCGGCTAATTTTGTATTTTTAGTAGAGATGGGAGTTTCTCCATGTTGGTCAGGCTGGTCTCCAATTCCCGACCTCAGGTGATCTGCCCGCCTCGGCCTCCCAAAGTGCTGGGATTACAGATGTGAGCCACAGTGCCTAGGCTGACAATTCTTTTACTTTATTTTTTTCATATATTCTCTTTTTAAAACTACTACTTCTGATGAGAATGGAAAGAACATGAATGAAGCAATGTTAAGTGAAAATTATGATCTATCTTTTGTAGCCCCAAAGTCATTAGTGTGCCTCTTATGACACACACTATCACTCAAATATTTGAATGAATGAAAAGCTATCCAAAGCAGTTTTTTATGTTAGATATCAGTATGCTGTAATGACTCATTAAATGTCTTACAAGGATTCTTTAAGTATGCCCTGTAGGCGTCCTTATACCCACCCCCCCGCCCCACCTTTTTCTTTGGTTAGGGACAAAAAACAAACTTAATTATGGGATCAGACATTTTTAAGTTTTACACTATGTACCTAACAAATGCCCTCCGTGTTGTCCAAAAAGAATTACACTTCTCCATGTTCACTGTAATTACTCCCACACCAGGTAGACTCAACTTTGTGAGAATGCAAATGCACTCTAAGGGAACATCCACTCTCTAATCTCCTTTTACAGATAAGAAAACTCAGTGAGGTAAAAATTCTTGCCAAAACTCATAAAACTAGTCAGGACTAGGGCCAGAACTAGGACTCTTTTCACTACACTCTGCAGTCCACTTATCTCTCTATGAGATCTCTCTCATAGCATTTATAACCAATTAAATAATTTACAATATCTTGTACATAAAAATGTTACAACCATGCAACAATCATAGGGGGTCTATTTTGAGATTTCCAAGGGATTATTTCTTGTGAATAGTGGCAAAAACAAATACCAAAACACCAAAACAAAACACCAACGCAATGAATGGCTAAGATAAGAACAGACACTTAGGTACCATGAGCAAATCAAAATCCATACTGGGACCAAGTCTTGGATATCTTAACAAATACACTTCCCCTAGGCCAGGCGCGGTGGCTCAAACCTGTAATCCCAGCACTTTGGGAGGCCGAGGTGGGCGAATCATAATGTCAGGAGATCAAGACCATCCTGGCTAACATGGTGAAACCCCATCTCCACTAAAAATACAAAAAATTAGCCAGACATGGTGGCGGGCGACTGTAGTCCCAGCTACTCAGGAGGCTAAGGCAGGAGAATGGCGTGAACCCAGGAGGCAGAGCTTGCAGTGAGCCAAGTTCGTGCCACTGCACTCCAGCCTGGGTGTCAGAATGAGACTCTGTCTCCAAAACAAAAAAAAATACATATATATATGTATTTTTTTCCCATATTTGGAAAACTATGCAGAAACCCAGAGCGATAGTTATTTGAGATTTAATAATTCCCCCACAACAAGTGAAAAAATTGGACAGCTATTGTTGAAGTCATAAAATGCAAGAAAAGCAGGCACACATTTTTATGTCTTTGGCATATTCACTCTCCTAAAAATAACACTGCAGAGATGCCCCCTTTTTTGCTTTTATTACTGATACCCTTTCATTACCTTCTAGCCTATCAATCAACTTTCTGTCCATCTTTTTTGTCTCTTCCACCTTACTCCCAAAAATATCCCATTAGCTTTATTCTTCATGCTTTACTGTCTAGATCATTTTAAATATATATAACCTACAAATCTGATAGATTAAAATAACTATAAAATATCTTTACAGTGGGCCACCACTGACAGAGGGTATTTTCCTGTCACTGTGATGCTATGTTGTACAACGTTATGTTACGTAATGTAATGTTACATGTGCCCCATAAAATGTATAGAAAATAATTCTGACACAGAAAATTACAACTTTATTAGAAAATAAAGGTCATCTTGAGCAACATGGGTATTTCCCTGGGAAAACAACCAAATAATAAAAATTTCTCTTTTAAATTTGTTTGAATGAATTAATAAATTAATCCATTTTACAGAATAATGTCAAATAGAGTACAATGTGATTGCTCTTATCAAACAGCTGATGAAAGGGAAGAACTAAACCACTATTCACAATGGTAGAAAAGTCAACTTAAACTATGGTAGTACAGGACAGGTCAGCTCTCATGGAAAACTAAATAAAATCCATGTGGCAATACAAACAAGGCATCCTTAATTTATAATATGAGAGAGTATGCCAATAACACAACAAGGACCTAGGGATCGGTGGTTTACCTAATACAAATGGACCTTGTAAAATCAAATATACTGAACATATTCTGCCACTAGGGAACCTCGAAATGGCCACACATCACCACTGGGGGAAGAAGGTAGTGAATGAGGGTACAGAATGATCAAAAGACAGACACAGCGAGGTTAAGTAGTTTTTTATTCTTCACTGATGTGAAACAAGCTCACTACAGAATAGGAGGATGCCTCAGTGCCAAAGGTTAACTTAGTCCATATTCTCGGGGGCAATTTTAGAAATCTGACTAAGTATGCAAGGCACTTTTGGAACTGAGCATGAGCTTTAACAGTAGTTAGAGTCTATTTGTTTGTTTTCATAAATATGACAACAGCCTCTGCTCTGGGAATTTTCTCTCAGTAGAAAGGCAGGGAGGGAGGAAGGATGGAGTAATGGCATTTGCTCCGGGAATTCACAAACTAGAGGGAGAAATGCATGTCTGAGCCACAGCTTCTCACCCAACACTAATTTCTCACTTGTATAATGCCCACTAGCCTATGAGGCCACATGTAACATGAGCAGTATGTTAGTTTTACCTGGGTCTTAGATTATATTGTAGAAGTCAAACAAAGAGAAAAAAGGTTTAAACAACTATGGGTTTCAGAATAATTACAACAATGAACTCTAACCTCTGTGGCTACTGTTTATACGCATTGGCTTAAAGCAAAACACTAGGAAAAACCTGTACCAGCCACAGCTAAAATTCTCAATTAAGCTCGATGTCCCAGAATAATGTTTCTAAACAAACACATTTCCAATTCCCTTCAGTTGCAGAAAACTTAAGACCAAAGAATGATAGTGAGCTCCAGAACCAAAGTATCCACTTGGGTACAGCTCACATGGCTTATATTTATCAACTGTTTCATTTTAGATTCTGTCTGTAACGTATACATATAATCCCTAAAATATTATGAGATATACATATTATTCCTCTCTTACTTCCATGTGTTGTCTTATCATGTTTTAGCTATTCCCAAAGCTATTTACTAAATTTCAGTTGAATTTTACTGAAACTCTTACCTCTTTAAAATATAAACAAAAGTGAAATTACTGCTTTTAATGTATAGCAACCAGATAAATTCATTAGACTTAAAATTAATCCAAGAGCTACAGGTGTAGTTACAGTCTTAATGAAACTATCACTTAAATATCTTTAGGATTTTCAAATAAAAATATAAAATGTTTTAAATAATTATACTGAACTAAAAAACATAAGGAATAATTTTAAAACATACCTTCCTCATGTTTCACATCACAATATCTGTTTACTTCATAGAACTATGTCAACACAGAGTGACATATTTATTGGGTGAATGAACAAATATATCCTCCCTCTAATATATGCTGCTTCTTGCCCAGATTTGAAGATGAAGTGGTTTTTTTCTGTCTTCACAATTTTCTCCTTAGTACTCAATTGAACAAAGACAGCTCCGAACAGCTAAAAGACATTTTTAAAGCATGGCTCACTATGTTTATCTGTCTCACTTTCCACATACACATACATATGCACATGAACGCACAAACACAACAGGAGGACTTTACTATGCTGTCAACTATCAGGATGTAACCAGTATCAAATGCAACAAAATACCTATTTAAAAATCCTTAGAGGCCTGGCATAGTAGCTCGCGTCTGTAATCCCAAGAGAGGCCAAGGAGGGAGGACTGCTTGAGTACAGGAATTCCAGACCACCCTGAGCAACGTAATGAGACCCTGTCTCTACGGAAAAAAAGTTTTTAAATTAGCCAGGCATGGTGGTGTGTGCCTGTAGTCCCAGCTACTCGAGAGGCTAAGGTGGGAGGATCGCTTGAGCAAATATAAAATGTACCTAACAAAATTTGATAGAATTATTTTAAATGCCCTTTTAGCAACTGGGGCCTTAAAATCTTAAATATACTTGGCTAAAAGTATTTTTTGTTATTGTCAATAATCTAATTTTTTTTTTGCAGCCACCATGGCAAATCAACAGGTAACAAGCAAGGCTAAATATACATTAACAGATTACTATCACAAATAAAATCTAACTTAAAGTATAGCAGTTGGGCACCTGACTGTAATAAGTATCGTTTACGTAGATAAAATTTTGCCGACTACTGTTTGCACTCAAATAATTGGACTCAGTGCTACCAGTATTTTCTAAAACAATGCATACATAATATAATCCTTAAGAGTTATGTCAAAAATTAATTCAGAACTGAAGGGCTGGTTCTACAAGGATTTTCAAGCTTAGCAGGTAGCATGCCAACTCCTATGTATTTAAGCCAAGTTTCCTACAACCACCCTAGAACTCAGCGCAACTTTCTTAACACATCTGTAGTTAGTCTGACAAAAGTCATTAACTTTCTTTCCCACTGGGGCTCACCTATGGAAACCACTTTTCATTAGTATGTGTTAATTACCTTCTTAAAGATACTGCTCTTCATGAAAATTCACTCTGCATTATATACTTCCTTAGCTATATTGGGTTTGCTGGTAGTTCGTTTCTACATCCCTCAAATTCACAAATGGAACAATCAAATACAGCATTATAGACTTAAGCATTTATGACTCTTTAGGAATGAAAGGAATTAACAACCTACAGCCTACTTACTATCTATCTTAAAGCTACTCGTAAAGAAATTACACTCGGGGTAAAATTCTGGGGTTGGTAAAGTGCAGGTTCTTGTGCCGGACCCCTATTGACTCCAAGGGGGATGGCACCAGGTTCAAGAGGCCAAAGACAAGACTCAGAGCCAGCAAACAAGCCATGGGGTTTTACTGGAGGCTTACATACAGGGCAGAGAGTACTGCGGCAGTAGACTGGACAGAAGAATCACCTTACATACAGTCAAGGGGAGGCAGGCTGGACAGAAGAACCGCAACAGCTTGGAAAAGGCATGTAGTTTATACAGCATTTTCAATTAGCATCCTCCCACTGACAACCTCCACCTGTCAACCTTCTTTCAACCCCAAACTTGGGACCTTGATCCCCTGTACAGCTCATGTTCCACAGGACAGGACAGGACAGGGGCTCAGATGTTTCTCCTTAGACAAGGAACGAATCTCCTAATTAGCCACTCCTGGATTCCCTAGCTTGGAACTCATATTCAGTCCTGTATGCCACACAGGGTCATCCTCAAGGTATGCTTAAGATATGGCTATCAGGTGCGTTTACCCTACATAGGTCTGCAGGCCAACTGTGGCCTACTGCCAATTTTTGTACAGCCCTTGAGTCAAGAACGTTTTACATTTTTTAATGGCTGAAAAAAAAATTTTTTAAAGAAGAAAATGCTATTGCATGTGAAAATTATAGGAAATTCAAATTTCAGTGCCCACTAACCAATTTTTATTGAACATGGCCACACACATTCATTTATGTATTGTCTCTATGGCTTATCCAAACTACAAAAAGAGGGAACAGAGACCAAAAGGTCTGCAAAGCCTGAAATATTTACTATCTGGCCCTTTACTAGACGTTTGCCAACCCCTGGATTAAGTCTTTAAGAACTGTTCAAAATATCCAAATATTTGTTTCAGAAGAGGAAAGAAAACCATTTTGAAAAAGTTTGGTTTTGACAAAAACTCTTATCTGTAAGCTGCCAGTAAGTTTGATTAAAAAGTTTAGTCTAACCAAAGGGCTAAGGAATAATGAGGATGTTCCAGTCAGGCCAGTGTTACCACTGTTTTCCTGCTGCCACACCTGTTTAGTCTCAAGCCATCACCCACCTGGTAGATTTTACCTCCTGAGTATCTATCAGATTCAACCAATTCTTTAGACATCTACACCACCCTCACAATGTAGCTACTGTTATTTTTTCCTGGACTATGGCAGTAACCTCTCTATGCATCTGCTCTTGACCTCGCCCTTCCCCAAACTGTTGTCACAGGCTATCTTCAAAACACAAACCAGACTTGATCACTCCCTGGTTTAAAATACACATAAACAAATACCAACTTTTTATTCATATACAAAGCCATGTATCTTGTTTCCTTCCAACTCCAGCCTCATTTATCTTCCATACCCTAAAACATTTTACAAATTTTTAATAAATTACATAACATTTTAAAATATATTACATGCTACATATCTATACTTTCCTGATCAGCAAAATTTAGCATTTAACTGAATCACTACAATGCAAAACAAACAAAAATTACCCGGGTACCTTTCTGTACTGCTTAGTAACAGGTTAGTTTCCTGTACTTTCCTTCTTATCCAACAATTACCAAACATAGCACACACATTCAAAAAATACTCACTGCTTAATTCACTATAAAACACTGACTTCCAATGCTCTTAATTCTATTGGAAGTTTAGACGGAGATGTGCTGATTCAGGATGGTGAACTCTGCACAATACCACAGCAAAAGGTTGGCAGACGTGAAAGTCTGCATGTCTGGGTTTTCAAAGAGTTGCCTCTAAGAGTAAAGAGTCAGGGTATCTTTTAGCTGTCTACTCCAGTCTTTAACCAGGACGTCATCATTATAAATGCTGAGTTTTATCAGAGAAGTGATAAATTTCTGAGCACTCTAAACACATTCTTGTCCTAAATAAGGGTTAAATAATCCCTTTAAGAAAGCTAAATTTGACTCTGATTGTTGAAACAGAAAATATTCAGTATAACTATTTGACTAAATACATTAGAAGAGTTCAGAGAATGTTCAAAGTCCCACTCATGATATCCAAATAAAAGCTTATATACTCTGCTTTGCCATTATTTTAGAATTTTTACATGTTTTAATATGATGCCTATTCTAATTTTTTAAAGTAAAAAGGCCCTCGGTAATAAAGACACTGTCATCATGTAAAGAAAATGGTACATATTCTATATATGCATTTATTTATACAGGAGTGAAGACCTCATATTTAGGACCTGTCTGTAAAATAATTCAGAGAAAAGAGATAAATGAAGCCAATACCGCAAAATATAATGAACACTGAATGTGGATGCTGGAGATACGAAGCTCTTAGTTCACTGTACTATTTGCCTCTACTTCTATGATTTCTAATAATATTTTTAGAAAGTCTGTAGTAAATCTAAGTCAATTTTTTAAGTAAATCTGAAAAGCCAAAATTCAATTCTAGTTAATACTCAAATTCTAATTTAAAATTCTCAGAAAAATTCTCAGAAAATACTCAAATTCTAATTTAAAAAAATAAAATATTGACAATACTAATTGTTACAGAGGATGTAAAGAAATGCAAGCTCTCAAACACCAGTGTAACTAAAAAGCAATATAACCACAGTGGAAAACACTATTAAGCTGAAGGTATACATAAACTATGACTCAGCAATTCCACTTCTAGGTCTATATCCCAGAGCAGTGGTTCTCAAATTTTAATGTGCTTAAGATTCATTCACGTAGAGAGCTTGTTTCAGTTTCCTAGACCCCATCTCCAGAGATGCTGATTGAGGGTGGAGCCCACAAATTTGCATTTCTCACAAGCTCACACAGATGACACCACCAATGGTGCTGGTTCAAGGACCATATTTTAAGTAATACTGTCCTAAGGAAATCTGTGCACATATGGACCAGAATACATGTTAAGAAAAAATTCACAGCAGCAACGTTCATAATAGCAAAATGGAAACAAACACCCAACAATGGAATGGTTGAAAAAATTCTGGTGTATTTACAGAATGAAAAATGATAAACTTTAAACTACAGAATGATGAACTACACACAATATAAATGAATCTTACAAACATAATAGCAGCAAGACCCAAAAAAGAGTATGATTTCATTTATATCAAGCTGGCAAAATTAAACATATCCTTTACAAATGTATGTATAAATGATAAAACAAATAATAGCAAAGAAATAATTACAAATGAATGGACTATGATTATTCTAAGAGGAAAAAAGGGCTTTATAATCAGGAAAACAAAGGGGAGGATTTCTGGAGTGCTGGCAGTGTTCTACTGTACATGGATGACAGATGCATTGGTATTCATTTTCTAACTCTATTCTTCCATTTTCTGCATTTTTCTTATTTAAATTTCACACACAAAAATTTTAAAGACATTTTCTTTGATGGTAAAATTTTATGAAAGTGGCTTTCCAAAGTGTACTATTTAAGTTTTAACACACTAAATCTGGCCTCATTCTTTTAATCAGTTAAATTATATTTCACAATCTAAGTTTGAGTGAAACATTATGCTCGGTGGTAAATAAAAATTTCATTAAATCAAAATACAAAGTCTTGAGGCAACAGTGTAATGGTTATTACTATGAAAAATCCTAATATATTTATACCTGTAAAAAACACTTGAAAGGCTCAAGTATCTTGAAATGTCAAACAAGAAATAACAACACAGAATTTGATAGCAAATTTAGCAGAATTAAGGGTCAACAAAAACAGTATCATCCAATGGACTTGGACTCCGTCTATAATTCTTCCCAAAGATACTAGTTATTATGCTTTTAATGTACACAGAACAAACATCTTACAGAGATCTACCTGGCAAAATTTGGGAAGATTCCAAATGCCATAGGGAAAATAAAAGTAGTACAGATGTGAGAAAGACTTTTCTCATTCCCACTCCAATATCCCCTCCACCCCCAGCCAAAAAAAAAAAAAAAACAGCAGAAAGAAGAGAAAAAAGAGAATGCAAGTGCCAAGAAAAACATCACTATGAAACACACAAACAATGGATGCCATTTGACACAGCATGCAAGGACAGGAGAACCTCAGAACTAAAGTTTTATCAGTCTACACACAAACAAGGCAACAATGAAAACCTGGGAAACCACAGAGACCATCTGGAGTCTACAAAGTTTTCACCAAGATAGGTGAGGGTAAAAAAATCCTCACTAGGTCAAAAACTTTGTAAATCTTATTTAAATACTTACCATTAAACTACTGGTTCCAGAAGGGATAGAGGTAGCAGAGTAGAAAAAAGAGGGAAAACCCAATCAATACTAAGGATAAAAAGTGTCAACATAATATTAAATCTACGCACGCAGAATAAAATAGCAAATAAATACAAAATAATGAGAGATTAGGCAGCCAACTTTCTAGTAGTATTGAGAGGTGGGTTATCAATGCTCCCTTCTGCCTCATATTCCTGTTTTACTTATTATTTGGACACTGAGCTACTTAACAGCTATTTCAAAGAGTGGACTTGGGAAGGCAAAGAAAGTCTGTAATTTTAAATATGGTCGACAGGCAAGTCAATGTGCAACTTAAACTACTAAAGGAACCAAGAATCCCTTTATTACCTAAATTCTATTTCACAGCAACTGGATTATCCAGTGTTTTAGGAAAATTATCTATGTTTATCCATAATGTATGTATACAACTAAAGCAGCGGTTTAGTATTTCATTGACTAGAATAGGTGGTTTTATCATTTGCTGTTATGGTTGATACCCAAACAAATGAACAGTGGTACTGCTTATTGTAGTTTGCTCATATGCCATAAAAGATTGAATTTTATTCTTCCTGACTTTGTTTCAATAGCTTTTATTATTTTAAGTATTTTATGTAATGCTTTACTTACTACTAGCTTTCATACCCACCATTTAAGACAACTTGCAGATAGGAGAATTTATTTTGATAATAAGCCATAAAAGACTGAATTTTATTCTTCCTTTGTTTCAATAGCTTTCATTAAGTATTTTATGTAATGCTTTACTTACTACTAGCTTTATACCCACCATTTAAGGCAACTTGCAGATAGGAGAATTTATTATTTTGATAGTAAGAATGTTAGCTCACATTTGCAGAGCACTTTAAGCCAAACACTTTGCTAAATGCTACATTATCTCATCTGATCTTTAAAACCACTATATGAGGTAGCTACTATTATTAATATTGAGGAAAGAGTGGCTTAAAGAGTTTAGATGACTGGGTCAAAGCCTCAAAGGCCCAGCTACAGATCCAAAAATCAAAACCACTACGCTACACAAACATTAATAAATAAGATACCTAGAATAATGTTTTCAATGTTTCAATCTTATTTTCATTGCCATAAGTGCTAGAAACATGCACGACAGATGAATGTAACAAGAATCACAAGTCTTAGGAAAAATTTCCCAATTTACTGATTTACTAAAGTACCAGAGCATAAACTAAATAAACAAGTAGGAAACATAACACTTTAATCTTACAAAAAATCAAATGTTAGCCCTAGCTAAAAATACTAGAGAAACAATATTTATTCCTGGTAACTGGTCAACCTCATCCACAACACTGCTGTAAGAATTAAATCATACACACAAAAACATGTTCCACATTAAAAATTGAAAAAGTGTACTCCTTGCTAAAATGAGTTCAAGAAATGAAACTAATGGCTTACAGGAAAGATAAATTCTGGGTGGTTATTTGTTATAAAGGTTTTTCAAGTATACTTTTTAAATGACAATGTTTTAAAAAACAAGGAGAACAAACTTACAAAAATACTATCTACATGCAAATAAAAGCTAAATAAAATAAGCCATATCTTCCTTGAAGCTTAAGATATCTTTTAAAACATGAGTAAAACTAGTATAGTTACCTATTTTCCTAAGAACAATAAAACTTTACATAAGATTAGAATGCTCGAAGCTTCAGAAAATAAGTACATTTACAATGATGAAAGACAACCAGTATCTCAAACAGCAAAACTTTATACCCAGTGATATTCGGGTAGATATTTAACAACTGTTCTCCAGGGGAAAAAAATCCTGATTTGTACTAGTTGCTGATTTCCATGATATAGTCTGTCCTATTTCAAGCTACCAAAGTGGTATCATTGAACACAGAATAGGAAGGAGATATGCAACTGCACACTGACAGACAGTATTTCCACCACACAGATACAACAGGTGTCAATAACCTCAAGAACACAGATAACAATAAAATATAATAAAACTAGGACGTAAGTTTTGAGTATTTCCTTTGTTTTAAATATAATTTAAATGTAATTTATATAATTTAATTTTAATGATGGTTATATTTAACATCTGGCTTGCCGAAGTCCTAATAATTTATCAACTCCAGGAAGAACTAGTTCCAGCACACCAGAGGCACAGAGCTCCCTTTTTAACTCACCCTAGTCCTTTATTTCCCTCATTTTCCTATAACTTTTTGGTGGGTTAATGAGGAAGCAAGTCATGCTATTTTCATCAATCAGCTCTCTCAATGATTTACCCTAAGTCTATATGATGAATGTCCCTTAAGTCCACCTATCCTTGCTGTTCAAACAAGACCCAACCCATGGCCCTAAACATAATAGACTGGTAACACCCATTCATACTTTTCCCTAGTTTTATCACAGAAAAATGAAGCAATGGCTAGTTGCACCTGCTGCAAATATACTTTCCTCCACCTATTCCCTCAAAATCACAACGGTTTTTGCCTCACAAGCATTTTTAAGTTTCCTAAAAGATCAAAGTAATTCGCATTTATACCAATATCATTTACAAGCCATATCACTTGCAACAGTATGTTACTACTTTATTTTCTGCCAGTCTGACAGGCATAAAGTGCTATCACATTACTACTTCAGTCTGCATTTCCCTAGAAAGCAATCTGGCAAAATCTATTAAATGTAATAATAGGGAATGCTAGTCCTGGAATATAGTGGAATAAGTACTTGGACCTGCCATCCTAATTAAAACAACTCAAAATTCGGCATTTTTTTAAATCTTAAAAAACATGAATGAGCTGGCAAGAAGCTATAGCCGCTTAGGCCAGAAAAGGAGAGGAGACTGGAAACCCAAAGAGATAAAGTGAACAGCAGCAGTTGGCTTTTGTCTTCAGCTAGGATACCCTCAAAGGGTTATGACTTCACTGTGAAGGTAAACCACAAAATAATATTACTCTCCTTACCACCACTACCCAGGCAACTTTAAGGAAAATCTATTCAACAATGACACTGGGTGGGGAAGGGACAGAAAAATCACCAATGAGAATTTGGAACCACAAATAGAGTTCCTGCTGCTTTTACAGTCTGAATTTATAACTCCTAAGTGGTTTAAAACCACTAAGCTGTATTCCCACACTTTGGCAGGCATCAGAATCACCTGGAAGGTTTATTAGAACACAGATTGCTGGTACCCTTTCTGCCTCCAAGTTTTAAGTAGGTTGGGGTAGGCCCAAAAATGTGTGTAACAAGTTCCCAGGAGATGCTGATGCTGCTGGTCTGGGACCAACTATAATGCTACAGTGGGTAATTCAGTTAATAAAGCACCCAGCCCATACTCTGTGATCAACACAATCATATCCTACTCTTAAAGACACCTTTTTCCAGCAGGAAAACACTAACATCATAGTTTATCATAGTCTATGAGCTTATACCTCAAAGCAAAATGGGACTTGGGAGACACAAAACAAAGGGTGAGTAGGCATCAGCAACACCTGGAAACTTGTTAGAAATGCAAATTCTCATTCCTCACCCCAAAACTACTCAATCAGAAACTTGGAGTGGAGCCCAGCCCTCTGGGTGATTCTCAGGCCCACCAAAAGTTTGTCTGAGCCCTAAAACAACTAAAAGATTAATGATTTTAAAAAAAAGTGTCAAGTTACTATAAAATTAATTTGGGAGATAATCAATTAAAATGAGTTAACTAGTTTTTTCTTTTTTTTTTTTTTTTGAGACAGGATCTCACTTCCATCGCCCAAGCTGCAGTGCAGTGGTGTGAGCTGAGGCCAAGTTGAGTGATCCTCCCACCTCAGCCTCCTGATTAGCTGGGACTACAGGTGCGCACTACGATGCCTGGATAATTGTTTTCTATTTTTGGTAGAGACAGGGTTTTTCCATGTTGCCCAGGCTGGTTTCGAACTCCTGGGGTCAAGCCATCCACTCGCCTCAGCTTCCCAAAGTGTTAGGATTACAGGCATGAGCCACCACGCCCAGTCTTAGACTTATTACAGAACTTTAATAGGTTACAAACTTGCTCGGTTACTGAAGTCTTCCTTCCAGGAGAATCTTATGAGACCAGTATTCTACAGGATAAACTTTCATTGATGCTGTCTAGAGTGGATTTTGGTCTGTAGGCCCTGACAGTTAATGGCACACACCTGGAGTCAGACTGGAGTATGAATTTGAGCTCTGAAAGCATTAGTAGTGGTAGCACCGGAGAAGGAGCAGTTAAAGAGTAGCAGTGATGATGATACCACCACCAGTTCTTTTCTGTTTAAAAAATACATGTGTTACCATAGAAAATAAATGGCAATATACAAAAATAAAACAACAGCAATATTTCTACTAGTCAGAGATAACCAATTTTTAGTGTATGGATATTACCTTGTCTTTTTTATGTACATATACACACTAATTTGGTAACAAAATTACCAAAAAAAAACCATGGTACTTCCATTTATATCATAATCATTTGTTTCCAAGGCCCTGATGGATGGACACTAGAGACTATACATTTCTTAAAGACAGAAGTTTTTCTTCATCCTTGCATTCCTATGACCAGAAAGCCTCCCTAACCTATTGCAACATGCACTGAATTATTTTTTGACTAAATGAATAAGTAAACAAAGAAAAATAAGATACAGAGACTATGCATGATATTAGAGAACATTTCCAGTTTCCTCTATGCTCAATTTTAAGCCAGCTAAAATACAAAAGAACATTTAAGCCATGTGCAGCCTGGGTTTATAAAAGTCCACTATCACATATTCACATATAGAATGAGGAGCACTTTTCTCTAGTCCTTGCTACATACAGTAATTTTTAAAAAGAGCTCTTTAAAATATTAAGTACATGGACACAGAGCAAAAGCAGGAATGTCAATGGCATGACAGACAATTTGGTCCTCAACAGACTTCAGTTTTCTGTGAAGTAACTGTGTCAGTGTTCTCAAATTCCTCTAGAGTTTCTGATTCTAAAGACTGCTTTGCGAACACCAAGGAGTGAAGCCGACAGAACTGGTTCACCACCCCTGTGGAAACAGTGAAGCAGCCTCCTTCCCTGAACAAGCAGCAGCATGCTCCTGTCCACATGTCTCATCACAGCTCTTTTCAGTGCACTAGCCTACAAGAGGACCCTGCTCCAGGCTGCTGACCTAATTGTCTGTTCTTATATTATACATTTAATTACCTTTTCGGAGATTGTTATAATGGGATTTTTGCCCACTCTAGTATATTCAAATCTAAGACAAAGATAAGTTGTTGTTGTTGTTGTTGTTGTTTTTTAAAAAAAAAGCCGCATTATCCTGTAGTCCATTTTGGAAAGTGAAGCCCAAGAAAGCAAAAGATGAAGGTTCTAAAGCTAGTTTGATCGACCTCAGAGTACCATGCCCAGTGCCTCTTCCATAAATATTTAATATATCAAAAGTGAATGCAGTGAACCATGCCCCAGATTGCTTTTAGTAATTTAGGTCCCTTTTCTAGCTTTTATTTATTTATTTATTTATTTTGAGACCCAGTCTCACTCTATTGCCCAGGATGGAGTGCAGTGGTGTGACCTTGGCTCACTGCAACCTCCACCACCCGGGTTCAAGCCATTCTCCTGCCTCAGTCTCCCAAGTAGCTGGGATTACAGGTGTGTGCCACCACACCCAGCTGATTTTTGTAATTTTAGTAGAGACAGGGTTTCACCATGTTGGCCAGGCTGGTCCCGAGCTCCTGACCTCAAGTGATCCGCCCACCTCTGCCTCCCAAAGTGCTAGGATTACAGGCTTGAGCCACAGCACCTGGCCCCTTTCCTAGCTTTAAAAACACTCTCTTCCCATGGATACTAAAGGAAGCCAGGATAAGGTTCTGTCATCCCAGTTGTTTTTCTCAATCCAGGCAACTTGATAAGAAAGGCTGTAAGAGCAGAGCAGCAGACTCTGCTCTCATCTTTGATAAATGTAGAATCCTTATTTAAGGCAGTACAGTCTGATTGTTGTAACAACTATAAGAACTCCCCAGGCTCCTCTTGCAAAAGGCTGAAATTTTTTTAGCCCCAGCTGTAATTTTGGATTACAGTTATATTGTTTGATTCATTTATACTTCCTGGGCTTAAATATGAAAACAAAAAAGAAACATACAAGCAGAAAGAAAACTACATATATCTAGCCATTGTCTACCTAATATTTAAAGATTCAGACTATAACAAAACATAATAAATTCCCAACTCACAATCTTCATTCAACCATTTCTCTGTATTCCTTGGACAGTGAAATTTCTCCCAAATTTGGAAACAATGATCCTAAAAATAAAGTTCTCTGAACTTTCTCCTTTTCCTGGGGATTTGGAATTTGCAAATGAATCAACCACTATATCCCACTTTGCTGTAGTGAATCCTATTTAAAACACTTAATATCATCCAAAAACTTTGCTAATCAGATAATGTAAAATTAAAGAATAGATAAAACAGGAAGTGTTAGAGTCTAATTAAGTTTATCTTTTATTAGAGATAACTACCTACTCAAGCCTCACTTATCATTAATTAAACATCTGGGGTATTCTGACTGGGTGCCATGGGCTCACACCTGCAATCCCAGCACTTTGGGAGGCCGAGGTGGGCGGATCACGGGGTCAGGAGATCAGAACCATCCTGGCCAAAATGGTGAAACCCTGTCTTTATTAAAAATACAAAAATTAGGTGGGCATGGTGGTGTGTGCCTGTAATCCCAGCTACTCACAAGGCTGAGGCAGGAGAATCACTTGAACTTGGGAGGCGGAGGCTGCAGTGAGCTGAGACTGTGCCACTGCACTCCAGCCTGGGCGACAGAGTGAGACTCTGTCACAAAAAAAAAAAAAAAAAAAAAAAAACAACTTGGGGTCTTCGTTTCAGTGCCCACAAATTAGAGCGCAGTGTTACTACACAGTAACTGACAGGGTGGGGGGTAGGCAGGTAGAATGAAGGGGAAAGAGCATAGCAAGAATTTTCTTAACCTTTCTAACGGCTCCCACTTCTAACCTCATTTTACAGTTGTCCAAACTCTTGACATGAAACAGTACATGTTGTATGACTCCATTTATGTGAAGTTCAACAATGAGCAAAACTAGTCAAAGGCAAGAGAAATACATAATATTAATCAGCTTCTTAGCAGTGGGGCAGGAATGACTGGGAAGGAACATGAGAGAATTCTTTGAGGTAATGAAAAGTATTCTCTATTTTGACAGTACGTTGGTACACCGTTTACGTATTTGTCAAAACTCGTCACATCAGGCAATTAAGATCTGCGCATTATGTTCTCACTCATAAATGGGAGTTGAACAATGAGAACACATGGATACAGGGAGGGGAACGTCACACATGGGGGACTGTCGGGGGCTGAAGGGAAAGGGGAGGGAGAGCATTAGGACAAATACCTCATGCATGTGGGGCTTAAAACCTAGATGACAGGTCCATAGGTGCAGCAAACCACCATGGCACATGTTTGCCTATGTAACAAACCTGCATGTTCTGCACATATATCCCAGAACTTACAGTAAAATAAAGATGTGTGCATTCCACTGTATGCAAATTAATCCTCAATTTAAAAAAGGAAAAAAATAGCTGCTTCCTTCCCACTAAGAGGTCAGCAACCAGTGATGATAAAATTAAAGCTCAAGAAAAAAAAATAATTCAAGAAAAAAAATTATCAAAACAGTTAAAAAAGGATTGCAAGAAGAATGTGACAATCACCAAGCTTCACGAAGCTAGGGTTCCATGAATATTACATCCACTATCATTATCACCTAGTACATAGCAAAAGCTTAATATTTTATTACACGAATTTTCAAGAATTAAAAATCCGCACAAAAACATCACAGGGCTGTACCCCCAAAAATAAGAACTTCAATTAGACATGAAAAAAAACTCTGATCAATGTTTTATAATTAATTTGGGGGTGATAGAATCCCCCTTGAGAATCTAATGAAAACTATAAATTATTCCTCTAGAAAAAATGATCATAAAACATAAAATTTTATATACAATTTCAAAAGCTTCATGGACCACCTGAAGTTTACTCATTGACTCCTCGGGGATCTTCTCACTATAACCTAAAAACTTCTTTCTATAACTTAGACAAAATTTTAACATTTTGCTTAATATAAATAAAAGACAACTCTGCTTTGAATTATTCAAGTTAGGAACTAAACCAGATAGATGATCACTGCAGTTTTTTCTTTTGTTTTCCTTTTTTTCCAATTCAGCAAGTCCATTCATTTATATTGTGTTTCACAGAAAGTCATTTAACCTTCTTTTAGAGAAAGAGCTCATAACTTTCTTTCAGGTGTAACAGCTAATGGCACACTAAAGTTTACTCAAATTATCTTTTCTTTACAGTTTAATCTCAATCATTTTTCTTTCTCTTCTGGTAACTCACTATGTAATAAAAAACACTGCAATTTTTCTTATACAATAAGGATACACAAGAGTTATCACAGTGTGGTAGGCAAAATAGCCTCCCAAAGGTGTCTATACTCTAATCCCTGGAACCATGTTAGGTTACACGGCAAACGGGAATTAAGGATGCAGGTAGAATTAAAGTTGCTAAATCTACTGATCTTAAAATAGGGAGATTATCCTAGATTATCTGAGTAGGCCCAACGTAATCACAAGGGTCCTTAAAACATGGAAGAGTCTGGCAAAAGAGTCAAAACCAGAGATGGCAGTGTGCTAAGAGTTGGCTCAATGTTGCTGGCTCTGAAGATGGAGAAAGGGGCCGGAAGCCAAGACATGTGGGTGGCCTCTAGAAGCCGGAAAATGCAAGAAAACAGGCTCTCCCCTAGGGTCTCCAGAAGCAGCCTACCAACACCTTGATTTTTGTCCTGTGAGACTGATTTCAGACTTCTGACCTCAAGAACTGAAAGGTAACAAGTTTGTGTGGTTTTAAACCACCATGTTTACAGTAATTTGTTACAGCATCAGTCGGAAACTACACTCATGGTGAAATGAAAAAAAGCACTGGACGGATTCAGAGTTATTGTGAGTTATACTACTTAAAAGTCAAATTTCTATATATCTCAGAGACTCAGTTTTCTCATTTATAAAGTGGGGAAATTATGTTCTCTGCCTTTTGCAAAGTGTTACCTGAAGAATTTAATCAGAGGGTATCAATATGCTTTTGTAAGCTATAAAGTATCTACAGATGTGAACAAGTAATATTATTATACAAGATCAATATGTGCAAAATAACATTCATGCTGGCATATTAAAATACATTCAAGTACCATATACAATGAAGAGTTCTAGAAACAAAGCTTCATTAATATTTACTGAAGCTATTTCTAATAAGTATTTCTGAAAGTTTTATGACAAAAAACCAGCATTTTAATCTCTAGAAAATCTCTTAGAAATTGGTAATAAAATTTTGAATGTAAGAATTAAGTCTTCTATTACATACTTCCATATTCCATACAGAACAAAGCACAGAATACATCACATAGCAATTTGAAAAACTTCTAAAAGTAAAAGGTATGCAAATATTATATACAACAAATTATAATAGAGAATTTGATATTTATAGAATTATGTCACTTGGAGTATGGCCAATTCTAAATCACCTTTAATAAAACAAAGAGGGACGATCTGGATGAATAACATCCACAGAAATTTTAAAGTTAGTTACAACCTTTAGACTTCTCCCATCATACTGCCACAATAAATATTATTTCTCTTCTTCCTTCCAACTCTTAAGGAGTTCAAATGTTCCAAAAAGTAAGGAGGCAGACAGGAACCTATGTAATTTAAATTTCTATGGAATTCAATCCAACATATCTAAGCTAGCTAAAATCACAAAATACCTTGGCAATAAAGGCCCTTTCTTCGTTCACAGGAAGCAACAAACTTATAAATACCATTTTAATTTAAATTCATAGCCTTCTACTATTAGAATTAACACAATAAAAATCTAATTTGTAAAAACTTAATTTTAGAAACAAATGGCACGGGAGGAAATATTTAAAACATATAAACACAAAAGACTAATATGTATAATATAATGCTATGGTGTGGATACGGTTTTTCTGGTGCCCCTTGGCCCACCCCCAGTCTCATGTTGAAACCTATTCCCCAATGTTGGAGGTGGGGCCTAATGGGAGGTGTCTGGGTGTGGGGACAGATCCCTCATGAATGGCTTCGTGCCATTCTCTCAGGAGTGAGTTCTTACTCTTAGTTCCTGCAAGAACTAATTGTTGAAAAGAGTCTAGCACTCCTTCTTTCTCTCTTGCTCCCTCTCTCACCATCTGATCGGCACATGCCAGCTCCTCTTCACCTTCCACCATGAATGAAAGAAGCCTGATGCCCTCTCCAGAAGCAGATGCTAGTGTCATGCTTCTTGCACAGCCTGCAGAACCATAGGCCAAACAAAGCTCTTTTCTTCATAAATCACCCAGCCTCAGGTATTTCTTCATAGCAACAATAAAGGGGCTAATACATATATAACAAACTACAAATCAATATAAATAGATGAATAACCCAATAGAGAAATGGGCAAACCCAATGAATCAGCAATTGAAAAAAGAAACATGTAGTTAACAATAAACACATGGGAAAATGCTCATTTTCACTAGCAACTGGGAAATATATCTAATAAATCAAATTTTTCATCAAGCAAAATAGAGGAAAAGAATAGAATACCATCTAATAACAGAAAAGTTACAGGAAATTATACTGCTGGTACAGAATAAATTAGTATGCATTTGTAAAGGGGAGTTTTTAATATTTATTAAAAATTGAAGTGTGCCTACCACTCAATCAGAAAATTCTACTTCTAGTTATCTGCTGTATAATAAAGAATTTGTCTGGTTCCTGGCACGGAACTTCAAAAATTCTTGAAATTTTCCAAGTGATGGAGTGTCTTTGTTACTCATGAAATCCTTGGACCACACCTGACTTTAAACAGACAATTCAGAATGGGAGCTAGTCACCAGAAAGACCAACCATGTGATTAGAGGGCAGGGACTGTGAGTCAGCCCTATCCGTGGGGAGAAGTAGGCTAGAGATTGAGTTCCATCAATTCACCAATTTTCAGTCAATCATGCCTTCATAATAAAATCCAAATAAGTCTGGACACCTAGGCTTGGAGAGGTTTCCTGGTTCGTGAACACACAGATGTGCCAGGAGGGATCCACAGCTTTATTCCACAAGGAGAGCAAAGGAAAGCTCTGCATTCAGGATCCTCCTGTACTTGGTACTGTGTGTCTCTTACTTGGCTGATCCTGATCTATATCTTTTATAATAAAACTAAATAACAAGAATTGTAAGTATCATGTTTTCCTAAGTTCTGTGAGTTGTACTAGTCAACTATCAAACCTGAGGCATCATAGAATTCCCCAAATTTTGTAGTCTGGTGGGCAGAAATGCAGGTGCCCTGGAGACCTCTGAGGTGTGGCTGGCACTTGAAGTGAAAGCAGTCTTATTGGGATAGTGTCCTTCCCAAAGGCATCTGTGGCAATTGACACTAACTTCAGGTAATTAGTGCCAGAATTATACAGCAATATACTTGTTGGTATCAGAATAGTAACCATCCTAGAAGAAAAAAATCATACATATGTACAAAGACTTATTCATAAAGATGTTTACAATAACACTGGAAAAGTAAAAATTTATAAACATTCTAAATATTTACTAATAGAAGAACGGTTAAGTAAACCATGGTGCATATGTACTACTGAACAGCAAGTACACAGCACTTAAAAAGAAAAGTTGTGCCGGGCATGGTGGCTCACGCCTATAATCCCAGCACTTTGGGAGGCCGAGGTGGGTGGATCACGAGGTCAAGAGACCGAGACCATCCTGGCCAACATGGTGAAACCCTGTCTCTACTAAAAATACAAAAATTAGCCAGGCGTGGTGGCATGTGCCTGGTATCCCAGCTACTCAGGAGGCTGAGGCAAAAGAATTGCTTGAACCCAGGAGACAGAGGTTGAAGTGAGCCAAGACTGTGCCACTGCACTCCAGCCTGGCGAGAGAGCAAGACTCCATCTCAAAAAAAGTTGTATTCATATGTTCTCCCATGAAAAACTCCTCTAAATACAAGTTATGGAGAAAAAGCAGGTTTTACAGCCGGGATGGCTCACGTCTGTAATCCCTGCACTTTGGGAGGCCGAGGCGGGCGGATCACAAGGTCAGGAGATCAAGACCATCCTGGCTAACACAGTGAAACCCCGTCTCTACTAAAAATACAAAAAAAAAAAATTAGCCAGGCGTGGTGGCGAGCGCCTGTAGTCCCAGCTACTTGGGAGGCTGAGGCAGGAGAATGGCATGAACTTGGGAGGCAGAGCTTGCAGTGAGCAGAGATCATGCCACTGCACTCCAGCCTGGGCGACAGGGCGAGACTCTGTCTCAAAAAAAAAAAAAAAAAAGCAGGTTTCAGAAGAACACAGTATGACCACATTCTTGCCAATAACAGCCTCCATCACAAAATCACATACAAAATGAAACTACTTTTTTCTATGTACTTAAAATTATGTAAATGAGTTAAAATGGAAGTATACATATAAAAAAATAACAGTTACATCGGGCAAGACAATGGGATCAGCAAACGAAGACTGGAAGTGACTATCATTTTATCTTATCTGATTTTTTGGGGGTTGATTCCTATTTCTTTTGCAATTAAAAAAAGAGAACTTCCAGTTAAAGAGCACTAATTGAACACATTCATACTAGAGGACTGAAAGTGACTTTCACTTTTTTTGCATCATCTGATTTTTTTTTTTTTTTTTTTTGACATAGTTCCGCTCTTGTTGCCCAGGCTGGAGTGCCATGGCGCGATTTCAGCTCACTGCAACCTCCGCCTCCCGGGTTCAAGCAATTCTCCTGCTTCAGCCTCCCGAGTCGCTGGGATTACAGGCATGCGTCACTACGCTCGGCTAATTTTTGTAGAGACAAGGTTTCACCATGTTAGTCTGGCTGGTCTCAAACTCCTGACCTCAGGTGATCCACCCGCCTCGGACTCCCAAAGTGCTGGGATTACAGGCGTGAGCCACCACACCCAGGGGCAGCATCTAAATTTTTACAGGAGTGAATTCTTATTTCTTCTGCAATTAAAAAAAGAAAACTTCTAAGTAAAGATAACTAGTTGTACACATTCATTAGTTTCTGCTCAGTCCAAACATCCTACTAAAATGATAAAAATGTAATTTTTAAAGGGAATACACCTATAAAAAATCAAGAAGATGAAATAAAAAGCAGTACCTTTAGACTCTGGAAAGAAAATTAATGAATAATAATTTTCACTGCAGAACTAGGAAAGCAGAGAAGCAAACTGATTTACAGCAGGCACAAGAATTGGCAAGCACAAGATATCTCTGGAAGCAGGGGTGAAGGCAGGCCTAAAAGAGAAAGATTCATCGCCAGTCTGTGTAAGGAGCTGTGAGATCTCCCAGTTGTCCTCCCTCACTTGCAGCAGCTAAGCAACCCCAACCCTGGCACTATACTAGAAGTTTGTTATTTGGAGAGGGAAAAGTTTCTACACTTGCAGACAACAGGAACAGCTGAAGGCAGAGGTCCTGTATTGATACTAAATATGGAGATTAAATGAAAGTATCATTTTGAGTATTAAGACTCTCAATCTTCTTCTCACTCTGCTCCTAGATCACTAGCATAAACGATTGTGTCTTCCAGGCAAGAAAAGTCATTTCTGGAAAATATGACTAGCCCAAGAAAAAAGACAGTAATATTCCTAAGAAAATGGCCCAGATAGAGGACACTACATGCACAGAGAGCTTCCAATTTGCTTTCTAGTGCCCCCCACTTTAAAAGTATCAGGAGTTAGCCAAAGATCACCAAACATTTAAAGAAAATATCTAACAAAAGAATGAAGCCAAACAAACAGAAAAAGCAAGTGGGAAGAAACTGAGTAATGAGGAAAGGGAACAAAGCATACACATACATATACATACATACACATACGTAAATACACATATACACAAACAGATGCACATGTAAATATATATCAGTAATATTCTTAGAAAAAGATATTGTACCCACAAAACAAAAATGGAATATATGAAAAAACACTTTTTAAAGACCTCAGAAATTTTAAAAACATTAAAAATTAAGTTAAAAATTAAAATTACAGAAACAAAAAATGACAAAAGAGTTACGAGATCACATTTTTAAAAGTCCCTATCTGCGCATGGTGGCATGCACCTGTAGTCCCAACTACTCAAGAGGCTGAGGCAGGAGGATCACTTGAGCCCAGGAGTTCAAGGCTGCAGTGAGCTAGGATCACATGACTACACTCCAACCTAGGTGACAGAGCCTCAAGACCTTGTCTTTAAATAAATAAATAAATCCCTCAAAAGAAAAAAAGAACAAAAAGCAAAGACATAAAAAAAAAAAGAAAAAAGAAAAAGCAAAGGATTACTCTAGATGTACGACATCTAAATCATCAAAGAAAAAAATAGCAAAAAAAAAAAAAAAAAATCACAGCAGTGGACTCAAAGAGCTTACCAAATATGTTGCACAATGAATGAAAACAGTTCCCTCCCAAGGCATGTAATAATGAAATTTTCATACAAAGGGTCAAAAACCATAATGACATCTATGTGCTCAACAGCAACACTAGAAGCCAGAAGGCAACAAGGCAACACATTTTAAATTCTCAGGGAAAATAACTTCAACCTAGAATTCTATATCAAGTCAAAGTACTAATCAAAAATGAGGGCAGAAATAAAATATTTTCAGGAATGGAAGCCTCAAAAAATTTTTACCTTACACATATTCTTTCTCAGTAGGAACTACGAGATTATATCAACTAAAAACAATGGAGAACATCAAGAAAGAAGACCCATAAATTCAAGGAACCAGGAAACTGAACATAAGAGAGAGGCAGGCAAATGCAATTTCCAAGATGATGATGAACAAAGAGGGATCTCATAGGATAATCAATTCAGAACAGGGTAGGTCAGAGGGTCTCAAAAGAGGCTTTAACAAGAAAATGAAATTCGGGCAATACTCATTATATGAATAATCTGAGAGGAGATTTATACAAATGAGGAAGGGTTGTAAAACGAAACAATTTTTAAACTAACAAATTTTTAAAAGACAAAAGAGAAAACACAAAATTGTACAGGAAAAGAAAAGCAGCCAAGTGTGAAAAGCACTCTGAATTATTAAAACTTAATTAGATTCTGTACATTTCACAACTAAAATACAGAATAACTCACACTTAAAATACTACAAGTGGTTGATTTAACTTCTGAGTCTCATCTCCAGATAATAGCTAAGGAAATTATCTACTCTACCACCGACTTCTTATGACATAGGCTCAAAAGAGATAGTGCTTATGAAGTAACTTTCCTAACACATAAATTACTATATGAAAGTAACTGTATCAGTTCAATATTTATAAAGACACTTAAAGTGGCCAATATTAAATATTCTTAATTTTAGTTATTTTGTTTTAAAGAAACTAATGGCAATCCTCCAAAGAACTCTGTGTATGGTAAGGTGGTAGGAAGAGTGGACAAAAGAAATTATTAGGGAACTGACATTTCAAGGTGACCAGATAAGCTGTTTTTGAAGAAGTGCTATGATGGACAGGAAATCTGGAGAATTACAAATCAAGACTTCAGGGCTCTCAGACTGAAGGGTGCTGAAGCACCAGCAAAGCAGTGAATTGCTTTAGTAAATGCCGTGTCATCGAGGTTGCCTGAGATGCAGTAAATCATGTAACTAAAAAAATCTAAGTTTTTCAGCCTCTGCCCTGAAGCAGCAGCACACACTTAATGAAAATACTGACCTACCTTATCAACCATCCTTCCAACCATCTCCAACCACCCACAAAACACACTCACATTGATAACACTTTGTAACACATTCAAATGATTATAAAAGAGCTATAAGCACAGTGTAATTTTACTTCTAAGGCAATTTTATAACTGCCTCCATTTGTATAATCTACATTATACCTATTTGGTTCAAAAATTAATTTACCTATATTTACATTATACAAATAAAAACACAGCCTACCACTTCTTTCTAGAGCAATATATTTTTATAGATAATTTAAACACAGCAATAATTCTGATAATAATCTTACCTTAAAACATAATAATGTAGTTATCAAATACATTTTGGGAAACATTCAATATTTACAAAGTTTTTACCACGTGTTTGGCATAGTAAATGTGCTGAAAAAAATTCAAATGTTCAGGGGAGAATTCTGTAAATATAAGGAACACACATTATAAAAATAATGAAAACTGGATTGTTTTTGCAAAGTCTGAGCAGTTGGGAAGAGAAAGGAATATGGTATCAGAGTAAAGCACATGGTCATTCTGAGGAGGGTGAGACTGGAAGTGGGGCATAAATCTTGGATGCTTTAATTTTTTCATTCATTGAAGAGGTTCGTTCAATAGTTAAAAGTATAAAGGTATGAAGTATGTGGACTACTTTAACCCTCACAATACTACAAAAGCAGGTTTTTGTCTTGTTTTGAGACAGAGTCTCATTCCATCGCCCACGCTGGAATGCAGTGATGCAATCCTGGCTCACTGCAACCTCAGCCTCCTGGGTTCAAGCGATCCTCCTGCTTCAGCCTCTGGAGTAGCTGGGACTACAGGCATGCACCACCACACCAGGCTAATTTTTGTATTTTTGGTAGAACCGGGGTTTCACCATGTTGCCCAGGCTGGCTCCAACTCCTGAGCTCAAGAGATCGCCCCCGCTCAGCCTCCCAGAGTTCCGGGGTTACAGGTGCAAGCCACTGCACCTGGCCTGATTCTAGAGATGCGAAAACGGAGGTACAGAGGAACTAAGCAACTTGCTTAAGGTCAGCCCAAGAAACATGACTTGAAGACTTAAACTCTTCCCCACAACAACAGAATACAGCCTGGACATAAAGTGCATTCACCTCTGCTTTTGTAATTTATGGACAGACGCAGAACTCAAACTGAGCTAATCTGAGTCCTTTGTGCTGGAAGTAGAGAAAGGTACTCCCTTCAGGCCTGAAAGATCACATGTAGTTGGAAGTACAGAGAGTCTCAAGGCCCTAGCTTAAAGAAGGCCCATAATGCCTGGGGGCAGTGGCTGACACCTGCAATCCCAGACACACAGACACAGACACACACACACACACACACTCACTCTCTCTCTCTCCCCTTCCCTCTCTCTCTAAATTTCAGCTTCAGGGGCCTTGGGTCCTGCATTTGTTCCTTCAATTCTCTAAGTTACCCTAGGATCCTTTCCAGTAATTTGAAACAATATACAGTTTTTCCACTTCATGCTATTTTGAGTTATGCTTCTATCCTTTACAACTGAAAGACTCAACATTCTCTGACCATGGTGCAATACTTTTTTTTTTTTTTTTTTTTTTTTGAGATGGAGTCTTGCTCTGTCACCCAGGCTGTAGTACAGTGGTACGATCTCAGCTCACTGCAACCTCTGCCTCCCAGGTTCAAGCAACTCTCCTGCCTCAGCACCCCCTAGTAAGCTGGGATTACAGGCACCTGCCACCATGCCTGGCTGATTTTTGTATTTTTAGTAGAGATGGGGGTTTCACCATGTGGTCCAGGCTGGTCTCGAACTCCTGACCTCAGATGATCCACCCACCTCGGCCTCCCAAAGTGCTGGGATTACAGGCGTGAGCCACAGTGCCCAGCCACGGTGCAATATTTCTAAATTAACACTAGAAGTAACGAAAGGGTAGTAGTAAGGACCACCACAATAAAGTCACACTTTAAAATAACTTCCAAGTAAAAGAAAATATTGAAATGCAGTTAACATGATTATTTCTCAATAGAACTAACTTTTAAAAGAAATAAAAATGTGTACTCAATGATAATGAAAATGGTAAGTATCCAAAGCTATGGGAAGTGACTATATGTAACAAGAAGTAAACACAGCCTTAAACGCTTTTATCATTAAAAAACAATAAATAAAAAAATAAAAGAAGCTAAGAGAAAGAACAAAATTACAAAATGAGAAAGAACAGAATAGAGGTAACAGTAGAAAAAATTAAAAACCAACAAAAATAGCAAAAGGTATTGTTCAAACTGAGCACTGGCTCTCTGAAACATACTACACATAATCCTGCCTGGGCAATATAGCGAGACCCCATTCTCCACAAAAAGGAAAGAAAAAAAAAGACAATAAAAATAAAAATAAATAACCCATTATGTATATATGGCTTCTTTTTTTTCCTCAGCTCACATATAAATAGGTAAATTAAAGAACTATTACAGACTAATCACAATTCAAGCAAAAATTAGGATATTCCACATGATCAGAACTTATGAAATCCAAATGACTGAATACATCTATAATTTTCTGACACACTAAATATTTTTGTCACTAAAAAAAAGAGCCCTGAATGAAATAATGACTCTGATAGGTGACATTACTCGAAATATATCTACCAATCTGCACTTATAAATATCAAAAACCTCACAAGTTTTTATGAGTTAAAAAATTTTACATAGTCCTAAAGATTATACCTTGCTAGAAGCTGTTTCCATTTCTAATGAGCAATTTGGCAATAAAGATCAAATGCCTTGAACAAAAGCGTATCTTTGTTTCTGGCAATCCCATGTCGCTGATAAATTTCTAAGAACTGGCCAGGCACTCACGCCTGTAATCCCAGCACTTTGGGAGGCTGAGGTGGGCGAATCACTTGAGGCCAAGAGTTCAAGACTAGCCTGGCTAACATGGCGAAACCCAGTCTCTACTAAAAATAAAAAAATTAGCCAGACATGGTGGTGCACACCTGTAATCACAGCTACTTGGGAGGCTAGGGCACAAGAATCGCTTGAACCTGGGAGGCAGAGGTTGCAGTGAGCCAAGATCACACTACTGCACTCTAGCCTGGGCGACAGAGACTCCAACCCCCCCCCAAAAAAAAAAAAAAAAACTGTAAAAATTTGCTTACCAAGGTGTTCATGGCAACAGTATTTTATTATAACTATACCAAACTAAATGCTCAACCATAAGGAACAACCAGATAAATCCTAGACTCTTCATTGTCTCTCATACCTCCACATCTAATCCAGGTGGCTCTATCTTCAAAACACGGGATATCCAGAATCTAGCCACCGCTTAGCACCTCCAGCACTGCCACCCTAGTCCAAGCCACTGTTATCTTTCATCTGGATTTTTGCCTCCTTGCTGACTGTTGCCACCTCACACAATAGCCAGAGTAATCCTTTAAAACCCAAGTCAGATTATGTCAATCCTCTGCACAAAAATACTCCAGTGTCTCCCCATCCCTCTTTAAAACAAAAGCCAGAAACCACAGGTCAGTGGTTATGAGGCAGTTTATGATTCTGTCCCAACCTCATGCCACCCCATTATGTTCTCATCTTCTACGGCCCTCTGCACTCCAGCTATAGTAAACCTACGTATCAGGTACACTCATGCCTCAGGGCCTTTACAGTTACTGCTCCCTGTGCCTGAATATGTTTTTCCCCCAGAGATCCTCCTCATCCTCATGGCTTGCTCCTTCACTTTCTGCTTGAATTGTCACCTTGTCAGTGAGGTCATCCTTAAAACCCGATTTAAAATAGCAACTATAGATAGGCATCCACCCCATAATCTCTATCAGTGTCTGCACTCCATTTTTTTCCATTACACTCAATGCCCTAACACACTATGTATTTTACTTGTTTGTTTACTATCTCTCCCAAATAGAATAATAAGGCCCCTAAAAGCAGGGATTTTTATCTTATTTCTTCACTGCTGTATCCCCAGAATAGTGTCCGGAAGAGTGGGTCCTCAATAAATATTTGAGTGATTTTTGGAATACTGGGTAATAATTAAAAATCATGTTATAAAAAATTTTAATGTGATGTTAGAAACTGGTGGAAATGGAAAGAACACCTTATCAAAGAATATGTAACCCATGGATCAAGAAGAAATCATATGGGAAATTAAAATACATTTTTCACTGAATGTTAACAAGAACACTTCAAAATCAGTGGGATTCAGGTAAAGGAATTCTTGGAGGAAAATGTGTAGCTTTAAAACTTTGTATTAGAACATTAGAAAGGTTAAAATCAAAACAATATAAAAATGAATGTTCCAAATTTTGTGTCTAAAACAAATACATATATAAAAGACATTAACACTTTTTTCTGGTTATTTCTGGTGGTAAAATTACAAGCAATTTGCGATTTTCATACATGCTTTTCTGTATGTTAGTTTTTCTCTAGTGAACAAGTATTATTTTTATAATTAAAAAAAAAAGGTTTTAAAAAACTTCCTTTCCCTGTGGTTGAACTCTAACTGCTGGCCTCTTCCTCTGCCTGTCTCTTAAAATACTTGCTCCTCTGGATTCCATCCTTGTCCTTCGTCAATCTATATTCATCCCTTAGTAATCTTATCCATTCTGGATTCATTTATAACCTGCAAATTGATTTCTCAGTTTTTTGTAATATCCTGAATTAGAGACTCATGTTTCCAACCACTTAAAGGATACTTCTATCCAGATGGAAATCCTATAGCCACTCAAATTTAACAGGCCTAAAAGGAACCCATTATCATTTCCTAAAACTTGTTCTTTTCATCTTTAGTACTGGTTAAAGACATCATTATGTACCCAGGTTCTCAATTCTATCAGTTCTACCTTAGAAACCTCAATCAAATCTAACTTTTCTTCTCCCTCATCAATGCCATGTTTTCAACGTAGGCATCTTCTATCAGTTACATTTTAAAAGAATCCTAACTTATTCTCCTGCTATCACACTCTCCTCCTTAAGAACTGAATCCTGATCAGGGTTGCTGCATACAGCCTGGAGTCTGCACCACTAGAGAAGGTCGCCATCCATGTAAACTATGAGTGTTAATTGTGCCCAATGGCCTAATCATGATACTCCCCCTGCTTTCAAACTTCATTAGATACAACAAACCTACAGCACTATAAAATCCTTCAACTGGCTCCACTTTCTATTTTTCTAGCTTCAGGTTCTCATCATTCCTCTACGCACCCTACAATCCAGACATATTTAACTTTTCAGTATGCCCTATCAAAACCCACACTTTTGTGGATTTTTCTTTAGTCTATAGTGCCCTCTCTCAGTAAAACTTCTAAATCCTTCAAACTACAGTTCAAACGTACCCTCCTCTGTGGAGCATTTTTTGACCAGCCTAGACAAAGATACTTCACTAAGCATTTTGTTAACAGTTCTATTACAGAATTTGTTGCACTGTGTAATGATCACATATATCCATCTCTCAAATTCAATGGAGAGTTGAGCAGTGCATAAAGAAGCTCCACATTTGTACCCACAGTATCTACAATGTCCAGCCCCTAAAAAGGGCTAAGTTCATGTTTATTAATACTATACTTATCATATGCATTAGTACAACTTTTTTAAAGTAAATTAAAATGAGTTTAAAAAAAAAGTTACATGTTCAGCTGTCAGTCTATCTATAATCCATGTGGCGGACAGAACTGATGTGACTATTCTTGATTCCTATACTTCCTGGTATTTTAACCTTTGTATAATTCCCTTCCCCTGGACGTGAACTGGACCTATGACTTGCTTCTGATAAATTAAATACAGCAAAGGCAATGGGTTGTAAGTGATTACATGTACACGATTATGTAAGAACATAGCACTAGTTCACGTCTGATAGACTCTCTTCCTTTGCTGACTTTGAAGAAGCAAGCTGCTCTGAACCTAACAGACACAAGGAAATAAATCCAGCCAACAACCCAAGGAAGTCTGGGGGCAGACCTCTACCCAGTTGAGTCTCTAGATAACAACCCAGCCCTGGCCTACACTTTGACTGCAGTCTTACAGAGGACACAGCTAAGTTGTACCCAGCCTCTTGGCCCACAGAAATTGCGAGGCAATAAATGTGTTGCTTAGAACCACTAAATTTGTAGTCATTTGTGAATAAGCAGCTTAGAAAACGAATAAAATCAGAACCTAAGGTATTTCTGAACCCCTTGTTCACAAAAAGGCCTACGTTTGCTCCAATTTCTTAACAAATAAATGTCATGTACATGCAAAATTAAAACACAGACTAACATTTCAAGTAACAGTTCTTAAGAATATTTACATAAGGTAAAACTTAGGAAGTAATTTGCTAAATAAAGCAGTTCCTACACTCTCTTTTAACACATTTGCCAATATATCCAATTGTACATAATACTTACTACATGTAATAAGTTTAATATTAGGGCAATTCTCCTTACAAACCCAAATAATAATAAATAGTTTAAAAGTTGATATCTAATTAATGATATTTGGCAATCAGAAGAACTTACTTACTGGTCACCAGGCAAAGCAATCAAATTGGAGGAGAGAAGAGACTTGCTGGAGATGTGCCTGAGGGAGTAAGACACCACCTTACAACAACAGGGCTCTTACTCCCTCGGGCACTGCACCAGCCAGCAAAGCATCAAAATACCAGGTTCTTAGGTCACGCTGCTCTCAGATCAGGTGATGCCCTGTGCAACTCACCAATCCTCCCCACCTTGCAGTCAAGAATAGTTCCAAAAAATTCCCAAAGCAGAAACTTCCATGACACAGGCCACACTTACACACAGCAAAACTTACAACACGAAGGTATGAAATTACAAGTGAGAAACAATAACCAAAATTCTTATTACTTCAGGAGTGGCAGGGGTTGTGGTTAGAAGGCTCATTTTTCTTAGAAAGAGGCAAACATTCCTCTTCTGCCACTCCCCATAAAAGCCTTCAATGGTACAAAATAACATTCAGGAATAGGAAATAGATTAATTACAATATCCCAAATTCAAACATTTTGGCACTTGATATTGGTAAGAAGTGATAACTGAGACCGATTCCATAATGGTTAATTGATGAAGACAACACCATAAAACTTCACATCTGCCTTAAAAATTAAGAGAAATCTTCCTAGAAATACAGGTCTTATTCAACATATTCAGTTTTAAGAGATAACCCACACTCCTTCAATATAAGAAAACATGTTTCACAAGTAACAAGGCACCTGAATTACAATCAGACTACTGAAATACTCATGAGCAAGCCACACCCAAAAAAGCTCAAGAAAACCAGGAGGCCAAAAGCAACCCAGCACCACTGGTTGTCTTAGATTAAGTCATTTTACATTTTCACTTCCGGACTGAAGGATACATTATAGAAGTCCACACGATTTCTCTGGAAATAATCTCCATGTGTTGGTATATTTCTATAGCCCAATTCATCTACCCCATCCTTGCTGCATCATTAAAGGCTATTTTACCACTCATATTATGCTCTTATGAACAATAGCTACTTGATAGTGGAAAAAAAACGTAGACATAAATTAAAGCCAAACCCTCTATAAGATACCATCAAGATTTTTAAATATTCGGAAATACGCTTAAGACCTGTTTTAAAACAAAGGTGATGGACAACACTAGCAGTAGTCAAGAAAGTGCCTGTTCACTTTAACACTCCCCAGTCTGAAAAGAGTAACAACGACAAGATTTACTTCACCTAAAAACTCCTATATAAATATAATCACATTCTGATGTCTGGCAACTCAATTCTAGGAAATTTCTACAAACTGAAATATCTGGATTAGGCATTTTTCTTCCAGTTCTCTAGCGAGAATAAGAGTGTATATAGCCAAAATAGATGTCCAAAAGACAGCAAAATATAAAACCAACACAGAAAACTTCCTAGTTCAATATGGCAATTCATTATGAAGGAACTGCTAACAATTCCACTTGCTAGACTCTCAAGTGTTAAAAATAAAAGGAGGGGGACTGTTTCTCATTTTCTATAAATTACATGACAGCTCACAAGAGAATAATTTTGAATCTTATTAGTACCACATTTTCTTATTAAGAGACGTTAATAATATAAACAACAATTAAAACAATAGTTTCACAAAAAACAATATGAACTTTCCACTAATTCTGAAATAATCCTTTTATCAATTTTCAGATGGAGTTATTTGTATATAACCATTTATACAATGTGTAACTGAATAAACACAATAATGTTATAATCGACACTAAAAAGTTAAGTAAATGCGAAGTACAGTCAAGTCTAATTTTTTAATTATAAGATTCTTCATCTAGCTCCCTAAATCTCAAGATGATGAGAAACATGCTTCTATCGTCTTCCTAATAACCCATCCACTAAAATACAGGTAAAAATCTCAGTAAGGCAATGCCACTAAGATGGGTTTTTACATAAGTGTATTCCATCTCCCTGTCTCAACAGAGATTTTAGGATGTGGCACTTTCATCTGATCCTGTCATATAATAAGAACAGGTAATTTCTCTGATCCCTTTCCAGCAATTCTCAACTGAGGTTCCTCATCTGAATCACCAAACACAGGAAATTATTTCAGTAACTTTTCTCAATTGTTCCAAGAATGATACATAACTAAAACCCTCCTAAATGCACTGGAGCTAAAAGTTAAAATTCATCGCACACTACGGCACAATTCTCTCCAGAAAGCCGATTGAGTAAGGCTGGTATAAGTTCCTCAGAAAGTGTCACTGTACTACTAGGCCCCAGTCACCCAACCCCAACAGCACTAAGAGAACTATAGTGAGTGCACAAATCTAGAACTCAGATAAGAAAAAAGATAAATGCTTTATCTCCAACTTTAAGCAACTAGGTATTTTTACTTACCAGGGAATAGCATGGGGCTCAACTGTCCCTTGCTCTGGATGGAATGCATTTACTTAACAAAATAAACCCATAGAAGTATAATGTTTCTCAAAGGGAATTATCAGCTCTTAGAAAATGAATTTTTAAAAATCAGCATATTAAATATCAACTATTAACTTGACAAGGCTTTTCCTATTCACCCTTCTTTAGCAAACTTTATTCATCTTCTGATAACTGCTAAATGCAAATTTTCACTTTAAAAAGATAAATATTAAAAACCAGTTTGCCCTTCATTCTCGCACTAATCACCAATTCTCAGAAATTGCCTTTTATATTCTTCAGTGTGGACTACAGCAACTTCAACTGTTAGGTTAGTTGTGATCAAATCACTTTAAGGACACCAGTAGAGTTCTTTTACTCAAAAGCAAATGACTTTTTTAAATGGCCCAATTTTAAGAGGGATGAATATTTTTAAGAAGCAAACATTACTTTAAAACAAGGTAGCTAATTAAAAGTCAAGCGTCGTTCCATATTGAATGTACAAAGCGTTACTAAAAAGATGGGGAAAACGAAACATGACATTCCTATTTTTAATTTATGCTGGCGTGTGTGCTGACAGTACAGAACATCACAACAGATAAATTACTACGTATTCCACTTTACTAAGCCTCCAAAGTTCCTACGTTTACAAATACATACGTAAAAGAGGCACAAAAATGTAGCGGATGGTGTTTTCGCTGCTCATCTGTGCTCAGTTGCTAATTTTTCTAATACCAGATACATAATGCGATGAAATGGGAATGCATATCTTCTATACTTCTATTTATTTTCATAAAGCGGGGAGGGGAGGGGAGGTGGTCTTGATTCATTTACTATTAGCGTTTTGCAATAAAGTAGATCAGCATAAAACATAACTGAAGAAGTAGAATTCATTTTCCCCAAGACAACGCACACTTCCTCCTGTTTCTATAGTAAAGCACATCACTTTGCTATTAAAAATGTCCATTTTTCACAACTGACCTTTCCTTAACTCTAATCAACACTACTCTTCAAAAGAACCTAACCAATTACTGTACCTTGTAGGCAGATGTGCAAAATTTTTACTTCCTTAAGAAACTTTTCCATTTTTTAAATGCTTTCCAAATTAAGCAGGACTCGCATTAACTGTGATCTTAAGTAGCAGTTTAGTGAGGTTTAAAAACAAACTTTTCATTAACGCATTCATCCAATTAAAGTGACATAGTAAGTGGGACTACTGACACAGATTTCAGGATTATAGCTTTATATTAAAAGTCGGTCTAAAGATGGTAACTCAGTGTTCATTTGAGACGCTTTGACTTTTGGCCTTTAAAAACTGTTCCCCACTCGAGTCTCCAGATAGAACTACATTTAGCAACGGGTCTCCTCCTGACTTCCTGGTACTAAAAACCACAACCACAAGGGCTGTTTCGTCGGTTTGTTGTAAAACATTTGCTCCAGTCATCTCACTGGAAAACAGACTTTCCCTACTGGGCAGCTGCTGAGGTGAGGGTGCTCACGATGTTTAAAAACAAAACTACGCGTCTACGTGGTAGCGGCACCGCAGGTGTTAAGTGCCAGGTTTCTTCCCAGGATGGAGACCGGCGCGGGCTGGGCCGGGAAGCAGCCCCCGGCGCCCCGGCCGAAGGGGAAAAGGAGAAGGGTAAAAATAGCCGGCGGCCACGGCCCACGTGCAGCCGCGGGAGGACCGAGCGCGGGCGCGTGGAGAGGGGTCCGTACCTCCAAACATGTGCGGTGAGAGGTGAGCTGGTAAGGAGCCGATCACCAAGCGCGGCCCGCCGGGGCTCCCGCCCACCGGCCGGTCCCGGCCGCCGCCGCCGCCGCCGTCCTCAGGGCTGCTGTGCACCGAGTCTTGCGAGCCGTACGGGCCACTGCTGCTGTTCGGGATGCTGAAGGAGGACTGCGCCGCGCGGGTCCCCGACGCCACGCTCCCCACGGCCCCGCCGAGGGAGCGGCTGCGCGGGGCTGCTGGGGCTGCCGAGGCCGCCGTGGCGCCGCCAGAGGCGCTGGGCTGGTGCGCGCTGGGCACCTGAGCCGGGAACCTCCCCGCGGCGGCGGCCCGAGCGCCCCCGCCGCCGCCCGCGGTCCCATTGGCCCCTCCGCTGCTACTGGAAGGTAGATCCGAGCCCGAGTACGCGCGCGTGCGGCCGTTAGCGGCGGCCGGGCCGCTCTGCTTGGCGCCCATGTCCGCCCTGCCCCGGGCCGGGCCCGCGCGCTGCGCCCCGAGAACCGGGAGGGCGGGAGCGAGCGCGGGAGCTAGAGGGCAGGGCCGAGGCGCCGCGGCCGGCCCAGAAAGGCCCCCGCACGTCCAGGGCCGCCGCCCGGCGTTCAGAGGGGCAGTCCGCGCCCGGCGCGCTCTTCTTGGGGCGGTGGGCGAGGCCGGCGGCCTGACGCGGGCGCGGAAGACGAGGAGACGCGGAGAGGAAGGGGTCCTGGCTGCAGGCACCCCTCGCTGGCTCCAGCAGGAAGGGGCGGCTCAAGTGGCCGTGCGGCTGCCGCTGGTTTCGGTTCTGGTGCGCCACGACGGGCCGCTACCGCTCTCTGCCGCCGCGCTCGGCGCCCTCGACCTCGGCACCGCCTCCTCTCGGGCGGCCGCTGCTACCGCCGCCATCCTCCGGCTCCCACGGCGGCTGGCGGCTGAGTGGGAGGCGCCCGCCCAGACTCCGCCGGGGCCACCTTCCCTCCTCCCCCAGCCACCCAGCTGTTATTAACGGAGAAATAGGAAAAACGGGTGGCGCGCGAGGGGAGGACGAAGAATGGGAGGGAGAGGTCTCGCGCGCTTCCCGGCAACCGTCGCCTCGCTCCCCCTACTAAGGAGGGGCCGGGCTGGCGGGAGGATCTGGGCCGCGAAGGTGGGGGGTGCCCAAGCGGGGAGGAGGTTCCCCAGCCCTCGCGCCGGAAGACCGCGGAGCGGCGCGGCGGCAGGGTGCGCCCGGCCCGTGTGTTTGGGTCGCGCGCAGTGACCCCGCCCCCGCCCCCCTCGCGTCTCCAGGCCGATTGGCTCCCGTTTGCCTTGCTCCGCCTTCCCCGTCCGCGACCTGCCCGCCCCTGCTCCGCCTCGCCAAGGTACTGCGGTGTGGTAGGTGCTGCCACCCGTGGACTCGGTGATGGACAGGTCTCTGGCCCCGCCCTACCAGTCAGGGCGCGCCCTTGTCTTCCTCGCGGGGCCTACGCCGATAGGAGGAACGGACACCGGGCGCCAACCAGAAGGCGGCCCCTCCTCCCGCACGTGGCCCGCCGAAGCTGTAGGAGCCTGTGTCAGCTGCAGCTTTTCCTGACAGGGGGCGTGAATGGCTGTGTCCTGTGCCCAGAGCCATTTGGTTTCGGTGGGTGTTGGTGTTACACACTGATTTAAAAAAAACAGAAGCTCAAAAGCCAGCTTGATCTCAATTAGACTTACTCATGAAACACCAACCTGGGAGGAAGCGCAGAGTTGGAAGAACTCGGGATAATCCAGCTTGACCCTCCGTGGTAGGGCAAATACTGTGGTACCAGGAACGCTGCACCTGATTCACAAAACCTAGGATCTAGGCCCAACACCAAACTAAATTATCTGTAGTGAGCAAATTATTTTACTTTTTTGGACTTTAGGTTTATTTTGTTTTTGTTTTTGAGACGGAGACTCGCTCAGTCAGCCAGGCTGGAGTGCAGTGGTGCGATCTCGGCTCACTGCAACCTCCGCCTCTTGGTCTCAAGCGATTCTCCTGCCTCATCCTCCAGAGTAGCTGGGATTACAGGCACATGCCACCACGCCTGGCTAATTTTTGTATTTTTAGTAGAGACGGTCTTTCACCATGTTGGCCAGGCTGGTCTTGAACTCTTGCCCTCAAGTGGTCCACCTGCCTCAGCCTCTCAAAGTGCTGGGATTACAGGCGTGAGCTACCGCACCAGACCGACTCTAGTTTCTTAACCTGAACTGTTTGTGTTAAATCCTAGGGCACCTGCATCTTTAAGATCCTATAACTTCTCTAAAATGTAATGTAATAAAATTCTCCTCAGTACCTTCCTCGGTGTTGGTGTGGTCTCTTCACGGCAGAGCAGGGTCTGGATACCCAGGGAACAGCCTGCTCTGAGACTCCCATTTTGAAAATGTCTAGTCTCTACATGAAAGTAATAGCAAGTGGTGTTTTATAAAACTACAGAAATAAATACTTCGTTGTTTTTTCACTATTTGCAATAAGTCGTTTATGTAATGATTTTCACCACTCTTAGGGTATGGGAATCAAGTTTTTAAACAAATGGAGAATATATGTATACATATAAAGACATGCATTGTGTATCTATGTACACAAGCACACATATATAAATGGAAAAACAAAGGTACTCAGTGCTTTATATGCAATATCATGTTAAGATATGGTCATCATTTTGGTTAAGTACCCTCTCCTTATAGATGTTTCCTGCCACCTCCTCCCCCATCCCAGCATCACAGATTGACTTCAGTGTTCCCACTCAGTGCTGTACAATACCTCCTTCATAGCTCTGATCATGTTATTATTATTATTAGATATCTTGCTTGTCACTACACAATTGGCTCCATGATAAACTTCATGTCTGTACCTCCAGTGTTTAACACAGTGTCTGGTCTTGGGATGGTACAATAAATGTTTTGTGAATAAATGAATGAATGAGTGAATACATACATCCTCACCAGTTGTACTATAACGATTCTTTCTTGAATGTCACTCATTAACTTATCATGTTCTTATTCTCCTTGACATTTCGCTTGTGGTGGGTGCCCCTTCCACCTCCTCTCTGGTGGGCCTTTTTGTTTCTTTCCCCACGAAGATTCTGGAGATAAAATGCTGGCCTTCTATGTTCTTTCCTTGGCCCTCTTTCCTTTTTCCTCACCCCTCTCATCTCTCTCCAGTCACCAGCATGAAGCTGTCGATGTGTGTTATTGTCAACCAAACAGTTCTGACTTCATTGAAAATGTGTCGCTTATTTATTTATTTATTTATTTATTTTGAGACGGAGTCTCGCTCTGTCGCCAGGCTGGAGTGCAGTGGTGCGATCTGGGCTCACTGCAACCTCCGCCTCCCAGGTTCAAGCAATTCTCCTGCCTCAGCCTCCAGAGTAGCTGGGATACAGGCACATGCCACCATGCCCGGCTCATTTTTTTGTACTTTTAGTAGAGACAGGATTTCACCATGTTGGCCAGGATGGTCTCTAACTCCAGAACTTGTGATCCACCCGCCTTCGTTTCCCAAAGTGCTGGGATTACAAGCATGAGCCACTGTGCCTGGCCATCACTTCTTTATTATACCTACCAGTTCTTCAAAAATTAAAAGTGCTGCTTCATCCAAATGAGTACACATAGGTATACACATACGTAGAACTGCAACGGGTTTTTGAGATAATACGCATGCTACCTGAAATGCACTCTGCTTTCTATTTGACTTCACTTTTGTAAAATGCTGGTCACTGCTTATTGGGTTGATTTTACACCCCCCTATGGAGTTGTAATCTGCACTTTGATAAACAGTAGTCTAAATCAGTGCTTTCCAAACTTTAGCACACACAAGGATTACAGGAAAATCTTGTTAAAACAGGCTCTTGGGCCCCATCATCAATGATTCTCATTCCATAGCTCAGGGTTGGGCCTGGAGAATTTGCATCCTAACAAGCTGCCCAGTGATGTTGCTGCCATCAGACTTCGGAGTCTTGTTTGGAGAAGCACTGGTCTAAATGATGCTTTCCTCTACAATCAGAACTGTTGTATTAATGCCTTCACGACTTATCAAGAGACAAGAGCCCTAGCTCTTTAAAATTTTTCAAATTTGAAGGTTTCAAAATACACTATATTCCTCCTGATGCAGTTCAATGATATTTTGACCAAAGGCTTTGGGGGTGCAAAATTAGTCTGAATGTATTGTTAAAGCACTTCACATTGACAAAATTATTGGCCACAAACCCACACTGGAACAGGTAAGCTACTTCTGGGCTTTCAATAAAAATGCCTGACCAATCAGTTTGTTGTTGTCTGGTTTGAAGTTTAGTTGGGGCAAGCCTCTTCCCTTTGTGTTCCCTTACTCTCCTTTGCATTCCTCTTTCCTCTCTTGGTTTCTCTTTTAAAACTCTGCTGGATCAGACCTTTGATGTGTGGGACAGCAAATTTGCATAGTGACACCCATTAGGCCTCTCAGTCGGGGACCACAGCCTCTCTACAGGGCTGTCCTGCAGCCAGCACTAGCCCTACACATTTTGCTAAGGTTTTGCCATCCCACTTTTCCCCTTGTTATAGGATTTAAGAGATGGTTATGGCTTTGCTTTTTTTTTTTCAAGTTAGTGTTCATACACTACCTCATCTCTACCAAAATAGGACTATATGTATAATTACCTATTTTTAAATAGGCCTATTTTCCTATTATTTTACTTTTTAAAGAAACAAATGGACCATCTAAATATTAAAATGAATCTTAGTACATCCTACATATGTGTTAATACATCCTACATACACTGTCCAAGATCTTAGTGGTGATTAGAAACTTACATCTTAAATTCAAAATCTTAGTTTGTAGTATTTAGGAGTCACATTGTTGGGTGATTGTTCAGAAAACATCAAAAGTTTATGTAATGTCTTTAACAAATTTTTATCCTCCCTCCCCTGTACTTGTATTAGTTTTTTAATGAGAAGCAAAAGACAAGAGCCAATCATGACAGGATTAAAAGTACATGCCATGAAGTGGTTGAGCTCAAGCTGGGGTTAGGCCCTGGCTTTGTCTAACACTGGCTGTGGGATTTAGGGCAAGCCACTTAACCTGGCTAAACCTGTTTCTTCTGTAAAACATGGATGATCATATAGTAATACCAGTCTCATAGAGTGGTTATGATTCTCAAAAGATTCATTCTCTATTTGAGAGTACTTTCAAATGTGTTAATAGAGAAACATATTTTAATCTCAATGTTGTTATCCCTAGCAGGTTGTAATAATTTCTAGATTATCTCTAGCAGGTTGTGACATTGTACAGTTTAATATATACTAATACACAATGGAATTGATTTTACCATTTTGTGAAATTTTAATACATTATTGATGCATAAGGATGTATTGGTAATAATTCGTTAGTAGTAGTTTACTAATAAGTATTTACATCATTGCTATAATAATGATGATAGTATGATATGTCATGACACATCTATATCTTTCCACCATGGGATGGATGGATGTGTGTGTGTGTGTCTGTGTGTGTGTGTGTGTGTGTGTATGTACATATAGATAGCTAGATAGATGAAATTTGAAAGGAAATTATCATTAAGATATCAGAGACTACCTACTTGAAATCTCTAATATTTAAACCCTTAAACATGTTTTTTCTTTTGATTCCACAGGGTAGTTAACATTTTGACTAAAGAGTCTTTGGGTCCTAAATGGGCATAAATGTGTCACAAAAGCATTTCATGTTAATTAATCGATGACCGGAGCCCTATGGCTATGTTTAACATAGATTCCGGAATCATTTTCCTTTCTAAAAACAGCTTGAGATATAACGTCAGCACCTGCTAATAAAAATAACTTAATTTTTGCTTACCAAAATGGTATGTAGTATTACTAAGAGCTTAAATATTTATATCGTGTTCTATTCTCAATTAATTCACTTGGGCTTTCAAACATTTTTTTTTATCTTTAAGAGCCCTTATTTAAAAACCCTTAATACCAACCAACCACAACCCATGATGCTTTTACTCCATTATAAAGGACACTCTCAGATTCCATACACAGTGTTTTCAAAGGAATCCAAGATCTTTATTGGGGACATACTGTTGAAAAGACATAAAATTTAGTGGAAAAATGTATCATAGGGTCGGTACCAAGGGGATTTTCCCAGCCTACAGAAGTGAAGACTAGCTTGGAGAAAAAATAGCCCTCTGCTACATAATGCATGTGGTCCCTCCTCCAGTGCAGATGCACCCTCCAAACTGCCTCCTGTCACTTGCTTAAATCATGAATACTGTACGTGAATGACTGTTGTACATAAATGATTAAAACGTATTATAAGACATTTTCCCTTACCACTTCCTCCCTCGAAGATAGTCAAAAGCCCCCACAAAGGCAAGCCCTACATTTTAGGACTAGATTGTTTAAGCCTCCCAAGTACAGGAACTCTATTTCTGCTTTATTTTTAACTCCCCACGGTGCCTGCTTCTAGAGAGCTCGAAGACAATTTGTATGCAAGAGACTGAGTAACAGCTATGGCTCGCTAAGGGCAGCAGCAGTGATTAATGCATGTCCGGAATTACTACTGACTTAACAGACTGTCATCACCACATTAAGTTTGTGTGTGAAGTTGGCTGCCTTCTACACTGTTCAGCCAGGGCAAGTTTGTGCATTAGGGGGCCAATTCCTTTTGAGTTGCTATTGAATGATCTACACCCCCAAGTTAGGCCAGGTTGGAAAGGGTAAGGTCATAGTTGGAGAACTGCCTTTCCTCCACCATGAGAAGATAGAGCAACAAGAGCTCCTGGTCAATTTACCCCACCCTCTGTTTCCCAGAAGTTAGCTGGGCTCTGGCTGAACTCTAGGGATACAAGTCTAAACTGGGTAGGTTTTGGAACATAGCCCTGAGCTGGGTCATTCCTGGTGCAGGGAAACATTGGAATACCTTAGGACCCACACTGGAGATATTTTCATTCTTTAAACAGAGTGGCTGAGCATCTGAGGATGTAAAGTTAAACCAAACACCATATAGCTTCAAAAACCTTATAGCTTCTAATCAAGGGACTTAGAAATGAAGAGAAGTTCAGAGTACCATGTGGTAAAGGCATACTGGAGTTGACTGAAGGGATGGGGATTGGTGAAGGACAAAGATGTAGTCCGAGAAGGGACGCTGGGCTGAGTCTTGAGAGACTTCTGGCTTCAGCACCCGTAGGCATTCCAGGCTGAGGGAGCATGAAGAAAGGGGGAGCTTTGAGCAGCTGAAGAACTTCTAGCAGTTAATTATAGCTGGAATGAAGAGTAACAGGTGAAAGGGTGAGAGAATAGGCTGGAAAGCTGCATATAACCGGCCCGGTGTGCTGAGCTAAGAAGTTGGAATTCATCCAGAAAGCAAAAGGGAACCACTTTCCCAAACAGGGAAGTAGCAGGATCCCATTTACAGTATGGAAAGACAGCTGCAGCAGTATTTTGGAGAATGGATTGATGGGAGGGAGGAACGCACAGTGAAGTGAAAGACTAGTCCAGAGGCTAACGTAGTCATCCAGGCAAGAAGTGAAGAGAAACTGAATTAGAGTGGCGGTAGGGCAGATTCTAAAACTCTTGAGAGAGCAGCCTCCACAGGTCTTGGAGGCCAACTGGATGTCCTACGTGACCAAGAAGGAAGAGTCAAGGATGACAGAGTCAAGATGACCAGGGACAGAGAGTCCCTGGTCCTAGCACTAAGTAGGACTATGGGGGAAAGAGCACATTTGAGGAGAGGGAGCTGAATTCAGCTTTATGTAGGCAGAACAAAACCAGGCTTGTAGTTATGGCAAGGCATGGGGTTAGGTTCTGTTGGCTTTAGGCCTCCAGCTGTATGTTGAATTTGCACAGGGGTACGCACAGGTTACCCTAGTCTGGTCCCTCAGTGCACTGGATTTCACTTTGCTCAGTGCTTCTTGGTGTGGGAATCATGTCTCCAGCTCTCTATGTGTTCACCCTGTGCCTGCTCAGTGCTGTTCTGGGGATGGACACCCTGAGCATAGGGGTCAACAAAGGAGTGGAGTTAGTGCTCAGTTCAGTTGGAAGGTGACCAAATATGAATGCTGGGTGTGGCAAATTAATTGTCATTGTTATCACTCCATGAGCGAGGGAAATGTAGCCCTTGTTATTTTCCAACATAGTCTCCAGTAGAAACAGTTGTTTGTGACACTGAATTAGTTTGTTAAAAAATTCATACCTGAAAAATTGCATCATATATTACTTTAAAAGTAATGACTGTAGTAGGCAGAAAGGTGCTGCCTCTGCCCACCCAAAAATGTCCATGTCCTCATCCCTGGAACCTCTGAATATGTTACCTCACGGAGCAAGAGAGACATTTGCAGTTGTCAATAAATTCAGGATCTTGAGATAGGGAGCTAGACCTGGGTGGTCTGTGTAGTTCCAGGGTGCTTACAAGATTCCTTAAAAGTAAAAGACGGAGGCAGGGTCAGAGTGGTTCAAAGAAACGCTTAAGGCTATTGTTGGTTTTGAAGCCTGAAGACGGCCGCCAGCCAAGGGATGCAGGTGGCCTCTAGAAGCTGGAAAAGACAAGGAGATGGATTCTCCCCAAGACTCCAAGAAGAACACAGCCCTCCTGACACCTCGATTTTAGATTTTAGGTAAGTCAACTTGAGTCCCATTTCAGACTTCTGACCTCTAGAACAGTGAGATAAATCTGGGTTGTTTTAAGCCACTGAATTTATGGTAATTTGTTACATCAGCAATGGGAAAACTAATACAATGACTATTCTTTAAGGTTTCAGAAGGCAGCTGATTACAAACTACTTCGAAAAAAAATCTGATAAATGTGGCCACTAAATCCCTATGTGGCTAATCACATATACTTTTCTTTTTTTTTCTTTTCTTTTTTTTTTTTTTGAGACAGAGTCTTGCTCTGTCCCCCAGGCTGGAGTGCAGTGGCCCGATCTCAGCTCACTGCAACTTCCGCCTCCTGGGTTTAAGCAATTCTCCTGCCTCAGCCTCCCGAGTAGCTGGGATTACAGGTGTGCGCCACCATGCCCGGCTAATTTTTGTATTTTTAATACAGACTGGGTTTCGCCATGGGGGCCAGACTCGTCCCAAACTCCTGACCTCAGGTGATCCACCCACCTCGGCCTCCTGTAGTGCTGGGATTACAGGCCTGAGCCACCACATCTGGCCTTAATCACACATACTTCTTCTTGACTTCCTGCCCTCACTCCTGAGCCCTGGGAGTGTAGGGAGCCATGCTTTCTTGAAGCTAGGCCTGCAGGTATCTGGGCTAGCATGCTGCTGTTAAAAGACCCTGCATGGAACTTTCCATTGCTGGCCCTGGAACATCCTTGTAAGCAGGCTTCCAAAATGTAAGCATTGATATTAGAAGGGCACAGCATTAAAAAGAACAACATTTGGTTCAAAGTTTCTGTTTGTATTTTCTAGAACTCTTAAAAGTCAATATATGTAGGTGGACAAAATATTTGGTGAAATTACAGTTCTGAAAATAGCCTTATGTTTGCCAGGACTTGAGGAAGGCCCCCAAGTGATGTCTAGTCCACCTCCTGCAAAGGCAAGAAGGCGGAGGTTGGGAAAGTCCACACTGACATCTAGTGATACAAAACTGCACTGCCAAAGGCTCAAACCGAAGCTATTTGCAGCAGTGGGCTCCTCAATTCTGATGCATCTACTGCCCCCCAAGAGGGCTGAAGACTCAGTGCACACCAGCCAATTTCAGCTGCCCTGAAAAATAAACCAGTGCCATATAGGTTTTTTTCGTCTCTAACACCAGTCCTTCACACTGGAATTTGGACACACTTTTCTTTACTCTTTCAGGCCATGTCATGTAGTTATTCTGGGTCATCGTTTCCTCAAGGAAACATTGAAGGGATAAGGTCCAGGACTTTCAAACTGCCCACTGTGACCCGTTAGTGTAGTGGAAAATGAATCCAGCTAAATATGACCAGTATTTTTTTTCCTAATAAAAGAGCATAGTATTGAAAGACTAGAAACTATCAAATTCAGCAGTTCAGGCTTCTTTATGCCTCACTTACAAACTTAGTTTGGCCATTTAAGAGTTTTGCCTCTTAATTTTTGAAATGATCATTTCAGCACATTTTAAAGCTATAGAATTTACTTCTAAAAGCTTCTTTGTGCTTCCGGTGGCCAGACCCTTTAATGCCAAGTGAATTTTTTTATTTTCTGTATGTTCTCAGAACAAATGCTTGGACTGAAATGTCCTGAGCAAGGAATGATCTGCAGCAGGGGATGGAACCCGTACAGCAGGTACTTGTCCTTTTTTTGCCCTGAGAACATTGTCTGCATTTCATTTTCAGCAACTCAGAAGTCTAAGGTACAGAAGAAATGACAAAGAATGCTTCTTCCTGTCTTTCCATTTTTCTTCTATACACCAGTGAAAATAAGTCAGCAGAGATACAATTTGTAGTTCCTTCCTTAATGGCAGCACCGTTAGAAGCAAGACTGCATTTTTAAGGTTGTTGCAGTAACCCAGGTGAAAAAGAATGAGGGGGCTGCACAATAATATGAATATACTTAATGCTACTAAACCATTTAAAATGGGTTAAAATGGTAAATTTTGTGTTACGTCTATTTTACCTCAATTAAAAAAATAATGAAGGCTGGACAGCATCAGTAACAGTAGGAATGGAAGAAGCTTTTGCAGTACTGATCAAATGACTGGATGCAGATACGTTTTCACATCGTTCTCGTAGGCAAAATGTACACATGAACAAATACTAAACTCTTTAGAATACTAATGCCAAAAAACTTCTACAACCTCCACATCGAAACAAACAGACCTGAACATTAAGAAATAATCAGATTTTACAAGGAATGTGTTTTTCATACACTTTGGACATTTTCTTTTATAGTATGTAAATATCAAAACCTTCAAGCAAATCATACAGATGAGAAAATAAAATGTGCTGCATTAAAAACATACAGATTTAGCAAAGAAAGGGCAAAAACAAAAAACCTTGTAAGGCAGTTTTGACTCTCATAAATGTAAGAGAGAGATAAAAACCCTGACAGAATTCAGCTACTTCCGTGAAGCAAGCAAAAAAGGGGAAGATAAATAACTTTTAGGAAGGCACTCCAAACCTGACCTGTACAAACAGCAAATTCAAAGGTTTTGAAAATGATGAGTTTTTACTTTTTAGAGTTTGTAATCAGTTGAAATAGTGATTCATTGACATTCCGGGGAAGCATTAGAAATGACCTAGAATTTCTCTGGTAAAACGTAGCATTTCAGTACATTTAGAGGTACACGTAGCTGGTTTCTCCAGTATAGTTTTTAACAGGTGGCATACTAATAATAAATCTTGCTCTGTTTCTTAACACTTCCCCCGCAACTACTAATGATGGGGTGAAAAAGTGAAAAATACTGTCTAGACCAATATTAATAAGGAGAATGACAGCTACAATTAGGATTTCATTTTAAACAGCAGGATATTTATACTGAATTAAATGTTCATATGTATTTGTTTGATAATAACTCATGAATTTCAGTAGCAAAAAAAAGTTTATTCTGGAGCTCACAAACAAGATGAACAATTAAAAATAAATCAATAAGTCCCACCATGCGGAAAATTTACTTAGCTTGACACATATGAACTTGAGAGGAACGAGAGTTTTGGAAAGTGAGACCAGCTTCTCTAGGACTTTGGTAAGCTCAGTTATCATGCAGAGGAAAGAAGGAAGCAAGTGCCTGTTACCTTCAGTGCTCAATACTAGAATGATAGCCATCTATGGCCAAATTTGAAATGGTGATGGCTTGAGAAACTAAATAATAAGAACTGTCTTGTTTTTTAGATTTAATGTAATCTAGCTAATGGCTTGTGTATAATTTTCCAGATGACTTAATGGATATTTTTATCATTTAAAATAATTGTCTTCCATGTCAATCAAGACATAAAGAATATAAATTTCCGCATTGGAAGAATGAATAGCCTCAGGAAGAAGTTTATATCTGTTGGAGCAGTAATTCCAGGCACTGGTCTACAAACCAGCACCAGTCTGTAATAAAGTGCTCATAGTGAAATAAGAAAAATTAGGACAGTGCAGTAGCTTTGTTATCTATAAAAAGTTAAATGTATTTCATGCACAAGACTATCTTTAGTCTAAGATTAGATCCTTCCTACCCTATGATAGTTGTAGATGGCCATAGATTTGGGGAAGATTTGGTTTTTTGTTTCTTCTTTTTTAAATGTAGATTTCCTTTTTTGGGACAAAGAAATATTGGCACCCTGGTATTGATTCCTAAACTGTTTTTGAATTTTTACTGACCTGTGAAATCCAAAATATTGGAAACTCTTGCTCAAGAGATCAGCAGTTCTCACCTTCGTTTTCCCTGCCTGCCCCAACATACTGGAGGGATAGGATATACCCCCATCAGCTCGAGCCTCAATAAGGCTTGTTATCAGCGGAAACTTAGGCTCTTGAAGAGGGAGGGTGCATATCAGAATGGCTGGAAATCATATATATACTAGACAAAGGCCGCAGGTGGTTCTAATAGGGCCCAAACCCTAGCTAAACTGACAATTCTCACTCAGTAATACTGATATATCCAGTGGGCCTAAAAATGACCCAGATACCTCATTTATTAATTTACCATCTTGCCCTCTCTACAGGACTGTATCTTCACTTCCCAGAAAAATGAGTAGGATTTCTCCGGAAGGCAAGTCCCTCTGAAGTATCCACCAACCAGTGCCATACAGGTTTTTTTCGTCTCTAACACCAGTCCTTCACACTGGAATTTGGACACACTTTTCTTTACTCTTTCAGGCCATGTCATGTAGTTATTCTGGGTCATCGTTTCCTCAAGGAAACATTGAAGGGATAAGGTCCAGGGCTTTCAAACTGCCCACTGTGACCCGTTAGTGTAGTGGAAAATGAATCCAGCTAAACATGACCAGTATTTTTTTTTCTAATAAAAGAGCATAGTATTGAAAGACTAGAAACTATCAAAGTAGGCTGGATGCAATGGCTCATGCTTATAATTCCAGTGCTTTAGGAGGCTGAGGTGGGAGGATGGCTCAAGGCCAAAAGTTGGAGACCAACCTGGCCAACATAGTAAGGCCTCATCTATACAAAATAAATAAATAAAAATATCAAAGTGCATGGAATTTAGTGAAGCTAAACATTGTTTTATGAAACTTTATATATATTCTGAGCTGAGACAGAATATTTATCCTAATGTAGGTTATAGTTTTAAAAAAAGTTGGCTGTGTACGGTGGCCCACACCTATGATCCCAGCACTTTGGGAGGCCGAGGCAGGCAGATCACCTGAGGTCAGGAGTTCAAGACCAGCCTGGCCCACCTGGTGAAACCCCGCCTCTACTAACAATATAAAAATTAGCCAGGCATGGTGGTACACACCTGTAATCTCAGCTACTTGGGAGGCTGAGACAGGAGAATTTCTTGAACCCAGGAGACAGGTTGCAGTGAGCTGAGATGGTGCCACTGCACTCCAGCCTGGGCAACAGAATGAGACTCTGTCTCAAAAAAAAAAAGTTTGAAAAACATTAGATTCATTCGACAATCTCTACAATCTATTACAGCTTAAAATTCTATGAATTTCACTTTGGTAATGAGGATAGAACTCTCCCTTCTCCCACCCTGCTCAACATAGCCCTCAACAAATCCAAGAGCTCCTCTTTGTCCTTGAGCCTGAGGTCCCATCTGCTATCTCCAGGCAATCTGACTTGGCCTCAGGCCTTCCTCTGGGCTCTCCTGGGCTTTGGGATGGTGCTTGACATACTACTTATCATACTATGTTGTAATCGTCCATCTCCCCAGCAAATTGTGCCAGGGTGCACTTGAATGAGTGAAGGAAGGAGGCAAGCAACAGTGTATTTGCTTAAGGGAGTGGTTCACAACCTGGCTTCACATCAGAATCCCCTGGGAAGCTTTTAAAAAGCCCAATACCCAAACCATACCTGGACAATTAAAGCAGAAGCACCGTCAGTGGTGTCCAGGCATCAGATTCTTTTTTTTGGCAGGGGACGGGGGGAAGGAGTCTCGCTCTGTACCCCAGGCTAGGGTGCAGTGGTACAATCTCAACTCGCTGCAACCTCTGCCTCCCAGGTTCAAGCGATTCTCCTGCCTCGGCCTCCTGAGTAGCTGGGACTTCAGGTGTATGCCACCACGCCCAGCTAATTTTTGTATTTTTAGTAGAGACAAGGTTTTGCCATGTTGCCCAGACTGGTCTCAAACTGCTGGTCTCAAGTGATTCTCTGGCCTTGGCCTCCCAAAGTGCTGGGATTACAGGCATGAACTACCATGCCCAGCCAGCAGCAGATTCTTTAAATTTCCCCAAGGGGAGTCCAATATGCAGATGAGATTCAAAGTGACTGATGTAGAACAGGTCCTGGGGATCTTGTGAAAATGCAGATACTGCCTCCCTAGGCCTGGAGTAGGGGCACAAGATTCTTTCTAATGTGCTTCCAGGTGATGTTGATGCTGATGGTCTGCTGACCACATCTTGAGAAAGGAGGGAAGAGCCATCTGATGGATTCTCTGGCAACATAAAAAGAGCTGAGATAGCAAAGTCAGACAGACCTGGAGGAGAGCAAGGGTAGTGACCAGGCATATGATTACTGGAGTAAATTGCCTGGCACTCTTTCTTCCTAGTGATGTGACCTTGGGCTAGTTATTTAAAGTTGACTCCATCTGATGATGGAGATATAACATAATATAATACATAGGGTGGGTGTGAGAACTGAGCAGAACACCACAGACAGCCTGGTACGCATGTGTGAGTTATTAGCATTATTATTACGTATCCCAATTCCACCACTTACTAGCTTTGTGCTGTTGGTAAGTGTATTAGTCCATTCTCACACTGCTGTAAAGAACTACCTGAGACTGAGTAATTTATAAAAAGGACGGTTAACTACTCACAGCTCTACAAGCTGTACAGGAGGCATGGCTGAGAAGGCCTCAGGAAACCTACAATCATGGCAGAAGGCGAAGTGGAAGCCAGCATGTCTTACGTGGTAGGAGCAGGAGGAAGAGAGAGCAAAGGGGGAAGTGCTACACACTTTCAAACAACCAGATCTTGTGAGAACTCACTCACTATTGTGAGAAAAGCAAGGAGGAAATCCACCCCCATGATCCAATCACCTCCCACCAGGTCTCTCCCCCAACATTGGGGATCACAATTCAACATGAGATTTGGGTAGGAACACAGAGCCAAACTATATCAGCAAGTTACTTAACCTCTCTGAGCTCCAGTTTCCTCCACTGTAAAATGGGGAATCATAATATCCATCAATCTCCTTACAAGATCAGAAAGATAAAGAAACTATATGTAAAATTCTTAGCACAATATTCGATCCATGTGCATGCTCAATAAGTGGTTATTCCTCAAATTAGTTTCATTTGTATTGGGATAAATCATTGTTCCCTCCCATAGGTACATTTTCTATTTAACCATCTGCCAGTTCTCAGAATCTTCTCCTGCCCCCACACCACACAGGCTGCAGATTGTAGGGATAGATGACAGGATGGGAGGCTCATCTCACTCTCTATTTCAATACGTTCTACTTCAACAGCAGGGCTTGTTTTTATTACCTTATTGAGTTCACATGGGTAGCTTTTGGCAGCAGCAATTATTCTCCTTATTACTCTACAGACGAAGAAATAGATTTGGCTCTGACATGTTGGATTTTCTCAAGCAAGTCCCATATGGAAAATAAAAGCTTTTAATTCTAATCAGAGACAGCCGGGAAAAAAAAAAAAAAAAACCTCCTGGCTTCAAGCTTCTTGAAAGCCTCTCCTTCAAATGTTTTGAGGACCTGCAATGTGCCAGGTGTTGTACCAGATTCAAAGTAGAATACGTGACAGAGAGTTGAACAAATTGCTACAGGATCACTGGGGAGCAGGGGACGGAGAGGAGGCTCTTGACAGATGGGAATGGGGCAGACAGGATGTGCTGTTTCACATAAGAGGTGCTACCTTGGCTGGGCAGTGAAGGTTAAGGAGGAGTTGAGAAGTGGCAAATGGGGGAAAGGTGTTCAGGAAGACAGAACAGCACGGACAATGACAGTGAGCTGGGAAACAGCATGGCATGTTTGGGGAATGTCAATTAAACAGGATGGAAGAAGATGGCAATAGAAAGTTAGCTTGGGGACAGATTGTATGCCTGGTGAAAGAGTTTGGATTTTAACCTGTCGCTCTGTGATAGGATGATCACATAATTCATCATCCAAATGGGCCACTTTTGAGAGTTAATGGGCATGCTACCCAGATAGAATAACCAAACACTCAGCAGAAAACAGCACTGTTCCAGGCCAACAGAGGCATACAGTCACCCCAGCTTTGGGAAACCTCTAAGGACTAACACTCATCAAATTTGTTTATTTTAGAGGGAATTCTGGCAGCAATGTGGATTGGAAAAAAGAGAAAGTTCCTGCAGTCAAGGAGACAGCTAGGAAGGCAGTGGGAATGAAGAGGAGAGAGATAGAGGAATGGTTTCGTAAGAAATAGACTGAACTTGGAGACAGAGAGAGAGAGAGAGAGAGAATAGCTAATGATGACTCTGCACTTCCAGCCTGGGTGCCATGGGGCTGGGAAGACAAGAAGAGAAACAGGTTTTAGGGAAACAGTTTGTATAATTTGAGGCATGTTGAACTGGAGATATTTGCTAAATATCTATGTCAGCATCCGGTAGGCAATGAGAACAGGAGGCATAGAGCTCACAGGTGTGGATTGAACATGTAGATTATGTCGTTAGGATACTAGGTGGAAGTTGCTCAAAATACTGATGGAGAGATGGTAAAGAGGGAGACAATATGAAACCTAGGATGGACTTAGAGGAAATGGCAAGGACCTAGTGGAAGAAGAAGAGCCAGGGAAGGAAGAGGTGGAGTCAGATTTGTAGGAGGAAAAATAGAGGAGAGGTATCCCAGAGGGTGAAAGAAGGGGAAAGTTTTGGTATGAAGGTCATTCATTCAACGATGTCAAAAGTAGCAAACAGGTAGGGAATGACGAAGATTGGCATCATTCTTGAGCACAGCATCCATCAGTGTTGATCTTTCTTTAGTGGTGGAGATGGAAGACAGGCCACTCCATGTTGCAGACTGCATGAGAATGAGTACTAGATGGCAATTACAGGCCACTCTTTCCAGAGGTTAATAGCGACAGGCAGGAGAGGGAGTTACAGCAACTTGATAGGGAGGCAAGGTTTCCCTGCTTGATTTTCCTCATGCTGTTTACTGCTAGGTCTTGTGTGAACATGTGGTTGGAAAATTAGAGAAAAGGCAGCTGAATCCACCCTGGGTCTTCTGGGTTCTGCTTTCATAGTCTTGAGAGCTGAACTCGAAGTGCTTTTCACAGTCATGAGAGTTGAATCCAAGTGATGGTGGCTTTAAGAAATTACATTGAGAGTGAGTTTTCCAGCCCCAAATCTTGATATCTTGGTTTGTATTCAGACATAACTTGGTGACGGCCCAGTTAGGACATTTCAGTGTATTGTGCTTTTTACACATTACTGTTGTAGGCTGCTATAGCTTAGAATTTGATGATCACAGCTATTATACATTGTGAAAAGATTGATTAAAAGAGTTTTACATAATGAATACTCATGATTCTGTGTGTAAGACCAAAGATGACTAAATCAGTACCCACAGAGCCTGCAGAAAATATGGCTTTCCAAAAATAAAGGCAGTGTGTGGCTCTCCGGGATTCTCTAGTCCTTCACTAACCTCAGCCTAAAGATATGCCGGTCACCAATCTGATCCTCATGGTGGGTCATCTCCAGCAACAGGGACTCGTGGTCCCTAACATGATGTAAACTCAGAGATAAAACAGGTAATATAAACTCAGAGAAAGGAGACTCCCTTAAAGAATGAAGAGAGGCTGGGTGTGGTGGCTAACACCTGTAACCCCAGCATTTTGGAAGGCCGAGATGGGAGGATCACTTGAGCCCAGGAGTTCGGGACCAGTCTGGCAATGTAATGAGACCCTGTCTGTACAAAATGTAAAAAAAAAAAAAAAAAAAAAAAAAATTAGTCAGTCATGGTGGTACACACCTGTAATCCTAGCTACTCAGGAGGCTGAGGTGGGAGGATCACTTGAGCTGTGGAGATCAAGGCTGCGGTGAGCCGAGATCATGCCACTGCACTCCAGCTTGGGCAACAGAATGAAACCCTGTCTCAAAAGAAAAAAAAAAGATGAACAAGAATGAAGACAGAGGGTGAACCACAAGAAGATGCATCTGTCAAGGGCTGCAGTTCTTACCTTCACCTGATGCATGGAGAGATGAGTGAAAATAGTTTGTTGGCACTAAGAAGTTTTTCTACTGGTAGGCCATATTAATTAAATTGACAATAATCCTCCCTACTGGTAGACCACATCAGTTAAATTGACAACAATTCTCCCTTCTTGGTATAAAATATCTATTTACATATCATAATCCTCTTTTAAAATTTATTGGTCCTCTTCAGTCTTCAGAATATCTCTGCCACTGTTTTCTATACTGGCTATGCATGTGACAACTTTCATTTCCCAGCACTGACACTGCCATCATCCATCAATCTCAGGTCACTCCTGCAGTCAGGGAGGACTTAGGCACCTGGTTCAGTCTCCTCCCCTCAAATAGTATCCTGGTCCTGGAGGATTTCAGCCTCCATGTGGACACCCTCCCATCAGTCTGGCCTGAACATCCATTGCCTGCTCCCTCCCGCAGCAGTGACCTTCGCTTGCACTCCATTCCAGGTGTCCATTCCCCTGGCCTTACCCTGGGCCCTGTCATCACTCGAAACAACTCCACCTCTGAAAGTAACTCCAGCACTGCTTTTTCACATAACTCACTCTCTTTCCCCATTAACACTTCATTAGGATATTGTTGGCAAAAATGTAAGTATCTCCAAAACTTCTCTCCTCCAGGAAAGCAGTGAGAAAACCAGCAAAAATAGTGAGAATCGACTTTTTCAGAATTCTGTAAATTAACCCAAGGCTTGCAGCAATCCAGGGAGTGTCTATTCCAGAAAAACGGTTGAATCTCAGTAAGAGCAGCAAGCTTAACTTGCCCTATTCCCATCACTCACCTCCTCCAGCTCTGTGGTAGCCTTCAAAATCAACAGCCCACCATCACAGTGAAAGCCAATAGCCTGGCAGCCACTGGAGGAGGCACAGTAGTATTAGAGTTCCTTCAAAACCTCATTCCCACAGATCTGTCAGGATTTGCCCTCTCTGGGAGTTCCCAGGAAGACTTTAATTGCAAGCCAGTCTTTATTTGACTTGATCTGAAGATCACCCGGTGCAAAAACTCTTTTCCCTGGGGACATTTATTGAAAACATTTGGAGGCAACCATTTAATTTCAAGGGTGCCTGAAGTAGTGGATACTAGTTGGCAAACAATAGGCTAACCAAAAAGCTTTCAAGGAAAAGCCAGGAAATGAGATGTCTGTAGGAACTTGACATATTCCTGAAAGCTAGAAGGCCACATGCCTGCAGAGGGCTGTGCATGAGCCCAGGGTTGTGTGGATGCTTAGGAAATACCTGAGAAGGCCCTAAGTTCTCACCTCTGTGCAACATATCCTTGAAGCTGTGTGTAGGCAGGCAGTGAAGGCTCAAACAGAATTGTCAAGGCCCTGGCTGAGTGTTGAAGGCTAGCCCCAATTTACTGACAGAGCCCCTTTACAAAAACTGGGAAGCTGATTAGTCCCTGATATTTAAGGAAATCTGTATCCAATCGTTACCTGACCACTAAACTAACTGTACAGAGACTTCAGCAGCCAAACATGACAAAGAATACAGACTTTACAGACTATTTCAGAAAAGTCACTAAACAAACACTAACTAACAGCAACAATGACAAGCCCTGAGGAAGGTTGAGAATCTAATTTCCACAGTTGCCACATTATAGCATTTTAAATGTGCAATTTTCAACAAAAAATTACAAGACATTCAAAGAAACAAGAGTATGGCAAATACACAGGAAAAAAGCAATTAATAGAAACTGTCTCTGTGGAAGCCCAGGACTTAAGATGTTCCCTCACATATACCCACAATAGTGTTTGACCAAACAGCTAGCCACCCCATGGCTCAGTCAAGATGACACAATTGACCATCACACCTTTTACAAAAAATATGAGGCTGGGCACGGTGCCTCATGCCTGTAATCCCAACACTTTGGGAGGCTGAGGCGGGTGGATCACGAGGTCAGGAGATCGAGACCATTCTGGCCAACATGGTGAAACCTCGTCTCTACTAAAATATAAAAAATTAGCGAGGCGTGGTGGTGTGTGCCTGTAGTCCCAGCTACTCAGAAGCCTGAGGCAGGGGAATCACTTGAACCCGGGAGGCAGAGATTGCAGTGAGTCGAGATCTTGCCACTAAACTCCAGCCTGGCAACAGAGTGAGACTCCGTCTCAGGAAGAAAAAAAAAAATGAAACTCACATGGCTATAATAAAAAAAAATCAAAAAATAATAGATGCTGGCATGGATGTGCTAACAAGGGAACACTTTAACATTGTTAGTGGGAACGTAAACTAGTACAACCACTATGGAAAACAGTGTGGAGTTTCCTTTAAAAACTAAAAATAGATCTACCATTTGATCCAGCAGTCCCACTACTGGCTATCTACCCAGAGGAAAAGAAGTCATTAAACAAAAAAGATACTTGCACACACGTGTTTATAGCAGCACAATTCACAATTGCAAAAATATGGAACCAGCCCAAATGCCCATCAATCGACAAGTGAATAAAGAAAATGTGATACACACACAGACACACACATACACACACACACACACACACACCATGGAATACTACTCAGCTATAAAAAGGAATGAAATAATGGCATTTGCAGCAACCTGGATCCTGGATGGAATTGGAGACCATTATTTTTTATTTATTTATTTATTTATTAGACATAGTCTTGCTCTGTCAACAGGCTGGAGTGCAGTGGTGCGATCTCAGCTTACTGCAACCTCCGCCTCCCGGATTCAAGTGATTCCCCTGCCTCAGCCTCGCAAGTAGCTGGGATTACAGGCACGTGCCACCACACCTGGCTAATTTTTTGCATTTTAGTAGAGATGGGGTTTCACCATGCTGGCCAAGATGGTCTCGATCTCCTGACCTTGTGACCCGCCCATCTCAGCCTCCCAAAGCGCTGGGATTACAGGTGTGAGCCACCATGCCTGGAGAACATCATTCTGAGTGAAGTAACTCAAGAATGGAAAACCAAACATTGTATGTTCTCACTCATAAGTGGGAGCCAAGCTATGGTGATGCACAGGCATAAGAATGATACAATGGACTCTGGGGACTCGGAGGAAAAGGGGAGTGAGGGATAAAAAATGAGATTCACACCCATTAGGATAACTATTTTTTTTAAAAAAAGGATTGATGATGATGGGTAGAAATTAGGACCCTGGTCCATTGCTGGTGGGAATGTAAAATGGGGCAGCTGCTATGGAAAACAGTATGATGTTTCCTCAAAAAGTTAAAAATAGATAAACCATAGAATCTAGCAATTTCTCTTCTAGGTGTATGCCCAAAAGAATTGAAAGCAGGGATTCTAACAGATACTCCTACACCCATTTCATAGCAGCACTATTCTCAATAGCTAAAGGGTGGTAACAACCCAACCAACAAATGCATGGATTTTTAAAATGTAGTATATACATAAAATTGGGTATCATTCAGCCTTTAAAAGGAATGAAAATTCTTTTACATACATAAAGGATGTATGTGATTTTAATATATATCACAACATTGGTGAACATTGAAGACACTGTGCTTGGTGAAATAAACTAGACACTGAAGAGCAAATATTGCATGATGCCGCTTGTAGAATAGACAAATCCACAGAGACAGAAAGTAGAATCGAGGTTGTTAGGCGCTTGGGGAGGGAGGAACGGGGAGTTATTATTTCATGGGTACAGAGTTTCTGTTTGGGATGATGAAAATGGATAGTGGTGACTAGTGCACAACATTGTGAATATACTTAATGTCACCGAATTGTAGACGTAAAAATAGTTGAGGCTGGGTGCAGTGGCTCATGCCTGTAATCTCAACACTTTGGGAGGCCAGGGAGGGAGGGGTACTTGGGTCCAGGAGGTTGAGACCAGCCTAGGCAACATAGTGAGACCCCATCTCTATTAAAAACAAACAACTAACTAGAAATAGTTAAAATGGTAAAGCGTATGTTATTTTACCACAATAAAAAGGGGAGAAAAGATCTGTGATCTGAAAATCATATATATATATATGAAATTCATGCTTCTTATTAAAAGTTAAATTAGTTGGTAAGTAACATATTCACTGTTAACCGTTTAATCTGCTAGTCAATGTGTGCATGCTTAGTTTGTTTTTGCTATTATTTTGGGGTTTTGCAAATGAGATCAATAGCATGTCCTGATATCTCTCTGTTCCTGTACATATGTAGCTATAAGGTTTAGTACTAGAATACTTAGAGAAAGAAAATCCTATCTTTTTTTCTGTGTTTAGGAATATTACAGTGAATGAGTCTTCTTTGGTGGTCCAGCCACACCAGCCCTTATACTTGACAGCGTGAGTGGTATGTTAATTGGTGATAAACCCAGAATGATAGTCACAGTAGCAAAGGAGTTGTGGAAGTTAAAGCAGATGTCCCAACCTTCTCCTGAGGTTACCTTTAGTGTAGTGTAAAGTGGTGATAGTTTGAGTTGGGAAAGAAAGACCCAGGAGTGGTAGGGGAGGGGAGACGTAAGGAGAGGGGAAGGGACGGTGAGGCTGGCACTGAAGAGAAACTACTTCTGTTTCTCTCCTTCATTGGGAATTCTGTCTCCAGCCAGGAAGTCAGAGCAGAGACGGGAGGTGGGGCATGGAAGCAGTGTTTGTCTTGGATGATAAAGAGGTAAGGTTTGGGTTAACAATTTGCTCAAAGTTGATCCATTAGCTAACATTTGCTATCTCTGGGCAAGGGAACTAGATGGCTGGATGATGAAGTAAGACTTTATACCATGTGCCTTTTACTTTTGAATTTTGTACCATTTGACTTCACTAAGCCAAATGTTATGAGAGTTTCCCAAGCTAAGGACTTAGAACTGCGTTTTTCATTGTCTAATATAGAGCATAATAGTAGATCTAAACTCAGGGACATTCCCAAGGATCCGAGACGTGGAGGGATCCCAACAGATTACTGGGTCTACACATTGCCTCCAGCCATGGCCCTAACTGTATAGACAAAAAAAAGCAACATATCATGGTGGTTCAACATGTCAGCTCTGGAACAGGCTGCCTGGAGTCAAGCTCTGGCCTTGCTGGTCATTAGCCTTGTTACTTTGGGCAAGTTATTTAATCTTTCTGTGACTTGATTTCCTCAGTTATAAGTAAGGGATGATTATAATAGTAATAATATTAAGAGCCTAGTACATAAAAGTGTTGCTACTATTGTTGTTGTTGTTATGGTTATTGTCAACGTACCTCAGTAATTGGGGAAAGGGCTCTGGCTTCCTAGTGCTGTATCTTTCCCACCATGCTGCTAATAATAATAATAATAATAATAATAATAGCTAACATCTAATGAGCACTTAGCATGTTCCAGACACAATCCTGAATTACTTTGCATACATTCACATTGAATCTTTCTTTTCCTTTTTTTTTTTTTCTGAGGCAGGGTCTGGCTCTATCACCCAGGCTGGAGTGAGTGACGTGAACATGGCTCACTGCAGCATCGACCTCCTGAGCTCAAGCGATCCTCCCACCTCAGCCTCCTGAGTAGCTGGGACCACAGGTGCACACTACCATGCCTGGCTTTTTTTTTTTTTGTAGCAACAGTCTCACTTTATTGCCTAGGCTGGTCTTGACCTCCTGGGCTCAAGCGATCCTCCTGCCTCAGCCTCCCAAAGTGCTGGGATTACAGGCGAGAGACACCACTCCCAGCTCCTCATTGAATCTGCTTCTCATTGAGTCCCACGGAGTAGGAACTATTATTACTTTCATTTTAGAAATGACAAAGCTGAGACTTAGAGAGATTCAGTAACTTGCCCAGAGTCACAGTGCTACTAAGTGGAGGAGTCAGGAATTGAAATCAGATACAGCACCTGAACTTCAACATTGTATTAACAACTCGACAAGCAGAATTGTCAGTTCTCCTGACAAAAAGTAGTTCAAAACGGTCTCTTCCCCAACCCACTGCAGTTTCCTCTGTATTTCCCCACGCAGTTCCACCATGATGTTTTCTACAATTAGCAATAGGAATCGAGTCACTTACTGTTCTTTTTAAAACTGAAAACATCATTATTTTGCTAAATGCTAATAATTATTAAAGTTCTCTATTCTCTCAACTCAGTAGCACAAGCACACCAACCCCACTAAAACCCAAAGCACAAAACGTTCAGGTCAAACTTTTTTTTTTTTTTTTTGAGACAGTCTCGCTCTGTCACCCAGGCTGGAGTGCAGTGGCGCGATCTCGGCTCACTGCAGCCTCCACCTCCTGGGTTCACGCGATTCTCCTGCCTCAGCCTCCCGAGTAGTTGGGACTACAGGTGCCCGCCACCGTGCCTGGCTGATTTTTTGTATTTTTAGTGGAGATGGGATTTCACTGTGTTAGCCAGGATGGTCTCAATCTCCTGACCTCATGATCCGCCCGCCTCGGCCTCCCAAAGTGCTGGGATTACAGGCGTGAGCCACCGTGCCCAGCCAAACTCTTTAGTGTTAAAAAGTTTGGTTATATTGTCAAGGATTGGTGTTTTCTAATGAAAACACACCTTCCAGAAAGGAGGGTGTTACAGACTGAGTGTTTGTGTCCCCTCACATTTCTAGGTGGAAGGCCTCACCTCCAATGTGATGGTATTGGGAGGTGGGCTTCTGGGAAGTCATTAGGTTTAGATGAGGTCTTGAGGGAGGCCCCCATGATGGGATCACTGTTCTTGAGATGGCAGCTTGCTCTCTCCCCACCAAGTGAGGACACAGCAAGAAGGTGGCTATCTAAAGGCTGTGATGTTGGCCCTCACCAGGAACTGAATCAGCCAGCATCTTGATCTCAGACTTCTCAGCCTCCAGAACTATAAAGAAACACATTTCTGTTGTTTCATCCACCCGGTCTATGGTATTTTGGTACAGCAACCCAAGCAGGCTAAAAGAGAGGCGCTCCCTGAAGATAAAATTCTTTTTTTTTTTTTTTTTGAGATGGAGCCTCACTCTGTCGCCCAGGCTGGAGTGCAGTGGCACAATCTTGGCTCACTGCAAGCTCCGCCTCCCACGTTCAAGCAATTCTCTCACCTCAGACTCCCAAGTAGCTGGGAGTACAGACGTGTGCCACCATACCCAGCTAATTATTGTATTTTTAGTAGAGACGGGGTTTCACCATGTTGGCCAGGCTGGTCTCAAACTCCTGACCTCAAGTGATCCACCCGCCTCAGTCTCCCAAAGTGCTGGGATTATGGGTGTGAGCCACCACGCCTGGCCAAAATTCTTTGATATTTAAGGAAAACTTGATCTTTTATAAAAATAGCAAAGAGCCAGGCAGTGTAGCAATAAGGGAGCAAGGCAAATGGCCTGTCTCTACCATTTCACATCATGCAGCAGGGCACAGCTGGGGACACCAACTCCCTCAAGTGGTGCAGATATTTCCAGAGATCTCAGTTATAACTAAAAGTGCTGGTGACAGCACAGTCACAGTTCATATCACTCTATCACGTCTTCTGTGTGAAGCCCATGATGGATGTCATAGATCCCGCCACAGTCATGATCCTCTCCAGGGGATTTGAGGGTGACAGTTGTTTTTGAGGCATGGGAGAACCTGCATATTGGACATCTGTTGCAAAGAGAAAAAGTGACTACACAGGGATGACCAATTTGTCGAGGCTTCCCTGCTCAGAGTTTCTAGAGACATATGCTGAGTGGTGTTTAGTGCTCATTAGCTCAGATACCTCTGAGAGATTCTGCCTAAACTACTATAAATCTCTTATTTGAGCAGCGAGTAGATAGCCATGAATACGCGTGAGGAGAAAAGAAATGCTGGTGTGTGTTTCTGAAAATAAAGATCAACAAAAGGCCAAAAAGTTCAAAATGTATCCACACATCCACCAGAGCATGGCTGACAAATATGCCAAACACACCTCTTCCTGGGCCCTTGGCAGACATCAGTAATCAATCATTGTAGATATCACCGCTGAGGCTGTCTGTGACTACAGAAATTCTTCCAGATCAGGACTCCAGGGAGCCACTAACCCATCCTTCAGACTTCACTCTCCTACAAAAGTTTTGCCAACCTTGGCCTAGTTTCACCAATTACTTAGGGACACCATACTAAGTATTTTTAGCTGTATTCTCTCCTCTTCCTCCTGCCACCTTGCCTCAAGTTCCAACTCTCTTTTCTCAGGGAACCCTTTATACACTTCACTCTTTGTGACCTTCCATGGTCCAAAATAACCTCAAAGATAAACTTGCCCAAGAGGCACTGTCACAGTTAGGGATGACATTAAGTACAGGCATACCTCAGAGACATTGCAGGTTTGATTCCAGACCACCACAACAAAGTGAATAATGTCATAAAGTGAGTCACACACTTTTTTTGGTTTTCGAGTGCATATAAAAATTATGTTTACACTATACTGTAGTCTAAAGTGTGCAATAGCATTATGTCTAAAATAGATATGCTTTAGTTTAAAAGTACTTTATTGCTAAAAAATGCTAAAAATCTGAGCCTTCAGCGAGTCTTAATCTTTTTGCTGGTGGCAGGTCTTGCCTCACTTTTGATGGCTGTTGACTGATCAGAGTAGTGGTGCTGAAAGTTGGGTGACTGTGGCAATTTCTTAAAATAAGGCAATAATGGACTTATTGATGAACTCTTTTACAAAATATTTCTCTGTAGCATGCAATGCTGTTTGATAGCATTTTACTTACCCACAATAGAACTTCTTTCAAAATTGGGAGTCAATCCTCTCCAACCCTGCCACTGCTTTATCAACTAAGTTGATGAAGCATTCTAAATTTTTTGTTGTGATTCCGACAATGTTCACAGCATGTTCACCAGGAGTAGATTCCATCTCAAGAAACCACTTTCTTTACTCATCCATAAGAAGCAACTCTTCATTCATTTAAGTTTGGTCATGAGACTGCAGCAATCCAGACACATCTCCAGGCTCCACTTATAATTCTAGTTATCTTGCTATTTCCACCATATCTGCAGTGACTTCTTCCACTAAAGTCTTGAACTCCTCAAAGTCATCCATGAGGGTTGGAATCAACTTCTTCCAAACTCCTCTTAATGTTGATATTTTGGCCTCCTCCCATGAATCAAAAATGTTCTTAATGGCATCTAGAATGGTGAATCCTTTCTAGAAGATTTTCAATTTACTTTATCCAAATCCATCAAAGGAATCACTACCTATGGTAGCTATAATCGTATAAAATGTATTTCTTATATAATAACATTTGAAAGTCAAAATTAATCCTTGATCCGTAGATTGCAGAATGGATGTTGTGTGAGCAGACAGGAAAATAACATTAATTTCCCTGTACATCTCCATCAGAGCTTTTGGGTGACTAGGTACATCATCAATGAGCAGTCATGTTTTGCAAGGAATCTTTTTTTTTTTTTTTCTGAGCTGTAAGTCTCAGCAGTGGGCATAAACTATTCACTAATCCATGCTGTAAACGGATGTGCTGTCATCCAGGCTTTGTTGTTCCATTTCTAGAGCACAGGCAGAGTAGATTTAGCATAATTCTTAAGGGCCTTGGGATTTTTGTAATGGTAAATGAACATTGGCTTCAATTTAAAGTCACCAGCTGCATTAACCCCTAACAAAAGAGTCCTTTGAAGGCTGACTTGAAGCCAGGCCTTGAGTTCTCTTCTCTAGCTATGGAAGTTGTAGATGGCATCTTCTTTCAATAGAAGGCTGTTTTATCTACACTGACAATCTGTTGTTTAGTGTAGCCACCTTCATCAATTATCTTGGGCTAGGTCTTCTGGATAACTTGCTGCAATTTCTACATCAGCATTTGCTACTTTACCTTGCACTTCTATGTCATGGAGGCAACTTCTTTCCTTAAACCTCATGAACCAACCTCTGCTAGCTTCTACCTTTTCTTCTGCAACTTTTTCACTTCTCTGTGTCTTCAAAGAATTGAAGAGAGATAGGGCCTTGCTCTGGACAAGGCATTGGCTTAGGCAAATATTGTGACTGGCTTGATTTTCTATCCAGATGAGTCAAACTTTCTCTATATCAACAATAAGACTCTTTTGCTTTCTTATCACTCATGTGTTCACTGGAGTAGCACTTTTAATTTCCTTCAATAACTTTTTCTTTGCGTTCACAACTTGGCCAACTGTTTTGTGCAAGAGGCCTTGCTTTCAGCCCATCTTGGCCTCCCACATGCCTCCCACTAAGCTTAATAATTTCTCCCTTTTGATTGATAGTGAGAGATGTGGCAGGGCATGGTGGCTCACGCCTGTAATCCCAACATTTTGGGAGGCCAAGGTGGGTGGATCACCTGAGGTCAGGAGTTTGAGACCAGCCTGGCCAACATGGTGAAACCCTGTCTCTACTAAAAATACAAAAATTAGCTGGATGTGGTGGCACATGCCTGTAGTCCCAGCTACTTGGGAGGCTGAGGCAGGAGAATTGCTTGAACCTGGGAGGTGGAGGTTGCAGTGAGCCGAGATTGCACCACTGCACTACAGCCTGGGCCTCAGAACAAGACTCCATCTCAAAAAAAGAAGAAAGAAAGAAAGAAAAAAGAAAATGAGATGTCTTCCTCTTCCTTTACGTGAATATTCAAAGGCCATTGTATGGTTATTAATTGTCCTAATTTCAATATTGTTGTGTCTCAGGAAATAGGGAGGGCCAAGGTAAGGGAGAGATGGGGGAACAGCCAGTGGAGGGAGCAGTTAGCACACATACATTTATTAAGTTCTCCATCTTATATGGCTCCCCAAAACAATAAAACAGTAACGTCAAAAATCACTAATTGGCCAGGCGTGGTGGCTTATGCCTGTTAATCCCAGCACTTTGGGAGGCTGAGGCGGGTGGGTCACCTGAGGTCAGGAGTTCGAGACCAGCCTGACCAACATGGAGAAACCCCGTCTCTACTAAAAATACAAAACTAGCCGGGCATGGTGGCACATGCCTCTAATCTCAGCTACTCAGGCTGAGGCAGGAGAATTGCTTGAGCCCGGAAGGCAGAGGTTGTGGTGAGCCAAGATCACGCCATTGCACTCCAGCCTAGGCAACAAGAGTGAAACTCTGTCTCAAAAAAAAAAAAAAGAAAAGAAAGAAAAGAAAAAGAAAAAAATCACTGATCATAGTTCACCATAACAAATATAATAATGAAAAAGTTTGAAGTATTGTGAGGATTACCAAAATGTGACACAAAGACATGAAATGAACACATGCTATTGGAAAAATGGCACCAATAGACTTGCCCGATGCCAGGTTGCTACAAACCTTCAATTTGTATATATAAAAAAAAGTACTAAGCAGTATTGAAGCAATATTGAAATTAGGACAATTTCAAGTATCTAGAATGTGCAATAAAGCTAAATGCAATAAAACAAGGTATGCCTGTATATCGAACAACTGGTTCAGCCCAGGTGTTGATCAACGAGAATTGCTTTCTGCCTATAAACAGCCATGAAGACAGCCGTGCACACAGAGCATGTTACCTTGGAGAAGCATGGCAGCCAGCCAGAGAGTTGGCATTTGCAGGCAGCATTCGGAAGATATGCTGACTTGTATACTCGATAAAAACAGAACTGTCTGTAAATGCTAAAGGACTTTTGAGTTAGTGCAACTGCTTTGTCAGGATTCATGGACTCCACACTGACAGTGCCCAGCACATGCTTTGTCCTTAAGAAAGGCATGGGCCAGGGTGTCCTCTCCTGGCCCATGAGGACACCTTGGTTCTCACCCCTCTCCGACTTCAACCCTCTGGACTCTACAACTAAGGCTTCTTCAGTTTGGTCCATTTTTTGTACTAAAACATACCCTCCAAAAAGTGATTATTTGGAGGCTCGTGCAATTTGTTCTTGGCATGTAGGGTCAACAAGGGCTATTCTTCATCCCTGTCGATTGGAAAGAAAAACAATAAAGGAAAAGTGTCCAGCCAGCCAATGATGATTATATATGCCTCTTGAATGAAATGTGGGTATCTTAGAACTGTTCCCAATGTGTGTTCCTGGATCTTCTGCCTACATTCAATCCCCGGGTTTGATTCCAGGACACCCCCATGAGACCTACAGAATGGGAACCTTTAGCTAAAAAGACCAGTACTCTACTTTTTAAAATACAGTTTGCAAACTTGAGGCTTAGGAGCATTTGGTCATTCTGCCCAAAGACTTGGCCTTTCCTTGAACAGATTTCTTAACAATGAAATCTTGAAAATTCAAAACATTAGCTTTCTTGGTCACCTTCATAGTGGAATTTAATCACAGACAAAACAGATATGAGATAAAGAAGCAAATACTGGCCCAAATATCACTGAATACAAGGCTGATTGCTGGTTACAGTCCTGGAGGACAAACAATTCGTTTGCTTCTGTGTCATTCAGTCCAGTCAACATTGATTATTCCTATTGATAGAAAATCAAGGGTAGATGATACCACAGAAGAGATAATCGAGGATGTTTCAGGCTGATCTCTGGAATGCACTCAAGGTCACCGTGTGACTCAGGGACTTGGTCTCACTTTGTCCCTGGCTTTGGCCCCTCTTCAGACTCTCACAAACTCAGCAGATAGGAAGGCGTCATGGATGAAAGAGTCCTGTTCATCCCAGATCTATTTACGGAATTAGGCTAGTGAGGTTAAAAACTATGGACTTTGGGCTCAGACAAACCGAGTTCAAATTCAGACTTTGATGGTTAACAACTGGGGACCTTGACCAAGTGGTTTGTCTTCTTTGAGCTTCAGATTGCCCTTATTTTAAATGGCTATAACACTTCCAACCTCATAGAATTCCTAAGAGGATTGAATAAAATGATGTACATGGAAGCACCAAACACAGTTCCTAGCACGCAGTATACCCTTAGTAAATATTAGTGAAATTCTAGTTAAGAAGCGAGTAAACTTCCAACACTTAGCATTATCTCTTCTAGCCAAAGTAAGTTAATCATTGACTGTCAAAACCAGGTCACAAAAGATCTAGGAAACAATAACAGGGTTGTCCTTCAGCTCAGTGTTTTAAAGCAGACTTTGAAATTTTATGACAAATATGCATTATGGACATTAAAAAAAAAAACAATTTCACACCGAAAGATAAGAAGCACATTATCTCAGAAGAAAGAACAACTGACAATATGCACACTCACACACTCACACACTCACACGCAGACACACAGACACATGCACCACATTATCTTTATTTTTCTCATTGGCTACAGATCAGACTGGATTGGACTTGGTCCTGTGGGGAGGCACTGTTCTAGAAGTAGCACCGAATCTGTCTTCTCCGGCTATAGAACACCAGGAGTCAGGGCATCTAGCAACCTTCCATGGGACCCAGCAAGAGAGGCAACACAAACTGCTGGCAAGCCTGCATCTCCATTCTGCCCAGAGGCCAGACATCTCTATAGAACTGGCAGGGCAGCAGTCACAAATTCTAACCACCCTGTGCTAGATTTCTCTGGGCATACGGAGAGCCAGGTACTCTTTCCATTTCACATGTGAAAAAACTAAGACATAAAGAGGTTAAAGGATTTTTCTAATTAACATTGATTCAGTGGTGAAAATAGGACAAGGAAGCATATTTTAAAACTGGGGCCATTGTTCAAAGATTTGAGGGCAATCTACCCAGCCACCTATCCACTCTGCAGGCAAGACAAACAGAACAAGTAGGGCAACTATAAATCTGCTGGCATCAATCGGCACAACAAAAATAGCACTACTAGTGCCTTTTTTATTCCCAAGAAAATGTGTCCTCTATAGCCAATTATTTAAAGAAAAGTTCACATGTGAGTGATTTTTTTTTTAGATATAAACATGAAGGCCAGGTGCGGCAGCTTACACCTGTAATCCCAGCACTTTGGGAAGAGTGAAGTGGAGGAAGAGGTACGTTCAACTATAGAGGAGGAAACTGAGGCCCAGAGGGGAAAAGTGACTTGATTGACAAAAATTGGATTCTGGTCTTTGTTCTGCCAAGGTTTGTTGTAAAATGGGAACAAGTTTCAGCCTTACGGTCTCAATTTAATGTTTAAACCATTGTGCTTCACATTCTAAGGACTGCTATCACCAACATGCTTGCTCAAATGCAAAGCGAAATGCTTTGAATTCATGTAAAGAAAGCTTTTGTAGTGAGTCAAAGCCTTATTGTTGACAAATAGTTATAGGCCAAGCTACATTTGGGAGTGATGATGTTTTCTGCTGCTGGTGTCCATCCTTCAGGAGTCAGGTGAGCACTGCAGGTAGAGATGACAGACAAGTTTCATCTGCTCAAAAATGTCTCTTCCCCCATTGACATGTGCCAGGGCCTGCAATTCCTACCATCTGTCTCATCTTTGGGTTAAGACAGTGCTTTCATTCATTTGTTCATCCATGTATTTAACCAACGGTTATTAACCTGAGCCCCTGCTGTGTACCAGGCAGGTGCCAGGTGTACAGTGGCACAGTGCCTTCATGAAATCTGTCATCTACTGAGGGAGATGTTTGTACTTTCTGGCAAGATCTATGACGGAAAAGAGAATAGCAGAGGGCTCAATCGGGGGAAGAGACTTGGAAGCTGTTGCTGAAGGGTGGAAAGGAGTTAATAGAGTGTTGAGTGGAGGAGAAGCTTTCTGGGCAGTGGCAGCAGCATTGGCTAGAGGCCACGGCTGAGGGCAGTGAAGAGCGTGGTGAATTCCAGAAACTGCCCTTGAGGCTGAAACAAAGAATGTGAGAAGGTAAGTTGTTGTAGGAAATAAATTGGAGACTTTACCAGGGTTGGTATCTGCAGAAAGTAAATTTTTACCATAAGAATGTCGCCTTGAGTGTGATATATGTAGCCACTGGCTAACTTGGCATGAATGATTGCCTCATGTTGGCTGGTCTCAGCAGGCAAGTGACAAAGGGTAGATCTGAGGTGGGCAGAAGGAGAAGGGAGGGGACACTGGGAAGGAGCTCCACCCCACCCAGAGAGCCTAGGTCTGGGGTGAAGACCGGTGCAGCAAGGAGTGGGAAGCCTGATGGGGTGTGAGCCCCACACTGATATGGCTGAGTCACTTCCTAGACGGGGACTTACTGAGGCTGTCTAAGCAATCACACACTCTATGGGGCCTGGTTCTGAAATGGAAGTATAGCCATGGCGTCTTGAAGCTGACCAGGGAGATAGTCTAGTCCAAGTTGCTCATTTTACAGGTTATGACTCTATGACCTAATTCAAGTGAAGTGAAAGCCACAGCTGGTTGTGTTGAGCTTTGAAGACTGTTCCCTGACTCTCACACATCATGCCATCTCATCATTGATCGTGAGCATCTCCATGTAGTTGGAATCAGCTCTCAGGGACAACTGGGTCATATATGGAGATAGTAGGTGCCCAAGAAACACTTGTCGAAATAATGTATTTCTCCATATCAGTTTCCTTTAGTTTCTTTTAAAGTGTATACAGATTGAAGACTGAACCAGACCACTATAGTCCCACACTCATACAAGCTTGTGATTCATCAACGTTTTTCCCAGAAATTGCATTTTACCAGTGTAAAAACAATATTTTAGATTGAGAATATTTAAGAACATGAAGTACACAAAATGCATCATTCTACCCATCAAAGAAATTGACTAGGATCTGAAATAGGTTTCTAAAACATTAATAAACTATAGGCATCGAGATCTACAGTATGTTCATTTAAGGGGTGGGAGAAAAATTGGAGCTAGGTGAAGGGGCAAATAATAAATTATTTCACTTCTAGGAGAGATTATGTTGAAGAAAAACCTAAAATCAGTATTTTTAACATCATAACCACAGAGATAATAGATAACAAGTGGATGATAGGAATTAGTAAAATTCTGGCTCTGAACATGTCTTTTTAGAAGTATAAAGAACACCAGAATGTATTAACATACAGTGTGTGCATGCGTGTGTGCATGTGTGTGTGTGTCTGCATGCGCTCCTGACACATGCGAACAGTGCTGTTTCCATGGCAACGGGGGAAAGTGTGTCTTGCTATGAAGCAATCTTCTTAGATTCAGACACACTTATAAAGATCATGCGCTGGAAGCTGTGAGGGATATATTTGATTCTACTATTCTTTGAGATGAGTCAGGCTGTTGTTCCTGCCTCCCCCAGCCATTCTCCTATGCTGGACCTCCAAACTGAGCTTCGAGTACATTCTTTCAATTGTTTCCCCCCATCCAGCCTAGTGACAACCTCCATCACTGTACCTTCTACTGTATCCCTTGGGGTTTCTCAAACCTGGCAGTAGGCTATGACGAAGATCCCCCATTGTCATTGCTCCTGAAGCACTGACTGTGTGTGTGTGTGTGTGTGTGTGTGGTGTAGTAGTTCTTTCTTTGTTCCAAATGTACCTCTAGGAGATAAGTCCTATTCTTATCTCCAGTTTACAGACAGGGGAACTGAAGCTTAGAGAGGCCAGGTAACATCTCCAAGGTCACACAACTAGTAAGTGGTAGAGGGGAAATCTGGACCAAGTGGCCTGATTTAGGACCTATGCTCTTCATTCGGCAGGAGGAGGAGGAGGCAGAGGAGAGGAAGGAAGCAACAGCATAGAGTTTTAAAATGTGAGAAATTCGACTTTATATCCAAGGCTTTTATAGTAGTGGTCCTTGGTCTGTAATGTCTGGCTTCCTTTTGAGACAGTTAAAAAATAAGAGTTTTCGTTTTCAGCCCTCTATTTTTATTCTTGGACTTGAGGTTCAGAAACCTTTCTGTTTCTTCTGATCCCATTTTTGAGTGTAGACGAAGTTCAATATAATAGTAAATATTCCTTTGCCTTAAGTGAGCAAGTTGATTTCTGAGGCTCTGTCCAGACAGCAGTGATTGTGCCTGGGCTTTTTCTCAAAGTCATGTAATGTGATTTCTAGCAGTGGCTTCCGATTGAACTTTTATTATTTTTAATAATTCTCACAAATAATTATAATATGGTATACTTATTTTATCCTCTTGCCTATTAGTGGCTAGAACTTCCAGAAATAGTGATCCTGATTAATAAGAATGCCTCAACTATTAGGCAAAAACCACAATTACTTTTGTGTCAACCTAATATTTAATCATATTTTGAAGAGGCTAAGCTTAGGCCTTTATCCATAGTAGTTTCCTCATAGGAAACTTTCATCCTATGCCTTCTTAATCAAGAATCTGATAATGGCTGCACAATTAGCCACCATGCAAGCAGGAAGGTATAGACCTTCTAAGTGATCTCCTAATACTCAGAACTTAATCCAATGCCAGAGTCCACTTTTAAAAGTGAGCTCCATTGAGGAGAACGCTCCCTTAATATAAAACCATCAATCCTGTAGCTGTTTAGAAAGCCAGATCTTCATTCAGCTGTGAACATTAATGATGGTGTGCACCTCAATAAAGAACACTGTCAGGCTGAGTTAAAAGACTATAAACTGGGTATACAAAGGAGAATGAGACAGTAGCAGAGTGCTGGCACATGGGAGTCAAGCAGTAAGTACTGTTGATGCTCATCTTCTGCCCACACCCACCCATAATAAAAGAACAAATGATGATCCACCGAGTCTTAGCAGCAAAACACTTCCTGTGCTATATAGAGAAGGTAAAAAACACCAAGCCAACGACAACTGCCTATGTACAACTCATCTTCCTTTAGAGCGATGCTAATCAAGTTCATCTAGCCACTTTGTTCTCCACATTAGCATCTAATAGATGAAGCCTAGAAGAAAAAAGCCATTTTTCTTAGGATTCTCATAATCACAAAGTGTCTGTAGTCATAGGGATCAGGAATGGTTAATTAATACTTGCATCATTTTGCTTCCTTTTCTCCCATTATTTGTATTTCCCAATGGAGTAAAACAGGGTTCAGCTTGGAAAACAAAGAAGCAATGGTTCTTAAAATACTGTTAACTCTGTCTGTGGAATGTACTCACAGCACAATCACAAGGGCAAAGTTATAAATGATGTGGCTTTGTTAGTGAGGCTTGCTTTATTTTTGTGAATACATTGAATTTAATGAAATAAGGAACAACAACAGGAATGTATTATGTTTTCTAGTTTTCTTATTGTCATGCTTTCTGTTGGATCTAAGTATAGTTTTTTCCTAGCTAGCACTAATTTTCAGTATTCTAAGTAACCATTCATGAAATCCTATGTTCTGTTCCTCTATTATGAAAACAGTTTTCTTAACTGTAGATTTTTTGAAACTCCAGGTTTCAGTTGATTTAATGACTTGGTAGTCTTGCAATGTGGCTCTACATTCAAAACACCCACAGAATCTGACCACTTCTTACTACCTTCACCACTGCCCGGCCCAAGCCAGCATTATCTCTTCCCTAGATCACTGCAGTGGCTCTGACCTGCCTCCACACTTGCCACATTAGAGTTCATCTCAAAATAGCATTCAGAGTGGTTCTTTAAACACAAAAACCAGAAAAGGCCATTCCTCTGCTCAGAGCCCTGCCAGGGTGCTCCATTTCACTCAGAGTCTTCACAGTGACATGGGGCCTGCCATGACTGGGTCCTCACCATGCTGTGATCACATCTCTATTGCTCTCTCTTCCTCATTCACAGTTCTGGCCACGTTACCCTCTTGCTGTTCTTTCAACATGCCGGCACTGCCTTTTCCCTCTGTCTGTAATGCTCTTCCCTATATGTGGACATAATTACTTCCCTCATTTCCTTCCATTTTTGTGTTTGAATGCCACCTTCTTAATGAGACCTCTCTTGGCCACTTTATTTAAAAGTGTGCCCTGTCTACCCCACTCCAGCATTCCTGGTACCCTTTACTATGCTGTAAGTTTTCTTTCTTCCATAGAGTATATCACTTGCTAACATACCATATGATTTTCTTAAATATGTCCTGTTTCTTGTCTGCCTGCTCCAGTAGAACATAAACTCCAGGAAGGCAGACAGCTTTGTTCACTGATGTACCCCAAACACAAAACAGAACCTGGCATGTAGTGAGCACTCAGAAAATACTGAAATATTTGTTGAGTGAACAAATGCATCCCCAGTGTTTAGAGCTATTCCTGGCACACGGTAGGCTCTTAATACTGATCAAATGTCTCTCCCTGGAGGACGAACAGGAGTAAGTGTCAAAGAGACTCAGGCCGCACAGCATAGTGATTCAGAAGACCGCAGGCTCTCCCTCAGCTGGAGTGGGCTGTGTCCTACTGGTATGACCTAGGCTGTTTACTTAACTTCTCTAAACCTCAGTTTTCTCATCTGCAAATTGGGAGTGATGAGTACCTCCCTTACCAAGTGGCTATGAGAATTAAATGTGATCATTTGGATAGTAAGTCTGGTAAATGCTCAATAAATTTGAGCCATTATTATTATTATTATGACATCTTATTCTTTTACCTCTTTTTTCAGGGAAATAACTTCCATGTCTGTTCTTACCCATCAGGATTATTGGGAGGAAAAATATACAACACCGTAAATGAAAAACATTTTGTAAACCTTATACCACTCTCCGGATGCTGGGGATCAGTTGCACATATAAGAGGTGCCCCATGGACACCACTGACTCATCACTCTGGGAAGTCTATAGGTAGTGGGAAACAGTCTTAAGTTCTGAAAAAGAAAATTACACTGGCTCTAATCAATAGCTAGGATCCCTTCTGAGATACCCCTTCCCCGTGGCATCATGGAGGCGGGAGGAGGGCCAGGCTATGTTTCAAAGTCCCTCTCCTTCTCTTCCCTCTTCCTCCCTAGGCTGCCAGAACCTTTGCTTGTAGTGCAAGAACAACCATACTGCTGGAAGTGAAATTTGCAGTCTGCTCTATCAGATGGTTTCTGTGCATGGGCTGTTACTATGTTCAAAGCATTAAACTGCCTGAAAGTGGATTATTTACAGCGCTTCTCTCTTCCCAGAGCTACTGATAGGTGGCAATTCAGCCTCTTCACCCTAATGCACACTTTCTCACTTTCCACCAAGACTCTTTGTTTGCTGACAGCATCTGGCTATCCTCAGTACTTGCCTCAGCTGGCACAGTTCTCTCCAATCCCTAGAAGAAACAGCCTTCACCTACACTCCAGGGATGAAATAAGATTTCAGCTCAAAGCTAGCAACCTTTCTCTGAAATGGTGTCACACCCAGACAGAAACATAAATGTGCTGTTTCTTCTTAGATGATGAGAAGTCAGTCTTTCAGGCAGACTTTTGACACAGGGAGGATCAAGGTTTGACTGCCTTTGAGTAATCCTTGCAGAAAAAACAGCACCTAATTGGACAAAGGAAGAAAGGAACCAGCTGCTACTGTCATGATTATTTAAACACCCATCCACAGTCAAAAACGCTGCATTGTTTCATTACAAGTGAAATTTGATTGCCACTACATTTCCTGCTGGCCTCCCCTCTATGCAAATTGGGGAGAAGAAAGAAATTCCTAAGGCACCAGAACCCATTTGGCTTCTAAATGTACTGTTTGCATATAGACATCAGCAGCCTGAATAAATCCTAGCAAGGAATGTCAAACTGACAACACTGGCTACTTTTCTATTGTTCTCGCTGAAGACATCGTTTTTAACACGTTCACAAAGGCAAGCTGGATTCTGTTTTATCAGTGTTTCAGTAAAAGACAAGTGGTGTGGTGGTTCAGTTGTGGGTATCGGACATTAATGAAAACCATTCTGGGAGAGTTCACTTTATAAAAGATTAAAATAATTCATCAACTTGCAAAAAAATTGTTCTAACTCTCTCTGCTGACAGTCAATGTTTGTGCTGGGGGCTGAGTATTATATAATAATTTGTACAGCAGTTCATAGTTCCTGAAACATTTCTGCCTTGGGTCTGTCAGAGGACACTCCCAAGGATGCCATGAGTGAGGCAAGGGCAGTTTCCTTATCCTCATCCCACAGATGAGAAAGCCAGATCTTAGAAAGATGGGGACTTTTTATTGTCACAGAACATGTCCAACCCCTGGGCATTCACCTTGCAATGCAGATTCCTCCTCATCCTTCGAAGCCCGAATACAACATCTCCCCTTTTCTGTAGTATTTCATGTTCCCTCCACACCCCCTGCCACCACCACCACTGCAGTTAATTCATTTATCCAGGATCAGTGAAAAACCACTGTGTCATGGGAGGAGATGCGGCATTTTCAAGGTCATTGTGAGTCCCATGACAAGATGACAATCTCTCCTCGAGGGAAGCAAAGATGCAGACGGTGCCCTTATGTAACACAAACCCAACTGGGCTCTCTCTGTGAGCTCAAACTGGGAAACTTAAGATGGAGAAGAGCTAGCTGGAATTCTTCTGCATGGGATCCTGCCTCTGCGACAGCCCCTGTATTTGCTGACAGTATCTCTTCTGCTTCTTCTCCACAATGTGAGACCCTTGAGAACAGGGACCATTTCTCTACCAGGGACCAGTGAAAGCCTGGCGCAGGATGATGCCCCATCATTGCTTCCTGAATGCACCTCTAGTGTAGTGATCCTGCCAGGTCACCAGAAAACAGGGCCAGAGCTCAAAGCTCTAACTCCTGACTTGGCATAATTTCTTCCCTGGGCTGCCTTATGGTGATGGCAGCAACAGCCCATCTAGAGTGGCTGCTGCCAAGACACTGGCTGTAGTGGGAAAGTGTGGCTGGGCTCCCACTCCAAGGAGCAGGCAGGAGCCCCGCTTTCCTCCGGTGCTGCTGCAGCTGCCCTGGTGCAGCTCCAGACTGGGTGTCTCTGTGTCTTGGGGGCCCAGGAAGGTCCCCCTGCCCCCAACAGGCTCGGAAGTGCCTGCTCCCACTGCCTGGCCTCTCCCTGCTCCCGGTGACTGCTCTGATCATACAGCAAGGTTGGGGCCAAGCCCGGGGAATTGTCGCAGCCTGGCCAGGTGGACGCATGCTTGGGACAGTACTGATGCGCCAGCCCCCTGCTCCCTCAGCCCCCTCTGAACTTTGGGTGCCAACAAGCATGGGAGGGAAGCTGAGGCGGGGGATGAGGGCAGCTCAGCACTGGCCTGTAGGCTCACCTTGGGACAAACAGCCTGGGTGCCATGAACAGCAGGGGGAGGCAGACAGGCTCCTGGGCAGAAGGGGTTGGGTCCCCAGTGAAGCCTCACCTTCAGCCTGGGAAAGGACCAGGCTGCCAGTCCTGCTGACCAGAGGGGGAACACGGGGTGCTTTACCCTGGGCCCACCTATGGCTGCCATGGACCAATCAGCTTGCACTCTCCCCCCGCCCAGAAGACCATAAAAACCCCCGACTCAGCCAGAGCAGAGCAGACTTCTGGATGACCAGCTGCAGAGAAGAGCTAGCCTCTTCAGGGCCTCCTCTCTGCTGAGAGCAGCAGACACCCAGACAACCAGCTGCAGAGAGGAGCTAGGGCCTGCTCTCAGCAGACAGAAACTACCCTCTCTGCTGAGAGCTGAACACTCACTGGGACGACTTGTCTGCAGAGAGGAGCCACCCACTCCAAGCCTTTGCTGAGAGCTGCAGAGGTGATGGGATGACCTGCTTGCAGAGAGGAGCTACCCACTGCTGGTTTCCTCTCAGCTGTTCTACCACTTGATAAAGCTCCTCTTCAGCTTGCTCACTCTCCACTTGTCTGTGTGCCTCATTCTTCGTGGATGCAGGACAATAACTCAGGCAAAGGCGCCACTGGCCACAGAGGTTTCTGGCTAGAAAAGCAACAACCCTAACAATAGTAACTATACCGTGACACATTATTCTGCAACACCCTCCTCCCACTACATTAAAAAGAAGAGATGGGGGGCAATAAAATTAGTAATAGCTAATACACAAGAGGGCTTACTACATGTCAACCCCCACCCTTGGTTGCACACACATATCCCCTTAAAAGCTCCTCTGAGCTAGGCACTAATGTTCCCTTGTTCTATGGATGAGAAAACTCACCTAAAGATGTTTAGGCAATGCAGCTAGTATAGAGATGGTAATTCAAACCTGAGCCCTTAACCTCACAGAAATTTAACAAAGTCAAAACAACCCAAAAGCTAAAATTTGCTTATCTAACTATCCAGAGATGTTTTCCTGCCCATAAGTCCCTGCTATGGACTCTATATGAGATGGTACAGAGCTACTCAAAACTGGTCAGGAAACCGTCACCAGTCTATGATGGGATAAGAACAGAAATTGAGAGTAAACATTTAAAAACGTTTATGGCAACTTGACATTGCTGCTGTATCCAAGTGTGTGATCAGTGGGCTTATCTTGTTCAACAGGAGAGTGACTGGATGGTATGAACTTGAATGATGAACTGCCAGTAGTCTGGGCTGTGTACTAGTATTATTCTGCAATAGATTGAAAAATTTCAAAAATTGATTCTTTATCACAGTTTGAGAAACACTAACACTGTAGTTCTATTTCAGTTACCTTGGGAGTAGCAGATGGAAAAAGTGGTCCAGCAATAGCTAGGAGAGTTTTGTCTAGTCTCTTCGCTACTGCCTAGCTGGGTGACCTCAGACAACTTCCCTTCTGATAATTGTAGAGTGAAGGGCTTACAGTAGATTCTAAGTCCCTTCTGTGCTGTGGCACACTGAGCATATTTGTTACCAGAGTAAATCATTTCTTAATCTCTGCTTCCTCTGATATTGTTTGGCTTTGTGTCCCTACCCAAATATCACCTCGAATTGTAATAATCCCCATATGTCAAGGGCAGGATCAGGTGGAGATACTTGAATCATGAGGGGCGGTTTTTCCCATGCTGTTCTCGTGATAGTGATTTATCACGAGATCTGGTGGTTTTATAAGGGGCTTCCCCCACACTCGGCATTCATTCTCTCTCCTGCCGCCCTTTGAAGAGATATCTTCCGTCATGACTGTAAGTTTCCTGAGGCCTCCCCAACCATGAAGAACTGTGAATCAATTAAACTTCTTTCTTTCTTTATGGCAGCATGAGAACGAACTAATACATCCTCTGTATAACAAAAATATTTTCAGCAGTAATCATGTAATCATCAGAAATAAGCACAATCTTCTTGATCTTTACTCTGAAAAACAAATGATTTTAAAAGAATAATTTCCTTTTAAAAAATCACTCAAATATGCTCAAATAAATACCATACCTCACAGTTCATGCTCTGTTAGCCAATTTAAATTTAAATATAATAGAAATAAAATTTCCCAAAGTCACACAGAATTGAAGCAACTCAAATTCCATGTTTTTGTCTTTGCAGCCACTAAGTCTGTGTTCTTGAGTCTGCTGTTTGCATGCAGGAATGTGAAGGACTGCTCAAGTTGGAGATACAAATTGAAGCCAGTCCCAGTTCAAAACTGTTACAAATGGAGTCTGTAGGCATGAGGGGTTGACTATATAACTCAGAGTTCTCCAGTACTTTACTTTAATAAAGAACACGATCTTTATTAAAGGATAAGTAATAAAAATGTGCTGATGTGCAACTTATGGATCTATTATTAAAACTCAACAGTCATTGCAGCAATGTTTAGAACTTAAGCAAACAAGTTTTGTGAGGGGGCAATTTTATCAATGACGTTGTTTAGAAATGTTGGCAGATGGTGATCATAAAAAGCAGATCAATGTTTTATTTCACTTGGGTTTTTAAAAATTATTTTAAAAAAATTCTATACAGACAATGAACCCTCTTAATTCCTGAATATAGGGAAGCCCCCTGCCCATGCCCAAACCCACTCTTGGTATGCTCCTGCTTCCAGTTATAATAGTTGGTATATTTTAGGGATTGAAAACGACTTGGCTTTAAAGAGTTTCAATGGCAATGCACTTGCTCTTTTGGTTCAATAGGTTTACTTCTGGGCCAAGGGAAAAAAATCCAATCAATATTAATAATAGCTAACACTTACTGTGTGTATACTTTGTGCTGGGCTCAGTGCCCAATGCTTTGTGTTTATTACTTCTTTCTTTCTTCCAAATGTACCTCTAGGAGATAAGTCCTATTCTTATCTCCAGTTTACAGACAGGGGAACTGAAGCTTAGAGAGGCCAGATAACATCTCCAAGGTCACACAACCAGTAAGTGGTAGAGGGGAAATCTGGACCAAGTGGCCTGATTTAGGGCCTATGCTCTTCACCTCAAAGTTCTGCTGCCTTCCACTTTGTGTCTACTTGCCACATACTCATCAAACAGAAAAAAGCACACCACAATAGAATAGTGACTATTTGGGGGCATCTCTTCAGGGCCAGGAACTGTAACTACACTATAATATTCAATCTTCACAACAGCCCTGCTAGGCAGGCATTTAGTACCTCCCTTTTCTAGCAAGAAAATAACATTCAACAAGGTTAATTACTTTTAGAATACAGTCAGTAAATGATGGAGCCCGTATTCAAACCTCTGCTTTTTTCTTTGCTTTTTCTGTTATCTTGCACTTCTTGCCTAAGCCACCCAATGCTTCATTGAACCACAACATGAAATAATCCTTATGCCTGAGAAACAAGATATTTTCAATCTAGCTGGAGAGCCAGGTGCCCGATTTCCCAGCCTGCCTTGCAGCTAGGGAGCCATAAATCCAGCCAATGAGATGTTAAGAGGGATTGGCTGGTGGAGATAGGTGAGTTATTGGAAAAGCTTTGCCTTCCTGATAAAAGGGACAGCCTGAGTTGTCAAGGACCTTCTCCTGTCCTTAGTTTTTTGAACACAAATGGCAATGCTGGATCTGCAGTAGCAATTTTGTAACCACAAGGCACAAGCAAAAGGAATCTCAGAGATGGCTGCCCTAATATCACAGAGCTGCTGAGCCAATACCAATAACCACCTATCTCTGTACTTTAAAAAAAAAAAAAATCCATATTTATTTAAGAACCTTTAATTGGGTATTCTGTTACTTGCAGCCAAATACAACCCTAATTTATACAGAAAGAAGACCCAGTTTGAGTAGCCTCACTTTCCATAGAACTAAGTCAAGCCTTTGATTTCTATGCCTCTTTTAACTAACTTTTCCCTGCCTTCTTAAAGAGACTGCCCTGAATGTAATTTTAGACACCTTGGTGCTGTAGACATGACACCAAGTATCTGCTATGCTCACAGCCCCTTCTGAAGATAACCATAAGTGGTTCTTTATGAATGGGCCCCCATGCTTTGTGCCTGGTTAATGTGATTCTCTGGCCAATGCTAAACTGACTTAGATATTTAGCACTTGGCCCAAAACAGCCATGTGCAGGTCAGCTGGTAGCCATGAGAGTTCTGTCCAGAAAAGGCACTGTATAGATAGATGTTAACTGGTCTACCTATGAGAGAGAAGTTGAGTAATACAAGGAGAATGCAGGCCATAAGGCAAGACAAGTCAATAATAAGCAGAAACCAAGAGGTAAAGAGAAGGAAAGTGAAAAAGTTATATGAGGCTGGGCACAGTGGAGTCACTGTAATCCTAGCACTTTGGGACACCGAGGTGGGAGGATTGCTTGAGGCCAGGAGTTTGAGACCAGCCTTTTTCTACAAAACAGAGCAACACCCCATTTCTACAAAAACTAAAATCTATCTATCAATCGATTGATATAAATATATCGGGCACAGCTACTCAGGAGGCTGAGGTGGGAGGATAGCTTGAGACCAGGAGTTTGAGGTTTCAGTGAGCTTGATCCTGCCACCGTACTCCAGTCTGGGCTACAGAGTGAGACCCCATCTAAAAAAAAAGTTATATGGTAACAGCAGTAGAATCTTAACTATGGCACAGCCTCTAGGGTAGAAGCCACCAATGTTACTGAGGGAACAATAAGATGAGCCTCTTATTCTAGATCTTCTGGAAGTGATCTAAAGTCCTTTAGGGCCACTACCATGCTGTAGCTGGTAGCTGGTAAAGCCATGTCGTCAAGCTTACCTCCCAAAATACAGTAGCCCCATTAGATCACATTAGTCCTGGAAATCTGAAAGAGCATAACCAACATGTTGGCAACCCAAGTTCGTCATTCTCATCACCAGTTGTCATCATGTGCTGCACATATGCCTGTGAAGCCCCAAGATTATAGGCAGGGTGACTGTGGGACATATTTGGCCCAAATATATGTCTTGTCTAGCCGATATGGTATCTTAAGAAGATGTGATTCACAGTTGGACACCTTTCGATGGAGTGTGTGCTCTTCAATTTGTCATGGTTCCCACCTCTCTCCATTCCTAATACCTTCCCTACTTTGCACATTTACATTATCCATTTGGTACCTGTAGGTACTTGAGCTGCTTGCTGCCCCTGGCGGATAATTGCAGAGGTGGTTACATATGATACCGAGATGTTCCCCACAGCAGGAGAGGAAGCTGCTCCTTTCCCCAGAGTCTTCTTCATTCCTAAGGGCTATACCATTGAGAGAGAGAGAGAAAGAGAGAGACAACGAGAAAGAGAGAGACAATGAGAAAGAGACAGAGAGAGAGAGCTTATTGCCACCTCTACAGACCATAGAGCTGGTATCTTCTCTCACTTCATCATCAACTTGCTTCTCTCCTGCAGAGTGTCTGCTGCTCATAACTCCTGTCCCCACCTCTAATCACATCCAATACCACTTACCACCACAGCTTTTTTCTCTCTAGGCCTTCTATTGCTTTTTATGATGCCTGTCTTGCTGGGTGTTCATGTGGTTGACCTTTGTGGTCACAGCCAATTACCGGGTGCTTTTCCTTCTACCCAGCAAACCACGAATCTCAGCACAATGTGGTCTCTGGGATAGTGGCTCTGATTAGCAGCATTTGTGAGCTGGGTCGTCAGGAGCTGTGCTTTACTGTCAATCAGTTCTATTTTTGTTTTCCCAAAGACTTTTGAGTCCAGAGAGATTGTAGAAGCCTGAGGGATCCAGAAAATGAGGCTAGTGCAGAGGTGTGGTTTGGCCAATGGTGAAAATAACAGCCTGTGGAAATAGTCAAAGGAGAGATGACTGTGAGCTGCAGGAGGCAAGCAAGTTTTCCTTAAGAATGAGTTAAGACAGACAAAGGATTAAAAGGAACATCCTCACTTTGGGAGGCCAAGGTGGGTGGATCACTTGAGGTCAGGAGTTTAAGACCAGCCTGGCCAATATGGTGAAACCCTGTCTCTACTAAAAATATGCAAATTAGCTGGGCATGGCAGTGCATGCCTGTAGTCCCAGCTACTCAAGAGACTGAGGCAGGAGAATGGCGTGAACCCAGGAGGTGGAGGCTGCAGTGAGCCGAGATACCACCACTGCACTCCAGCCTGGGCGACAGAGCGAGACTCCATCTCAAAATAAATAAATAAATAAATAAATAAATAAATAAATAAATAATTTTTAAAAAAAAGAATAAAAGGAACATCCAAAAATGCAGAGAAGGCAGCCCAAGTAAAAGGTGAGTGATGGTGCAGGGCATGGTGTATACACACAGCAGTGTGTGTCTGTGTGTGTATGTACACATGAGCACGTGTGTATGCAGAAGGATTAGCACTGGGACCTGAGCCTAATAAAGTTACGAAGGAATAAACTATGCAGGGTCTTGAAAGCTAGATGCATAAATTTGTAATCATTGCAGCAGGCAGCTTAGAGCTACTAATGGGGAAAGAAATTTGGGCACGGGTACCTATCTAGGTGATGACATAAAAGCAAAGTAAAAATGGAGGAGAAATAATCCTAGGATATTTTGAAGGCATAATTGACAAGCCTGGATGATTGGCTCGATTTGAAAGGCTGAATGGAGGGAACAGTCGATGTTAATGCCAAAGTTTTGAGCTCAGGGGCATGTTGGCACCAACATAGAAAGGGAAGTTTGAAAGAGCTGAAAGAAGATCATGAATTCTGTTTTAGAAGTGACATTTCATTTTTCAGCAAGAGACTTTCCATCCTCATTTGTTTATTTGGCTGTCTATGTGGTTACCAGAACAGATTTGCATCTGGAGTGCAATGGGGGAAGCCTGGGGAACAAGAACAGACTTCTCTCTCACCCACATTTCTGGCTTTCTTAGCCAACAATACAAGACCAGAAACCTCCACTAGATATTAAATGGCTTCTTGGTCTTGCAGTGAAGCCTCTGGCTAGAATGAGACACATGGAAACCTGTGAGTCGAAGAGAGGATCTCAGAAGCTCATTATTTCCTGTGACTTCAGAGCAGTGCTCACATTATTTTGCTGACAAGTATGTACCAACCAAATTTGGCACTGTCAGCACACTGGCAGGGAGCCAAGATGGTAAATAGAAACTGACCCATCACAGAAAAAAAAAAAAAAAGAGGAGAGCAAATGATCATTCCACCCTACATTTCTTGGGAAAATAAGGAGGCAAATGATCATTCCACCCCATAGAGCTCATGCCCACCTCTGAGATAACAGACCATATCCCTGTGCTCTGTAACTCAGGCAACTTTAAATACAGCATCCCCAAATGACATCAGGTTGTAAGGCCCTGGTAAAGGCAATTGTTTGAGGCTGCACGGACTCTGCTGGAACTTTGGGAACCTTTCTGCATTCCAAGCACCTCAATGGGGGCTTTCTTGATAGGTAGTCCCTGGGTTAACCTCACTTTGATTTTCGCAACACAATCATGCACTTGAGTTTCAATCTGGCTGTGGATTTTAGAGCACAGATTAACAGATGCCTATAGAGTCTATATAATTTTGAACGCTAGCATGTAACCCTCACAATCACCCTCACTAGAATCAATTCATTTAGGGACATTTGGCTTTTCTCTTCCAGGCATTCTGGAAATCCTAAGTGGGTCCACATGCCATGCAGCATAGTGAGCAGTTGTTCAGCATATAGGTTTTGTGCAAGCAGAGCTATGCTAAAGTAACAGCTTTCCTTCTACCAGCTTCTCTGACCTGAGGGAAAATTAACTAACCTCTCTAAGCCTCAGTTTCTTTATCAGTAAAATGAGGAAATAATACCTAGTTTCAAGTGGTATTGTGATGAATAAATTATATAAAGAGGCTGTATTCATTATGTTTTGCTGTCTAACAAATTACCCCAAAATGTAGTGGCCTAAAGAACAATAAAAATTAATTATCTCATAGTTTCTGAGGGCCAGGAAACAAGGAATGGTTTAGCTGGGTGGTACTGGTTCAGGGTCTTATAAGGTTCATGGATGTCAGCCAGGGCTGCAGTCATCCAAAGGCTAGACTGGGGCAGGAGGATCTTCTTGTAAGGCTGTTCACTCACATGGCTGATATGTGGTGCTGGTTCTTGGCAGGAGACCTCAGTTCCTCTCCACAGGATTGATGGAGTGTCCGCAAAGTGACAACTCACTTCTCCCAGAATGACCAACCCAAGAGACCGAAGCAGAAATTGCAATGCATTTTAGGACTTGGCCTCAGAAGTCACAATCACCACTTCCATTGTATTCTATTTGTCAAAGAGGTCAGCCCTGATTCAATATGGGAGGGGACTATGCAAAGGCATGAATATCAGGAAACAAGTATCATTGGGGGTTTTCTTGGATGCTGGCAACCATAGGGCTTGCACAGTTCCTAGCTAAATGGTAGCTGCTAATATGAATAATATTGTTATCTGCTTTTTATCAAATAAAAACCATTTATTTTCCTCTGTTCTAAAATGACCCAGTCATTGCTTTTCTGCTCTCAGATCTACTGGCCTGTCAGTCCCATAGTGATGTCAGAAAGGGCAGCACCCCTTGACCTCACAAGTGTGAGTCAAATAACTTGTATTCTGAAACTTTGGCCTCTTCTATTTCTTTCTTTATATATGTAATGAGAATCCCTAACTCCAACTTCCTGATTTCTCTGATGATTTGAATGCTGCAGTCAGCCAGGGAGTGCAGGACATAAGCAATCACTGCTGCAGGAAAGATGCTGACTTGCAGTTCATGGCCTGGCTCTGCTAGGCAGAGAGTAGTGACCCAGGTCACCCCATCAGAAATGGAAATGTCCATTACGGGGCAACTAAAGAAGTCTGTCATCTCTCACGCAGTGTTTGTTGGCACTGGTCCCAAACACCTGGTTAATTTTAAGTCACTGTCATGGTAACCTTCCCTACATCATCAGAGTAGATGCTACATGCTTAATGAAACTCATATTGGCTAGTGACGGGATGGCTGAGGACAGATCAATGGCAGAGGCTGCCAGTTGTTTCTCAATGTCAGTTCTACCCTTCTTCCATAGGGAGAGATTCCTAAACATTAGCTGGGAACCAGGCACCCCATAATAAAATCTATGTCTTTCAGGCTTTTTTGACAAAGTTCTGGCCAATGGGACATAAGTGGAGGTGGTACATGAAACTTCTGAAGAGGGAGGCATGCCTTCATTCTCTTCTTCCTCCTTCTTGATGGCTGCAATGTTGATGTAATGACTAGTGCTCAGAGCTCCAGGTACCATTTTGAACCATGAGGTGACCTTGGGAATGGAAGCCACTTGTGGCAGAGCAAAAAGAAGAAACCTGGGTCCCTGACACCATGGAGCTCCATTCCAATCATGGGTTGCCTGCCTCTAGATTTCTTGAACATTAGAAAGAAATAGCTTTTCAATTATTTTAAGCCATTATTACTTGTTTTCTTTCTGTTGCTTTATGACCAACATAATCCCAACTACATAACGTCCTATGACAATGGCTATTATCCCAATTCTAGCACATGATCTGTCACCAGGGCATGCATGTATCAAACACAGGAAAGTCTGTAGAAATGATTCCAGGAGAGAGAAGAGAAACCATCATTTATAGTTGTATGAAACATTTATTGAGCTGTCCCTACTATGGGCAAGGCACTGTGAGGGATTCAAAAGTGAATGGATCTCATCCCATGAAGCTTAACTATCAAATTGACATGAAGGAGGTCAGACAGTTGTGTACGGAATTTGTTGTGAGTTTCTCTTCCATTTGGGCTTCCTGTTACTGCCACTTTGTTCTTTGTGAAGAACTCCTACATGTCAGGCACTGTGCTAGGTGCTGGAATCACAATGATATACTAAAGCAAATGTAGTATTAAATACATCTCCTTGTGCAGTTAACAGTATAGGATGATGTCATATGCTATAGGTATACTTTGGGTTCCTGTGCTTTTAAAAAAGTAAAATTCCAATGGAACAGAACAGAGCCCTCAGAAATAATGCTGCATATCTACAACCATCTGATCTTTGACAAACCTGACAAAAAGAAGAAATGGGGAAATGATTCCCTATTTAATAAATGGTGCTGGGAAAACTGGCTAGCCATATGTAGAAAGCTGAAACTGGATCCCTTCCTTACACCTTATACAAAAATTAATTCAAGATGGATTAAAGACTTACATATTAGATATAAAACCATAAAAACCCTAGAAGAAAACCTAGGCAATACCATTCAGGACATAGGCATGGGCAAGGACTTCATGTCTAAAACACCAAAAGCAATGGCAACAAAAGCCAAAATTGACAAATGGGATCTAATTAAACTAAAGAGCTTCTGCACAGCAAAAGAAACTACCATCAGAGTGAACAGGCAACCTACAGAATGGGAGAAAATTTTTGCAATCTACTCATCTGACAAAGGCCTAATATCCAGAATCTACAATGAACTCCAACAAATTTACAAGAAAAAAACAAACAACCCCATCAAAAAGTGGGCAAAGGATATGAACAGACACTTCTCAAAAGAAGACATTTATGCAGGCAAAAGACACATGAAAAAATGCTCATCATCACTGGCCATCAGAGAAATGTAAATCAAAACCACAATGAGATACAATCTCACACCAGTTAGAATGGCGATCATTAAAAAGTCAGGAAACAACAGGTGCTGGAGAGGATGTGAAGAAATACGAACACTTTTACACTGTTGGTGGGACTGTAAACTAGTTCAACCATTGTGGAAGACAGTATGGTGATTCCTCAGGGATCTAGAACTAGAAATACCATTTGACCCAGCCATCCCATTACTGGGTATATACCCAAAGGATTATAAATCATGCTTCTATAAAGATACATGCACACATATGTTTATTGCGGCACTATTCACAATAGCAAAGACTTGGCACCAACCCAAATGTCCAACAATGATAGACTGGATTAAGAAAATGTGGCACATATACACCATGGAATACTATGCAGCCATAAAAATGATAAGTTCATGTCCTTTTTAGGGACATGGATGAAGCTGGAAACCATCATTCTCAGCAAACTATCACAAGGACAAAAAAAACAAACACTGCATGTTCTCACTTATAGGTGGGAATTGAACAATGAGAATGGGTTTGGCAAGAGGGGAGGGAGAGCACTTGGAGATATACCTAATGTTAAATGACAAGTTACTGGGTTCAGCACACCAACATGGCACATGTATACATATGTAACTAACCTGCACATTGTGCACATGTACCCTAAAACTTAAAGTATAATAAAAATAAAAGAAAAAGGAAAAAAAGAAAAAGAAAAAATAAAAAAGTAAAATTTTATTAACATTTCTTATTTCAAAAGTGACGTATATTCAATAAGGAGAAGTAAATAATCATATATAATTCAGGAAGAAATATTTTTAACATTTTGATATTTTTATACTTTAAAAAAATTGGGATTATGTATTTGCATACCTACTTTTTCAGTCAATATCATATTGCAAAAATTTTGCCATAACAATATGTATATTCCCACAACAATATTTTTAGTGGATATCATGTATTCCATTGAATGGAGCTAATGTAATTTATCCAATCCCTTATTGCTGGACATGCAGGCAGATCTTAATTTTCACTCTTATAAACAGTTGCTATGATGAATCTTTATGTAGTTAAATGTTTTGTATATTTGTGATTGCTTCCTTGGAATAAATTCTTCAAAGTGGAGTTGCTACATTAAAATTTTTGTAAAATTCTAAGAGTTTTGGTACAAATCTAAATTAACTTTCAATAGTTAGACAAATTTAGTCTCCCTCCAGCAGGCCAGGAGTTTTCCTAAATGGTTCTTTTTTAATATAACTACTTTGATAGGGCTCCCATAACTCGATGAATCACTTGTGCATTTGTATGAATCATTTTTCAGGCTGTTTCCCTTCCCAGAGGAAAGAGTAGAGCTCCCACAGAGGCAGGAGCCTGGCAAAGGGCACAGAAAGATGGGCCAGGCCTGTGAACAGCAGTCCCAGCCAAAGGCCTTCTCCACAAGTAGACCTGCCTAACTCCTGCAGAGTGTTCCTCGAGCTGATGAAAATGCACATTACTTTCATTCTAAGGGCAGAATTTTCTCTTCCCATGAGTGACAAAAAAAAGATAAATAAATAAATTCAGAATTCTCAGATTGCAGCTCCAAGTCCTGCCAGCAACAATTAGTTGTAGAGAGGATAATGTTGTTTCACCTTCTCAAGCTTCACCTTCTCACACTTTTCTTCCTCTCTCATTCTTTGTCATCTATTATTTTCCAAAATAAAAATAGCTTTGTTGAATTTTCTATTTATATCCTTTCCAAGCAAGAAATAGGGATCTATATCACCATTTGAATGAATGTTCATTATCCTATTGTGGGGATGTTGTATGATTTATTTAACATATATTAAATAATGTCTTGTCTTGACAGCCATTATGTTGTCTCCAATCTTCAATTTTTCACTAGTGTGCATCCCAACACTTCTGTCTTTGTATGCGTGTCCAATTGCCTCCTTAGGATAAATTCCTAGAAGAGGAATTGGGTCAAAGTAGATGCCTATCACCAAGCTGCCCTGTAAAGGGTTTCACCAATTTACTTCAAGAGGGAGGTTCCTCACACTGCAGGCAGGGCATGGGCACAGAAAAGCTTCTCCTTGATTTCTATTTCTTCCTTCCTTTCCTGTTAGCTGAGAGAGGCAAGTTGCTTTCTAGAGACCCCAACCACTCAATTAACTCTGTTAAAACTCTTCCTTCCTTTCTCAGATTAAAAAGAAGAACTGTTTTGTGTCTTAGCCAGGAGCCCCACAACTTCTGTTACAAAGGAGTAAAATTGAAGGTGCCAGTCACTCAGTTGAAAACAAAAATTGCTGAAACTCAGTTCCACTGAGTCATCATCCATTAAAAACCTTGTAAGTTTTGTGTGTGTTTAATACATCTGGTATATTCACGCAAAGGCCCACACATGTTTGATTATTTATACGGGGAAGGGTGTGTGTCTAGGGGATAAATGTATATATGTTTGTATAGATTACACATATGACCAAAAACTTAAAACAGAAAAATATAACCCCTCCTTTTCAAGGCATACATTGATATTTTCTACAGAAGTAATCAATAAACCTATGTTTTTTTCATGTTTACAAATACAAATGAATAGTAAATATTTATTTTCTTGATTTTCACGGACTTTGCTTATCTATACCTGGCATTGTTAGTAACATGCTTGTACCCTAAAGTGAGAATGGCAAGGGCTGCAGTCAGGGGCTGGGGGAGCCAGCAGGGCACTTTACAATTTCTCAGAAAGTGAATACTGGCCGCTGACTTCCATGTTAGGTCCAAACCCGAACTCCACCTTCTGCCCTCACCACCCCCCAAAAAACCCTCTGAATACAGAGACTTGGCTACTCCTTCCTTTGACTATATAGCTACAGGAGAGATACAAAGAAGGTTTTTGTTTTTGTTTTTTGTTTTTTGTTTTTTTTTTACAACACACTTTCACTCTCCACTTCTTAAGGAAAGGAGCTACGCAAGTCTCAAGTTGGGATGACAAAGCTGTAATCGGAGCATCTGGTCTCTCTGCCTCCAGCGAGGCTGGGCATTTCCCAACAATATGTTCCCCAGGGTTTTCTGGTTTGGAGTCAAGCCCCTGAGATACTGTCTCGCAGTTAAGTAGATCATGCAATTAGACAGATTAGACAGAGGAGCTCTCTCTCTCTCACTCTCTCTGTTTTCAGTGTAGTTGCTTCCTCGGTTTGTGTTCATTCTAATAAGGCTAGTTAGAAGTCAAGCCATTCTACCTTCCAGCAACATGTTAACCAGGAGATAGGGTGCAAAGTTCGTATTATTCGAATTTTTTAAAACATAGAAAGTTTTCAGAAATACAATTGAAACTATAGTGGAATCCCTACCATCCCTAATATTTCACCAGATTCAGAATTTCAAGCATCAGTGGAAAGAGCAATTGATCAGGATCCCTATGCAGCCCCAGCTGTGATGCTAACCAGCTGTGTGGACTGTTCCCTTTACTCTAGTCTCCTTTGCCAATGGTGATAATAATGTGTGTGCTTCCCATCTAATTCATGGAGTTGCCACGGTAAGAACCAACTGAAGTGACAGGAAAGTATTTTGGAAATATACAAGGCAAGGTAGTCATTACTGCTGCCATGGCTTATTTTAGTTGCTTGAGACCATATAGAAGGGAGGGGAAAGACTGATTTTATTACTCTAGCTACTCCCATTATTCTCTTAAGCAAGACACAAAGCTAATTCTTCCCTCTTCATGCAAGCCGTTCTGCACTTACATACTCCCTGGATCTCGCTCCTGCCTCTAAACATCTCAAGGGAAGGAAATTCTGTTCCACCCAGGCAACTCATTCTGGAGTTCAAAAACCTCATTATCTAGAAGTTCTTTCAATGTCTATCCATAGCCGCTTGTACTGCCAAGTAACTAATTACCTCTGATTCTGATTTCAGAGGAGATGAGGATTATCTCTTTCACCCTACTGTGACCTTCAAGGCTGTTGAGACTTTGCTGCTACGTTTTCTTCTTCCCCTCTCCAGTGGAGGAAACATAAGATTTTCATGTCCAGTTCAGAGGAATGTCAAGAATTTATTTTACATGCAGTTGAAAAGTTGATGCTATGAGAACCCAGGACTCAGAATCAGGCTGAAGACAGGCTCTTAGACAAGGGAAAAGTTGCCAACCACAAAGGCATCTCCTGAAGTTGATCAAAGCGTTCCCATCTGTTGCCCAAGAGAGAATGACCAGGCAGGGCAGATCAAAGAAAACCAATGTTTTATAGTGATAGTTACAGCACTCTAGGGCTGCAGCTGTCAAAGTTCTGTTCTTCAGTGGTCCAGCCAGTGGAAGGGTCTGGCAATGTTCTGTTTTCCAGAAGCTTCCTTTGTAAGACTTCAGAATGCTCTTGTATTAGTCCATTCTTGCACTGATATAAAGAAATACCTGAACTGGGTAATTTATAAAGAAAAGAAGTTTAATTGGGTCACAATTCTGCAGGTTGTACAGGAAGCATAGCAGCTTTGGCTTCTGGGAAGCCTCAGGAAGCTTCCAATAAGGGTGGAAGGAAAAGGGAGAGCACACACTTCACATGTCCAGAGCAGGAGGAAGAGAGAGCGAGGAGGTGCTACAATCTTTTAAACAACCTGGTCTTACAAGAACTCACTATTACGAGAACAGCACCAAGGGGATGGTACTAAACCACTCATGAGAAACTGCCTCCAAGATCCAGTCACCTCTCACCAGGTCCCACCTCCAACATTAGGGATTACAATTTGACATGAGGTTTGGATGGGGACACGGATCCAAACCACATTAGCTCTGAATGTCTTCAACAAACAAGAGTCAGGGGCATATGTTACCACCATCTGTATTTTACAGAAAGAGAAATTCAGATATATTGTTCATCCTTTTTTGCAACTTTCTGCACTACATAGTGGACTCTTTATCAAAGCTAGGGTATTTTTCAGGGGTGCTAAAGTATTGAAATAAGTTCCAGCACTGTGATTTATTTCTACAGAGAGGCTTTCATTTTTTTGCATCCTACTGCAAAGGAATCACTTTCCATAAGGCAGATCATTTTGAGTTTGAGTGTAACGCGGTCAATCAGGAGGCAGGGATGGGAAAGCTCCACCCTTACACTGACTTACAGCTAAGGCAGAGAAGGGCCTTCTGCAGATCAGAATCCCATTGGCCTTTGTCACTGAAGTAGCAATGCTTCTCCTCTTGTATGCAATGGGGAGTCTCCGAGCCCAGAGTGACCTGCAGAGTCTCAGAACACAGTCCACCTTCAGCTCTGTCAGTCCTTCGGTACGTGGGCATTGGCATCAAATCCTGGCACTAGGCCTGCCTCTAACATTAGTAGGGGCCAGGGCAACAGTACAGCTGGAAGCCCCCTGCACTCCACCTGCCCCACCTCTCTTCCCATCCCTAGCTCCATCTTGTACTGAAAAGGATTTGGGGACCCAAGCTCCATCTGCTGCACTCCCCAAAACATCTGCCTTCAGCCACCACTCAGACCAATCAAGTAGCATGTTCTAGAATAGAAATGGGGCATGGCCTCCAGGTAGTCACATCCTCTTGGCCCCTGGTCTCTTTCCTCCATGGAAGTAGGTGGAATGGTTTGAATGGATGGTGTCCTCTGAAAAATTCATGTTGAAACGTAATCCCCAGTGTAACATTATTAAAACATATGGCCCTTGAGAAGTAAGTCATAAGGGCTCTACCCTCATGAATGGAATTAGTGTCCTTATAAAAGGGCTTGAGGTTGAAGGGAGTGTCTCCAGCCCCTCCACCCCTTCTGCCATGTGAAGACACAGCATTCCTCCCCTCCAGAGGAGGCAGCAACAAGGGACCATTTTGGAAGCAGAGAGCAGCCCCCACCAGACACCAATCCTGCTGGCACCTTGACCTGGGACTTCCAGCTTTCAGAACCATGAGAAATAAATGTCCATAGTTTATAAATTACCTAGTCTGTGGTATTTTGTTATAGCAGCACAAATGGACCAAAACAGAGGTCAGAGGGAGAGGGAGCCTTCTAAAGCTCAAGCCTAAACCCTTTCACTTGCTAGCTGAGGCAAGTTGCTGAAACTGTCTCTGCCTTAAATTCCCCATCTGTGAAATGGGAATAATAGAGATGCTTACCTCTTGGGCTATTATGAGCACTAAATGAGATAATTCACGTAAAGCACTTAGAACAGTGACAGGTCATAGAAGCGCTCATAAATGATAGCCATGATTGTTCTTAATTTATACCTGTAGAGTCTGAATTCCAGGCAGGTAACCACTCCCCCAGCCACTGCATTCATCTTCAGTCCCATTTAAACACCCTTGCCACTACGCAGTTGCCACCAAGCAATGAACAGTTTCCTAGACCAGGGCTGCCCAACAGAAAGTCAATGCAAGTCAATGAGTAATTTTTAATTTTCTTTTTAAAAATAATTTCAACTTTTATCCTAGATTCAGGGTTACATATGCAGGTTTGTTACATGGGTATATTGTATGATGCTGAGGTTTGGGGTACAATGGATGCCATCACCCAAATAGTGAGCATAGTACCCAATAGTTAGTTTTTCAACCCTTGCCCCACTTCCTTCCTCCTACCTCTAGTGGTCTCTATTGTCTATTGTTGCCATCTTTAAGTCCATGAGTAGCCAATGTTTAGCTTCCACTTACAAGTGAGAACGTGTGGCATTTGCTTTTCTGTTCCTGCATTAATTTGCTTAGGATAACGTCAAATTTTCTAGTAGTTACACGAAAACAAGAAAAGAAGGAACAGGCGAGATAATTTCACAGTATATTTTATTTAACTCAATATATCTAAGATATTATCATTTTGGTATGTAACCAATATAAAAATTATTATTGATATATCTATGTTTTGGTACAAAAGCTTCCAAATCTGGTGTTTATTTTATACTTACAGCATATTGCAACTTGGACTAGCCATGTTTCACACACTCAATAGCCACACATGTCTTGTGGCCACCATATTGGCCTGTACAGCCCTGGATCCTTGCTGCCTATAGTGGCCTGCTAACCCGTTGCATCTGCACCGGCAGGCCAGATCTACTAAGTCAGAAGCTGCATTTCAGCAAGATCCCCAGACGATACGTGTACACATTAAGGTTTGAACAACACTGGGCTAGCACTGTCAGCTAAAAGCAAACTTGGAGCTTGTAGAAAGCAAGAAGGAGCTCTCCCCTCTCACCGTTCATTCTTTGTGCCTCTTTTGAGACCCCTCCAGAGAGCTTCAAAAATGTAATGCCTAGATCCTACTCCTGAGATTCTGATTTAATTGGTTTAAGGAGGGACCTGGGCAATAGGAATTGCTTAAGACGTTCCACAGGTGATTCTGACACGTAGCCTGGGTGGAGAATCATGGGCTAACCCAACACTAAACACTGTGGCCTCATTCAGCTGCCAGACACACCTGAACTACATCCTTGCAGACTTTGGAGTAAGTCAGGTTGAGCAACACAGCTCAGTATAAGCAGCTGAATCTCCATAAAATTGTACAAATAGTCCCAATTGTCTCACAAATTCCCAGAAATTAATGCCATATGTGAAAATAGTATCCCTTTGGGAAAATAAGGCATTCTTAATGTGGCTGCTGCTGTCCGTTACTGGCTGCAGTTTGCTAGCTCAAGTAATTCCCTTTAGGTTACCAAGATACAAGGAAAATATAGAATGTATATATTTATTAAATTATTAATTGTCCCACTAAAAGTCCTCATGTTCGACATATTAATATTGTTGGTCATTTCCAGGAAATAGTTAAATTCCACAGACATTTATTGAGTCCCTACTGTGTTCCAGACCTAAAAGGGCTGCAAAGATGTTTCAGGAAAACAGATCCTACCTTCAAGGACCCCACCACCTTGTGGGGACCCAGCAAGGGTCTGGGATTCAGGAGAGTCAAGTCCTGTCTGTCCTTCACTTTCTCAATCTGTAAAAAATCAAATAAAATAGAACATCTTTATTACCAGTACTTAGAGCATCTAAAGGATTTCAAGCATCATCACTTTTTAACATTATTGTTAGCATTTTTTAACCTTAAAAAGTAATCTCGATGTATACATTTTCTAAAGTCACTCATTTTCTTCTTGAAAAGAAAGCTTTCTGGATAAGGCATAAATATAACTTTAAGTCATCGTGGGCCCAACTTGATCATTTTCCCCCACTGTTTTGAAATACTATATATTTAACATAATAATGAAATGGTTAGGGATATGCAGTTTTAAATTATGCAAATCACAAATGCTGGAAAGGAAGACTTTTTGGTACTCTATTTCTTTCCAGAATTCTTGTGTGTGGGTTGGGTGGGTGTGCACATGGGCACGTGCTTGCATTTTTCCTTGCCTGAAAAGGAATATGAAAGGGCAGAAGAGGAAAGAGAAGGGACAGTTAAAAAGACAGTGACCCTGTCTCAAAACAAGCAAAAAAACAGTGAGAGAGGCAGCTGAAGGTGTAAACAGAGAAGTAGGAGAAAAGATGGCTTTGAAAGGCTGCCTTGAGGGAGAACACAGGACTGGTGAGAGGAGAAAAAGCATGGTTGGAGGCCACCTGCCCCACCTGCTGGCAAGGACCTAAGTTTTCCCTGGAAGCAGACTGCGCTGCCCCTGCAGGAAATTGACAGGCCTTCTGCCCAAAGGAAAAAAAAAAGTCCCATTTTAAGAGCAAATCAAGTCGACAACACATTGCCATTCTGTCTTACCGGGTTGAGTCTTAGTGTAGCCACCTTGAGGAGCCATTTAACAGGTATCAGGCTGCCTGCTCATAGCTGAAAAGCCTCCCCAACAGAACATATGGCTCAGAGCTGGCCCCTGAGCCCTTCACACAATCCCTCTCCACCTCGTCCCTCCCTCACCGTGTGTGCAGCCAGGTGACGGAGCTTGGCAGGTGCCTGTCTGGCTCTCACTTGCAATCCTCCATCATGGTACCCTCACATCCTTCTGGGCATGCAGGCAGCAGTTTGGCTCGTGAGATTGTAAATGTCAGCCTGCCATCACCTGTCTTTCCTTGCTCATCACCCTGAGGGGCAGAGCTGATCCGAAGCAGACAGCAAGCACCATCGTGGCGGGTAAAATGGATACACCCAGCCAAAGGAGTGTGATTAAAAGGCCTCTCTTCTCTCCCCATTGCTGGCATTGGCCCTGCTGAGCCCATCTCCCAGGAAGATTGCCTTTGTGATTGTGTGACACCCAGAAAAGAATAATAGCACGTTTCCCCAAGTCCCTTCTTGTGAAAATATAACATGTCAGGAAAGAGGGGGAGAGATGGAGGGGCAGGAGAGAAACTTTGCAGCTGACACCAGCTGTAGCTGTTTCCCCATTTTTGGATGCCTGCATGGTTCTGCTAAATGGTGGGGGAGCAGCTGGGGCAGCCAGGGAGGGAGCTGAGTTCTGGCAGTGATTCAGACACACAGAGCTTGCTGAACCAGTGTGATTTATAAGAAGGTGGCAGAAAAGGGAAGTGGAAGGGGAATGACTAATAAGGAAGTAATTTTGAAACAGAAACCTGTCTGGGTTTGGAAGCCAGAGTGACAGCCCCAGGTGGGAGAAGGAGCAAGCCTGTTATTAGAATTGACGAACACATAAGTGCTGTATCACTCCCCAAGAGCCCTGCCTGTCTCCCTCTCAACTCTCGCACAAGTGGCCCTGTATCAGGAGTGAACCACACAGGAACAAAGTGCTTTAGACAGACACAGGATTTACACTGCCAGAGCCCCAGCTGAAGAGGCCTGACCCATGTGGAGGGCCTGCAGATAAGAGAATGAGTGCAAAAATAGAAGGATCAAGAGATTAATTATAAAGCAAATATAGCAACGGAGCAGAAAATGCGGACAATTGAAGGGGAAAATCCATGCTATTCCACCTGCCTAATGGTGGTATTTTCATTCTGTGAATGCTTTCCTAGCCTTGCCCACATATACACATTTTTACAAAATTTTCAGTGTACCCAGAATTTCATACTTGCTTTTTTCATTTGTCTTTACATCAGAAACATTTCTCCTGTTATTTCGCACTGTTCTTATCACTGATAATTGCTATAAAATATTTTACCTAATGGATATACCATAATTTACTGAAATATTTACTCTGTAAGTAGATTGCACTTTTAAAAAAATAGACGTATTTGAAGTATAATTGATATACAATAAACTGTACAAATTTAAAGTGTATAATTTGATAAGCTTGACATGAGTCGGCCTGTAAAACCATCACTACAATTAAAATAAAAACAGATCCCTCACCCCTCCACCAAATTTCCTCCAACCCCTTTGCAACCTCTCTCTCTTCTCTCGGTCATTTCTACTTGTTAGGTTTTTATTTTGGTGGTCTTCCATGCCTCCTTGTATTAATACACTTGTGTAGTCTCCTCTCCCTTGAATCTGGGCTGCCTTGTGATCTATTTTAAATAATGGCATGTGGTGAAAGTGATGTTATGCTAGTTTCAGGCTTAAGCCTTAGAAAAGACTAGCAGTTTATGTGTTTGCACTCTTGAAATGTTTCATCTTGGAATTTAGCTGTCATGCTGTGAGGAAGCTCAAGCAACCACATAGAAAGGACCCCTGGACAAAAACCAAGACCCCTGGCTGAGAGCCCTAGCTGAGCTCCCAGGCAGCAGCCAGCAGCCACAGCCAGCCATTTGGACCTTTCAAGCATGCTAGTGCTCCAGCCCACACCACATGAAGAGAACTGCCCAGTCAACCCACAGAATCCTGAGAAATTATAAATCATCATAGTCTAACCCACTAAGTTTTTTGAAGTGGTTTGTTACACAATTATGAGTAAGCAAAATAGCCTGAGAACATAAGCAATTTTTGTTAGGACAGAGTCCCATTCTTGGAGAGTCCCATGAAACAGAAACAGAGAAGTGAAGCAGGACTTTTTTTCAACCCCATGTCACTCTCCAGCTCTTGCCTCCTTTACTGCTAAATTTCTTAACAAAGTGCTGGTCCTTGCTGTCCATCCTTCCTTGCCTTGAGCCCACTCTTAACATTGGCCTTCCAGTGATCCTATCACCTTTAAAAATGCTCTTCCTGGAGTCACCAGTGAATTTTTTATTGCTCAACCAAGAGGAAGCTTCAGTCCTCATCTTATCTGACATATCGGCCACATTTCTCTTCCTTCTTTAAATCATCTTCTTCCTACGTGCATTGAGTAAGATAGATATTGGTGCATCCACATCTCGGAGACCTAAAGAAATAGTGGCTTAAAAGCACAGGATTTTATTGCACTATCATGGAAACACTGGAATTGGTGTGTTGGATCTGCTCTGCAACATTGTCTCAAGCCCAGGTTCTTTCTATCTTGTTGCTCTAACATCCTTAGGTATCCCACCTGTCTGTGTGGTTCAGGATGGTTCTTCCCACAGCCACAGTCCACCACTGAAAAGGGAAAATATATAGGAGAGAGCATATCCTTTCCCTTTTAGAGAATAATCTGTAGTTGCACATGTTATGTTCAGATCCTGTAGCCGGAACAGTCACATGGTCACATCTAGTTGCAACAGAGGTTGGTAAATGCATTCTTTAGCTAAGTGAACATGCACGCAGCGAACAATTCTATCACTGTGGAAGAAAGGGAGGATGGATGTTGGGGCAACTGGCAGTCTCTGTCATATTCACCTTTGTGACTCCTTCTTATTTTCCTTTGTAAGCTTCTCTTTTTCTACCCAATCTTGAAATGCTGATATTCCACAGGCCTTAACCCACCTCCCTATCTTTCTCATTCTACACATACTGTACTCCGTGTAATTTAAACAGCTACAGAATGTTCTCAGTTTGTAACCTCCTATGGCTGTTCTGCCAATCCTCCCCTCCTTTACCCACTACCCTGTGTCATCATCCTGTTTCTAAGGGAAAATAGATTTGTTTCAACATTAGCCACAGCTCATCTATAGAGCTAAGGTGTATGTGTGGGAGGAGAGAGAGTTTAGAAAGGATTTTAAAGTGTTTTTTCAAACTTGGTAGAAACATTTTTTAATATATTTTTTCTTTTTTGGATCCTAGATCACCTTTGTTTTTTAACCTTAGGAAAGTGTAAGAAGATTCTGTGGAGAAAAGCCATATGAAGTCTGAATTCCCTAGGCATGGTTAATAATAGCCAATTTTCATAGACCATACAGCACTTTATAAATCCCTTAATCTCCTGTGATCTACACACCTAATCTGTAAGGAAGCTGTTATCCATATGTTACTAATGAGGACGATGGTAATCAGATTGGTGGTCACCTGCCAGAATCACACAGCTAGCGAGGCACAGTCAGGACTTGAGCACGTATGTCCCATGGGTCTGCACTTTGTTCCCACCTGGAGGCTTCCAGATGTGGCTGATAGTGTTTCCTGAAAGAATTCTTGGGGCTAGACAGGTCCTAAAGGGGTCTGGCTGCCTGAGAGTAGGGGATGCTTATATATTGACAGAGGACAGGTTCAGCTGCAGATCTGTGTGGGAGCAGAGAGCGGAGAAGTTTGGTAGAGGTTGTAATTAAAACCCAAGTGCTAATTCTTGGAAGGATGCACACTCAGATCCTGCACAGGAACCTCAGGGAGCGGGGCAGCTTCCTTATGACTGTTGCATGCTGATCTTCCTGCCTGAGGCTGGGTTTTGGGCTTTCCCTCCCTTTGCTGGGTGCTGTTAAAAAGGACCAGGTTCTTGCAGGCCTCTCTGTCAGCCTGGCACTGGCTTTACAGTCTCCCAGTGGTGTGATTAATGTCTGGGCTTAGGAGGAAATTTCCTCTGCAGGTTTGAGTTTATGAAGGTGAAGGGAAGGTACAGCTGATCTAAAGCATCTGTAGGCCTCCTGGGGTTCTGGGCATCCCTGGGCCTTTCTCCATCTCCCGTTGGTTGCAGGATGTAGGAGCTGACTGAGTGGAGGTCTGCGGCATGCTGGGCCCAGAGGTAGGCAAGTGTATTCCCCATGATGTGTCCTGAAATGATCTCACCCACGCTCCTGGGGGTGGGAATGAGGTAGGCAAGGCTCAAAACCATGCTCAGGCACCCCCATTCACCCTCTCCAAGCAGAGTAGTCAAACAACAATCATACCAGAATTTTTTATCCTTAAAATAGCTGAGAGGCTCAGTTTTTTCAGCAAAAATTGCAAAGTGAAAAACCTTGATTCAAGTGAAAGCCTACTATTGATATTAATTTAATTGATGAGATTTTTTTGCCTTTATTGAGGTGTAATTACCTACAATAAACTGCTTCCTTTTAAAGTGTATGATTTGATGACTTTTCCCAGGCATGCCCACTTGTGAAATCACCAGCACAAGCAAGATACAGAACATTTCCATCACCCCCAAAAGCTTTCTCATTCCCCTTTGCAGTACTTTCCACCCTGTGCCCCTGGGCCCAACACTGCTGATCTGCTTTTTGTCACTACAGATTAATGTACATTTTCTAGAATTTATATAAATGGCATCAGAGTGTGGATGCCTTTGCTTCTGTCTTCCTTCACTTAGCATAATGATTTTTAGGCTATCACTAGTTTATTCCTCTTTATTGCTAGTAATATTCCATTTCATGGATAACCTCATTTTGTTTATCCAATCACCCACTGATGGACATTTGAGTTGTTTCCAGTTTTTAGTTCATGTGCATAAAGCTCCTCTGAACATTTGTGCACAAGTCTTTGTGTGGGTGTGTTTTCATTTCTCTTGGGTAAATACCTAGGAATGAAATGACTAGGTCATATGGTAATATGCTTAAATTTTTTGAATATGTATTAACTTATTTTCTTTCTAAATGAACTTTATTTTTTAGTGCGGCTTTAGGTTCACAGCAGAATTGAGCAAAAAGTACAGAGAGTTCTCATAACCCTCTACCCCCACCATGCACAGCCTCCCCATTATCAACATCCCACACCAGAGTGGTACATTCGTTACAGTTCATGAACCCGCACTAACACATTATTACTATCTACAGTCCATAGTTAACATTAGGGTTCACTGTAGGTGTCGTGCATTCTATGGGTTTGAATAAATGTATAATGACATATATTCACCATTATAGTATCATATAGAATAGTTTTATATTCTATATGATATTATTTAACAGTTTTACTTATTATAGTATCATATAGAATAGTTTTACTGCCCTAAATATCTTCTGTGCCTTGCATATTCATCCCTCCATCTTTCTAGGCCCTGACAACCATTCATCTTTTTACTCTCTCCATCATTTTGCCTTTTCCAAACTGTCATATGTTGGGAATTTTACAGTATGTAATCCTTTAAAATTGGCATCTTTCACTTAGTAATATGCATTAAATTTCATCTATGTCTTTCTTTTAGAGACAGAGTCTTGCTCTGTCACTCAGTTTGGAGTGCATTGGCGTAATCATAGCTCACTGCAGCTTCGACCTCCTGGGCTTGAGCGATCCTCCTGCTTCAGCCTCCTGAGTAGCTAGGACTACAAGTGTGAGCCATCATGCCTGAATAATTTTTTAATGTTTCTGTAGATATGGGGTCTATCTATGTTGCCCAGGCTCGCATCAATTTCTTTCTGGCTTGATAGTTCATTCCTTTTTAGCTCTGAATAATATTCCATTATCTGGATGTACCATAGTTTATTTATCTCCTTACCTACTGAAAGATATCTTGGTTGCTTCCAAGTTTTGGCAAATTATGAATAAAGCTTCTATAAATATCCATGTGCAGGTTTTTGTGTGGATGAAAATTTTCAACTCCTTTGGGTAAATACCAAGGAGCATAACTGCTGGATCATATGATAAGAATATATTTGTTTTTGTAATAAAACCATCTTCCAAAGTGTCTACCATTTTGCATTCCTAGCAGCAATGAATGAGAGTTCTTGCTGCTCTAACTTCTTGCCAGCATTTGGTGTTATCAGCGTTCTGGATTTTGGCCATTCTGATAGGTAGGTGGTGTTATCTTGTGTTAATTTGCATTTCCCTGATGACATGTGATGTGGAACATCTTTTCATATACTTATTTGCTAACTATATGTCTTCTTTGGTGAAGTGTCCATTAAAGTCTTTGACCCATTTTTACATCAGGATGTTTGTTTTCTTATTGTTGAGTGTTAAGAGTTTTTTTTGCTGTTTATTTTGAATAAAGTCCTTTATCAGATATGTCTTTTGCAAATATTTTCTTCCAGTCTATGGCTTATCCTTTTTTTCTCTTGGCAGTGTCTTTCACAGAGCAGAACATTTGAATTTTAATTATGTCCATTTTGTCAGTTTCTTCTTTCATGGATTGTGCCTTTAGTGTTATATCTAAAAAGTCATCACTAAACCCAAGGTCATCTAGACTTTCTCCCATGTTATCTTCTATGAGTTTTATAGTTTGCATTTTACATTTAGGTCTGTGATCTATTTTGAGTTAATTTTTGTGATGGATTTAAGGTATGTATCTAGATTTATATTTTTGCATGTGGATACCCAGTTGTTCCAGCACCATTTGTTGAAAAGACTATCTTTTCTTCATTGTATTGCCTTTTCTTCTTTGTTAGAGATCAGTTAGCCACATTTATGTGGGTCTATTTCTGGGCTCTCTATTCTGTTTTATTGAGCTATCTGTCTATTCTTTCACTAGCACCACACTTTTGTGATTACTGTAGCTTTATAATAAACCTTCCATTACATAGGGTTGGTCTTCTGACTTTGTTCTTCTTCAATATTGACTTGCTACTTCTGGATCTTTTGCCTCTCCATATAAACTTTAGATCAGTTTGTCAGTATCCACAAATTAACTTGCTAAGATTTTATTGACTTCACATTGACTTTATAGATAAAGTTTGGAAAGAACTGACATCTTGACAACATTGAGTCTTCCTATCCATGAACATGGAACATCTCTTTATTAAGTTCATCCTGGATTTCTTTTATCCGAGTTTTGCATTTTTCCTCATGTAGATCTTGTGCATGATTTGTTAGATTTATACCTAAGTATTTCATTTTTGGGGTAAATAGTATTGTGTTTTAAATTTCAAATTCCACTTATTCATTGCTGGGATTTAGGAAAATGATTGACTTTTGTATACTAACCTCGTATCTTGCAACCTTGCTATCATCACTTATTAGTTCTAGGAGTTTTTTGTTAATTCTTTCAGATTTTCTACATACATAGTTATATCATTTGCAAACAATGACAGTTTTATTTCTTCCTTCCCAATCTATATCTTTTTTTCTTGTCTTATTGCATTAGTTAGGAGTTTCAGTTAGATGTTGAAAATAATTGGTGAAAGAGAACATCCTTGCGTTGTTCTTGATCTTAGCAGAAAGATTCTAGTTTCTCACCATTAAGTGTGATGCTAGCTGTGGGTATTTTGTAAATATTCCTTATCCAGTTAAAGAAGTTTCACTCTATTCCTAGTTTGCTGAGAGTTTTATCATGAATAGATGTTGGAATTTTTCAGGTGCTGTTTCTGCATCTATTTATATGATCATGTGATTTTCTTCTTTAGCTTTTTGGTGTAATGAATTACATTAATTGATTTTTGAATATTGGACCAGACTTGCATACCTGATAAATCCCACTTGGTCATGGAGTATAATTCTTTTTATACATTGTTGGATTTGATTTGCCAATATTTTTTGAAAATTTTTGCATCTATGTTTATGAGAAGTGTTGGTCTGTAGTTTTCTTTGCTAGTAATGTCTCTGGTTTTAGTATTAGGGTAATGCTAGCCTCATATAATGAGTTAGAAAGTATTCACTCTGCCACTATTTTCTGAAATAGATTGTAGAGAATTGGTATGATTTTTTCCTTAAATTTTGGAAAAATTCACCCATGAACCTAACTGGGCTTGGCACTTTCTGTTTTGGAAAGTTATTAATTGTTACTCAATTTCTTTAATAGATGTAGGCCTATTCAGATCGTCTATTTCTTCTTGTGTGAATTTCAGCAGATTCTGTCTTTCAAGGAATTCATCCATTTTATCAGGTTACGAAATTTGTGGGAAGAGTTGTTCAAAGTATTCCTTTGTTATTCTTTTAATATCCATAGGACCTGTAGTGATATCTCCTTTTATTTTTAATATTAGTAGTTTGTATTATTTCTTTTTTTTCTTCATTAGTCTGGTTTAGACACTTATCAATTTTATTATTGATCTTTTCAAAGAATCAGCTTATGGTTTGATTTTCTCTATTGATTTTGTGTTTACAATTTCATTGATGTTTGCTCTAATTTCTATCATTTCTTTTATTTGCTTACTTTGGATTTAATTTGCTTGTTTTTTTAAATAATTTCCTAAGGTGGAAGCTTAGATTATTGATTTTGATCTTTTTTCTCTTCTAAATATGCATTCAATGCTATACATTTCTCTCTCAGCACTTCTTTCACCGCATCTCATAAATTTTGAGAAGTTGTATTTTCATTTCCATTTAGTTCAAAAATATTTTAAAACTTCTCTTGAGATTTCTTATTTGACCTATGTGTTATTTAGAAATGTGTTATTTAATCTCTAAGTATCTGGGAATTTTCCTGGTATCTTTATGTTGTCAATTTTAATTTAATTTCATTGTGGTCTGAAAGCAGACACTGTATCATTTTTATTTTTTTTTAAATTGTTAAGATATGTTTCATGGCCCAGAATGTGGTCTATGTTGGTGTATGTTCCATGTGAGCTTGAGAAGAATGTGCATCGTGCTGTTTTTGAATGAAGTAGTCTATAGATGTCAATTATATCCAGTTGATTGATGATGTCATTGAGATAAGCTATATCCTTACTGATTTTCTGGCTGCTGCCTCTATCATTTCTGATAGAGGTCTCCGACTATAATAATGCATTCATGTATTTCTTTTTGCTGTTCTATCAGTCTTTGCCTCACATATTTTGATACTTTGTTGTTAAGCACATACACAATAAGGATTGTTTTGTCTCTTAAAGAATTGATCCTTTTATCATTATGTAATAACCCTCTTCATCACTGATAATTTTCCTTGCTCTGAAGCCCACTTAGTCTGAAATTAATGTAGTTAACCCAGCTTCCTTTTGATTAGTGTTAACATGCTATATCTTTCTCTATTATTTTACTTTTTTATTTTTTGAGACAGGGTCTTGCTCTGTTGCTCAGGCTGGAGTGCAGTGGCACAATCATGGCTCACTGCAGCCTGGACCTCCCCGACTCCCACCTCAGCCCCCCAAGTAGCTGGGACTACAGGTGCATGCCACCAAACCTGGCTAATTTGTTTTTAATTTCTTTGTAGAGACAGGATCTTATTATGTTGCCCAGGCTGGTCTTGAACTCCTGGGCTCGAGAAATTCTCCTGTCTTAGCCTCCCAAAGTGTTGGGATTACAGGTGTGAGCCACCATGTCCAGCCATCACTTTATTTTTGAACTGTATGTGTCTTTATATTTAAAGTGAGTTTCTTATAGACAACATAGAATTGAGTCTTGCTTTTTGATCTGCTCTGACAATCTCTGTCTTTTAATTTATCTGTTTAGACCATTGCCATTTGAAGAGATTATTGGTATATTGGATTAATAGCTATCCTACTTGTCACTATTTTTTATTCATTGCCCTCATTCTTCGTTTTTATTTTTGTCTTCATCTCTTTTTCTGCCATATGGTTTTTATAGCAGAATTCACTTTATATGATTCAATTTTCTCTCCTTTCTTAGCATACCAATTATACCTTTTTTAAAAAAATGTTTTTAGTGGTTTTCCTAGAGTTATCAATATACACTTAGAACTAATTCAAGTCCACTTCCAAATTGTACTATACTGTCACAAGTGGTACAAGTACCTTATAATAATTTTTTTAGTTATTTTCTTTTGACTCTGTATTATTATTGCCATTAACTTTACATATACATAAGCACATGCATGCACACACACACACATACATAAGCACACAAAATTGAAGACATTGTTGATATTACTATTTTGAACAAACTCTAGTCTGTTAGATCAGTTAAAAATAAGAAAAAATAACTTTTAAAATTTACCTTCACTTATTCTTTCTCTAATGCTCTTTCATTCTTTATGTAGATTCAAGTTTCTGACTGATATTGATTTTCTTCTCTCTGAAGAATTTCTTTTAACTTTCTTGCAAAGGCAGATTTACTGGCAACAAATTCCCTCAATGTTTGTTTGTCTGAGAAAGTTGTTATTTTTCTCTCATTTTTGAGGGATAATATTGCAGGATATAGAACTCTAGATTGGTGGGTTTTTTCTCTCAACACTTTAAATATTTTACTCCACTCTCTTCTTGTTTGCATGGCTTCTGAGGAGAAGTTAGATGTAATTCTTATCTTTGCTTCTCTGTAGGTTGAATCCTTTTCTCCTCTGTCTTCTTGGAAGATTTTTTCTTTACTTTGATTTTCTGCCATTTGAACATGATATATGTAGGTGTAGTTGATTTTTGGCATTTATTCTTCCTAGTATTCTGACATTAACTTGGGAAAATTCTCAGTCATCATTGCTTCAAACATTTCTCCTGTTCCTTCCTTCTTTTCTTTCCTCTCCTTCTGGTATTCCAGTTACATGGATTTACACCTTTTGTAGCTGTCTCACAGATCTTGTACCTTTTTTATTTTTTATTTTTAGTCTTTTTTCTCTTTGCTTTTTAGTTTTGGATGTTTCTATCGACATATCCTCAAGCTCAGAGATTCTTTTCTCAGCCATGTACAGTCTGTCTATTAATAAGCTCATTGAAGGCATTCTTTATTTGTTACAGTTTTTTAAAAATTCCTGGCATTTCTTTTTGATTTTTCTTAGAGTTTTCATCTCTCTGTTTACATTATCCATCTGTTCTTGCATGCTGCCTTTTTTTCCCCATTAGATCCCTTAGCATATTAATCACAACTGTGATTTTTGAATTCACAATCTGATAATTTCTATATTCCTGCATATCTGAATCTGGTTCCAATGCTTGCTCTGTCTCTTCAAACTGTGCTTTTGTGTTTTTTTGTTAGTTTGGTTTTTGTTTTTGTTTTTTGTTGTTGTTGTTTTGCCTTTTAGCATGCCTTGTAATTTTTTTGTAGAAAGCCAGACATGAAGTACTGGGTGAAAGGAACCACAGTAAATAAACCTTTAGTAATATGGTAGTACACAGTGGGGAAAGAGGACCTGCTCTACAGTCCTATGTTTAGGTCTCAGTCCTCTAGTGAACCTGCATCCCTTGGCTAGAAACTACAAATTCCTCTCAGTTTCTTTTACCCACCTTAGGCGAGAAAGGACGGCTGAAGGGGCTGGAGTTTGGTAATTACTTTCCCTCAATTTGGTTAGGCTCTGGCAAAACACAATAGCTTAGGCTCTAGTGAAACAGTTTCTCATTAGGACAGTACTTCTTAAGAAGGCTGGTGGCCGGGCGCGGTGGCTCACGCTTGTAATCCCAGCACTTTGGGAGGCCGAGGCGGGCGGATCACGAGGTCAGGAGATCGAGACCACGGTGAAACCCCGTCTCTACTAAAAAAATACAAAAAATTAGCCGGGCGCGGTGGCGGGCGCCTGTAGTCCCAGCTACTCGGAGAGGCTGAGGCAGGAGAATGGCGTGAACCCGGGAGGCGGAGCTTGCAGTGAGCCGAGATCGCGCCACTGCACTCTAGCCTGGGCGACAGAGCGAGACTCCGTCTCAAAAAAAAAAAAAAAAAAAAAAAAAAAAAAAAAAAAAAAAAAAAAAAGAAGGCTGGTATATTTCAAAATGGCCACTTCTCTCTCCCTGGTGAAAACACAAGAGGATTTTTCTCTGATCCTTGCTGTGAGAACCTGGCAGAGCTCCAGGGCATAAGCCTTGCAAAAAGATTGGGTCCCCCAGAGTTGTGTTGTGTGTGTGGGTTTTGTTTGTTTGTTTGTATGAGACAGGGTTTCCCTCTGTCACCCAAGCTGGAGTGCAGTGGCACGATCTTGGCTCACTGCACCCTCCACCTCCTGGGTTCAAGCAATTCTCCCACCTCAGCCTCCTGAGTAGCTGGGATTACAGGTGTGCACCACCACTGCCCAGCTAATTTTTGTATTTTTTAGTAGAGAAAGGGTTTCATCATATTGGTCAAGCTCGTCTTGAACTCTCAACATCAGGTGATCCGCCCCCATTGGCCTCCCAAAGTGTGTGAGCCACCACACTTGGCCAGGTCCCCCTGGAGTTTTTAACTCATAGACTTATTCACACTAAGCCTCCAGCAATTAATCAGTTATACTTCAAGTTTTTCTATCTCAGTGTTGGTTCCCATGGGGCTGTTTGTGGGTTTCTGCTCTGGTAACCTATGATTCTCTGTATCCACCTGTCTGTCTTTTCAATTCTTAATTTGCCTTGTGACCCCACTTCAATGACAGATCACAGTTGTTGATTTTTCAGTTTGTTCAGCATTTTACTTGTTGTTAGATGAAGTAGCTCCTAAGCTCCTTACATCCTAGACTGGAAATCTGAGTGCTTTAATTTTTTAATAAATTGCCAGAACGTCCATGCCATTTCACATTTCTACCAGCAATGTATGAGAATTCCAATTGCATCACATCCTTGTCAATACTTTGTATTGTCAGTCTTTTAAATTTCAACCATTTGTAGTTACAAAATGAATAAGTTCTGAGTATATTATATACAGCATGGTGACTATAGTTAGTGATACTGTATTATATACTTGAAATTGCTAAAAATAAATCTTAAGTGTCCTCATCACACACACATAAATGCACACACACAATGGTAACTACATGAGGTGAGTATGTTACTTAATTTAATTGTGGTAATCATTTCACAATGTATACATGTATGAAATCATCATGTTGTACACCTTGAACATACATCATTTTTATTGTCAATTATACCTCAATAAAGCTAGAAAAGGAATTTTAGGCATCTTTAATTTTTATTTTAGTTAACGACTAATTATATGAAACATTTTTTATGAGCTAATTGGTCATTTATGTATCCTCTTTTGTCAAACGTCTTTTCAAATCTGTATCTGTTTTTAAAAATTTGTTGTTTGTCTTCTTTTTATTGAGTTGTAATACTTGTTTATATTTTCTGTATACAAATCTTTTGTCAGACAAATGTATTGTGAATGTTTTCTCCATTCTGTTGCATAGTGTCTTTCAAAGTGCAAAGTTGAATTCATTTTTTTTCTTTTATGGGTTGGGGTGTGTGTGTGTGTGTGTGTGTGTGTGTGTGTGTGTGTATCCTAAGAAACCTTTGCCTACCTTAAGATTGCAAAATTGTTTTCTGTGTTTTCTTCTAGACATCTTAGTTTAGCTTTCACATTTGTTTAGATCTGTGCTGAGGTCCATTCTGAGTTAGTTTTTGTGTCTGGTGTGAGGTAAGGGTAATTGATTAACTTTTATAAATGTATTATCAGTATGACTTTGCCCACATAATGAAACAGTAATTTTAGAAGAAATAAAGGATTTAAATTCAAAGAAATGAAAAGTAGAATGGTGGTTGCCAGAGCCTAGGGTTTTGGGAGAAATAGAGGGTTATTTTGCATGGGTACACAGTTCCTGTTTGGGATGATAAAGAAGTTCTGGAAATGGAAAAAGGCAATGGTTGGGCAGCAACGTGAATGCACTTATTGCCACTGAATGGTGCCCTTTAACATGGTTACAATGGTAAATTTTCTGTATGTTTTAATGTCAGTAAATAAATAAATATGAATTGAAGGAAGACAGAAAGAGGAAGGAAGGGAAAAAGAAAAGAAGGCAGAAAACATCTGGGGATGTTCTTGTTTTCTGACACAGCAGCAAAACTTGGAGTTATAAAAATCTGTTTAAAAATAAATCAGCCAGTCTTCAGGCTTAGAACTGTGAATTCTCAACTGAATTAAGAAGCGTTTCATTTTGTTTAATTTGCATATTAATGCAATGCAAATATCAGAATGGTAGGAAGTAAATGGGAAGAAAATGGCACCAGCAGTAAACACATGGTTAAAAAGGTGCACACTGCATGTCAGTGTGAAGGGCATGAAGATGACAGATGAAGAGGCATAAGGTCTGATCACATTTAAAGTCAGTTTATCCCGAAGATCTAAGGACAGACAGAAATGTGACAACAGACAGATTGCAGCAAGTTAAGTGGGTGTAATGACAAGACAGGCCTTTGTTTAAAGTTCATTTGAGATTGGTGTCAGTAGAACAGTAGTGAGATGAAAGGCAGAAAAATTTTGGCCAGCAAAGCACTGATGCCGCTGTCTACAGGTGGCACAGCACGGAGAACTGGAGTACATACAGGTTTTCATACCATGCCGGGAACGAGCCTGCGGCAAGGCAATGCACATTAGTAAAAACTCAGAATGCACAAGCTCTTTGTTTCTGCAGACAGCTTTGTTAAAGATTGGAGTATTATTTAGGTTTCTTTTTGCCTTAAAAGAAAAACAGTTTTGTTTTTAATTGGCTAAGCAAGAACAAAGACTTCATGCTTAGATACTTGCAGCATTGTCTTTTTGAATGCTGTCTATCATGCCTGCTGGCTCAAATTTTGGGGCAGAATGGGTATAAAACCCACGTTTCCTGGTTACACTGGGCTTCCTCTCTCTTGGCAACCATACCCCACCCCTGAGCTGGACCCTACGTCTCATCCTGTCACCCAGCCATGCAATTTTTCTGATGTTACAATTTACCCAGTGCTCACTAAAAACTTAGAAAAAGAGTCGACAGTAGATGAAGGAAGTGCAAGGGAGCTAAAGTATAACTTGAAGCAGAGCGAATAGAAGAGGGCAAGAATCTCCAAACTTAGTGGCAGCTGAAGCACTGTGCTAAGTCCTCCAAGGCCTCAGCCTGGCCCTGTGGGAGAGGACACTAATCCTTCAGTCATGTCTACCAGAGGCAAGCAATGGGGACTGGTGGCATTTGGACCCCCTATTTGCCATTTTGGGACTGGGGCTAATCCTCTTACTAGTCTCTTACCTTTCAGTTATGGTCATGTCCAGTTCATTTTTTTCCGGGGTCCAATTCCATGCAAGGTGACTATATTAGTGTCCTAAGGCTGTCCTGACAAATTACTACCAACTGGGTAGCTGAATACATCAGAAATTTATTCCCTTATGGTTCTGGAGCTGGAGGTCTGAAATCACAGTGTCAGCAGGATTGGTTTCTCCCGGGGACTCTGAGGTTACATCTGCTCCAGGCCTTGTCTGGCTTCTGGTGTTGCAGCAGCTCTGGGTGTTTCTTGGCTTGCAGCTGTGTCAGCCCAAGCTCTGCCTCCATCATCACATGGCCTTCTTCCCTTGTATCTTCATATCATTTTTAAAATAAGGACACCAGCCATATTAAATTAAGGTCTCACCTGCTTTAGTATGACCTCGTCCTAACTAATTACATCGCAATGATCCTATTTTCAAAGGTCACATTCGGAGGTTCTGGAGATTAAGACCTCATCATATCTTCATGGGGACACAATTCAGCCCATGACAATGACTAAAGCTGAGGTTTTTACTGAAGCATTAAGCCTCTGTGGTGCAAAACCAGAATTGCTTTGGAATTCACTTCTGTGCATGTGAAGAAAACCAGGATAATAAAGGGAAATGCTTATCTGAGGAACTATACTCTAGGTTTAAATATCCTCTCTCACTTACAGGACTTTTCATTCCTCTAGACTCACTGATTTTTATGAGAACTGAAGGCAGAGTTTTCTCCAGAATCCTGGGCTCTGGAATTCAGCAATGCCGGTCAGAAAGTACTTTGAAGGTCTTTTCTTGCTTCTTGTTCCCTCTGTTTCTTGTTCCACAGCTGGCCCCATGACAGAAATATACCATAGAGAATTCTCGGTATTGTTCTTAGCACATGAGTTAACATGAAGAAACACAAATGAAACTAAATATTTCTGCAAATTCAGACAGACCTGGTCCAGAGTTTAAATTCATGAGAACAGACCCAGAAGTTCCTGCAAATGCTTAACACATATAAAATACTACTTTTCTTGGTGGCGGGGGGTGGATCCCTGGTTTAGTCCAAGACTTTTCTGAGTCTCAGTTTATTCATCTGCAAAATGGGACACGTTTGCTTCTAAAGGAAACTTAGGGATTCTTTCTCCTCTCCATTGTCCCCTCAGGCTGCTGTCCTGGGCAATCAGTGTAAAGCCATCCTTCCATCACTGCAGGCAGGTGGAGCTTTCACTAGGTCTGGTTAAGTGGACAAGAGTGGCAGGTAGTTACTTCTATCTGCAAAGATGGCGATCAGCATCTTCCAGTACTCTGGGCCCCTAGGACCCCTGCGCTACTCTGTGTTCTTTCTCAAGCTTTACCCCAGGATGCAGACTGTTTGCTTCTCCTTCCCTTCTTCCCTATGCAAACTCATCTCTCCTGTGTCTGTGTCACCCCTCCTCTGTCACTCACCCTTGCTAAAACCACCCTAGGTCAACGTAATAAAGCAATTCTTAGGCACGTGTTAGTGGCTGAGAACATGCTCCTATGTGACCCTTCTAAGTAATACATGTATACTTTAACAATGGCCTTCAAGGACAATGTCCTGACTTCATCAAACCTCTGTTTGTCACCACATAGAGGACACAGTGTGATTCTTCCTATGGGAATGTCAATCTGGCCACTGGGACAGACTGTAAGGACAAGTGTATTTGCGACATCTGAATTGATAACACATGGACAGTCCCTTATTTGGTTCTTGGTAGCACCAGCCACTGGAGAGAAGGCTTCTTCCCCATGGTTGGTGAGCCTGTTTGCTGACATAGTGGAGCAGGACTAGGCATGACTGTGCCCAGTGTGGCATGTGCTGTTGGTTTTGACATTGAGGAATTGACTGGCTTCTGTGAGTGAATCCTGTATACTGTCCTGCCCTTAAGCAGCCTCTTTCTGTCCCTGGCCAACTCTCAGAGAAGTACTTGAAGGGCTCTCGTCCCTCTCTCCCCTTCCTTTGCCCTGTGTAGTTTCCTCCTGGCCTCCTCCAGCAGCTCCTGCAAGATTCAGGCACCACTTCTTCCCCATGTTTCCCTCCTTGAGTCTTCATTCTCATTACTATCCATTCCTCTTAAGCTAGCAAAGAAGCTTCAAAGGGTGCACACTCAGATGTGGCTCTCCAAAGGTTGCCTGCCCTGGAGACTCAATTTGATCTACAAAGGCAAAATTAACTTCTACGTCTTACAGTTTTGGGTTTTTCTCTTTTCATTTACTTCTCAGCAGTGCTCAGGCCATGGGCTCACCCTTTGCTAGTGATCAACCTGATCCTGATTATTATTGGGCACTTCGGATTTAGAAATTTGTTCTTACCCTAGACAATGCCCAGTGGCATCCTGTGATTCTGGTGAGTGATCGCCAGGCCTATACTCCTACCTTTCTCTGGTATTGGTGAGTTCTCTAAGACTGTTCAAATCAAATAAGCACAATATCTCACCTCACTCTCCCACCCCCTTTTGTAAAGTGATGTGAAACAAATCAGCAAATGTCTTACCCAATTGATTTCCGGGAGGCCTTGACCCAAATTGTGTATCCAAATGTCCACAAGGCAGAGATTAACAAGCTGAACACAGTGACACCAAGAAGCTAAAAGTGTGTGGTGTCTTTTCCGAGGGAGGAAGGGCGGAGCCCCCTTCTGCTACCCTGGTCCCTGTAATGAAGTCCAAGAGGATGAAATCTTAAGGATAGAGCTCTCAGAGTGGATGGACCATCCCAAAGAAGGGGGTCTGCAAACCATGGTGAACCACAAGTTGAACGTCAGTCAACATGACCCAGTGGCTCGAGAGACAGGTGGGCAGCCCATAGAGAGCACTCGGCTACTCTCCCATTGTTCAGGCTTTGCCATCCAGATCCTCACCCTGCCTTTTTATTAGGTCTTTTCTCTATTCCAGGCACTGTTCTAAGTCCTTGACATCCTTATCTCAGTGGTTCTCAAACCGGGGTTCAAGGATCCCAGAGGGACTAAGAATTCCCTAAGATACTTTGAACATTTTGTATTTCTATTTCAATAATCATTTCAAAATGCCCTCACCGAAGTGTATTGGCCATGTCTTCTGGATGGGCACCTTAGAGCTATGGACTGCTCATTTCAGCAACTGTTGGCACTTGGGTTTCTCACCTTTTGTTGGTATCTGGAAGTGCTGTTTTAATTGTCACTGGCTGGTGAAGAAAGGACAGATGCTTTTCACTAACCCTCATAGAGAAGGCATCACAAACCTAAATGCCTATAGGAGTTGGTAGGGTCCATGAATGAATGCAGCTGGTGGTGTGGAGTCAGGGGCAGACTAGAAGCCCAGGCTCAGGCTTCTAGGGGCTATTGTTCAGCTCTGACCTTATGGCCTCTTGGAAATATGGACCCTATGGGGCTCGATTTTCCAGCTTTTCAAGAGAAGCTGAAAGGTAAATTTTATGTAAAAATTTTAAATTCTTCTATAATAGCAATAAATTGAAAAAATTAACACTGTGAGAATTAAATAAAACATGTTCATGGACTACATACAGCCTACAGTCCTCCAGTTTACAACCACTAGAGTAAGGAAAGGTTTGGGTGAGTAAAATCACCATTGAGTATATGGTAGTCTAAGGATGCCAAGCTCTAAAGAACCATGTCCTGGTATCACTAGAAACCAACATTTCGAGAAGCTCAATTAATTTCAGCAAAATAACATCATCCATCACACTCTTCAGTTTTAACTTTGTTGGCTTGTTTTTGGTTTTTATTTATTTGTAAACTTGCCTTTGGCTTTATAGTTGTATAAGAGTCTATTTGTCAGTATGGAAGAATTGTTGTTTTTTAAATTGACAAATAAAAATTTTATATATTTATGGTGCACAACATGTTTTGAAATATGTACACATTGTGAAATGGCTGAATCAAGCTAATTAACATACATATTAACTCACACACTTATCAGTTATTTGTGGTCTAACATAAATAGTTCACATCAGCAGTGGGCATCTGTAAGATATGTCATTCTCAAGTCTGACAAATGATGCCTTGTCTCCTCTAATCTTCACAAACATCATTAGAAAGATGTATTATTTAACTTTTTTTTTTTTTGAGATGGAGTCTTGCTGTGTTGCCCAGGCTGGAGTGAAGTGGCGTGACGTTGGCTCACTGCAACCTCCGCCTCCCAGGTTCAAGCGATTCTCCTGCCTCAGCCTCCTGAGTAGCTGAGATTACAGGTGTGCACCACCACACCTGGCTAATTTTTGTATTTTTAGGAGAGATGGGGTTTCACCACGTTGGCCAGGCTGCTCTTGAATTCCTGACCTCAGGTGATCTGCCCACCTCGGCTTCCCAAAGTGCTGGGATTACAGGTGTGAGCCACCATGCCCAGCCTATTTCACATTTTACAGATGAGAAAACCAAGACTTAAAGAGGTTAAGTGATGTGCCCAAACCCACACAGTTAATGAAAGGCAGAGCTGGAATTTGAACCTGGGGCAGGACTGATTCCAAAGCCTGTGGTTTCAACTCCGACTCCCAAATGAGCAGCAGTGCACTCGTAGATGATACCAGGCCGCTCCCACCTGAGTTCTCTCACCTTGCTTTTGACCTTTCACTGACATCTGCCTAGCGGAACCTACACACCATGGAGATTTAGAGGGGCCTCAAATAAGGGGGAGGGATTCCAGACATGGCACTTTAGTCTCGGAGAGACCAGAATTTAGAAGCGGTTAGAATCTGTGTTCAGAACTGTTATCAATGATTTCTAAGTTACCTTGTTGGTCACCTCAGTTTTTGTGAGCTGGCCTGCCAACCTAACCACCCTTACAATCTTGTTTTTAAAAATAAACGTTGTGTAAGTTCCAATAAACTTTTGAAACCAGCTCAAGGGCAACTAAACTGCCTGGATCGAGATTAGGTGTGGTTGGTGAGGAATTGGCTGAGACAGTGGTAAGTTGATGTCCCCCGTAGGCAGGTAAGCTTTTTCTCTGTTCTGTGTCACATGCCACCTTCCTAATTCAGTGTGCTACTGTGGGAACCTGTGCCTGGGGAATGTGGAAGGTTGACCACAGGTCCATCAGCTCACTCGGGGCAGCGAGACCTGAAGAGGAACCGTGGCTAACGACAGATTAAACAATGCGGGAGGAACCTTGGGAAGGAAATACACGAAAATGGTAATAGGGATTATCTGAAACACTGTTGCATTATGGGAGGCTTTCATTTTCTTCTCATACTTTTCTACAATAGCAAAACAATGTATTGCTTTTGCTATAAAGAAAAATCTTTTTTTTTTTTTTTTACGAAAGAAAAAGGAATTTATAAAAATGCACACTGCCTGTAGGGACGGAGCACACACACAGCCATCTGTCACATCTCCTTAAGTGTCCCACAGTGTGAGAAGACAATAGAAGCCACAGATGGGATGCAGAGTCAAACATGCGCCACTGTGAGAGCCGGGGGCATTCCAAGGCATTTATTAAAGGTGTGGGCAGTGACACGCTTCTTTGTTTCTTCCCAGCTGACTCATGCCCAGCTCTGAGTGCTTATTCCTCCCCTGCCCCTAAGCCCAGGCTCCCTCTGCTCCCTTCAGTGACTGGCACGAGGACAGGAAGCTTAGTTGGTCCTGAAAAATAAAGATGCAGCCTGTTCCTTAACCCATGGTGGTTGTCCTCGGTGCACGTTTTGTCATGTTGCTGCCACTGCCAGTGTTGGTTGGATATCCTAGGAGGGCACTTCTCCCCACCACCTGCCATAGTGTGCATGCATGAGGCACCTCCCTGGTAACCACAGACTCTGCCTTGAAAACCTTTGCTACAACCAGGGGGTCCCCTTTCTCCAGGTATTAACATAATATCTCAATGGGGCCCCACAAAATCCACCAACCCCCAAACCTTTCCTAGCATTAAGACCGCAACCTCTTCCAGCCCTTCAAAAGCCTCATCTCAAGTTCCTAGGATGCACCTCCCTGCTCCAACCCCTCTCCATTTTGTGCAACCCCTGACGCTCCCTAGATGGGTCCCGAACAACCAGATAAAGACCTGGGAAGATGGTGGTCTTTTCAGTAGCCTGTAAGACACAGAAAAGCTGATCATTCCCCATGGGGCAAGGGAGCACAGAAATTAAGGATGCAAAAGCCTGGCTGTTTTCTGTGAAGAAAAAAACGGAGAATTACCATTTTAGTCCTTTGCTCAGAAGCCCAATGCAGCAAAATAAATTATGAAATGCTTGCTTGTGTGCAAACAAAACATAAAACTAAATACATTACTCCAACTGCAGAGTTGTATCTGGGGGTGAGAAGCGGGCGAGGGAATCTTTGCCTCCACCCCAACACGTTCTCCCAATGTTATGACTCTTCAACAACTTTCTTAAATTGTGATAAAATACACATAACATAAAATTAACCATTTTAATCACTTTTGAGTATAAGTCCAGTGGCCTTAAGTATATTCACATTGTCGAACTACCATCACCATCATCCATCTCAAGAACTTTTTTCATCTTCCCAAACTGAAACTCAGTCCCATTAAGCAATAAACCCCATTCCTCCCTGACCCAGCCCCTGCAACTACCATTCATTCTACTTTCCTCTTCTGTGAGTTTAACTTCTCTAGGTACCTCATAGATGTGGAATCAAACAACATCTGTCTTTTTGAGACTGAATTATTTTGCTTAATATCATGTCTTCAAGGTTTATCCATATTGTAGCATGTGTCAGAGTTTCTTGCCCTTTTAAGGCTGAATAATAACATCCCATCGTATGAATATGCCGCATTTTGTTCATTCATTCATCTGTCGATGGACACCTGGGCTTCTTCCACCTTTTGACTGTTCTGAATCATGCTGCTGTGAATGTGGGCATACCAATATATCTTCAGGTCACTGCTTTCGATTATTTTGGGTTCCAACAACTTTTCTCAAGGTATTATATTAACATAATGGTGGTTAAGTCTATGGTAAAGACTGTATGATAAAATTAAGATGAGACGTGGAGAAGTGGGTCTAAGGGCCACTCCTTTGTCACACTCACCCCTTGGCTGATGGCAGCAGCTCAACAAGCTTGTGCTGCCGAGGACAGTGAATTTCTCAGAGATTCATCCAGCTAAATCATTAAGGAGTTGCAAAGAAGGACACTGTGAAAACATAAAGGGGCTGGGCATGGTGGCTCACGCCTGTAATCGTAGCACTTTGAGAGGCTGAGGCGGGCGGATCACTTGAAGTCAGGAGTTCGAGACCAGCCTGGCCAACATGACAGGGTGAAACCCCATCTCTACTAACAATACAAAAATTAGCCAGGGGTGGTGGCAGGCGCCTATAATCCCAACCACTAGGGAGGCTGAAGCACAAGAATTCCTTCAACCTGAGAGGCAAAGGCTGCAGTGAACCGAGATCACACCACTTCACTCCAGCCTGGGTGACAGAGCAAGACCCTGTCTCAAAGAGAGAGAGAGAGAGAGAGAGAGAAAACATAAAGAGAACAGGGAGTTTCCAGTTTGGCGAGGAGTTGGCTCAGGTGTCTCCTCCCTGATCTAAGGTAGTCTTGATGGATTCCTGTTTGAAGGTCAAGTGTTGGCTTAGAGGACTCTCCAGGGTCCAGGCTGTAATTCTGGCCTAAAGTCTCACCCTCCCAGGCAGTCTGACCCAAGTTAGAACACGAGGAAAATTCACTGAGACGTAAATACAAGGCAGGAAAAAGGCATTCGCCGTCGCCATCTCACACCTTGGCTGCCCCACCCCAAAGAAGGACATAGCTTCAATAAAAAGTCCAGACTTAATGTATTTTATGTTATTTTTGATTGACATATAATAATTATACATATTTATAAGGTACATAGTGATGTTGCAGTACATATAAGGTACAGTGATCAGATCAAAGTAATTAGCATATCCATCATCTCAAACATTTCTCATTTCTTTGTGTTGGGAACATTCACTATCTTCTTTCTAGCTATTTAAAACTATGTAATATATTATTGTTAACTTTGTCATCCTACAGTGCTATAGAACACTAGCACTCATGCCTCCTATCTAGCTGTGATTTCGTTTTTTTGTTTTTTTTGTTTTTTGGTTTTTTTTTTTTGAGGCAGAGTTTCACTCCTGTTGCCCAGGCTGGAGTGTGATGGTGCGGTCTCAGCTCACTGCAACCTCCGCCTCCCAGGTTCAAGTGATTCTCCTACCTCACCTTCCCAAGTAGCTGGGATTACAGGTGCCTGCCACCACACCCAGCTAATTTTTGTATTTTTAATAGAGATGGGGTTTCACCATGTTGGCCAGGCTGGTCTTGAACTCCTGACCTCAGGTGATCTGCCCGCCTCAGCCTCCCAAAATGCTGGGATTACAGGCATGAGCCACCACACCAGTCCTTGTAATTTTGTGTTAACAAATCTCGAGACTTTTAAAAAAATATGCTGTTTTTTGACAAACCAAGTTATTAAACATTTTAATATTATAACAGTATTAAAAAATGGATGAAAGTTGTTTTTATTTTTGTTTTTAAAGAACGAAAGCAGGCATCTGAAATCTAAAGGGTGCTAACTTACTGAACCCCTACATAGATGGTTTCATGAAGTCGCTTTGCTTTTCACCAAATGACCAGGGAAGAGGGAGGGAAGTAATCTTTGGAGCCAAACTTCAATGTGACTATTATATGCGGATGCCAAGGCACAGGTTAAAAGTCCATTTAACTTGAGGGCTAAATCTTTATAAATAGAATTTTTATATTATAGCAAACATGAATATATTACAGAGAGGAAGTCAAATATTTCCATTCAGGGCATTAAGAAGAAATTTAAACTCAAAACAAGCCAGTTAGGTCGCCAGCTCCAGTACCCAGGGGTATGTCTTTACTCTTATTTGTACTTCTGGAAAGTTCAGGGAAAAACTTTAGAGAAGGAAATAGATAATCTTGGCCCCTCTCTCTACATCATGGCTTTTCAGCTTCAGTTCTGTATTAGTCAGTATGGTAACGACTATGGAAGGGAGAAAACATAATTTATTTCTTTGCATTTTTATGTTCTTAGTTGAGACACTCTCCTAAAAACAAAAGTCACATTAATAAAAGAAAAACAAGCAGAAGTTTATTAACATGTGCTGTACCTGTCATGTGGGAGAGGCCTCAAAAGTATTTCTCTCTTGAGGTGGTGGCTTAGAGGCTTTGCTTAAATAATGTTTTAACAAAGAGCCATAAATAATACATAGTGTCAAGACAAAAGACAGAGACGTTCCCATCTCTGAAAAGGCGGGAGAAAGTGGGAAAATAGTAGAATCCTTTTCCAGATTCCTCTGCTGCCTCCTGGTGCCTTCTCTGGGCCAATAAGCAAGTGTCCAGTAAGGAAGGATTTATGTCCTGCTGTCAAGCAAATAGAGGCTGAGGCAGAGTGCTCCCCTGCATTTTCAGTGTTTTTAACTTAGCAATCCTCAATGTTTTGAGGAGAAATGTTTTGGTTTCCTTCAACTGTAACAAGCAAGCTCCAAATCTCAGTGGTTTCACATAACAAAGTTTTAATTTTGTCCTCTGTATCACAATCCAGTAAAGACGGGGATGTAGTATGGTATGAGAGACTGGTCCACACAGTCACTCAGGGATCCAGGTTCCTCCCATCTTGTGGCTCAGCTATCCTCTAGGACTTCAGAGTTCTCTCCTAGATCCTCTGCATCTAGCCAGCAGACAAATAAAGAGAGAATATGTATGATCTCACAGAAAATTTAAGAAGGCAGGCCTGGAAGTGGTGTCCAACACTTCCAGCCACATTTCACTGGCCAGGACTAATTACATGGTCCCATCTAGATGCAAGGGGGTGGGGAAATGTTGTCTAGCTATGCCCACAGAAGGAGCAGAGCACCCAGATATTGGTGGGCCCTAGCAGTCTCTGTCTCAAATTCCCAATTGGCTCATTCTTTTCAATGTTTTGAGTTCATTCTCCCTCATATACTCCCAGATAGAGTATATGATTACCCACTCATTAATCTATACCAGGTTCCTGGTCAACCTGTAGTTGCTTCATCACAGGCTCCTGTTCTCAAAGCTGCCATGCCACATGTGACCAGGCAGATGCTGAGTTTTCAGTAGCAGTAAGAAACACGTCTGCAACACACTGTCAACTGGCGGCGGGGAGGGGAGGACCAAGAAGCATTCTCTGGGTATCTCACCTCCACCTTCCATCGTATAGTCATACCCCAGTATCATGAGTCATTTTATAAAAGCAACTTCCCCAGCTTCCGTTGTTCACTCTTCTCTCTTAGAAGAGCTCAGAAAACTGTCCATGGAAACAGAGAAGGGCACAGCCCCCCACATCCCTTCCAATGAGACCTAGAACTCCCCAACTCTAGGCATCACGTCTCCCTCTCAGTCAGAGCAAAAGATTCCAGGCCTTTCAAAGAAATCAAACATCTGTGGGCCTGTGGGCCTCAGCAGGTCACCAAACAACCCAGGACCAGTCTGAGTTTCCTTGTTTAGGCTCAGCAATGGTCATCTCATAAGTGATCTGTAATGTCCTTCATTACAGATGGAGAAAAAAAATGCATGAGTGCATGAGCGTGGATTATAACAGTGGCAGCATACAGAGCGACCTGGCAGCTTCATGGCCACACAATGATGGTTACAGTACGAGGAAGGGAGAACAGGGCTGGCTTTGGCATAAAAACCAAGGGGAAAGGGCAGATCCCAGGGGCGTTCCTTAGGAAACAGCAGCAAGCCTCAGAATCCTTGGCAAAGTGGTTTCTATTGAATCTGAAATTGTTTGGGCTCTTTTGAAAATACTAGTGTTAATCCAAGTCTGTTGTTGCCACTGCATTTTCATTTCCTCTTCTCTCTTATATTTCTTGTTGCTTACATTAGTCCTGAATGGTTTACCTGCCATTTTATGCATAAGCAAATATTTTTAACCTCAGTGAGGTCACATCCTAACATTATTAATAGGCCTTTTGTTCATTTTGAGTAAGGGAGAAAACTCCATTTTTCACATAGATCTTCATTAGACTTGAATAGAAAAAAATGATTTGGTTTTCTCCTTTAAGATGTATTAAGCATCATATAATGCTACCACTCATCGGGTGTTCAAGTGATTTTGATGGAGCAGCGGATGAAGGGAACATCCACCCCAAATTGCTCCTCTCTTTATACTTTGCCTTTTATTATCCTCCTTCCACACTACTGCCCCTGAAGAAAGTCACCCCACGAATCAGTGAAAATCTGCCGTGGAACCTTCCTGAAATGGCACACAGAGTCTATTCTCTTGCTCCATGGCAAATCTGTCATCCAGTAGTTGGTCATTTTTCCTCACCTATATAATGAAGCTTAAGATTTATTACAAACTTGGTCCAAAGCCTAATTTCTGTTCATAAAACCCTGTCATTCTTGGATGAACTACGCTGTTTTAGGGCCAAGATTGTAATGAAACACTGGCTTGGCTGTTCCCAACGGTGGGATTTAGGAAATCGAAGAGATGCTGTCTTCAACAGTGAACAAAGAGGTTTAGATCACCCGGCATCACTGGCTCTGAGCTGTCGGTGGAGTTAGCCTCCTTTTGTCCACAATGCTCACATTTCCAAGCCTGGATCCTCACATCTATTGAACAACTCATCTTGAGATGGGTCCCATGCCCTTATTTCAGATCTTTTGAAATTAAGTGGAAAGGAAGTAATCATCTTCCTTCCTTATCCTGCTGCCTTGGAACAGTTTTTCACCTCACAGCAGCAAATCTGTGGCAGCCACTTACTTCATTCATCTCCAGATGGGTTTCTTTATCTATAAATGTGTTACTGTAACATTTTCTAGACCATAAATGGCTGAAGACATCAGACACAGCTGGCATGGAATGTAATAAAGAGTAGGGATTTTGCTTTATTCAATTTTATATGTTCTGTAGGCGTCAGTACATAGTGGGTATTAAATAGCAGGTGGATGAAGTAATGTAACAATGAATTTGCTCCTGATTTTTCACCTGGAAAGACATTAAGGCACTTTACACAGTCTCCACCATCTTTTAGGGTTTTGAAGTTTGTGCTTATATTTCAAAAAAGAAATCATAAGTGAAAGAAACAACTTGGACCTTAGACAAAGCCAGAAAAACTCAGCTCTGAAATAAGTAGTGGCAACAACCCAGCCATTGATTTCTTTATCTGGAAATTTACAAGAATAATGGGTTGCTGCCTCCATAATGATTGCAAATTGCTGCTTCTCAGTCACTTAGCTTAGACAAACTAATATTTTCTCTAACCCCAAACCATGATGGTCAGAGCCACAGAACAATATATTGTAACAAGAGAGGTGTGCCACACAACATTCCTTAAAGTGTGTTCCACCTAGCAGCATCTCTGGGACCTATCAGGATCAAAGTGTTCAGTGGCCAAGTGAATTTAGTTCACATCACATATTATAAATACCCCCATCTTGGACATGTACGATGATGCACTGTTGCATATTACAGACTCTGAGAAGTTGACCTGCTAAAGAGATTTGATCACAGAATCCTATTTTCAAATAATGTCTATTACCTTTGGACACAAGCTACTTTAAGAAAACATTGCTCTACCCTGAAGGTCATCAATACCATTTTCATAAAGGTGAAGTAGGGATTTGCAACCTGCAATGTGTTTGTGCCAGAAATGGCATGCAGGCCCCTGGCTACCAATACATATTCCCTTCTTATGAAAGGTGACCCTGACCATCTGCCGTAGGAGTGTAGACCAGAAGGACCAGAAAGTAGGAAGCTTGACAAAGGCTGGCAACCCTGAGGTAGAGCCAATAAGCCCCGGCTCAGGTTGAGTGTGCACTCATTCCTAGAGTTACAGCAATGTTCTGTTGGTCAGGCTGGACCCTTGGCCAGCCACAGGGATGGGCCACAGCCCTGGAAGCACATCTGACACTTACATGAGGGGCAGATCAGAAACTGGTGCAGATCAGAAAGTGATCAGAAACAGATCAGAAACTGGTGTAAATATTGGATTTGAGAAAATATTCGTGGTATTTGCTGTTACTTTGAAATAAGTCTACAACCTGTTAGACTAGATGGGGAAATATACATAGTTTTCACTATAAATTTCAAATAGTCTTATGAAGTCCTGATAAGATAAGTAAGCAACAACGAGGAAGGAGCCCCAGGTTGGGGAGAACAATGACCAATTTTTCTGAGAGATGGCTAATCACAAACAACCGGTGGGCACAATGACATTGTTCCACATGTAGCCCCCTTCAGCATGACCCTATAAAACTTCCCTCCAGCTCCTGCCTATTTGCAGACAGTCACTTCTCTGTTGTGCTGCTCATTGCGACCTTGCAACGTATTTTCATACCTTCTCTAATAAATCTGCCTTTCTTTGTCTACAACTGTCTTGGTAAATTCCTTTATGGCCCATGACACCAGCCCCAGCCAGTCGCACCTGTAACATTTCTTTGGCTCTTACGGGGACCTCTCTCCCCTTTCCCTTTCTCTCTTCCAACTGTGGAGCCTTCATGGACAGCACCCAAAAACAGAAACAACTGACAGTCTCTGGCAGGACTATACCCTGATGAAGCTAGAAGGTGTCCATGTGGAAGCATCTTACCACCATCACCTGATCAGATGAGGGACCTTAGTTCAGTTTCTCCTTTTCAGTCTTCCAGCAGCCAACGTCTAGTATCCCTTTGTCAACTTACTGTAACTGGTCAGGGCTGCTCTCTGGTGTTGCCTGAAGGCCAGGGGGTAAACAGGGTTGGCTGTCTTTCCCAGAAGGGAATAAGGCTCTCTCTTATCCTTTCTGGTCAAAAGCCCCCAATCCTTGCTTATAGCATGACTGGTGGTGAAAGCTCAACCAAGACAAACCTGCACATGTTTTGGGGAACTCGGACCACCTCTTTCTCACTCTAAGTTCTCCCGTGAAGACAGCCAGACTTCCTGCTCCAGGTGTTCCCAAATCAGGTGATCTCAAGTGGCCACAGAGCAGTGAGTCTCCCCATTCCTCTCCCCTCTTCTAGGCTGCTTTCCAGCTGAGTTCTCCCTTCACCCTCATTCCTCATGCCTGGACTGGCCACACAGTGTAAGGCCCTACAGCTGCTGATCCCAACGCCAGGAGATCCTTCCTAATAGGTGGGACACCCCTCTGGGAATGCATCTGAGAAGTCCCTCAGTGGACTTGAGTGGAACCCCTTTCTTCAGTGGGATGCCTGCCCCAATAGAAAGTGCGACTTGCGTCCCACTCTAGTAGACATCATCCCCAGTTGCTTGTCATTTTCTAGTCCCACCATGGGACAAACCCCATCTCTTCATTCAGAGCCACCTCTGGGTTACATTCTAAAACATTAGGATAAATTTAACCCTCAGATTCTCAAAAAGAAGCATCTAGTTTTCTTGTGTGACACAGCATGGCCCCATTGCAGGAAGTCCTCAAATAAGCCTCCTCAGTTTTTTATAATTGAGAGCAGAATACGGAGGACAGGGCTAAGAAGAAAGAAAAACAAAGGGACAAGAGGCAGGCTCAACTGCTGGCTGCTTTACAAGCCCCCAGACCCTTCCAGGTTGCCCTAAGAACATCCCTCCAGGTAACTGCCACCAGTACAGAAGGCCAGGCCACTGGAAAGCAAACTGACCCAACGGAATAAATGGAAAAAGCCCTCTGTGGCTTGCCCCCTCTGTCACAAGCTTGGCCACTGGAAACAAGACTGCCCTGACAGCTGAAGCGTCCCTGGGACAGAATCCCAACCCCTGATGGCCCTGAGAGAAAGGGGCTCTCTGCTCCAGCTGGCTTCCAAATCAAACATTATCGTCAACAAGACAAAGCCAAGGACAACCCTAGAGATGGAAAGTAAAATGATAAATTTCCATTTTGGGTTCAAGAGCTGCCTACTCTGTACTAATCTCCTTCTCTGAGCAACTCTCCTCCAAATCCTGTTGGGTAATGGGGGCAAATGACACCCTCTCCCTCCAAAAGAAAAGATTCACATTTCTTTGTTACTGAAGAGTCCAATTACCATTCTCCCAAGTCCCCAGTAATGTCTAAATACCTCATACCCCTTTGGGACAGAAATATACTTTCCAAGATGGGTGCCTGCTTTAATATTTGCCCAACCTCTGCATTCATATTTCCCTCTAATAGTCCTATTTCTCCCAGGAAAGCTACCTAAATATTTAACCAATAACTTCAACCTAAATAGTCCTACCTATGTCGGGATTTAAAAATAGCTCACACTTATTCAGAAAAGCCCTAGCAAGAAATCTAAGCCAGCAATCTCTTGAGGGGGGATAACCAACAGTATGTAGATCACCTCCTCATTTGCTCCCCCTTCATGGGCAATATGTATTCACATAGCAATATGTAGTACAAACCTTAACTTCCTAACAAAATAAAAATAATTTTTGTCTAATTCAAAGGTTATTTAAAGGTTTTATATTAAACAAGATAAAAGGAATCAGGAAATCAGAAAGATATAAAAAAAGTTATAAAAGTAAAGAGGTATTTTTGGTAAGGAAGGCTGTAGAAAAGAGGATTTATATGAGAAAGGATCTTGTATGGTAAATTCTTGGCCTAAAGTAAAATGACTGGTTGTTTTAAAAAGAGGGATGTTTAGGACAAGTCAGAAAGTCCAAGTGTGTCACAGATGGTCTGCATAAGTCATGAGAAAATTTATGAAAGGAAATCTATAAAAGGAATATTGTATGTAATTAAGGTATAGTAGTCTCTCTAAAATTGGTTCCCTATGCTGTGTCTAATTAAATTTAAACACTTTTTCATCGAGTTCAACTTCCAGGTTATCTAAATGGGCTTCCAATAAGGACAAACAGTCACACTGCAAAAGGTTTTTCTTTGCCTTTTAGGTAACTGGCTTAAGAAACAAAATTTCCCCGGCTGGAATTGAGCAGTTTCTCCTTTAAATGATGCTGTGAATGGAATATCTGTCTCACCCCAGGGATGCCTGCTACCTTTATGAATCTCCCCTGGATTCTGCAAGACACCAGTTTCACCTTGACATGTTCCCTCTTTGTGATGAGTCCCTTCCTCCAGCAAGATGCAACATCCTAAGTCCCACAATCTGGGACAATGACCTACAGGGTCTCCTACCAGACCAACAACCATAAGTAGGGTCAATTCTACACCCCAGGCCAGCAGGAAGTAGTTGGAAGATGAGTTCTCTGACCCAATGCCAAAGATTTGTCATTGTTTTCTCTTGGGGTGGAATGTAGGGTCCTGAAAAGTAAGCAACAATGAGGAAGGGGCCCCAGGTGGAGAAAACAATGAATAATTTTTCTGAGAGATGGCTAATTACAAACAACCCAAGGGCACAATGACCTTATTCCACATGTAGCCCCAGCAGTACAATCTTCTTCCACTTGTAGCCCCCTCCAGCACGACCCTATAAACTCCCCTCCAGCCCCTGCCTCTTCGTGAGTAGCCCTTTCTCTGCTGTGCTGCCTATTGCAACCTTGCAACATATTTTCATACCTTCTCTAATAATTCTGCCTTTCTATACCTACAACTGTCTTGGTAAATTCCTTTATTGCCCATGACACCAGCCCCAGCTAGTCATACTCATGACAAGTCTCAGGGGTTATGCAGGCTTCTAGGGCAAAAACATGTGCCAGACACTGGTGTGTGAAATAGGGTCCCCAGTCCTGATTGCAGGAAGCTATTTTATCCTATTCAGTACAGCATGACGTTCTCCTGGCATGGTCATATGCTTCATGATGTATTTTCTGATGTGTTTTTCTCCTCTCCTCTGTCTTTCCACCATGTGTCCTTTCCACATCAGTCAGCTTGGCACAGTATCCTTGCCTCTGGGATAAGGAGGCACAGCAGAAAGTTGAGAAAACATTTAAAGAGTCAGTTCTCGGCTTTTAATTTCCAAAAGCCTAAGCCTTGGGAGCAATAGGAAAAACACAGGGCATGGGCATTAGATTTGCAAGAGTATCTGATGGGAGGACATAAAGTTTACCTCATCCCCCCTGCCCCCTGCCTCACCCAGACTGAAGTTCTCCCAGTTAGGGAAAGGACAGCAGAGAAGCAGCAGTGGTTGACATTGGTGGGTTGTGGGGGGTACACCATGCCTGCTCCAGACTGAGACTCAGAGAGGGGCAGTCAGGAAGCCACGGTCTGAGAGAGCAGAGTGAGTGGGAGATCTGTGGAAGTGGCAAGATGGCAGAGCTGGGCTGTGGAACTTACCAAGTTTTCCATGAGAGCAGTTGGCTCACATGTGCCCAAGGATGGCACTAAACTAGCATAAAGAGCAGGGACAGAAGGGGTCACTAACCAGTGAATCAACAACCAAAACAGCAAATGACCACAATCCACAACCCAAGTCCCAAGCAGGGCCTCTAAGAGGTGCTCGGCCACCACTGTATGATACACAGCATAGCTGGGCCCAGATCCCCTTCCAGACCTCTGGCCCTGGAAATTGGGACAGGTTTCCCTGCCTCCTGCTGCCCCGCCCAGCCCTGGTCCTAGGTCTCACATGCTGGTGCTACATGAGTCCTCTGGAACTCAGACAATCTCAAAGGGAGGAGGTGATAGGAGTTATGATGGAAATTAACTTCTGCTGAAGAAAAACGATATTTTATTTCACGCACACGTGTGTTTGTGGAATGAGATTTATACTTAATATGATTGACTAGAAAATAATTTAATCTTAAAGGTATGGTTTATTCCAATGAATGGTGACAGAAAAAAGAGTCTAGCTTCCCGGAGCTCATGGATAGACACACGTGCACACAACACACATAAACATACACAGTGGTACACACATAACCCCTACACACCTGTACAAACACATGCACTAGAGACAGAGACACAAAGACATGTACAGCATCTCACACTCATAGACACATACACCACACATACATACACATGCACACCATACATACACACCACACAGTGACATACCACACACATATACACCATATATATGTGCATATATATATATATATATAAACACATATGTTTACTACTTTACACCTACTTAGCTTGTCTACACCACCCATGGCCTGATGGTTTCCTCACTACTCGAAGTGCTGTGGGCTTAATTACCATCTACTGTGGGTGACGAATTCGTGTCACATGTCTTTGATTATCCAAATCTGATCTCAACTCCACTGGAGCAGAGGCGTTGCAATCTCTGCAGAGACTGGTCTTGTAATTTCTCCCATATCCTTGTTCTCAATCCTTCAATGACTTTCAGCTTGACCCACAAACATAGGCATAGCTGAGACCCCTTTTGGGCCATGTCAGCACCCTAGGGATAATAAGGTGATGATATGGAAGGAATCTGAACCTCTGACTACTTCACAGTGCCAGCATGGACTTTCGTATGAAAAAGAGCTAAACTTTCCCATCTAAGCTACTGCTATTTGGGGTCTCTGTTGAAGCTGCTAATAATATATCCCAATTAATACAGTACTTGAATTTTAATGTTTTTTGTGAATCAGAGAGAAAGCCTTGGTCCCATATAAAGAATGAGAATTGAAACCCCCTTATGAAACTGTCACTCCGCAGAGCTATATACTTAACAAAACAGTTAGCTCGGGTAAAATCCATTCATCAGCAAACTGAGACAACAAGGAAACTTGTCTGTTTTTGTCCTACTTTGCATGGGGAAAATGTATTCCATGATCGTTCCTAACCACACGCCTGCTTCCATTTTAGGACTTGAAATTTACATTGCTTGCATGATATGGTAAAAGAAAAGAACATAAAACTTGGTTCTAAGCCTGCAATACCCCTGAGACATTAGGCAGAATCAAAAGCAGAACCACCCTGGAGGGCCACATCTTCAACCCAGACCATGTAGATAAAGGCTGACTAAAGTGAAATTACAAAACATGTAAGAAAACAACCCACCAAGAACAAGAGTCAGCATATGGAGCAAAACATACAGGAAAGGGCTCTCTAGTCTTCAGCCAACACCAGTCTCTGATGTTATGCTTTTTCCCAAGCCCATGGCGCTCATGCCAATCTCAGGGACAGGGCTCTTTGTCAAACTGGGACCCTGGTGTCTGGGCTCTAGTCTCTAAGTGCACCAGACACATGCCCCTGCGAAGTCCTGCTGTCAACACCTGGAACTGAAATGGAGCATGGCATATCTCCTCTTGGGACTACATTCTGCAGGCCCTTTTCCTGTCTTGGGAGAAAACGTCACACACACACGCACACACACACATACACATGCATGCACACACACACACACACACATCTCATTTGGGTGATTTAACTCTTACAGGACTCAAAGTTTTTTTGCCACTTTTACTCTAATTCTTCTGCAGTGGATACAAAACAAAAAGTGATATCAAAAATTATCTTCTATCCAAAGAAGGTATTTTCAGATGCTTTAGCAAGGATATAATCTCCTAAAATTATTAGCTTAGACAGAGAAGCGAGTTCCAAAGTGGAGCCTTTCATTCCCTCTGCTCGATGTGGCCCTCTCCTTCCTTTTCCTCCCAGCTCCTGCTGATCCTTCATGATTCAGCTGAAGTGTCACCTCTTCCAAGATTTCCCAGACCCTTGGGTCGTGCTTAGACAACACTCAATAACAAGAATAAGAAGAATAAAAAGAACAACACTCAGTATTTATGCAGCACTTACATTGTTGTGAGCTCTTTGTATGTGGTACCTTATTTCAACCTCACAACAATTTTATAAGATTGGTGAAATTACTATCTTCTTTTTATAGATGAGGAAACTGAGGCATACGATTAAATACATTGTCCAAAGTCAAACAGGAAGCATCATCATTGGGATCCAAACCTATATGGTCTGCCTGCAGAGGTCTTCTGAGTTTGTGTTCTCCAAAAGTAGACACTTGAAATTAGGGTTGGGGTGCAAATGCTCTATTTGGGAGGTGATCCCAGGATGCCCAGGTGAGGAATAGGGGAGTGAGACCGAGAAAGGAGGAAAGCCAGCAAAAGGATCCATCTATGGACAATTCAGCCCAACCTGCCGGGGACCTTCTGAAGGGTTAAGAAAAGAACACCTCTGAACTATTCCACCCAGAAGTAGGGGAGCTGGGCTGCTGAAACTCTAAATGCAATCCTTCATGGGTTAAAGATTGGTCCCTGAGTCCTAACCACTCAGCACTTCCAACCTGTCCTGTGGCTGGGTTGAGCACACACCTACACAGGACCTTGAACTAGAAAGCCAATAATATTCATGAAAACTGTCTTCTGATGCCACAGGGGACGTCCAGGGTGGAGCTGACACAGATGAGCCAGGCCAGCAGCACGAGCTGCACCAGCCCCTCCCACATTACGCTGTCCTGCCTCCTTGTCTTTCCTCTGTTATAATGGCATTTATCAGATCATTGTGAAGTTGGTGGCCCACGTGCCTGCTGTATTAATCAGAATTCTTGTTTGTAAGTCAAGAAAGCCTCAACTTCCATTAACTTAAACAAAAAAGTGAGTTTGTTGGTTCCCGTAACTACAAAGTCAGACACCCATCCATCTAGGAGGAGTCACAGCTAGACCCAGGAACTCAAGCATCTGTCTACCCACCTTTTAGATCTCCTTTCCTCTGTGTTGGCTCTAATTTCAGGCAAGCTTTTTCCATGAGGTGGCAAAGGCAGCTCCTGACATCTCCAGGCTCACCCTGTTCTTATTTGCTGTCTAAGATGGCGAGTGCCTTCCTCATTAGCTCTATCAAAAGTCCTGGGGAAGGATTTAAATGGCTGAACTCAGGTCATGTGTCCATTTCTGAACCAATCACAATGGCCAAAAGGATTATGATAGTCTGATTAGCCAGGGCTGGTCACACGCCCCTCCTTGGAGCTAGCAGAGGTGACATTAGTGCCAATGAAACCACACTGACTGCAAGCAGGGCTATCCTGTAAAGAGATGATGGGCAGAAGCAAGCCTGCATCCATGATGCTTTTCCTCAGGGCCAGGCTGTTGTTTCCTCCATTGTACAGATGACGTCTGATTTCACTGAGTAGTCCCAGCTCCTCACCAACACATGCACATGAAACACGCTTCATTGACACTTGTTGAATGAATGAATGAATGAGGCTCAGGAGCATTCTGAAGGGGAAATATCCACAGGTGTCTGAAAGGCTTTGTGAAGTTGTTATCAACCTGAGGTTAGGATTATTCCAGTGTTTGTCTTACCTGGCATAGGTGTCCTTCAAATGCACGCCCACTCTAACCCCAGCCTCCTCTTCAGCCAGCCCTCCCACAGGCCCACGCTCCTCCCTCTCCCTGGAGCTCTTTCCTTGCCCTCTTTGTCAGCCTCTACCTCCTGGGCTCAGGTGATCCTCCCACCTCAGCCTCCTAGGTGGATGGGATTACAGGTGCGTGCCATCATGCCCAGCTAAATTTTTTTTTTTTTTTTTTGGTAGAGATGAGGTTTTGCCACGTTGCCCAGGTTGATCTCAAACTCCTAGGCTCAAGTGATCCTCCCAAAGTGCTGGGATTCAGGCGCAAGCCACTGTGCCCAACTTCAGGGACACTTTCTATCTGTCCTCAGTTAGGACAAATCCCCCTGCTGTGGGCCCTGTGGGCACCTCATCCTTCCCCCTCTTCAAACTCATTATCTTATTATAATGACTTGTTTCATTATCTCTCTTCCCTGCCACACACGGTAAGCTCATTGCAGTAGGGAACTCTGGGATGTTTTCTGACACCAACAAATTTTCCAAGACCAGTGGGGTGTCCTACAATTCAATTCTGACACCAGAGTTAGTAACCCAGAGTTTGTGCAAACCCCACAAGTCAAGAGCTTAGTCTCACAAAACTATACATATTTCAGATGCCAGTTGCAGGGCCCAGGCCACCCATATTTCTGACTGACCAGCTGTAAATCAGGGGTTTCCACAGCCCCTTCCCCCTGTTTCATATTGTTACAGTGGCTCCCAGGACTCAAAAAAATACTTTACTTATATTTGCTGGTCCAAGGGAAAACTTACCATTCGCCCTCTGAAGGTTTGTTGAAAATCACTGACGAGGCAGATGAATAGGAGAAAAGGCACACAGATTTGATCATCATTTTATGTGACCCTGGAGTCTTCAGGATGAAGACCCAAAGATGCAGGGAAAATGGTCCATTTTTATGCTTAGGTTCAACAAAGTATGGAGAGTTATGTAAAAAAAATATGATTGGACAAAAAGGGAGATCTGATGCTAATAGACTGAGTGAGGAAACCCAGCAAGGCCTATCTAGATTCTCTCGGCCTCTCTGAGCAGCGTTCCTTCCTTCTGGGTGTGGGACAGGACCCTGTCTGGAATGGGAGTCTGATGACCTACGGTCAAACAAAGTACGTCAGATCATTTCTTTATGGCCAGTTTTTACACAGAAAGGAAGGGGGAGTTAGAGTCATATTTTGTTATGGCTGGCTTTGGGGAAATGGGGTTCTGGTTTCTATGACCCACCTTGTGGAAGAGGAATTTTAGTTTCTGGTATGGCTTGCTTCTGGGGAGAATGTGACTAAGAGACAGGAGGGCAGAAGGTCAGAGAAAAACTTTTGCTTCTGAGGTGGCTTTGGAGGCCTTCATTTTGGGGAATTGTTTTCTGAGTCCCAACACTGGTTAATTATAAAGGATACAAATGAACAGCCAGATGAAGAGGTGCACAGTGCAAGGTCCAAAAGAGTCCCATGCGCAAAGGTGTCTGTCTCATGGAGCTGGGGCGTGCCACCCTCTCGGCACATGGCTGCATTCACCAACATGGAAGCTCTCCAAATCTCATTGTTCAAGAGTTTTTATAGAGCTCAATCTCCAGCTCCCACCTCCTCCCATCCTGGGAGGTGGGCAGGTGGGCTGAGAGTCCCAACCCTCTAATCACTCAGTCTTTCTGGTGATCAGCCACAAATACTCTCCTTCCTGGAAATCCCAAGGGTTTCAAGAGTGCTGTGCCAGGAATTACAGACAAAGACTAAACCTATTTAATGTAGCACAAGAAAACATTGACCACATTCACAGTTGTGCTCCTATGCCACAGCGCCTGGCACACAATAGGTGTGCAGTCTATATTTGTTAAATGAATGAATGAGCCAAAAAATGAATGCATTATTTCCTTGAAGTGTGGAAGAAGTTCCCCCAGGCCCCGGGTGGCAGAGCTGAGTGCTTGCCTTGGAACCCACTTGAGTAATGAAAAACACCTGGTGCCAGTTTTCCAGGAGTGCCTTGGGTGGATCTCGAAGAGTGTCTGTCTTCACAAGAGAAATGGCTTTCTTTGTTAGCTCCCTGAATGACTGCCCTAATGGCACCTCAGGGGAAGCAGCCATCTTCGGGATAAATGGGACAAAGGCTGCCTTGTTTACAGACCAGCCCAGCAGCCCTCCCTCCTCCTCCTGGGAAAGACAACCTCAGGTGGGGCTTCAAGGAACTCTGTGCTGGCGTCCAAGGAAGCCCCCTGAGAAGCAGCCTCCTAGTAGATGAGTCACTGGAAAAAGAAAACAAACCCACTGGAAAGCAAAGTTAAATGGGACTGCACAGTCCCAAAATGGAACAGAACTTCTTCCCCCACTCCTTTTCTTTTCCTGAGGAATAGATTCCCAGAAATATTGAATAACGTGGTCTGGCTCTGTGTTCCCACCCAAATTGTATCTTCTATTATAATCCGAATTGTAATTTTTATGTTTTGGGGGAGGGACCTTGTGAGAGGTGATTAGATCATCAGGGTGGTTCCCCCATGCTGTTCTTATGATAGTGACTGAGTTCTCATGAGATCTGCTGGTTTTATAAGGGTCTTTACCCTGCTTTGCTCTGCACTTCTCCTTTCTGCCACCATGTAAAGAAGGATGTGTTTGCTTCCCCTTCTGCCATGATTGTAAGTTTCCTGAGGCTTCTCCAGGCATGCTGAACTGTGAGTCAATGAAACCTCTTCCCTTTATAAATTACCCAGTCTCTGGTTTGTCTTTATTAGCAGCATGAGAAAGGACTAATAAAGTAACTTGCTACCGGTAGTAGTGGGGTGCTGCTGTAAAGATATCATAAATGTGGAAGTGACTTTGAAACTGGGTAACAGGCAGAGGTTGGAACAGTTTGGAGGGCTCAGAAGACAGGAAGATGTGGGAAAGTTTGGAACTTCCTGGAGACTTGTTGAGCGACTTTGACCAAAATGCTCATAGTGATATGGACAATGAAGTCCAGGCTGAGGTGGTCTGAGATGGAGATGAGGAATTTCTTGGTAACTGGAGCAAAGGTGATTCTTGCTATGCTTTAGCAAAGAGACTGGCAGCATTTTGCCCCTGCCCTAGAGATCTATGGAAATTTGAACTTGAAAGAGATGATTTAGGGTATCTGGTAGAAGAAATTTCTGAGCAGCAAAGTGTTTAAGAGGTGACAGAGCATAAAAGTTTGGAAAATTTGCAGCCTGACAATGCACTAGAAAAGAAAAACCCATTTTCTGGGGATATATTCAAGCCAGCTGCAGAAATTTGCATAAATAACAAGGAGCCGAATGTTAATCACCAAGACAATGGGAGAAAATATCTCCAGGGCAGTCAGAGACTTTCAAGACAGCCCCTCTCATTAGAGGCCTGGAATCCTAGGAAGAAAAAATGGTTTCATGGGCAGGGCCCAGGGCCTTGGGGCTTTGTGCAGTCTTGGGACTTGGGACCCTACATCCCAGCCATGGCTAAAAGGGGCCAAGGCACAGCTCAGACTGTTGCTTCAGAGGTTGCGAGCCTCAAGCCTTGGCAGCTTACATGTAGTGTTGGGCCTATAGGTACACAAAAGTCAAGAATTGAAGTTTGGGAACCTCCACCTAGATTTCAGAGGAGTATGGAAATGCCTGGATGTCTAGGCAGAAGTTTGCTGCAGGGGCAGAGCCCTCATGGAGAACCTCTGCTAGGGCAATGCAGAAGGGAAATGTGGGGTGGGAGCCCCAACACAGTCCCCATTGAGGCACTGCTTAGTGGAGCTGTGAGAAGGCAGACACCGTCCTCCAGACCTCAGAATGGTAGATCCACCAATAGCTTGCCCTGTACACTTGGAAAAGCCACAGACACTCAACATCAGCCCATGAAAGCAACAGGGAGGGGTGTTGTACCCTGCAAAGCCACAGGGGCAGAGCTGCCCAAGGCCATGGGAGCCTATCTCTTGCATCAGTGTGACCTGGATGTGAGACATGAAGTCAAAGGAGATCACTGTGGAACTTAAAGATGTAATGACTACCCTATTGGATTTCAGAATTGCATGGGGCATGTAGCCCCTTTGTTATGGCCAATTTCTCCCATTTGGGATGAATATATTTACCCAGTGCCTATATCCCCATTGTATCCAGGAAGTAACTAACTGGCTTTTGATTTTACAGGCTCCTAGGCAGAAGGATCTTGCCTTGTCTCAGATGAGACTTTGGACTTGGGCTGTTGGATTAATGTTGGAATGAGTTAAGACTTTGGGGGACTGTTGGGAAGACAAAATTTTGCTTTGAAATGTGAGAAAGATGAGATTTGGTAGGGGCAAGGGGCAGAATGCTATGGTCAAGCTGTATGTCCCCACCCAAATCTCATCTTCTATTGTAATTGGAATTGGAATTTTCATGTGCTGGGGGAGCAACCTCATGGGAGGTGATTAGATCATGGGGGTGGCTCCCCCATGCTGTTCTCGTGATAGAGAGTGAGTTCTCATGAGAGCTGATGATTTAATAAGGGGCTTTTCTCCACTTTGCACTTCTCCTTCCTGCCACCATGTAAAGAAGGACGGGTTTGTTTCCCCTTCTACCATGATTGTAAGTTTCCTGAGGCCTCCCCAGCCATACTGACCTGTGAGCCAATTAAACCTGTTTCCTTTATAAATTACCCAATCTCAGGTATATCTTTACTAGCAGCATGAGAACAGGCTAATACACTGGAGTAGAATGGAATCTACCCAATTCCAACTAAAGTCCCTATTAGGATCATATTAATAATTCTCTTCAGTCACTTTCTCATCTGTTTTCTAATTTTTTTTAAAAAATTAAAGATAAGCATATTGTTTTTGTTATTGCCAAAACTAAAAAAGCATGACTACCAATAAAAATGAGAAGCCTAGATTTTATTTCATTGACAGTAATGCTCAAAGGATTATAAAAATAAGACATATTGGTATTTAAAGCATACACAATTTGAATGTATTTTCATCAAATAAATTAAATTAAAATAAATATTTAAAAGTACCCCAATCTAAAACTTTTGTGGTTTCAAGTGCATATTTTTCTTCTAAAAAATTCAAAATTTATCTTTAAAATTAAGAGGCAAAATACAAATTATAATACATGAATATCTGCTATGATCTGAATGTTTGTATCCTACCAAAATTTATGTGTTGAAACCTAATCACCAAGCTCATATTATTAGAAGGTAGGGACTTTGGGAGGTGATTAGGTCATGAGGGCTCTCACAATGAGATTTGTGACCTTATAAAAGAGGTGTGAGAAGCTTCTGAGTCCCTTTTGCCCTTCCACCATGTTAGAACCCACAGAAGGCACCAACTGTGAAGAAACAGGCCCTCAGCAGACACTGAGTCAGCTGGTGTCTTGGCCTTGGACTTCCCAGTCTCCAGAACTATGAGCAATACACTTCTACTGTTTATAAATTAAACATTCTAAGGTATTCTGTTATAGCAACCTGAATGGGCAATGTCAAATATTTAAATAAAAATTATTTAAATGAAATTATTTTAGGAAAATAACACCATTCACAATTCTACTGTTCAACGTCCATCTAGTTGCCAATATAGAAAAAAGCATCACAATTCATGCATGTTATACAATGACTTACATAAAAAAAATTTTCAAGTAACATGAGTTACTTAATATTGCAAAATGGTCCCCAGTTGCCATGCGCATCTGTGTACTTTGCCAACCTGTGAGCACCCCCAGATCCAAAACCAGGAATTGAAACTCAAAGAGGGCAAGGATGCGTGCCTCCACTGGGAACTGATACTTTGTTATGCAAGAATCTACTGTAGTTTATGCTGTTTGGGGGAAGGGTTTGACAAATTACTTGATTTGTCATTTCTGTTTTCTGAGTACTTATGCCGCTCAAATTCTCCAGACCCAAGGCCTTGCTGGCCCAAGTGAACAATGGCAGAAGTCCCAAACCTTCCTGGCACCCAGAGGTAGTCTCTTTGGTCTCAAGGACACAAGGCAGATGTGACCTGGGGCCTGAGGCCTGAGGAGTACTGGTCACAACAGTGGCTACTCAAGGACATGAGTCACACTCTTCTAGTGCCAATCACCAAATAGAACAGCCATGTGTTCTTTAACACATTTATTTGTGTGTGGTTTGCGATACTGGGGCCTTCTAAAGCAGGAGCTGGCAAACTTTTTCTGTAAAGGGCCAGATTGTACATATTTTTAGCATTGTGGTCCATAGGGTTTCTACTGCAACCATTCAGCTCTGCTGCTGTAGTGCAAAAGCAGCCAAAGACAGCTTGTAAATGAATGAGGGTGACTGTATTCTAATAAAACTTTATTAACCAAAGCAGGCCGGATTTGGTCCAGTTGGTCGGCCCTTGTTTAACACACAAGACCCTTGGTGGGGGTCTCTCTTGCTTGTATCTAAACACAGTCCTGACTTTTTCATTTTTCTAATTCTATGATCTAAAGGACGAGATCCAAAAGAAATAGAAAACCTTTATGTTCCTCAGCTAAACTTCCCCCAGTTTTTCACAGCTGTGATGAGAATGCTAGTCTTCCTAGTTGTGTGGCCTTGGGAAGTCACTTAAATCCTCTCATCTTCAGTCTCCTCATTTGTAAATGGTCTACTTGCTCTATCTAGCTCCCTCAGGGGATCGTTGAGAAAGTAAAAATAACATCACGATGATGAAGATAATGATGATGGTGATGATAATGCTTCTCATTTGCAAAGTGGTTTTAGTTTTCCATTTAACCTTTATAAGAATCTTATGAGATAGTATCAACCCCATTTTCAAATGTGTGGAAACTGAGGCACAGAGAGCGTTAATAGCTTGTTGAGAACTACCAACTGGTAACCAGCAAAGCAGGTCTCAAAACCAGGGCTCTTGAATCCCAGTGTCAGGCCACTTTCATTTCAACTATGCAGAGTCTTCATGTAAAATATGAAGTACTATGTAAATCCAGTCCTTTTTGAAACACTATTTTATGCATCTTGGACCTGGGACACATTGGACTATAATGGTCCTAATATTTAAACTTTACCATAGACATTCTCTCTAAATGCCTGTGACACATTTGAGTCATTACTGAACAAACACTATTTATCCCTATATCTTGGGTTATGCTGATAAGAACAGAAAACATGCCAGCGTTATTAATTTCTTCCCATATGGGCTTTTTCATTTGGCTGCCAATGAGCGAGCTCATTGCCAACTCAGCAGTGAGTTACATTAACATGGATTCCTCTATTATCTTGTCCAAAAAGTGGCTCTCACCTGTACAGGTAGAACATGTACTTTAAGGAGGACACTTTGGAAGCTCTCCTGTGCTTGACAGGGCTCAGTGATTAGACTTGATGCTGCCTTATGTGTTCACCATGGCTGTTTACTAAATGGTGAAAATTTTGCTATTGTAGATTCCAAATCAAAGTTGAATCAATGAAATAAAAGAGGATACAAACAAATGGAAGAACATTCCATGCTCATGGGTTGGAAGAATCAATATCGTGAAAATGGCCATACTGCCCAAGGTAATTTATAGATTCAATGCCATCCCCATCAAGCTACCAATGACTTTCTTCACAGAATTGGAAAAAACTACTTTAAAGTTCATATGGAACCAAAAAAGAGCCCGCATCGCCAAGTCAATCCTAAGCCAAAAGAACAAAACTGGAGGCGTCACGCTACCTGACTTTAAACTATACTACAAGGCTACAGTAACCAAAACAGCATGGTACTGGTACCACAACAGAGACATAGATCAATGGAACAGAACAGAGCCCTCAGAAATGATGCCGCATAGCTACAACTATCTGATCTTTGACAAACCTGACAAAAACAAGAAATGGGGAAAGGATTCCCTATTTAATAAATGGTGCTGGGAAAACTGGCTAGCCATATGTAGAAAGCTGCAACTGGATCCCTTCCTTACACCTTATACAAAAATTAATTCAAGATGGATTAAAGACTTATATGTTAGACCTAAAACCATTAAAATCCTACAAGAAAACCTAGGCAATACCATTCAGGACATAGGCGTGGGCAAGGACTTCATGTCTAAAACACCAAAAGCAATGGCAACAAAAGCCAAAATCGACAAATGGGATCTCATTAAACTAAAGAGCTTCTGCACAGCAAAAGAAACTATCATCAGAGTGAACAGGCAACCTACAGAATGGGAGAAAATTTTTGCAACCTACTCATCTGACAAAGGGCTAATATCCAGAATCTACAAGGAACTCAAACAAATTTACAAGAAAAAAACAAACAACCCCATCAAAAAGTGGGCAGAGGACATGAACAGATACTTCTCAAAGGAAGACATTTATGCAGCCAAAAAACACATGAAGAAATGCTCATCATCGCTGGCCATCAGAGAAATGCAAATCAAAACCACAGTGAGATACCATCTCACACCAGTTAGAATGGCCATCATTAAAAAATCAGGAAACAACAGGTGCTGGAGAGGATGTGGAGAAATAGGAACACTTTTACACTGTTGGTGGGACTGTAAACTAGTTCAACCATTGTGGAAGTCAGTGTGGCGATTCCTCAGGGATCTCGAACTAGACATACCATTTGACCCAGCCATCCCATTACTGGGTATATACCCAAAGGACTATAAATCATGCTGCTATAAAGACACATGCACACATATGTTTATTGCGGCACTATTCACAAGAGCAAAGAGTTGGAACCAACCCAAATGTCCAACAACGATAGACTGGATTAAGAAAATGTGGCACATATACACCATGGAATACTATGCAGCCATAAAAAATGATGAGTTCGTGTCCTTTGTAGGGACATGGATGAAACTGGAAAACATCATTCTCAGTAAACTATCGCAAGGACAAAAAACCAAACACCGCACGTTCGCACTCATAGGTGGGAATTGAACAATGAGAACTCATGGACACAGGAAGGAGAACATCACACTCCGGGGACTGTTGTGGGGTGGGGGGAGGGGGGAGGGACAGCATTAGGAGATACACCTAATGCTAAATGACGAGTTAATGGGTGCAGGAAATCAACATGGCACATGGATACATATGTAACAAACCTGCACATTGTGCACATGTACCCTAAAACCCTAAAGTATAATAATAAAAAAAAATAAAAAAAAAAAAAAAAAAAAAAAAGTTGAATCTCTTTCATTTTGGTGGGATTACAATTTGTCAAATAGCTCTTGTGTTATGGTTTGGATCTGTGTCCCCACCCAAATCTCATGCTGAATTGTAATCCCCAATGTTGGAGGAGGGGCCTGATGGGAGGTGATTGGATCATGGGGGTGGTTTTTCGTGATTTAACATCATCCCCCCTTGGTACTGTCCTCTTGACGGTCAGTTCTCATGGGATCTGGTTGTTTAGAAGTGTGTAGCACACTCCCCCTCTCTCTCTTGCTCCTGCTCCACTATGTAAGACGTGCCTGCTTCTCCTTCACCTTCCACTATGATTGTAAGTTTCCTGAGGGCTCCCCAGAAGCAGAAGCAGCTATGCTTCCTATACAGCTTATAGAACCATGAGCCAATTAAACCTTTTTTCTTTATAAATTACCCAAGCTCAGGTGTCTCCTTATAGCAGTGTGAGAACAAACTAATACATCTTGAAACTGGACTGTTTGACATTTAAGGTTTGGAAATGTTTTCTATTTTTTTGTTTGTACAATAAAGGACATAATAAGAGTAGTGTCCATGACTCATTAAAAATGCGATTCTGACTGGCTCAACGCCATGAGCTCTATGCTTCCTTATATTTTCATGTAACTGTTCTCTCACAATGCTGCTCTTTCTCACGATTCTACAATATTAATCTCATAAAAGCTGTGCTGCCTAACATGGTAGTCACAGATCACACATGGCTATTGAAATTTAAGTCAGTTAAATGTGAAAAGTCACTTCTTCTAGCCAAATCTGAAGAGCTCAATAGCTATATGCAGCAAGATACTAAACTGTATTGGGTAGCACAGATAAAGAAATTTCTATTATTGGAGAATGTTCTTTTTTTTTGGGACGGAGTCTCGCTCTGTCGCCCAGGCTGGAGTACAGTGGCGTAATCTCAGCTCACTGCAAGCTCCGCCTCCTGGGTTCACGCCATTCTCCTGCCTCAGCCTCCGGAGTAGCTGGGACTACAGGCACCTGCCACCGTGCCTGGCTAATTTTTTGTATTTTTAGTAGAGACGGGGTTTCACCGTGGTCTCGATCTCCTGACCTCGTGATCCACCCGCCTCGGCCTCCCAAAATGCTGGGATTACAGGCGTGAGCCCCCACACCCGGCCTATTGGAGAATGTTCTATTGGACAGCACTGTACAATGGATTTAGAAACGAAGACAGACCCACTTACTTTCTTCTTTTAAACCACCCATACTAAAATCAAGACTCCCAGCCACAACAGGTACCATTACATGTCATGTGCCATGCACTGAACTAAGCCCTTAGTGTATATTATCTCATCAAATCTTTGTAATAAGCTCATGTTATTATTAAGATTTATTTAGAACTTCAAGCTCACATAGTAAGAGGCAAATTTGAACTTTGAACCCAGGTCTTTCTGGCTCCAAATCCTAAGCTCTTCCACAGTCAGCTATACCAACACCTCCTCCTTCTCCTCCTCCTCCTCCTCCCCCACTAACTCTGATGTAGGCCTGGCCAGGCAATCAGGGATAACGCCAAAGCTAAATGCCATGCTGTACCCTGCCAAAAGCAAGGGCAGAGCTGGGCACGAGTAGGCAGCTTGAATCATCTTGGTGGGGGTAATTCAGTCCCATCTAATTTTGGGACAAAACGAAAGCTGTGTTCTTCATAACAAATGACTGAGACTTTTCACAAACTGGATAATTTTCCACTGGAAATACCCAAATAAGAGTAATCACTAGTAGATCTGTTAAGATTGGTGAGTAAAATTTGACATTAACCAAAAGAACTGAATGCGTTGGCTTATTATTATTATTCTCTTCATTCTTTTCTTTCTGAAAGTGCTGATTTCATTCCACATATCCCATGTGCCAGCTATTATTACATTTCTGCGTTTCAAAAATTTTCTCTGGGCCAACTCGGAGAAGGCTGGCTCCTGCCCCTCATTCAAAGCAAACAGCCCATATGTCTCCCTAAATGTTGAGCTTTTACTTTGAAGCTTAAATTTAGTCTTGTTTTTTAATGTAAACAAATCTGCAGATTAGATGGCAGAAATGTGTGTCTCTAGGAGACAGCCTATAGCGTTTCTTTGGCTCGTTGTGAAAACTCCATGTTTTGCATCGATCATGGATTTCTTACTACAGTCTTTCTATTCTTCCTTCCCTTTTTCTTTCCTTTTTCCTTCACATGTGCTATGGTTTGGATATAGTTTGTTCTCACCAAAAGTGATGTTGACATTTGATTCCCAATGGGGTAGTGTTGGGAGGTGAGGCCTAGCAGGAGGTGTTTGGGTCATGGGAGCAGATGCCTTATGAATACCTTGGTGCTGTTACTGCAGTAGACAGTGAGATCTCATTCTGGGAAGGCTGGATCAGGAAAGGGATTCATTCCTACAAGAGTGCATTGGTGTCAAGCCAGGACACCCCTTGGATTTTGCCCCTTGGCGCATTTCCGCTTCCCCTTTGACCTTCCACCATGTTGTGATGCAGCACGAAAGCCCTCACCAGCAGCTGAGCAGATGCCAGCTCTCTGTGTAAATCATCCAGTCTCAAGTAATCTCTTACAGTAACACAAAGCAGACTAAGACAACACGGTTCCCTGAAACTTAGCTTCTCAGTTGTCTCCATTAGCACTTTTTTAATAGGTCATAACTTGGCCAGAGTCAGTAAATCCAACTTGGAACAAGTAAGACTGAGGATTTTCCCCAAAATGAGTTTTCATAGAAATTATGGAAGCCCATGAAAGAAAATTTCCTTGGAATTAAACAAAAATGGCATACAATTGTCAGGATCTAATTCAGCCTCATCAAACTTCATCTAAAAGCAACAGTGCTGGATGGCAGAATGGAGAACTGTGTAACCTCCCTCCTAGGACCATGATTCTCTTGAACCTGAATATGTTATTTCAGATCCAATCATTAGACCATTTATTAAATATCCATCTGGCATATTAGACACACTGGGTAATTAGCAGTGATGAGTAAGAATACAAGAGCAGACCAATTATAAAACCTCCTCCTGTTAGTCATATAGTTACCAATTATCACACACAAGCCAAATCCTGTCCATAGTCAACATTTTTTTAAAAAAATCTATCAACAAGGCAAGCTTTTAAGTTCATGATGTCAGGATTGTGCTGAACTGCACACATCAGAACGGAAATTCATTAGGTCAACAGATAGAGTGAATAATACAAGATAATAGGATTCAGAAGAGTCAGAACCAAAAAAGCTGGGACCTGAGAGAACCATGTGGCCAAAGCTGAATGTCAAGATTTCATGACTTGGGCAAAATTGTTCCTAAGCTTAATATTGTTGCTTTGAGGGGTCTGTAAGCTTTAAGGGTCATGAACCATGTCTACTTTTACTGTCCCTCATATCTTTAGCACCAAAGAGTCCCCAGCTAATTGTACATATTCAATAAGCATTTTATAAACTAGTGACTAAACAAATAATGAATAAAGTGAAATTTGTCTTTTTGACCAACTTTTCTATCTTTTGTCACAAGTACTATCTCTCTTGGTCAAATTCTTGAAATACCTTGCCGACTATGATAAGCAATGGCCTGTTACTCAAACCTTCCTGATTTTTTTGGTTGTTCTATTCTTCATCAAACCTCAATTACCTTAGAACCCTTTCTCTCAGAGCCAGTTCATTACGTGAACTCATTTATGCTGGTTAATGAACGCAAATGAGTGGACCTATTCCTTATAATAAGTTTCCATTTTAACATTTTAACATCATGGTTAGGAGTGAGGACTTTGGGGTCAGACCTGGATTGGAATCTGCCACTTAGTAACTAAGACCTGGAGCAAGTTACTTAGACTGTTAGTTTCCTCATCTGTAAATAAGGGATATAAATAGTTCAATACCTATTTCATTGTGTGGTTATGAGCATTAAAAGCAGTCTCCACATAGAATGCTTAGCACTTAGCTCACAGTAAATCATCAGTTCTCAGAGTGTCTTCCCACACTCCAGCATTACCATCACTAGTTAGTTATGTGTTAGAAATGCAGATTCTCAGCTCCACCCTAGCTTTTGAATCAGAAACTCTGGGGGTGAGGTCCATTAATCTGTGTTTTAATGAGGTTTCCAGGTGATTCTGATGTAAGCTAAAGTTTGAGAACCACTGTAGTAAATGTTAGCTGTAATAATAATAATAATAAATTATAGCTAGCATTTATATTATAATAATGTGTTGATATTGTTACTAATTTGACAGAGACCATCTAGAATACTACTTTAATTGAGTTGTGTTCCATCCAAGTTCTGGGAAGTCTGGGGGTTCATGGAGATATATGGGAGGCCACTGCAAAATGAGGAGGGGCAAATCACAAAGAGAGATCTAGGTTTTCCCCAGCCCTGCTTTGACTAGTGAGCTCAGCTTTATCAGTTTTATATACTTCCATTCCATTCCATGTTAAGTTTGCTTGACAAAAGAGTTCTGCTCTGAGATAAATCTTAAAAATCACTGCCTTGCCCAAAGTGCCAATGGGAATTGGACTGGACTATGAGAGGGAAACAGGGGACCAGAAGATTTTCCTGGGCTGCTCCCCAAAAACGATGATTAACGGCAGCCCTGCACTCAGATCCAAACTCCACAAACAGTCTCTGGGAACTGTGCTGGGCACGGTGCTTTTGGTCAGACATCATATTATTCAGTCCTTACAAGGTGTTACTTTCCCTTCTTTTCAGATGAGAAAATGAAAGTGAAAAGAAGTTAAGTAACTTGTCCAAGGTCACACAGCTAGTGGAGCTGGGACTAGAGACAGATCACATGATTCTGAGATTTGTTCTCATTCTCCAGGAATGGCTGCTGGTCATTCTGAGTGGCTAACAACACCCCCAGGGAAATCAATCCTAGGGTGCTGGACAGACTCTGCAGGGATGTCAGATCCTACTTTTGGACTAACGGAGAGCAGGCAGCTGGCTTTTCCTCCACAATTTGCTCAGCACCAAGGCCTGGGACGATTTACTGGTTCCTTACAAAGTGAGTCATGGTCACAAAGAATTAGAAAGTCCTCAAATTTTGGAGTTCAGAGGGGCTTTTCTCTATTGGCAAGTCAGTCAGGCTAGGAAGATGGTCTCAATACACTAGATGTGTAGGAGTAGGGAGCTAAGAGTACAAGAATCTGAATGCCAACCCTGTAGCCATGCCAACCTATAACCAGATTTATTGCACGGTTTTAGGCAAGTCAAGTTTAGTCCTTTACACCTTGGTCAAAGGCCTAAGTAAATGGTCAAACCTTTCACTTGCCATCCTAGGTGAACTTTGTTTTTTTGTGGGTTTTTTTTTTTTTTTTAGAGTTAGAGTCCTGCTCTGTTGCCCAGGCTGGAGCAGTCATATGATCATAGCTCACTGCATCATTGAACTCCTGGGCTCAAGCGATTTCCCCCCACCTCAGCCTCCTGGCTAGCTAGGACTACAGGTACAACTGCCATGTCTGGATAATTTTTCATATTTTTTTGGTAGAGACGGAGCCTTGCTTTGTTGCCCAGTCTGATCTTGAACTCCTGGACTCAAGCGATCCTCCCACCTCTGCCTCCCAAAGTGCTGGGATTAGAGGCATGAGCCACTATGCCTGGCCCCAAGGTGAACTTTAAAACCAAATTAAATAAAATTGAGAGATCTTTAAGCTCCTTGGAAAGTTGCACCAGATAAACATTTTTGTCATTAACAGCAGTATTACTTATTCACTTATTAACTCATTGCAGAAATGTTTATTAAGCACTTACCATGTGCCAGGCATTGTGCCAGGTATTGGGGATATAAGGATGAACAAGACAGTTGTGGTTTTAGCCTTCTAAGAGCCTATGATTTGGTGGGAGTGGGAATCTTCGGGAATGGTCTGTCCTGTGCTGATTACCCAGAAGTGCTATTAAGTATTTATTATGTTTTAGGCACAGTGCTAAGTGCCGCACACAAATTATTATTTCACTTTCTTCTCACACTGATCCTGTGAGGTGGGAAAAATGATGTCCACATTACAGGAAAGGAAACTGGGACTCAGAAAGTTTGAGTAACCTGCCAAAGTAAAGTTCGCTGTTACTAAATGACGAGATCTAATTTTAAAACCATGCTCTTAGCCTCTATGTTATAGGTATTTATGTACATATATACCCATGTATAAGGAATATGTTTTTCAGTGCTTTAGAAGGATATAGATGGCCTTTAGTAAGTTTTCAATACATATTAATTAAATCAATATACAATTTGGGGTCGAGCTAGAGATAGAAAGTCCCTGTTGAGGAGATGAATCGGGGTGGTCCTGGGAACTGGAGTAACTCTTCTGAGGAGCACTGAAAAGAAAATCTACTCAGTAGCAGCCTGAGAAACAGCCTTGGGAGGAGAGGGGTGCCCGAGACTGAAGCTGGGTTGCCAAGAAGCCACAGCACTGGAATCATCCCTGCCAGAAGTTTTCAGGGAGCAGTGGTGGCAGAGATGGGGCAAGAAGGCTGACACCTGCCATCTTTCCCAGCTGTCACTGCAGGGCACTTTGTTGATCACGGACTGGGCTGTTTCCACTCAAAGGACTTGGGAGAAGGCAACTCACAGAAAAGGCTAATGAGGTGGTGGCTGGCTCTCTCCTGCTCCTCTGGCCCACCTCCTTCCCTGCAGTGGCAGTGTTACGTATATGGCCAGTTTGCTGGTCTGGGTAGAGAGAGATGATTTACCTGTGGTTTGTGGGGTGCAGGACTGGTTTGAAAGGTGACAGGCATTTTTATCAGCTGCTTTTATAGACAGAACACCATTTGTTCCTCCGTTTATCACTTCAGCTTCTCAGCTTTAAATTGCATTCTGTTTTGGAAAGCCATGCTAATTTGCAAGTCCCATTTTTCTATTGTTAAAACCAGATTACTCAACATCCCTGGCTAAAAGAGTACTTAGTAGAGTCACATGAAGAAAGAACTATCATTGTTCCCTTTTTGTTCAGGCCACAGCAGAGCACAATCATGGAGGATCCAGGATTGCATAGAAGGAAGCAGCCAAGCATTGGAAGTTGACATGCCTGTGCCCAAATCCCAGGTGTTATGTCCTGTGTGGGCTGACACTAGGATAGCCTGTGATCTGCTCCTTGTATTCACACCCTGTGTAGTGGGGGTGCCTCCTCTTAAGTGTGGGCTGGTCTAGCAACTTGCTTACAACCAAAGGTGACGGGGTGTCACTTCTGAGGTTAGGTTTCAAGAGATTGTAGCCTCCCTTACTAGAAGATTCTCTATTGCCTTCTCGGGTCACACACATTGATAAAGTAAGCAGGCCCATGTGGCAAGGAACTGACAGTGACCTCCAGCCAACAGCTGGCAGGAACTGAGGCCCTTGGTCTAACTGCTCAGATGGAACTGAATTCTATCAACAACTGTGGAATGCCTTAGAGGCAGATCCTTGCCCAGCTGAGCTTCCAGATGAGCCCCCAGCCCTAGCTGACACCTGGATTGCAGCCTCATGAGAGACCCTGAAGCAGAGGATTCTGCGGAGACACACCCACATTCCTGAGGCACAGAAACTGTGAGATAATAAATGTGTTTTTGTTGTTGTTGTTGTATTTTCTTTTTCTTACCCTGTTGCCCAGGCTGTAGTGCAGTGGCAATCATAGCTCACTGCAGCCTCAAGCTCCTAGGCTCAAGCCTCAGCCTCCAGAGTAGCTGGGACTATAGGCGTATGCCCGGCTAATTTTTAAAAATTTTTTGTAGAGATGGGGTGTTGCTATAGCTCAGGCTGGTCTTGAACTCCTAGCCTCAAGTGATCTTCCTGCCCTGGCCTCCCAAACTGTCAGGATTACAGGCATGAGATACATTACTCAGCCCCAATATGGGCTGTTTTAAGTTGCTAAGTTTATGGTAGTTTGCTAGACTCTAGCGGAAGATAAGACACTTCCCACCACACAACGCTCAGTTTTCTCATCTGTCAAGGGGGCAGGATAATAGTAAAAGTGATGTTAATAATATATCTGCCTCTTGGGAATTAAATGAGCAACTGTGTGAAAAACTGTACACATGCTGGAGTGGTCCTAGGTTGGAGCTTGAAGAATAGAGTGAGGGATGGGTGGAGTTGCTCAGGAGTTGGCAGGGCTTCTCTGCAGCCATGAAGCTTACAGAAGGGGGATTCAGACAGGATGTCAAGGAAAGGCGAAGTTGGGAAACCCAGAGACCACCAAAGGAGTTCAGCCAGACCAAGCTGGACATTCAAAGGAAAAGCAGGGAGCAGTGCTAAGAATAAGACACAAGGAGTTTTTTATAGGTGCCAGTGATACCAGTGTGTAGGAAGAATCAATTAGGACCCTATAGTTGTTTAGATTCATAGCAGAAATTGATTTGTGTTAAAGACATTGGAATCCAGGGCTTGGGTGCCCACACACTTGGCTCTGGGCCCCACCCTATCTTATTAATGGGACTCTCCTCCTCATGCCCATATATCCTAGGGGACTTGTCTTCAAATGTGATTCTCCAACCCGGATCTCCTTTCCAAACTGCAAACTCTTCTATCCATCTACCTGCTCAGCATCTCCAGTTAAGATTTTAATGGGCGCCTGACATTTAACACGTCCAAATCTGAATGCCTGGTATTTCCTGTGCACTCTGCTCCAGCTGCAGCCTTCCCCAATTCAGTCTAGTTCTGACGGCTTTACAAGAAACTGGGATGATAGAGGACAACAATAACCTTACAGTGTATATTGTAAAAAATGCAAAAATACAGATGTAAGTATATAGAGTATAGATGGTCTTACAATAGTTCAACTTATGATTTTTTTGACTTTAAAATGGTGCGAAAGCAATCCACGTCTCTGAATTCTGAATTTTGATCTTTTCCCGGGCTAGTGCTATGTGGTAAGATTTCAGCTGCCAAGTCAGCCACGCGATCATGAGGGTAAACAAGTGACACCTTACAGTGTGCTGTATTCAATAAATTACATGAGCTATTCAGCACTTTATTATAAAATAGCCTTTGTGTGAGATGATGTTGCCCAGCAGTAGGTTAATGCAAGTGTTCTGAGCATGTTTAAGGTAGGCTGGGCTAAGCTATGATGTTTGGCAGGTTGGTTAAATGCATTGTGACTTATGACATTTTTGCTTACGAAGTTGAGGGGCATCTGCATATGGAGTAAAAAATGAGTCTCCCTCCCTCCGTCTGTCCTCACCCAGAGGTAACCACTGTGCACAGTGGAAAGTGCAGCCTCCTGGACCTTTTCCATGGCCTTACTTAGAAAAATGAAAATATACATTTTTTAATATAATGTGATTGGCCTACATGTATTGTTCCCCTGATATACAGATTACCACGTATATTGGAATTGTTCCCATCTCAGAACCTGTAGCTCTACCTGCTATTACATGCTCATGACTTGGGTTTTCTGCTATTCTTTCCTTTTTCTTTTTTTGTCCTTTTATTTAAGATTACAAGCAATGTTACCCTGACCACTATATCCATAACATGCAATTATTTCTCCAGGACAGATTTTGAGAAGTGGGATCGTGAAGTCAAAGGGTTTGCACATAAAATCTTTATAGAGACTGAGAAATGATCTTTTAATGTGGCCGAGCCAATTTACATTCCCACCAATAGTGCATGCCAGTGCTGGGCATTATCAATCTTGTAACATTTGCCAGGAATGAGGCCTTATTTTAATTTGCAGTTCTCTAACAGCTAGAGAGTTTGAACACATTTTCATATATTTATTGGTCATTTGTATTTTTTATTCTATGAATTGCCTCTCTGTGTCCTTGGTTCATTTTCCTATGGGGTTATTTAATCCCAAACTACTAGTGGAAAATCTGAGGACTGGAGAAATTGAATTAACTAGCTCAGAGTCCCACAGCTAGCAAGTGGTGGAGCTGGGACTAAGGCTGGCTCTGTGTTTCTCTACAGTGTACACTCAACCACCAGACTGGTTATTCTGTCTTCTCAGGAATAGCCAGAGTTAACTAATGAATGGAAACCTAAAGGCTGCCTAAGGAAGCTGGTATCACTCACCCACAGAGGGGTAGCCCTTCCTGCATTTACCTGAGACAGCCCAGCTCTATGTTGCAGCTCTCTCGCGGGTTTTGGGTGCCACCAGCTAGGCCTCGGGAAATGGGAGGATTCCAGGGGAGGCTGGGTCTGCAAGAAGGAAAGGCCTCCCCATCAGACCTCCTGGCCAGCCACTGTGACTGTGCCCTGCCATGGCCTTGGCTGCCCATTCTACTGCCTTTTGTGGTTACATTCCCCTAAAGACTCAGGCAGCCACTGCTAAATTACCACCTATGGCTTGTGGCCATTTCCTTACTAAGCCAACTGGGGCAAGATGGTCCTGGCCTCTTGGTGCAATTCATTTTCCAAAATCCAAACCTAAAACTCCGGACTGCTCCCTGGGTTTGGCAGAGCTCAGCTGTAAACGAGGAGAGGGAAAGTACAGGCAGCTGCTACTGTCAACTCATCTGACATCACACCAGGGCCGCCCTACCATTGTGTGCAACAGAACAATGCCTTCTCTGGCAGAGGAGGCTTGCAGTCTTGCCCCTTGGTGTCTGTCAGGGACTTGGCCGACTTCTCAGCAGGCCAAGTGCTGTGTGTGGCCCAGGAATGCCTTCTCTATAAATAGAAGTCATTTGCTGTGCTTACAATGAGCTGGCAGCCTGAACAGCATCGGCACCATGTTGTACATTCTGCACAGGCCCAGCTGTGGGCGCAATGGTGCAAGATAAATCTGGGAGAGGAGGTGGTGCTGTTGGCAGGCAGCTGTTCAAATCCCGTAGCCTGGGGCCACCACAGACCAGCACTGGCAGCTGCGGCTAGCTTCACGGGGAGTCCAGGCAAGTCAGAGATTTTGTTTGCCTGGCAAGAAAATGAATTTGAATCATCACTCCAGACTCATTGACCCATCTTGGGCACAGATTCTAGTTGTCTGTGCACACGAGTTACAATGACTTGGGCTCCCTGAAGTTAACACACACCCTGCCAGGAGGAAGGACAAGTGGAATCTGGTCCCAGTCAGAACGCAGTCTGCCACCCAGACTCTAGGAAGGTGTCAGAGCTCTATTACAGTTCTCTCAAATCCAAATTCCCATTCCCATCTTTCAGAATAGCAAGGAAATGCCAATTTTCTATGGGGTTTGAAGCAGAAGGGTCAAGTCTATGGTTAGGGTGAACATACGTGGTCACCAAGGCCTGCCTGAACAGTCACCAGGGAGAAGGGCAGGCCTGCCAGTCAGTAGAGGGAGAATGTGTCACAGCAGTAATGAGAAGGGAGGTACAAACCCAGAAGTAGGAAAGGAACACCAATTAGAATGAAGTAACTGGAAAAGGAAGGCAGATGGAAGCGAGAAACAAATAGGGTTTTGTATTAGTCAGTTCTCACTGCTATGAAGAAATACCTGAGACTGGGTAATGTATGAAGAAAAGAGATTTAATTGGCTCACAGTTCTACATTACTGGGGAGGCCTCAGGAAACTTACAATCATGGCAGAAGGCAAAGAAAGGCAGGCACCTTCTTCACAGGGCAGCAGGACGGAGTGAGTGCCAGGAGTGGAAATGCCAGATGCTTATAAAACCATCGGATCTCATGAGACTCACTTATCATGAGAACTGCACAGGGGAAGCCGCCCCCATGATCCAATTACCTCCCCCTGGTCTCGCCCTTGGCACTTAAGGATTATGGGGGTTATGGGAATTACAATTCAAGATGAAATTTTGGGTGGGGGACACAGCCAGACTATATCAGGTTCTGAAGGCACAGAGTCTCAAAGGCCAGCTGTGCCAACTACTTCCATAGAGTCAGTGGCCCAGCACTGGTGGACCGGCCCCAGGAGGTCTTCAGGAACCTGCCCTACTCCTTTGGGGATCACGAAACTGTGGTGCCTGATGGCAGATGATGAGGATTCATCAAAGATTCTTAGATAGTGTTTGAAAAGAAGCCTCATCATTCCAGGCTTCCGGTGACTCTGAGAGCAGTGAGCAGGAGCCTGGATGTCCACAGTTCTAGATGTGAAAACCTAGGTGACTTCATTAAAGAAACGCCACCCCAAGCTCCCACCTCTGCCTGGGAGGCACATGGAGCATTTTTCTGCCCCTAGGCCATCCCGCTGGAATGGAGCAGTTTCTGAATCTTCCCAGAGATGGTGCAGAGGCAGGCAGCCTTGGAAAAGCTACACCAGTGACCTGAAAGTGCTCTTGTGCCCGGGGCAGCCTCTACCTTAGGTTGGAAAGCAGGTGGGGACACAGCACATGTTCTTGCCTTCCCACTAGAATATGTCTAGGGCTGGGTCTCCTTCATGACTTTCCAATTGGCTGATGACACTTTCTGGATGGTCATCTAGGGATCATGGGGTGGGGGCACAGAGACTTGTACCATCCACTCCCTCCAGTTCCTACTCCCTGATATGCCTGAGAATCTCAGATTACCAACGACATGCCCAACTGTTGGAGACCTGAGGTCCAGGGAAGGGGCATAGGAGCTTGCATCTCAGGTGCTCTGACTTCCAGCACCTGCCACTCAACACGTGAATGAGAGTGCACTGCTCTGAGAGTGAAGCAGCCTTCCCATGCCCCCCAGAGAAAGAGTAACACTGCCTTTCATCTCCCCATGACCCATTCATTCGACAAAGGTTTCCAGAAGGCCAGGACTGTGCTAAACACTGTGGATTCTGTGAAGAACAGGACAAACACAGCTTTGCCTTCATAAGGTTTATGATCCAGTGGATGGACTGGCAAGAAACAAGTAAACAAAGAAATGAGTACAGAATGACCTATTCAGATAATGACGTCTGCCTTCTTCTGAAGTGTAATCCTCAACTGGCCAACCTGATGGCATAATTACATTGTGCGAGCGCAGCGAATTTCTGGGAGTCCTCTGATTCAGTCTAGGCTCACTGTTCCCTTTGCAATACTTTCATCTCCTTCCTGTTGGGACCAATAGATGTACCAAGGGTAGTGTCGTCATTTTTCTATGCAATCAAGCATGCTGCCAAATACAACTTGGCCTCTGCTCATTCGTGCCCCCTAAATGTCACAGAAGTAATGTGACATCCTATGATGAGAGACCATGCTTCGGAGTCAGGCACAACTAGCTGCCCCCAGCTCTGTCACCATGTGAGCTTAGAAGGGAGACTTTTTTTTCCCAAGTTTTGAGATGTTAATGGAGATCACTGTGGCATCTGTACAAGGATTTTATCTTTATATAATGAGATGTGTTAGGATCATGAAGGAATTTTGCCCAGCTCCTGGCACCCAGTCACATTGTGATCAATCTTGGCTCCCTGTAGACATGGTGAATGACATGGTGAAGCTGGAGGCTGGCTTAACCCAGGGTTTCTTAAAGTGTGGTCCATGAACCACCTACATGAGGACCGCCTGACATATTTGTAAACTGTAAACCTGCAGCTTCCTGTGTCCAGCAGACCCCTGGAGTGCAGCCCAAGATTCTGCATGTTTCACAGCACAGCCCCTGCTCCAGCCCCACCACCAGGTGATTCTTAGGAGCCTTAAAGTTTGAGACTTGCTGGCCTTGATTGGTGGGCCAGGCTTTTGTTACCCTAAGGGTCAAGAAATCACTTTTTAATGGTCAACTCTAAGCAAATGAGTTTTCACAGGTGTAGAAAGTCACCTGACCCACAGCCTCCTCACCAAAGTACTTCCTGTGTGGGAAGGGAGACTTTCAGGACTTTAGCATTCCTCTGCCCTGGCTAAATCCCCTCCACTCAGCACCTAGGGCCACCCAAAGGAATTACCCACCCTATTTCAGGGGGATGGCAAGACCCAGCTAATGCTGTTTCCGGACATATTGGTATATCAGGAGGGTGGATCTGCCAGGAGCTTGCTTATAGGAGGACCCAAGGAGCCTCAGTGGGCAGAGCTCGTCCTAAGGCAAACATGCCAACCTCACAAACTGGGTTCATGGGTGACAACGGCAAGGCTGGATGAAAAGGAGATTCTGGCTCTGTTACTCAGAGCAATGTCCAACTGTTTGGACTCATGCCCCTTCGGTGAGTGGCTGGAATAAAAGATGAATAAAAATGGAGAGAGCTGTCACTGGGGCATCACTCATTGCTCATTGGTGTGGCACTCTCTGTGGTCACTAGCAACAGCATCCTGGACCACACACCTAGGTCCCCACTGCCTCGTGCTGGCAGCCTCAGGGTAAACACTGGTGGGCAGTGGCAGGAAAGTGGGCTCCTCTGGTGGGTGACCTTGTGCTCCTCTGCGGGCTCTGGCAAACCCACTGCCATTATGGGGTTCTGCTGCATCAGAAGAGAGGCTGTGCATTAAAGCCAGGGAGAACACCGGGTGCCATAGCAGATGAACTTGGGAAGCACACGAGTCAGCCCCCGAGGACCACCTCCCGGAATATTTGAGAGGAATATGAGAAGGGCTGGGAATCCCCAAAGTACACATTAGAGTCACAGAAATGTGAATTTGTGAGTTGATGTGACTCTCTTCTTACCCCCAGGCTGGTGTGGTTTCCGGAAGATGGATGATATCAGCAAATGTTCTGAGGTTGGGAAACAGGATTAGTCACCCGGCCCAAGAGGATGAATTCCCTAGTTTCTGTCTCCTTGGTGACATCACTGCTCCAAAGCGTAGCATAAGATGGTGCCAGATGAAAAGTTCTATTTCTAGAGGTCTCATAAAAGTGCCATTATTTTGTTGATGGAGTAAGAGGCCAAGGTCACTGTATTTCCCAGCAGCTGCCCTGCTCCATTCCACATATGGAATGCTCGTCCTCAGCAGTGGGCAGGCAGGACTGTCCTCCAGGGAGACAAACTCCTAGCAGCAAGCAGCATACCCGGCTCAGTGTTTTACTTCTATCAAAATCCTATCTGTAGTCACCAACACTAGCTTTCAGATTGAATTTTTCAAGAGCATGTGGCCAATTGTGTCTGTGTTCTTCCACAGTTTAGGGGTATGGGGTCAGATTAGGGTTTGAAAAGCACCCCAGGGAATATTCTTTCATGTGCTAAGCAAAGGCTTGGCCACAGTTCTGAAGAGCCGAAACCCTGCGAATGGATTTGATGAGTTCATTAGCATCGAGCGAGATGACAGTTTTAGCTTGCTTCTGAATGACAGGTTTTTTTCAAAAGCTTGCGAGGTGAACATGGAGAAGATGCTTCCCACCCACCATGGGGGCACTGGTTTGTGCTTCCAGAATCAAATCACTATCTCACTTAGCCTTGCTTGTAACCAATTACGGGAGCTATTTGGGAGCTGGCCAGGGTCAGAAACAGAGTCTTTGAAGGAAGGGGTAATCAAGAGAGATCAGGATAACTTTAGGTCTACCACGAAGCACAACCCACTCCTCAGCCAAACCACGTTTTAGCCTGGGGATATGAGATAGGCAGAAGGGTGGCAGATGATGGGAGAAAGCAGATTGGATCATGGCCCTTGTGAGGGTTTTGGTCAACTTTCCATATACAGGACCAAAAGTAAGCGTGGCAAAAAATGGCTAAGCCATCTTCCACCGAGAAAACTTGGCCAGGTGAGCAACGTATGCTTCTACCCAAGTAAACTGGTTGGCCCAAGGCCCCTGGAGTGAAATCTCCGCAAAACACCAAAGAAACAATCCATTTGCGTTGAGATGACTTCATTCATCCCTTTCCCTTTTTTGACTCCCTCTTCCTCCTCTCCCCACACATCATCCTAACAGGAGGAAGGAAGAGGACTGCTTAAGTATCCAGGGTTCTCTCCAGCCAGAGCTGCCACGGAAAGCCAGCTGGCAAACAGTATGGGCTAAACAAGAGTCATTTTTCAGACAGGGACTTTTCTCTGAGTACAGTTTGAAAACTAAGGCCACTTGGAAATATGAAGGGCATGTTTTGTATTTCCCAGAATGTGTGTATGGGGATGGTATCTCATTCTTCTTCCCTTAGAATGCTTTCTGTGCTGCTTCCTCCTACAGGAAGGTCCTTCTGTGGGTCTTGGTTTTCCTCCTGTGCGCTGGCAGAGAGAGGATGGTGGTGCAGCCAACACACGTTTGTGACTTAAGACCATGGTGATTTTGTAGCATCCTGGGTATTTCACATCCATGCAGTAGGAACGGAGGCTCCGCCCTGGGCGCTGCTGCTTAGGTCTCCTTTTCTGGAGAGGGATGAAGACCTTGGCGAGAGGCATGTTCTTGTGGGGAGGTCATCGCTGCTGGGAAGGAGAGGACATGCTTGTTGTCTAGTAAAGGCCTTGATGACACCCCATATTAAATTCAGGGAATGAACCTCTTTATTACAAAGTGCTCCACATCAGGCTTGGTGGGAGAGGAGAGGAGGAGGGGAGCGTGGGGTCTGGTGGGACAGACAGACCCAGGCCAGCTCTCCCAGATGCATCTGAGTAGGTGAAAGCATCCACTCACAGTGAGACTTGAGGGGGGACTGTACATTTCATGTCTTTTCCCATTACTGGATTTAGATTTCTGACTTTCAGGAATACTGAAGTCAGAAATTTTTAAATTCTGATTTTCCAGATCCATTCCAAAGTTGATTCTGCACAACAGTTTGTATTTTTTTTTAGCCCCTCATAGCCCCAGGCTCAAAATGCCCCCTAACATTCCTGAGTAGAAGAAACTAAACATCTAAATGACTAAAGTCATGCAGGAAGGCACGCATCAGATCCAGAAACCCAACATGCATTTATCACATGACATTGCCTCCTCCTCTTTCCAAACCTGTGCAGCTCTTTGCTCCTTAGAGTATTTTTGTATTTCCAAAGGTTTGTTTTTGACTCATCTTTCCTGCATTCCTTCCTCTCATCTGTGCATCATTTGGAAAACACAAAAGTGCTGCTCCTGAGGTTTAGCCCTCTCCCTGTAGCCACTCACCAGCAAGCCCACTCTCCCATGGCAGGACCTGGAGCCTGTCATTTGGGAACTATGTGATAGTACTCAGAATCTTAGAAGCAAGAACAGCAGATTTGGGGTGCTTGCATTTCTTATGGGATACTGATCTGGCCAGCTTTTCTTTCCCAGAGGAATGGAGAAAATGGTGGCAGAGATGATCCGAACAAGCCGATGAGCTCAAAAGTGAATTGTTTGCCTTTGAAATGGGGTCTCAGATTTGCACTCATTCCTTCTGCACAATAGCACGACAGTCATCCAGCAGTGGCGGTGGTATTGAGGGTGTGTGCGCGTGCTGCCTCTGCGTGGAGCAGGAAGGCAGGCTAGAAATGTGTTTGGATGGCTGAGGGGTAGGGCCGCAGACTGGAATCCTTGGTGTGGGACGGTGACTCAATGGCATGTTACCACACATCAGCAGATGAAGAGAGCTTTCTTCTTGCTCCCAGGCTTCCTCTTGACTAGAGAATGCATTTCTGCTGCTGGTTGCTTCAAGGTAAGTCTGAGTAAAAGCCCCTTCGCTATGAGGAGGGAGACACTTAGAGGAGTCCGTAACACCCTTGTAAAGGGCTCCTCAAGGAACAAGATCTAGAAAGAAGGGTACAGAAAGGAAAGCCAAATGGTTGTTTCCCCAGCCCTGCCCCCATCTGAGGATCCTCTTATTTTATAAACTTGTTGCCCCGGTTCTTCCAGTCACTTTCAAAAATCTTTGTAAGTATGTGGATACCAGAAAAAAATGTGTCTGCTATTATCCTAAACCACCCTGCACGGCCAACCTGACCACAGGCAAGGCAAACAGCTAGGGAAACGCTCTCTTCACTCCATCTGTTCTCAGGCAACCACGGATATTAGCAACATGCACTGCGTGAAGTATACCAGCAGGCAGGGCCTCTGTGCTGTGGGGTGAAAAAAAATCAGAGATTTCAGTAAACGTAAGACCAACACCCATGACATTCGTTATTCAGCAGAACAGTTGAGTTCTGAAACCAAACTGCCTGGGTCCAAATCCCAGCTCTGGCACTTATTAGCTGTGTGATCTTGTGAGAGTTACTTAGATTCTCTGTGCCTCAGTTTCCTCATCTGTAAAAAGAGAATATCAACCATAATATCTACCTTATAGGACTGTTGGAAGGATTAGTTAAAAGAAACTTAGTACAGTGTGTGGTACTTAGCAAGGACTACATAAAAGTTTGTTACAAAAAAATTTTTGTATGTAATAGCACACACAGGTGGGGCATATTTACTCAGCACTGTTGGCTTCATGACAAAAACAATTGAAAAGTCATCAGACTGTTCTATACTTGCAAAGAATATAGTCCACACTCACGGGGATCCAAACCCAGCATTTTGAAATCTAATGGTCCTAGTGAAACCACTGTTATGCCACTAAGTGCTAAGATGTTAAGACTGGGCTTCCATCGTGCCAGTGACATATTTGTCGTCCTTTCCACCAATGTATCTTCTCAGTGAGTGAAAGAACCTCAGGGTCCAAGGCTCATCTAATCACCCAGCAAAGAATAATTGTCAATACTATTTGTGTTGTGGGTCAAGCCTTCCTTAGTAGACAGGAATAGTAAACCCTGAACAGAAGGGGCAAGGGAAAGAGAAGGGAGGAAAGCCTTTGTATTGTTTCCCCTTCCTGTTCCTTATCGGGCCAAAATGAAACCCCGGGGCAAAGCCGGGAGCCTCTGTGGCCTCCCAAGGCTGCCTGTGGTTTTGGACTTGAATTCCGGTGGTCTGTGAAGCCTGTGGCCATCACTGCACAGTGCTCTTGGGTCTTGTACTTTGGGGATCCACAGATATGTCTGCAAGTTTTTAGGGGCTCCCAACTATCTCAGTTCTGGCCAGACCTCCTGAAGATGCTTAAATCCTCCCCTAGCCCACCCCTGACCTGTGCAGGCTTCAGGGAGCCAGATATGGATTCTAGGTAGAAACCTGTGTTCCCTGATGTTCCACTGGAAATTGCAGAGTTTAACAGGCTACGGGCTAACAAATATTTTGAAAGGCCTTGGAACACCCAGCATCCTCCCACCTTGCTCCAAGCAAAATGCAACGTGCCTTCCATCTCATCTTCGGCATTTCCCCAGCCCTTCTCAGCATGAGCTAAATGCCACACTTCATCGACCAGTCAATAAGTCATGTTTATCGAACAGTGTGTGATGCAGGGGTGTGGGAGCTGCAGAGAAAGATGGGTGAGCAGGGAAAAAAACAACCCAGTCAAATGTTAGGGTTTATGTATAAAGAAGGCTCTTCCCTTCTCTTTCCTCAGCCTGGACATTCGCCAATCCTCCATTCCCAAAAGCTCCATAAGGAAATGGGCATCATGATTACTCTGAACTCAAAAGCCCTTTCTTTATGTGGTGCTGACCTCTAGAGGCTTCTAATTAAAAAGCATCCCAAAAGGCCAACTTAATTTTACGCTGATTTTTATACCGTACATTGTCGCCATATTTCCCAACAAAATAAGGATAAAATATTTCTGTTATTTTAAATGATCCCTAAAAAAAATGCCTATCTTGTTCCTTGACTGCGTAATTAAAACTTGCCCAGATCATTACAAACGTCATTGTTTACTCCAAACAGGAAAAAAGGAGGGTCAGAGATAGGGAAAGTACTCCAAAGTTTTTTTTGCCTATTGTGGTCCTAAGAGGAAAGCACAGTGCCAGCTTTTTCAGGATGCATTTCTTGAGTTTCCAAAGGGCCAAGAGACAGGAATGTTCATTCACTCTGATTTGGCAGGGCACGGCGCAAAACCACCCTGACAGACACTCAGGTACACGGACAGCAAGTCCACTTTGTCCAGCCCCGGTGTGGCGTCCAAATGCTGGGTGGTGGGTCTGGTTGTGTTTATTTTGTTGTCCTTCGGCCCACACCTGTACACAAAGAACTCTATGACAATGGAGGATCCCACTTGGCCCAACTTCACTATGGAAACAAGGCTCATTTCTAACGGGAGTAAGACTTGATCACATCCTTAAGCTAAACACCCCAATTTTATTTTGTTCTAGTTCTGACTCCTTATTACTCTCACGAAGGGAGGGAAGGTGTGGGAAGGCAGGAGAAAACACGCAGGGACATAAGCATTTGGGCTAACACACAGCCACGATATCAGCTGGCGTCTTCAATTCTAAAAGGGATCCTAGGGGAAAGGGCTTCAGAATCCCAGAAGGACAGTTTTGCCAATCGTGGCCACCCCACCCTGGTTTTGTGAGTGTTTCCATCATAACTGTGCTTCATGTCCTCCCTACTGACTCCTGACTGCCCTAGACAAGTCAGGGCTAGTGCCCAAAGGGAACTCGGGGACAATTCTCCCACTCTGTATTTTTACAGATGAGGAAACAAAGCCGGAAGTTGGGGGCGTGGGGAGGGGACATGCCTAGGGCCACAGTCAGCCCAGGAGGAGTCTGGGCTAGAACCTCTTGCCCTCAGCCACTGATTTCAGAATGATTACGCGGGGGAAATGTGGGTATTTTTAACACCAGTCCCTGCACTTAAAGGGGCCAACCTGCGTTTTATAAACTCCATCTGTGAGACGGATACAGTAACTGTAACAAAGGAAGTCCATAAGTAAGGCTTCGCCTGCCCCTGCTGCTGCACCACGAGCAGGGTTGGGACTGCTGACACACAGCTCACCACTTGAGTACAATCTCTAACAGCCACATGGAAAACAAAGGACCACAAACTATCTAACATACACATAAGCCTTTATGCTGTGCCTGTGAAGCCAAGCTCAAATCTAATTGAATCTAATGGGTCTCTCTATGGAGACCCATTCATTTGGAGAAAGAAACTCGCTCTTAATCAAATAATAGAACTTACCATCAACTTCCAGATGAGTTATTTAAATGCCATGTTTAGTGAATAAATAACCGGGAGGAAGGTGGTGGGGACATGGTGTCATGTCATAGAATGACCACAGAATACAGATTTCTAATTAATGCCACAAAGAATTTCTAAGTAGGCTAGAAAAAAATAGGATTCTCAAACACAAAACTAAAGTATTGGTTCAAAGATAGTAGAAAATTACTAACTACCAGTTATAGCATCAGAATAGATATACGAATGCATCACACAGAAATGATTAATCTTTGAACAATGGCAGTGTTTCATGTCACCAGCTCCTCCCTCTCTTCCCACAGCCTCCTCATAAACAGCAACCACACAGCGAGCTGCCGGTCCTTTACTCTTTGCTCTTCATTTATAAGCCACATTAGGTGTCCTTTAGGACCAAACATTGTGGAGGCAGAAAAAAAAAGGCAAACACCACCAGAGTTTGAAAGGCTCTTTAATAGCAAGCGAATGGTAATTACATGGTCGGATGAGGTCCTCACTCTCAGGGGAGGGAAGAGGGAGCAGAGGTGGACAGGGTGCAGTATAGGATTTACACTGTTTGAAGCATCTAACGAAGGGCAACAGTTTTTGGCAACCCAATTCACAGTTTTGTAATTTACAAGAGATTTCTTTGAAAGGAAATAGGAAGGCAAAGAAAGCACACATACCCTACCGGCAACACTTGTTGCCTAAAAAAAAAACCAACCAAAAAACAAAAACCCAACAACTATTCCTTGCTTTTGCTTCTTGTATAGATGACTAAATTTTGCTCTCATGCTCAAATTAAGACTGGATCACGGACAGTGAAGATCTGCCCTAGCATTGAAGATTTACTTCCTCCTCTTCAGAGCTGACATTTGTACCGTGCACTGCTCTTATCTTTATCTGCCCAGGTATCAGAAGAGGCTTAGTAAAAAATGAAACTTGAGAAACAAAACAGAAAAACAGGAAAAGGCAGTTTACAAAGAACAGACTGTCAGCTTTCTCTCTGGTATCAAACAACTTGAATATAGCTCTAAGCAAATTAAAACGTTTATTTTTATGTGGCCTGGCATCTACTTTTAATCGCTTGTGCCTATTCAGCCTTACAGTGCTTTAAATGGGGTTTCTAACGTGAAATGCTCATTGCTACTATATTTTTGTAATCCAGATTTAAATAAAAATATAAAAGACAACATATTATTTAACAATTTGTCGGATGAGCAGAAGCTATAGATATTTTACCATGGACACCCATTGCCATGGACACCACATGCTACCAGCATTCTGGCAGGTTTCAGAATTACTCTCTATAAAATCTAAAAGACTTCAGCTTCTTGTGTCATACCTGTTATCACTAAACTGGGAGAAGTGACTGGGTCTTTATGAAAGAGGATCAGTTTTTAATTCAAAGAAATTTTAGGCTTCTCCGAAGACTGGGTGATCGGCAATGGCATCTCTTTGGAGCTAACACCCACTGCAGGGGAGAGGGGTCTGTGATCGCTTAAGCATTAATTGTGCTCTTTCTACAACCTTGAAGCACAGTGAGGAGGTTGGCCCTGCCCTCTGGCCTGAGGGGGCACTCCTGCTTCCTCCTCGCTGCCAAGGAGACCCAAGTTTGCTTTGTGATTTACCTGCCAGGTGCCTGGAGCCCCTCTCAGATCTGCCTGCACTTGGGAAAGACAGGCTTCTCAGGCTGGCAGCTGGTTTTAATGAAGGAAAGAGCCCCACCAGATAAGCAGGGTCCCTGTTGGTCTCCTTGGCTGGGGGGCACTTTTAAAGTGGCAAAGCCATGCCAACACAAGGCATTGCCTCTCAACATACAGTCAGTTCCTTTGAGGAAAGCAGGCCCCCAGTGAGACAGCCGTGAAAATGAAAACAGTTTTCCTGGGGCTCAGGTGGTAACTGTCAGACCCCAACTCTCCCATTCTCCCTTATTCATCTCCTCCCACCCCAAGTTAAGTCCCGCCTATTCCTTCATGCCTCTCTGTGGGAAATCAGATCTGTTCATACCACAGTTTCCCAACTTGTGAATTTTAACATGCAAAGCCTATTCCTAAAATACAAATTCCAATGACACTTGGGACCACAGCTCCCCTAGGTCCATATACATTGTGCTCTTATGAAACAGAAACAATATTCAGAAATATATTGTGCTAGAGACGGTTTCTGTTTATACATGAAAGATGACAGCAACTATAAAGGAGAGAAGTTTTCATTGAAGTACACTGGAAACCTAATTCTGGCACGAGGACACAAGGAGGACCCCTACATAAGAGACTTTTCACGCTCTGCCTGTGGAAAAACAAATTGCACCATGTGCTACTTTGGGCCTGGGAGACAGGAGTGGACACCTGAGTGCAGGTGAATCCACAGTGGTGACAGGCACTACACAGGGCCTCACCTTCCTCCCTGGCTCCGTACTTCACTCTGATTCCTTGACGTCTGCTCAATATGGTGATCAGGCTGAGGAAACCAGGCAGCCATAAGAACAATGTCTCTAGGACTCACTTAAACCCAGGATTACGGTTTTGTAATGTTATCAAGGCATGATTTTGGATTTCAGAGCTGGCCCAGTGAACAAGCAATCAAACATTCCTCATTCTCTCTCTTTCTCTCTCTCTCACATATACACACACACTCTTTCTTTCTCTCTCACTTTACTTTCACTGCCACTTTCTCTCTACTGGATAACAGGGCAAAAAGTACTGGCACTCATCTTTCACTTTCTTCCAGCTATTCTTCCTACACATCTCCCGCTCTCAGGTAAGTTAAACATACACCACTTCCAAAGCCCCAGTCTGCCACGGCACAAAGAAAAGCCATGTCTCCACAGGCAGAGCATGTATAGCTGAGATAAGTCCTCTGGGGCCTCACCTTTCCCTTTCCTCTAAGGAAGAGAATTTCATCAGCCCCATGAGATCGAGCCCTCAGGGGCTTGGGCACTCACAGACCAACATGTTCTAAGGTAGTGCGGGGGTCAGCATCCTAAAGGCAACACCTTGGCAAGATCCCACATGTATTTTCTTCTCGAATCCCTAAAAGTTTCCTTGACTGTTGCTCCTTATTCACACATACACATAAGGCAGGCATAGAAGGGCAGTGTTTACAGCTGGAAGGGCAAATGCCCCTTGTTCACAGACCAGTTAGACTTGTCAAGGTCACACAATCCTTGGCCGACTTGAACTAGAACCCAGGTGTCTCTCCTGCGTCCAAGGTCGACACTCCTCCCACACCGCTGCCACCTTCTGGTGAGTAAATGTGTAAGTCTGTGAAGGGTCAGGGATGTGTTTCACCATGGAACCATTTCCATAACAGAAACCACAGGCTGCCAGGCTCACTGACTGCAGCTTTGCACCATGCATGGCCCTGCTTAGAGCAGCCACAGCGCAGGAAGAAGTGAGTGTGTGGGCAAGTGTGTGAGCGCGAGAAGGGATGTGTACACATTCAGAAAAAGGAAGTCTTAGAAGAAACAATTCGATCTGCTAATGCTGTTTGGGATTTTGCTATGGAAATTAAGTAACATACAGACATGTTCTCTGTCTCCTACCCTTAGTGCAAAAAAAAGCCCAGAATTCTCATCAGCCCACAGAATGGCCGAGTCTATCTCCACTCAATTTTTATAAACAGAGAACATTAATATGATAATACCAACATGTATTTGGTCAAAGTCTAAACACTTTTTTGATAAAATACATTTTATGTTAACGACCATTCCATTTCCAAACATATGTAAATTTAGATTTTAAGCTTCAATGTATAAAATTTCAGTTTACCTTCCAATGGAGCAAGCTAGTAAAGCTTCCTCATTTCACTTGCAGAAGTCATTCTTGTGGCTTACTGCATTAAAACAGAGGTTACGAAACCCGGGCAACATCTATGTAATATATAGCTCACAATCACCTTTGCTCATGAATGGAGCCAATCAGAACACAGGCAGGGCTGCAAAGGGCAGAATATGCTCACCCCAATGGACGAAACACTAAGTTGTGTTTTACTAATAGGCTACTCAGAAGGAAATTCATTTTACTTGAAATTAACCTTTAGTATGACTTTTCAAGAAAAGAACACAAAGTGGGTACTGAAGCACAGATGGAAATCACTGTACTATTATTTTACCCGATGACTTAAAACTGGAGTACGCTGTTTTACCACGAGCAGCCGAACTCCTCACAGCACCAATCAATTAAACAGAAAATGTCGAGACAATCAGGTTTACACCGACATGCCTGGAAGATATACAAGACTCCCATAAGTTCTGTGGCCTCTGCTGCTACTGCTTGTTTTTAATTCAAAACTTTGACAACCTAACAGGCACATGTGTGACTGTTTAAACGTACCCACTCCAGATGCTAGGTTTAATCTAGTGTTGTAAGGGAGGCATTCCGCATCCTAAGTTAACTAGAACCAGGGATGCAGAAGGGTCCAGGAATAATTCCATGTTAGCATTACAAAGGATGTCCCCAGTAAGTAATTGTTGGCTAAATGATAACAGCAGTATTTCAGTTATTACAGAAGTTGTTTCTGTGAGTTGTCTGAGTATCTTGATTATTAAAACGTCCCCTTTTAACCAAGCTAACCCACGATTAGAAGATTCCTACCTTCATGTCCCTTTACAAATACACCACAATTAAGTCCCTCGAAATATGTGATTAAATTTTTAAATAAATTACACAATGGAATCCTTTTCTTGACTTTTTTTTTTTAAATAAAAGACTTAAAAAGTAAAGAAGGATTCTATCATATTTTTAAACACTTTTAATCCTGGTTTACTTTTCTAACAAATTTATCTATGGCTTCAAAGTTTAAGTGGCACTTGAATTCTGGATGTTTTCATGATTTAACAAGTGGCCATCTCATTAGAAAGAGAGAAGGTAAAATGTTTCATTTTATACGTGGGACAGCTTATAAACAGCTTTAAAAATCAATAAATTATATCTTTCACCTCATCTATATTTTCCACTATAGACTTTAAAAGTGGCTTTGGAATTAGCATGTTTTGAAACAATCGAACAAGCAAGTAACATTTACACCTAACCACGAACCAGTCGCTACATACCCAGGTAACTCAGTAATGGCAAAACACTTAAAGGCTTCTGGGCCTCTCTTACCCTCTCAGTCCAAAGCTAAGTGATTATCCTTTCCTGCCCTTGTATTTGCACTTGTGCAGTTTAATGACTAGATATTAAAATTCATGCTTTATAAGCAAAACCTTTCACTTACGGACACTTAAAAAGTACATAAAAAGTGCAGACTGCATTTCTTCTCTGCCATGCTTTCCCTCAGTAAGGTCACCTGTGAGGACTCAAAACATATCCTTAATACATTCAGAGTTCTCTACATTCGAGTCAGCGAATGTTAATTCTCCAACATAAACTCAAGAGAATAGTCAGCCACAAAATGGACTCTAAATTCAAAATGGCAAAGGCTACCAAGACAACTCCATAGAAACCCCACTGAAGCGGGAGTGAAATTCAGGTCACTTCTGAGCAAAGCTCATCACAGATATTTTGTGGTCGTTAAAAAGGTATTTCATTTTAATTTGGATGCTGGGAGCCAGATGTCCTATTTTGAAGTGCTAATGCAAAATGCTAACCCAGGAGGGGCAGTGACTCCACCTAAGTTACCGTGGGGCTCACTCTCCTTCTCAGGGGAGCCCCCAGATTTACTGCTGACTGACCCCCATCTGGGGGTGGTCTGCCTCTGGCTCCTCTTCTTCCACGTCAGCACTGTACTCTTCAAACGCATCGTCATCTGCATCCGGAAGCCCCAGTAACTACAGGGAGAGAACAAGAGAAAAGCAGCTGTGAGCGCCAAATGGACCACAGGCAGGAAGACGACCAAAGGCATCGGATCCACGTTAAACAGTACGTAACCCAGCAGCTGCAGACTTCCCCGTCAACCACTCCTACAACGATTTTCATAAACTTGTTAGACAGAAATGTCAATCCTTCAATGGATTAGTGCCCAAAGGGCTAGGTTTTACTGGGGAGCCTGGAGAGTCTCTATTTTTAAGTATCAAAATGTGGTACCACATATGCACAGAGAGCTAGCTATGTGCCCACACAAACATCTGGGATGTTAGCAGTAGTGTGAAATGAACTGTGCTCACTGTCCCATCAAGATGTCAAAAACCGATTCTGTATTTTCTGTCCTAAAAACACATGGTGCTATTATTTATTGGTGCTATTATTTATAACACATTTCTAAAAATATAGATAACTAAGATGTTCAACAGCAAAATGGTTATGGTGTTATTGAAATGGAATCTTATGTATCCACTCAAAATGGCATTTTTGAATGACTTGATGACATAAAAAAGATGCACATAAGTATAAAAAGAGCATGACAAAATTGCACTTTATTATGATACAGAGTTTTTGTTTGTTTGTTTGTTTTTGAGAGGGAGTCTCGCTCTGTTGCGAGGTTGGAGTGCAGTGGCACAATCTCGGCTCACTGCAACCTCTAATTCCCAGGTTCAAGCAATTATCCTGCCTCAGCCTCCTGAGTAGCTGAGACTACAGACGTGCACCACCATGCCCAGCTAATTTTTGTATTTTTAGTAGAGACAGGGTTTCACCATGTTGGCCAGGGTGGTCTCAATCTCCTGACCTTGTGATCTGCCTGCCTCAGCCTCCCAAAGTGCTGGGATTACAGGCATGAGCCACCATGCCCGGCCCAGAGTTTCTTTATATATGTGTGTATGTATATATATTTATATATTTTTAATAGAGACAGGGTCTCACTATGTTGCCCAAGCTGGTCTCCAACACCTGGACTCAAGCAATCCTCCTGCCTCAGCCTCCCAAAGTGCTGGGATTACAAGCATGAGCCACCACACCTGACCCGGAGTTCTTAAAATTTATATACATATGCATAGAAAAAAGACTCCAGTAAAATACACCCGAATTTTAAGTTTTTTTTTAAGATTATCAGATTATGGGTAATTTTTTCCTTTTTATCTTTTTGTATTTTCCAATTGCTGTATAATTATGTGGGAAGTTCAAAATAAACATTGTTTTTTAAAGCACTGGCTGGTCTTTGGTTAGAAACTAAGTGCCATTTGCTAGGTCTGATCAATATGAACACCATCCCCTGGTGCAGGCAGGAAGCCACAACCCTAGCTGGCGGGCCTGCCTGTGATAACCAGGCTTCTGTCTCCTGGTGCCTTCATGAGATCTGCAGTCTGTGTGTGGCCCAAGTACTTCTTACATAGGGGTGTCCAGGGCCATCAATTTCAAGCACCTTCGCTGAGTGGCCCTAATGATCTAAACACTAACTACATCAAGACAGTAAAAAGAAGACTGACCATTCTGTTCAACTGCATTGCCTCCCTGGTGTCCTGCCATCCCCTTCCTCTCACTCCCTCCCACTGCTGAAATGGGGAAAGAGAAAGCGGAGTCCTGATGAAAATAATTCCTTCACTCTGAAGTTCCCCAGCTGCAGCTCTCCCAGGTCTCCCAGCGCCCTATGAACACATTCAGGACAAAATCATCTGCTAGGCATTGTTGGTCACACACTGCATGTGGCCTGCCAAGGCGTACACAGTCAACTGCAGACACATGCTCGCCCCTTAGAGCTGGGCATGCCACAGCTGCCTCAGAGACTCTCTGGATGTGGAGGGGAAGGGCAGGAAGAGCGCTCTCAGCTCCCCGGAGAGGGTGCTCCAATCTTGAGTGTGCTTGGGAGAAGCAAATCTCTTTTTCTGGCTCCTGTCTCCCTTCCTGATTTTAGTAAATGGAATAAAAAACAAAGTTTGCCTCTAAAGACAGAAAAGATGACTAGTCGTAAGGCACGTCGATGACTACACTTGGTGGTCAATTTTTTATTTGGAGAGCTGCTCAATGACATAGCAAGGTGAAAGTGTCAAATAAGTGGTAACATTTAAATAGCTGCCAAAATATAAATACTATTGCCACCACCAGGAACTCCAAAATTACCTAAACACCTAAACAATATATATATTTGTTCATTGTATTGAAGGGATGTCACTAAAAGAGAAATGACCAGTTGGTTCCCTCTTACTTAACAGACCTGACAGGGAGTGGCTGCCTGGAGTTTCAGGATTCTGAGGCCCCGTGGAAAACACTGTGGTCAACTAGCAATGGCTGTCCTGCATGAAAGGGGCGCAGCTGAGGTGTGCATCTGCATATTTGCCGTCTTTATCCAAAAGAGATGTACCATGGGTGATTCTGTTCCATAACACCCCTAGGTGATTCATATTGACCCAAACCATAGGTAGCACTCAACACCCTCCCTCTCTTCAGCTTAGGTGCCTTATTGAAAAAGACCCAGGAAACCAAGCACGTAGCCATGACCACCTCTCTTCTGCAGTTCCTTTTTCCAGCTCCCTATCTTACCTCAGATGAAACCAATGCATTTACTGACAGGTCCCCGGGCTGGAAGTTTTCTGACTGCTCTTTCAAGAGCTGCTCACTCACTGCCCTTCTGGAAAGGGGAAAGAGGAGAGGCAGTTCTCTGTGGCCTTCTGGACTTTTGAGGCACCTTAGTATAGGGTCTACAGATTTACTGACAGGGTGTGTGGAAAAAGACACTGGCACTAGAGTCCAGAGGCCAGAGCTCTAGTTAGCTGGAGACCTCTGCCAAGTCACCACCTTGCTGAGCCTCAGTGTCCTCTGTAAAGCGCCACGGTACCTGCTCTATCTCACAGAGTAACTATGGAGATGACATGAGAGATTGAAGGCGGCCATGATCTGCAAACTATGGAGCCTTATGTAACTACACGTGATGGGATGTAATCTAGTTATATTATCTCTAAGGAGCTAGGGAAACTGGGAGTGGCCAAGAGAGTCACTCCTTATCTATAAGAAACACGTGAGCCTATGGCCTATCCCACGGAACATGGGTCGTTATAGCAGATTAAAATCGGCCCTGAGTTGCGGGTTAAATGAATGTTGCCAGGTGGAGGTCATTAGGGGGAGGGTGTTGAGTGAAAATCCTATATACACTGCACACTGACTGCAGGAGGTTGCTGTTTTCCTGCCCAGCCCACCACCACGGGACCACGTGGTTCTTCTGCCAGCCTGCCGCCACTGGACTGCATGTAAGGCGATTCTCCTGCCCAGCCCCTGCCGCTGGACTCTCTCCCCTGTATGTCAGCACAGTGAAACCCCGTGTCTTCGTTTGCTGGCTCTGGGTCTCTTCTTCGGCCTCTTGAACCTGGTGCCTTCCCTACTGAGGTTAAAGGGCATTTAGGCCAGGCACAGTGGCTCACATCTGTAATCCCAGCACTTTGGGAGGCCGAGGTGGGCAGATCACTTTAGGACAGGAGTTCGAGACCAGCCTGGCCAACATGGTGAAACCCCATCTCTACTAAAAATATGAAAATTAGCTGGGCGTGGTGGCGTGTGCCTGTAGTCCCAGCTACTCGGGAGGCAGAGGTGAGAGAATCACTTGAACCAGGAAGACAGAGGTTGCAGTGAGCCAAGATCGTGCCATTGCACTCCAGCCTGGGTGACAGAGCAAGACTCCGTCTCAAGAAAAAATAAATAAATAAATAAATAAATAAATAAATAAATAAATAAATAAAATAAAATAAAATAAAATAAAATAAAATAAAAAAGGGGTTTGGCACAGCAAATGCACTGTCTTAAGCAGAATTACACACATTAATTCCTTTGCTCCTAATAATAACCTTGTGTTGGATAAGACCTGAAGAGGTTGAATAACTTGCCCAGAGTCACCCAGTAAGTGGCAGAGCCAGGATTCAATTCAAACCTGGGTGATCTGACAGCAGACTTCACACCCCTACCCACCAGGCCACTCAGGAGACTTCCATTCAGCTGTTAATGCTGTTCCTATTAGCTGGAGGTTTCAATGTTTTCCCCTGGGGAATAAATCTTTTTTAAAAATGCAATATGAAATGCTACTGTCTAAATTTATGAGGAGGGACAATTTGGAAGCATGGATAGAAAGCACCAGAAATAGACTGCCTGGAATTCTAAAGGACATATCTTACAGATATATAGTAATCTAGCATCCTCACCTCTATGCTTAATCCCACCTACAGTGGGCAAGTCTAAATTTAACTTCTGGATCCCAATTTTCAACAGTCAAGAAGAAGAGACAGGCATACACACAGACTGGGAAGAATTCTGGAGCCCTAGCTTTTACTGCAATCACACATTCTCATACTGAAAAGGTGGGCCAAAAAATGAAAGTGATTGGTATATTTAAATTATTCCTGACAGTTATAATCATTTATTCCTATTTCAGTGAATTTTTTTTCAGCTGACTGGGAAAATAGTTTATGCTCACTCTGGACAAAAGAATTGGCATTTCCAGGGTCTCACTGTCCACAAAGCTTCCTGTGAGCTATTGGTGATCACATAAGCACTGCTGGGGCCCATCTATCCAAACAGGTTGCACCTGAAAGGCAGAGCTGCCAACTCTGGAGAATTCAGTTCCTCAGACCTAAGAGAGTATCTGCTATCTGTAGGGCCAACTCCAGGTCTTTTGGATAATAGTGTAAACTATGCGAGGCCATACTGAGCTCGCATTTAGCAGCTACTGTCTCTGGAGGGGGCACTCAGCACAGTGGGCTAGAAGGTCTTCATAAAGGAAGAAGAGGTGGTGTCTGTACCCTGGAGAGCACAGCCAATCAACCACGGCTTTTGTGCATCGAGCAAGTGCCCTGTGGCTTCAGAGATCCTTGTATGCACCTTCCAGGGACTCCCCCTTAGGCAGTCTCTCTTCTCCTTCACTATGTGTAGGTGTGGATAATGTGCTCAGCAATCTACCTCAAATGCAGATGCTGATTCAACAGGTCTCAAGTGGGACCCGATTCTGCATCTCTAACACACTCCCAGGTGATGGGAATACTGTTAGTCCAAGAGCCAAGGGTGGTAGGACTCTAAAGCATTTGGGAAATGTGGCACCATTTATCTTCATCATCATGATGCTGGCAGTACGGAGAAACCCCTGGTGGGGTCCTGGTCGGTCAGTCAGTCTTCTTGACCCTAAGGAAAAAAGGGTGGCAAGATGGATGTAGCACAATAGGCAGGAGGAGGCACTCTCTCACCTTTTGAGGCCATCATACTTTCTAAAAAAGAGAATGGTTTGAATGTTCATAACATGAGTGAGGAAAAAAAAAAAAGGAAAAAAGAAAAAAAAAGACAAACTGTCAATATTCAATGTCTATTATGAAACCCACATGTGTGCATAATCTTTTCTCATCAGACTTTCCCTGACCCACCCAGGCAGCTTCTCACAGGTGGATTCTTTCTCTTTTCCAGGCTCTTGACCAGACTCCATGAGTAGAGGCAAGAATTGGACTTTTTCTGGGACGCAGGATTTTCCTGTGGGATTTAACCCACAGCTCTCCAGCCACTTGTGGCAAACTGAAAGTATCAATCTTGCTCATGCCAGTGAACCAGAATTAAGGGGATTTTTCTGGCAGAAATGTCTCTCCTTCTTGAGAGAAGAAACATAGAGTCACACAGCAAGCCCAGGAGAGGACTCGGGCCAATTGAGTGAGAATCTACAAGGACCACAGGACCCAACTCCAGGCTGCGCCGTGGAAGCAACAACAACCAAACAGCACACAAAACTGCAAGAGCAATAGGGGACTCAGGACGCTAATGTCCACAGCATTGGTAAGGAGAAGAAGAATACACTCCAGGAAGCAATAGTTCCTTGTTAAGCCGTAACACTTTGAGAGAACTCGAAAGGGCAAAGATAAAGTCTAGTTTCACTGCTAAATTGGAAATAGTAGGCTATTTCTTCTCTTGTAAACTGTTTTCTACCCAGCAGTTAAGTCTGTCAGTTGACACTAAATATAAAACATGAAAAGATGGTGAGGAAAACTGAACGGCATGATTACCATTATTTAGGTCCATAACCATTGTTTCATTCTCCAGCTCAGTATGACCAGCAACTGTCAATGGAGGGTCACTTAAGAAAAATGCAAGGCTCTGACGATTATCCAACTCACACTTACCAAAGTGATTGATGGGGGTTTCTGAGACCACTACAAGTAGCAGTACCTGCTCGTAGGTGCCAACAACAGCCTGCCTGGCATTGTCATTTGCATACATGTGCCATTTGGATACGACATGCCAGTAGCAAGAAAAAATAGGTAAAAATCATACCTCTCTGAGCAATCAACATTAGCAAGTAGGAGGTCACTGGAGTGGGGTCGAATGTGGGTCACTAGAGGGAAGATGGCCAGCTGCATCCACAGTCATTTACCCCTCCAATAAACATTTCCTAATACCTCTTAGGAGCCAGAAACTGAGACTAAATTTAGCAGAGTGTCTGGGTTTTGACAATCCTTTGGGTTCTCAGTCTGATTTCAAAGTTCCCCATGAATCCACAAGACAGCTAAATCAGTATTGCCCCCATTTTAAAGCTGGGGACACTGAGGCCAAGTGTACCTGTTAGAGGCCACACGGCATGGGAGCAAGACAGGGCAGAACTGATCCACCTTCTACCACATGGAGCCACTTCTAAGGAAATGGAGCTGAGGCAGCCAAGATGGACCCTTCCTGGACTTCCTCCTGGGCCAGCCCTGCCCCTGCTCTGAGCACATCTAGGTCCTGCTATTCTTCAGTCCCACCTCCTCATGAAGCCACTGCCTGGCTTTGTCCCTCAATGAGCCTGTTCACACTGATACTCCTAGCCCTTCGAATACACTGGAAGCCACAGAGTCTCATTAAAAAATATATTTTCTGATAATGTGATCATAGAAAATTTAGAAAATGTGGAAAAGAAGAAAATAAAAAATCATCCATAACCCTGAGCACTTTGGCCACGTGCCCCTCTGGGAGGACAGGAGCATCCACTGGTCCTCCTTGGAGTCCTAGCCTCTAACACAGTGAGTCGTGCGGATCAGGTGCTCAGTGAATGCTTGTAATTTTACCAAAACCAATGTTGATAAACTTTTGACTTACCCTTCTAACGCCTTTTCATGTTGAAATCACTTAGCAAATTGTTTTCTCTCTCCACCAATAATCTAAGGTTCCCCCAAACGGTAACCTGCTCCCTTCTCCACAGTATTTTGTCTAGTATCCTTGTCCCATCCACATCATACTAACATTGACTTAGTGCCTACCGTGGATAACACACTGTACTGAGTACCCAACGAAAACTCCATTAATCTTCACTGCAACCCTAAGGGAACTATCATCATTAATTTTCTAATTTTACAAATGAACTGAGAAACAGAGAGGTTAAGTAACTTGTCTAAGGTCACACAGCCAGCAAGTGGTAGAACTGAGACTTAAATCCGAGTAGCCTGACAACGGAGCTTGGGTTCTTCATGACTGTAGTACCTGTTCCCTCATAATTGGGTTAAGACAATTAACCCAACTGTCAATTAATGACAAGCAACCCCCTGCAGAACATGCTCACAGAAATAGCTCTCCCAAGAACCAGTAGAGTGCAGTAGGCAGAGCAGGGGACTGCTCTAAGATGAAGGCAAAAACACTCCTCCTGGGTCTGGCCCACGATAAACAAAAAAGCAGCTGCATGGATTGATCAGATGGATTGATCAGATTCCCATGTATTTTCAGGGAAATGATGTGCTGGTTTTACCCACTTGATAACCTATAGCATTTGGGTAAGCGTTTCTTCAACAGATACGTTCAACTGTGGTGAGAGCAATAAAACCCTTACCTATGTCTTATTTTTAACAAACCTCCCTTATATAAAACAAACAGATAAATGGTGCCATTGGGAAGCAGTGCTCTATTTGGTTGAGGTGGAGAGTGTCAAAGTTTCTCCAGGGATCTCTGTGGTCCTTTATTCGGGTTTGTGACGCTCCCTCTCATCCAGTCTGGGGCGCATCCTGACTGGGAGAAACTTGAGGCCTTCAGCATTTCATCTTTACCAGCCCGAGAAGGTGCCTCCCACCAGCCTTGCCCTCAGGGGCAAACAGGCCCTGCCAGAGGGCGGCCCAGCCCATAAACCTCCTCACCAAAGGGCATGCTGTGCCAGATCAAGGCCTCCTCACCTGGGGAGCCACATCCCTGCCCACAAGGTAAAGCTCCACTTCAGAAAGGAAACCCGGAAGACCAGCAACAGCAAACCAAAGCTGTGGGCCTACGTGACACATCTCAGCGCCACGTGAAAGAACATCCTCAACCAATCGGACTGCTTTCAGCTACGCATCCGGAGTTCTTTTGGACTGCATTCGTTTCCTCATTTACATGTGGCTAGCCTGGTTGCCAAAATACAACCAGAGCCTTGGTAAAGAAAAACAGCACAGGGACTCCCGGCTGGAGCTCCCCTTCCCAGGTGAGCCAGTTCTGCAGGGAGGGGAGGCTGCCTGCCACCACAGACAACACCCACAAAGACCAGCTGGCGGCAGGTCAATGAGTGAGCCCCCGTGAGGAAACCTGCTGCAAAGCGAACCTCGTTTGCTAACAGGTATTCTTCTGGTTAAAATTTAGAGGAATCCATTTCTTTTTAATTTTGCCTAATGTGATCTCCCTTCTTCGATGTCTAACAGGCATTTAAAACACTGACATGTCCAAAACTGAGCTCTGACATCATCAACCCCAAACTCCCCACCACCCACCCCCGCAGCCTTCCCCATCTCAGTAAATGACTAGGCCATTCCCTTCACTGCTTGGGCAAGAAACTCAGGAATCATCTTTCTCTCCCTTTTTCCCACGTCCCACTTCTGATCCACTAGCAAGTCCAGCTGGGTCTACTCTCAAGGTATCTCCAGAATCCAACTCCTCACCCAGCCTCTGCCATGACCGTCCCAGTCCAGGCCACCACTATCTCTCACCTGGATGACAGCAATGGCCTCCTCAATGGCCTCTCTGTCCCTCCCCTTACACAGCCTATTCTCAATACAGTCATCTGAGGGAGACTTTCAAGATGTGAAGTCAGGTCACATCCCTCTTCTGCCTAACCCCTTGGGGGGCTCCCCATCACTCCAGAGTAAGAGCCCATGTCCTTCTGTGACTCCTGGAATTCCTCCAGCTCACCGCTCTCTACTTCCTTCAGCCACACTGGCCACTCCTGCTCCCCGGACACAGGTGTTGTCCAACCCTGAGGCCTTCATACCTGCTGCTCTCTCTACTGAAAATGCTATTCCCCTAGATTTTCTCATGGCCCACTCTGTACTCCAAGTTTTTCCTCAAATGTTACCTTCTCAGCAAAGCCTTCCCTGGTTCCCTACTCAAAAATTCCAGGACCCCTGACACTTTTTACCCCGTTCCTTGATTCCTTTCTCTTTGGCACTTAATTACTAGCATCATTTCACGACATTATGTGTGTCCTTGTCTATCCTGTCTCCCCCCACTGGCGCACAGGCTCTGAGAGATCTAAGCTTCTCATGCTTTAGTTCCAGTGCCAGGAACAATGCAGTACACAGTGCCATGTGCCCAGTGGGTACCCAATACATATTTATTGAATGAATGAATGTGGGACAGACTGGTACTTTTAAGTCAAGTATCTATTTTGAATGTGCCAAACTGGCTTAGAAAATTAACAAACAAAAAAAGGGATTTCAGTGGTTTTTGTCACTCTATTTGATTTCTATCATTTGCTTAAGCAAATCAGAGTGACAAAAGCCACTGAAATCTCATTTCTTATAATGGTGCACAAAGTGATTGGGTCCAATTCTTTCACTGAGAGTGACTAAAAAAAGCTGAATTAAATATGAAAAATACCTTCTTAAATATAAAGTATTAACCAGGAGAGGTAAGCCAAACATAAAAAGCTGCTTTTGTCCTGAGGGCATTTGCTGACCGGGAAGCAGCAGCTAGAAACTTCACTGCTTTCTCGGGCTACTCTAACAGCTAGAGTCTTCCAAAGGAGCAGACTATACACCATCCCCACTTGAAGCTGGGTCCCCAGAGGCCCACACCCTCAGAACGAGGAGGCGCCACAGGAGGCCAGACCCGCATCCTGCCTTCTCACCCCCGGGAGCCATCAGAGAACCACAAGCCTTAAACTGTGCTAAGGTGTCTCAGACTAATAGGCCCCAAGTCCTGACGGAAGCAAACAGAAATCCTCTCTGGAGTAAGGTGCTGTCATCTCAGGCCTCACTTTATTCCTACAAGTAAACTTTCAAATACAATAACTAGCACACAAAGATAATCCCACACACACAGAAACAAGATACCAGGTTTGAGAACCAGCAGAAACAAAAGACCAAACAGACTTACAAAATGAAATATCATCGGACACAGTCTACTATGCAACCAAGCTTACTATGTTCAAAGAAACAGAAGACAGGCTTGAAAAACGCAGCAGAGAAGGAGACAGCATTAAAACAGATTTGAAAAATACATAGAAATTCTAGCAAATACCATTGAACATGTGCAGTATTTACAGTGGGCAGGGAATCGAACTTAGGGGAAACACTGAGACACTGGTGATGGGACTTTATCTTCCAATGAAGATAAAGGGAAGTAGGTAATCTTCAAAATAGAAGCATTCATTTTAAAGGTTTATCAGCTAGAATGAAAACAGACTATCAGCTAGCCACAGAAATACACATTCCTAAATCTCAAAAGGGGAAAACAAAGCAACAGCAGCTCATAACAGAGACTTTTTAAAAATAGAAAAGAATAGAGCCAGTATCCAGTTTCATTTTTTTCCATACCCACAAACGTGGAGGTATTAATATAACCTGTATACAGCTTCCCAGCAATCCCCAATATATGCCCCACTATTATAAAAGAACCTCCATCCGGCTTGCAAGTGCCATGGTTCTGTCTCCTGCAGGAGAACAGGAATACTCAGTTGTCTCATAAAGGATCTGTTTGCTTCCCCCCCCATCAGGGATTCTCAACTCAAGTGATGCTAGAAATAACCATCATCCCTGCAGCAAACAGCTGTGTCACATCCCGTCCCCCTCCTCCCACCCTCGGCCTCCCTATACTGGCTGCTATCTCTAAGCCACAGGACAGACAAGAGAAAAACAATTAGTCATCCCAGGTTTTGCCCACCTTCCCCACCGCCCCTGTTATTCTAAACACAGTCACCATAGAAAACAAGCTGTGGTGAGAAGCCAAGCAGGCACCTACAGGTCTGAAAGACTTGAAGACTTTTTCCAGGACTTCGTGGAGCGTCTTCTTGCCGCAGGAGGAGATGTAATCCTGTGCTAGCTGCAAGAAAGGCAGGCAGTCCTCGCTCTCACTCCACACGTGCTGCGTGCCCACGGGCGACGAAGGAGAAAACAAAGACACACAGTCACTACACTCAGTGTGAAGTTCAGAAAAGCCAAGCAGATTTTCTTAATAACATCAATTTGAGGAAGGCCTCCATTCTACAGTAAAGTTCATACATGCGTTCTTGATTTGTTTGTGTTGACAGGGATGAAAAAATGTCTAATCTATAGAAGCCCCCAAGTTTTTGGTCCATACCTCACCTGCTCTGTTCGTCATCAGATCTGCTCCTACACAGTAAAGAGGGCAGTGGGTGGCCATTCCTCACCAATGATTTCCACTGTTCACCTTGTGCAGGCTAAGGGCGGTTTTCAGACATGGGGAAGGAGAAACCAGAGCCTTTGCCTTCAAAATCCTTAACTTTGCTTTCAGCTATGGCTGAAAGATTAATTAAGCACAGTTTGTAAGCATTAACTGGGAACAAGACATTCTTTACCCAGATCCACCTGTGAGTGGGCGTGGTGGTAAATTTACTTCCAAATGCAAATAACTTGCGAGAACCCACCAAGTCACCACTATGTCGCTGGAAAACAGAGGCTTTCTGAAAACTTCCCTTCCCTAAAATGCTTTAAGAGGACATCACACCGAAGCATCATTTCACAATCTAACACGTACTAAAAGGAGACTGATTTTAGGCTTTTTGTTTCTTTTTCTTTTTCTTTTTTTTTTTTAAGACAGGGTTTTGCTCTGTTGCCCAGGCTGAGTGCAGTGGCATGATCTTAACTTACTGCAACCTCTGCCTCCCAGACTCAAGTGACCCTCCCACCTTGGCCTCCCAAGTAGGTGGAACTACAGGTGCGCACCACCACACCCGACTATTCTTTGTATTTTTGGTAGAGACAGGGTTTCGCCATGTTGCCCAGGTTGGTCTCAATCCACCTGCCTCAGCCTCCCAAATTGCTGGGATTACAGGCGTGAGCCACCATGCCCAGTCTAGGTTTTATTTTCTCTGAAGACTGGGTAAGGCTTTTTTCCATGTGAGGATATCCATTTTAGCACATCTTTAAGACTAGGCAAGCCTTTCCCATGAATGTTCAAAGATCTGGAACAAGGCCAAGAAACAGGTTTGAGCATTCTTAATGCAGAAGACCCTGCCCTGCATATCTAAGTAAGTCAGGGACACGGGGCTTCCAGGGTAACATCAGAGTATCTGTCAGGTACCAAGAATCACTCTTTAGTGGGGACGGATCCAGGATGGCTAAACACTGGCAAAAAAAGTATTGAGGTCTGGGAGAAAGAAAGACACCTGGCAGATAAGAACAAGATGCAGGGGCTAGATAGCAGGATATGAGGCTTATGTGGAGACATGGTCATGCCAAGCACACACTTGCCCAATATCCTTATCACTCAATAAACACATTTCCTCTCCTTTCTTCTCATTGCAGGGTTTCTGAGAACTAGACCTATAGACTTAAAATACTGCTCAGATCCAAATGAGAATAACTAGGTGCCAATGTACCATCTTTATACCCCAATTATCTGTGTTTCATAGTTGTAAAGGTCCATTTCCAACACACGTTGCTCTCATGCCAGCGGACTTCTCCAGAGGCTTCCCCAACCCAATAAAGACAACGTCTGGGCTCTCTAGCTTTAGCGAACAGCTCAAATGCTCTTCCCTACTAATTAGAGACCCTTAAAGCTGTCAAACCACCACAGTGTCATTTATGTAATAGTCTCTTCCATTGTACAAAAGTGTAATAGTACAAAGTACTTGAATATCCATTATGCCACTTGATTCTTAATCAGTGGAGATTCTGCAAGAACAACAAAAGTTCTATTTAGTAAGTTCTGCTCAGCATCTATTTTCATACTCAAATGTGTAAAAGTTCCAGCTTATTTCAAATTATTATCCAAGTTAAAGAGGGGATTAACATCTAGCACCACATTTCAAAAACTTGAAGCCTGTCCTCTGTAGACTTGTGACAGAAAGAGTTAAAAGCTGAGTAAGTACCTGGCACAGTGCCTGGCTGGCATGCAGTGAATATTCAGTAAATGGTGGACATAAGTACCTTCTTTCTCCCTTTGCATCTGCAGGAGGATGGGGGAGACAGAGGGGAAGAGGTGGGCTTACCATCTGCCACAAGGCTATGGTCACACAATGAGTAAATCAGACACCCAGTGTGACTCACTGAGAGCACTGCCTGAGGCAACTCAGGTTGAGGTTAATTCAGAAGCAGGTGCACCTATGAAAAGCTTATAAACCTACTTTGTTAAAAAGTAAGTACATCTGGGCTTTAAATTACAAAGTAAACTTAGAAAAGTATATCACTCAAACAATAACAGAATCATAAATTGCAGTGTAGCCACCACTGCTTGGTAATCAGACAGTATATTTAGCTAAGTGTTTCTAAGGCATTTCTAACCTCATGAAGAGATTGTTCACGCCACAGTTTCCATTACTCTCCTTTTAGAGCAATTTAGGACTATATGTTGAAGGAAGACTTAATACCCACAAAAGGGCCTTCTGTCTAAACTTCCTTCATTTGGCTATCTCCACCTGTATTACCAGTTCTGTTAGGTTTTGGGGTTTAAAAAATGTTGTAACTGAATCCTTGTCCACATGATAGAGTGGCATGGGGTTTGGACTCAGATCCGGGTGTACACAGTCACTTAAAAGACATCATTTACTAAATGCTAGTTGTCTCATATCTATTGTATCTCATAACAAGGAAGTGTTCCATTTAAATTCCTTCCTTTCAAAATGAATCAAGGCAGCCGGCAAGGTATCATGGGATACAAGACAAAATGAACTAAAAAAATAAGTCTGTCATTGGAAAAAAAAAAAAAAAGACAAAGGGAGGGAAATAAGATCCAAGAGTGAGACCAGGACAAACAGAGCAAGGTATGAGGGCCTGGCTACTTGCTACAGATGGGACACAGATTTGCCAGCAAAGCTTTCTAAGTAGCCCATGCAAAGAAAGAGGCACTATCAATCTCACGAGGTAGTGTCCACAGATAAAACAGACGTGCTCTTCAGGAAAATTAACAGGCAGGGGGTTGGAGGCAGAGCAGTTATTCTCTTAGGAAGATACAGGGGCCCATTCCAAAACCAAGGGGAGCAGAGAGACCATCTATGGGCAGGGCTGGTGCTCCTGAAAACAGGATCTAGTCCTGTACAAAGACAAATGGACAACTGAAGGCCCGGAGTCCTGTGCCACTGGGCGTGGCCACAGTAACTTCAACTTGGAAAATATTTTAAGCATGTGTAACCAAATACTCATTTTGACCAGGAAAAAAACTATAGCAGGAATCCGAGAACCTCTAGCTCTGAACAATGCAACGCCCTGGCAAACATGAATCTGGGTACGGAAAGTATTGACTCTCCAATAAGGCGGTAGTGAGAGCGTCGGCAGCCTGCAGGCCTCCCTTGGACAAAAGGAGAAATGCCTGGAAAGGCTTCAGGGAGTAGGGGGAAGCGGTTCTCAAGCTTCAGTGTGGATCAGAGTTGGGTGCTGGGGGGGCAGAGTTTAAATTGCAAAGTTAACTGAGAAAAGTGTATCACTCAAACACAGTAACAGAATTGCAATGTATCCACCTCTGCTTGGTAATCAGTTTATTTAGCTAATGAACTATTCAGTGAGCTGAGAATGTGTATTTCCAACAAATTCCCAGGTGATGCTCATGTGGCTGGTTCTGGGACCACACTTTGAGAACCATGGGCACAGCAGAACTTTGGCTAACTACATATTTGAAGGCGGTTGGGGGTGGTGTGACATTTAAATATCTTTCCGGGAGAACTACAGCAACTGCCATTACTGACTACAGCCAACTCCAAATCTCAGGTTGGCCTGAGCTGCAGTGAAGTGGCTGTCATCGAACCTGGCCTGAGTGGTCTACTCTTTCCTACAGAAAATCCGATAAGCACTTTGATTTGAGTACAGGCCATCTGTGACCCTTCTTCCTGTGAAGTTAGGCCAGAGTTTATCATAAAAGCTTGCCCAGCTTAAGACAATATAACTATGTCACCTGCAAATAGGAAAATGAGCACCTTCCTGTTTTGTACAATGTAGATCGGAATATCCAGTTTATCAAAAAGTGGTCTCCAGTCATTAAGGTAGTTCAATCCTACAGACATTTTTGGGAGAGCACAATGTGTGCGCCCCTACTATTCTAAATCCTGGTGGGTATGCAGCTGGACTTCCTGGTGCTTAAGCAGGGTGGGGGTGGCAGGGGAGGTAAGAACACACTCCTGTGTCTCCTCCCTCTGGGGCCCTTGCTCTGAGACTCACTCTTACTGTAGTACTGAAGTGGGGGTTTTCTGCCACTCGGTACCAAGGGAGTCCATTTTGAATTGGTTATGTCTTAATCCAAAATGGATCCCTGGCCAGGCCTGGTGGCTCACACCTGTAATTCCAACATTGTGGGAGGCCAAGGCGGAAGAGCCGCTTGAGGCCAGGAGTTCAAGACCACCTGGTCAACAGAGCAAGACTCCAGTCTCCACAAAAAATAAGAAAAATAGCTGGGTGTGGTGGTGCACATCTGTAGTCCTGGCTACTTGCCAGGATGAAGCAGCAGGATGCTTCAGCCCAGGAGTTCGAGGTTACAGTGAGCTCTGCTCTCACCATTGTACTCCAGCGTGGGCAAGAGTGAGACCCTGTCTCCAAAATAAAAGACCAAAACAAAACCCTGATTCTTGTCCTGGAAACAGATGGCAGAAAAAGATAAAAGCCACAATACACCACATGCCTCCCAACATATTTCTTTTTTCTTTTTTTTTTTTTTTTGAGACATAGTCTTGCTCTGTCGCCCAGGCTGGAATGCAGTGGTGCCATCTCAGCTCACTGCAACCTCTGCCTCCTGGGATCAAGTGATTCTCCTGACTTAGCCTCCCGAGTAGCTGGGATTACAGGCGCCCGCCACCACGCCCAGCTAATTTTTGTATTTTTAGTAGAGACGGGGTTTCACCAGTCTCAAACTGGTGACCTCAGTTGGCCAGGCTGGTCTCAAACTCCTGACCTCAGGTGATCCGCCCGCCTCAGCCTCCCAAAGTGCTGGGATTACAGGTTAGCCACCGCACATGGTGGGAAGAGCACAGCTGGCCATACCTAGGACTAGCCCGATCTGTGTGTCAGCCACTGACCCATTTTACCAGTGAGGAAACTGAGGCTCAGAGAGGTTAAGTAACTTGCCTGTGGTCACACAGGGAATAAGGGCAGAGCCAGAATGTCGATGGAGGAGTGTACACCCTTTCAACTACACTCTGTGCACAGTGTTTAACCTGAGCCTCAGTGTGTTCATCTGTAAGTCACAGAAAATAATTACATTTACAGGGGGAATCTAAAGATTTCAGGGGACAACATGTAGACTGACTCTCAGTTAGCAGGGGCCCAATAAGCGCTTATGCCCGTCTACTTGAGCTTGTATTAACATAACTACTCTACTCATGACTACCACTCAAATAATATACAAAGGACCTATCATTTTCCCAGAAATAACCTCTCTATATGAACATGCACAGCCATTGTGGAATGCCTTATCTCTACTGAGTACATCACATGCACAGCTCTTCATTTCATCCTCATACTAATCATGTATACAATACAGGCATGACTGTCCCTAGCTGACAGAGGACGAAACAGGGTAGAGTTTAAATCAGACAAGAAAGTACTTTCTCTCCACTATACCAGCACATAAGCATGACTCAATCTCATTTAAATAAGTTCTATTTCCTTTATCCAAATAAGAAGGCTGTTATTTGATCACATAGTGAATAATAAAGACGTGTTAAGACCACAAATGGGGATATATATATATATATATATATATACACACATACACACACACACACACACCTCTATAAACACATGTAAAATTAAATCAGTCCTGCCATAAATAAAGCCTTTTTCTTTAATAATATCATGATTACTACCTTTGTTTTTGTGCTGAGGAGGGATTAAACTATACAAAATTTTAGAGTCCAACATGTCTTTGATTGGGCTGACAGGAAAGGCTGAGCAATCTGGGAAATGAATCCCTCCCTCTCTCCCGCAATCATCAGGATCCAGGCCCCCAGATGGTCTGGGCAGTGCTCTTTGTTCAGAGACCTCATTTCTCGTGGCCTAGGACAAGGAAGGAACGCAGCTGGTGCTCCGTGCCTAGGAGTGCCCCTCTGTTTATCTGGCATCCAAGTGGCTGCTGACACCCCATTCCAAGCCTTCCAAGCCTACCAAGCCCCGAAGGACCTTCCAAGTCGGCAGAAAGGACTCCTTGGACCCCTCTGACCAGGACCAGCAGCCCTCCCTTGTCAAACCTGTAGAGCCAGGCAGGGTGGCCATGCCCTTGAATTCCCTCCACATGCAGGGCACTAGCAGCTTTGTTTCACCCCAGGCCCTGATCATGGGGCCCACAGAGAGGGGTCCCAGGCAGAGGGATAGTTTGGAAAGGGTCGGCATGGATGAGATGGCCTGTGGAGCGAGATAGAGAAAGAGTGTGCAAGGGACCCAAAATGGAGGAAAAATAAACAGGCGTCCTTGATCACGGGCCCCTGGAACTACTGGCCTGACCCCACGTGTGGGCTGTTCTGCATGGTGGAGAGGACAGGCCTCTGGGCTCAAGTTCTTGCTCTGTCACTTCTTAGTGGTACAGTCCTGGATGAATCTCTTAAACTCCCTGAGCCTCAGTTTCTTTGCCTATAAAGTGGGAATAATAATATCTACCTCAATGAATTTTTGTGAGGCCCAATAAGAAGCAATCCTTGAACCCAGTCTAGATCGGGTCCCCTGTTGTCACTCCTGTGATACCATGCATTCAATACAGGGCTATAGTTCAAGTTGCTCTACCACTTATTAACTCTGGAAAAGTCAGTAAAGTTTGCCATGCCTCAGTTTCTTCCTCTGTAAAACAGAGATAATTATAGAGCTTATATAATTATGTGAGAGTACTAAAGTTAAATGAGTTGGCATATGTAAAGTGCCGGGAGCAGCGTCTGCTACATAGTAAACTGAACATAAGTGATGGTTATTATTATTATTCTTTGAAACTGAATTCTTGACATTTGACATGTCTTTTACACTAGACTATAATTTATTCATCCTTACAGATATGTACTGAGCACCCATCATGTTTGGATGCTGCTCCAAATGCCAGAACACAGTGATAACACAGACAAGGCCTCTGCTCTCGTGAAGCTTAGTCTAGTGGGGGAGGCAGAAAACCAAAAAGAGAATGCCAAGTCTAACGAGTGCTATGGGAAGAATAAAAGAGGGTGAGGTGAAAGAACATGTGGTCAGGAAGGTTTCTCTTGGGCCTCAGGAGCATCGAGGAGCCAGTTGTGTAAAGATCTGGGGCAAGAGGGTTCTAGGCAGACAGAACGCAAGTGCCAAGGCCTTGAGGCAGGAATGGGCTTGGCACATCTGAGGACTAGCAGGGTCTGTGTGGCAAGAAGGTAGATCATGTGGGGGCTTGGGGCCAGGGCAAGGGCTTAGGTTTTATTATAAAAGATGGGAAGTCAATTCAGCTGAGGTGGGGAATAGTGACATGATCTGGCTTATATTTTAAATAGATTCAAAATGACTGCGGGGTAGACAGTGGCTTAGAGTCAGTCTCCCCAAGCAGTCATTTTGGATCTATTTAGTACCCCCACTTCAGTACTACAGTAAGAGTGAGGTGGAGGTTATAAGCAAGGAGACAAATTAGGAGATACGATGAAAAATGACAGTGGCTTAGACTATCTAAGCTGCCCCTACTTTAGACAACGATGAAAAATGACAGTGGCTTAGACTATCTAAGCTGCCCCTACTTTAGACACCGTTCTCAAACAACTCTGCTCAGGAGGTACTAATATTATCATCCCGATTTTACAGATGTAGAAAGTATGGCATAGAGGCCAGGAGCAGTGGCTCATGCCTATCATCCTAGCACTTTGGGAGGCCAAGGTGGGAGGATCACTTGAGCCCAGGAGTTCGAGACCAGCCTAGGTAACATAACAAAATCCAGTCTCTACAAAAAATAGAAAAATTAGCTGGGAGTGGGGTGCACACCTTTAATCCCAGCTACTGGAAAGGCTGAGGCACAAGAATCACTTGAACCCAGGAGGCGGAGGTTGCAGTGAGCCGAGATTGCGCCACTACACTCTAGCCTGGGCAACAGAGCAAGACTGTCTCAAAAAAAGAAAAAGAAAAAAAAATATGTAATAGAGGGGTTAAATAACTTTCCCAAGGCACACAAATGTGGGGAGCTGAGGTGCAAACCCAAGTAGTCTGATCTACAGCCTGTGTGCTTAACCACCACACCACATTGCTTCCTAGACAAGTAAAAATTGCCCCAGGAACATGAAGGCAGAGACTCTATTTGTATTCTAGATAGCACTGGCCTGGCACAAAGTAAACCCTCAATAAATGTTTGTTGAATGAATGAATGAATGAATGAATGTGGAAATACTTTTGTAAATTGAGAAATGCTCATGTAGACATTCTTATTGCTAAGTCCTTCAACTAACAGAAATTCCATTGATCTCACATTTTTGTCTAATGCTTAACACATTTTCCTGGGAAAAAGAAAAGAACTGAGGCAGGACACTTATTAGAGGCAAACAGTAGTTTGACAAACCTGGCCTGGGACAGATTCAAGAGGTCTGGCTAAGAAAACTCCCGAGGTTGGCCTCTTGTCCATTAGAGCCTCCAGAACTTGGAGAAAGTTCCATTCTACCCAAGGAATCGTCTACCCATCCCCATCCTCTATCTTTCTATCTATTCTATTTAAATTGTCAGTTTACATGACACTTTCAAGCATTTTTCTCATGCAGATGGGAAAATATTTGAAATATGGGTGGCCTCAAGAGAAAGGCCTGATACAAATAATATAATACTTCTTACTTCTGAACGATGGTTGGATACACATATTCATGGCAAGAGAACAGCCTTTTGTCTTCCTGGCCCACTTACTGTCTTTGGAGTCATTTCTTTGGGTATGGCCTGGGCAGTCCCAGCAGGAAGGCTGTGTGGGCTTCTCCCCAGTGAAATCCAGAACCATGAGCCATTCTTGCCCTGTTTCACACGGTCAGGAGGGAGAAAGGACGCTGGCAGATGAAGGATGCCCAGAGCTGGAAGGGACCCCGGCCAAACCCTAACATTTTACAGTTAGCTGGATTCTGGTGCCCTTTCCACTGTATCCTGGGGGCTTTCTCACACTTTTGCAATGGAGTGAATCCCTTTTTAATGATCTCCCACTCCTTCCAAAAAGAACACTTATTTACTTACTTTACCTACAGTTAAGATGGGCTTACAGGCATTAATATTATTGTTCAGTTGGCTCTTCTGGAGGCATTCTGATTAGCCCCATTTTACAGGTGGGAAAACCAAGGCTCTTTAAAAAATGAGACAAGCTCTAAATTCCGGGAAACCCCAGGTCTCTAACCCCAAATTTGTGGGGCTCTTGCTGTGTGTCAGGGACTATTCGGTGCGTTACCTATATGAACGCCTGGGTGCAGGCATTATTATACCTATATTTTGGATGTGGAAACTGAGCTCAGGGTGGGTATTTGAGCACAGTCACAGAGCCAGAACTCAAATCTGGCTGTCACACAAGGCCATCCCTCTTCTGGAGTGCCACTTCTGGAATGCCCAGGTGGATCCCTGCCCTCCTCAGGGGGTGCGTGTGGGCGGAGGGAATGCTTTATTGGCCAGGCATACACAAGCCTTCACCTCTCCAGGACCAAGAAAGGCGGTCTTGCAGTCTCCCCAACTCCTTCGCGAACTTCTCGTAGGTGGTCAGGGCGCTCGGCGGCAGGACCACGGCCCAGCTTTGTCTCCCCCACCTGAGGAGCTTGCACCAGGCCGCGCCCCGCACCGCCCCACCTCCGCCCACAAGGCCGGCGACCACACGGTCACCTGCGCCCACGGCCGCCTCCATCTTACATTTGGGGATCATTATTTATTCCCCGACCTTACAACCACTTCATGAGCACCGTGCTCGCCCTACTCCACCCCTCCCACCCCGGCTCCCCTGCCCTCCGCATCCTCTTCCTCAACTGCTTGAGCCGGGATCCCAGGTGGGTGCAGGATTCAAACTGGAAGGTTTGGACATCGCAGTCCCAGTTCCCGGTCCCTCTGAGCCGGGGCTGAGGGGATTCCCCGTCATCTGGAAAAGCCCACGGGCTTCAGCAGGGCCAGGGCCACCGCCTCAACTGGAGAACCCGCCCGGGCCACACACACCTCTCGGGCAGCTCAGAGAAGTGGCGAGGGCAGCGCGGGGGCAGGGGGAGAGGCGTGCCCGCGTGTGCGCGTGAGTGTGCGCATGTGAGAGTGAGGGTGTGAGCATGAGTGTGTGTTGGGGGTGTATGCGCAGGCGCGCGTGCGTATTAAGATCCGGGGTGTAATTCCGCAAAGAAGGTCCAGGAGATCGGGCATCGCTAGTATGGACCGAGCTTTGTGTCCAAACAGGCAGTGCAAGGACTAACCCGCGAGGGCGGGGAGTGGGGTTCTCCCGGGAGGGGCAATGCGAGGAGCCGAGGCTGGGCACCGGGGGGGAGCGGGATTCCTATCCCGGACGGGACGCCTGGATGTGGGAAGCTCGGGACCTGGGATCCTGCCGGAGGCTCTGTGCGCCCCAGCCCAGGCCGGTCCGACGCGGGTGACACCCACACCCGAGGGATGCTCCACGCCAGGCACCGCGCACCGGCCGCGAGGTCGGGTTCCCGAAACGGCGCCCACAGCAGCGGGGAGAGGGGTGGCCTTTAGGGGGACGCCACACCTCCCGCCCCGACCCGGCTCCCCGGATCCTCCGGGCGCCTTGCCCGCCGCCCACCGGGCCCCACCCGGGAAGCGGAGCCCGCACCGCCCGGCCAGGGGCTTCCCCCGCGGAGCACGCGGGGCGCGGGTTACGCCCCCCCACTCGGTGCCCACCGCCGCCCACCGCGCGGGAGCTCGGGCGCAGGGACGCACCGCCGCGTCCACACTCCCGCCGGCTCCAGCGGTCCCTCCCCCAGGCACTCACAAAATTGTCGCCGCAGCCGTTGTCCGGACACAGCACATAGAAGGAGACGCCGGGGTCGGCGTAGAAATCCATCCTGCGCTCGGTCTCCTCGGTGGCGATGAGCTCGAAGGGCGTGTTGGAGCACCATTTCTCCGCAACGTCGGCCAGCTGCTGGAAATCCATCGCGGCCCCGCGCCCGCCTCCCGCCGCCGCCCGCCCTGCTGCTCCTCGGCGCCCTCCTCCCGGGCGGGCAGCGCGGCGCTCGGCTCGGCCTGCGCGGGCTCCTCCGGGGCCGGGCTGGGCCGGCTGGGACTGTTTACATGCGGTGCGGAGTGGGGCGGGCGGCGGCCGGGGACAGCGCGGCGCCGCGCCCGCGGCTCCTCCTCCGCCCCGCCTCCCCCCGCCCCCTTGCGGGCCTCCGTGGGGGTTGGCGCGGCCGGGCTGGGACGCGGGGCGGCAGGAGGGGCAGCTGGCACCCCCGCGGGCGCCCGGATTTTCCTGGGCGCTCCCGCCCCCCTTTATTTTTAAACAAACCCGGAGCATCCCGGGGCCCTGGCCATCGCGGGGCCGCCCCGAGCCGTGACGTCATGGGCCCCAGCCAATCACCGGAGCCTGAGACCGCGCCGCGGCCTGCGAGCCCGGTGACGTCACAGCGCGAGCCTGGCATCCGCAGCTCCGCGGGTTACCTGGCAGTGGTGCGAGCGCTCAATACCTGGTTAGCGTTTCTGTGGAGTTAGAAAGCTCAGGAAGCGTTTACCCAAATGCGATTTAAATGCAAGGGAGGCCACAGAACTGCAGATAACTTGGACCTTGTCTGGGGCTAGCAGTGGAGGAGCTGAGAAAATCTAGGGAAAAGGGAGTTTTTCTTTTTGCAGAAACCAAAGTTCTACGATTGATTTAAGGGAATGTGTCTTCTTAATGCATTTATCAGACACTAATATGAATGTTCACTTGCAAAGGAAGGGCGTGTGTGATTTTTTATTTGCGTTACGTAAAGCTGAATATTTCTTAGAAATGAGCCTCATAAGACTGGCTTCAGTATTATTCAGCTTGAATTCACATTGCATAACCTAAAAAGGTCAAGAGGATAAAGCACGTTTTAAAACAAGAGTGTGTGGCCCAACGATTGCACCTGTTGAGTGCTCACTGGCTGCCATATACTGGACAGGCATTACTGGATTGCAGAAAATGCACTAGGGTCCTCGCTCGCAGGACTTGAACACTACAAACACAGACACGTTATAAACATTCAGCCAGCTTTTTTCTTTAAAGTGTGTCTTCTGAACCAGGCACTGTGCACGAATTTACATTCCCACCAACACGTATATATGTTTCCTTTTCTTTGCACCCTCATCAACATCTGTTTTTTGAATTTTTAATCATAGCCATTTTGACTGGTGTGAGATTGTATCTCATTGTGGTTTTAATGTGCATTTCTCTGATAATTAGTGGATGTTGAGCATTTTTTCATATGTTCGTTGGCCGCTTGTATGCCTTTTTTGAGAAATATCTGTTCATGTCCTTTGCCTACTTTTTAATGGGGTTGTTTTTTTTCTTGTTGAGTTGTTTGAGTTCCTTGTAGATTCTGGATATTAGTCCTTTGTTAGATGCGTAGTTTGCAAATATTTTCTCGCATTCTGTAGGTTGTCTATTTACTCTGTTGATTATTTCTTTTACTGTGCAGAAGCCTTTTAGTTTAATTAAGGCCCATTTGTCTATTCTTGTTTTTGTTGCACTTGCTTTGGGGTTTTAGTCATAAATTATTTGCCTAGGCCAATGTTGCAAGGAACTGAATTCTGCCAACAACCTGAATGAGCTTGAAAAGCAGATTTTTTTCTCAAACTTGTCTTTTCCAGACAAGAACTGAGCCTGACTATTACCATGATTACAACCTTGGCAGAACCTGAGCGAGAATCCAGTGATGCCATGGCTGTGCTAGGACTTCCGACTTTCAGAACTGTGGGCTAATAAATGGGTGTTGTTTTAAGGGCTGTTTAAATTCTTCATGCAGCAGTAGAAAACGAATACACAGGACAATGAAGGAGACAGGCACATGAATATAAAAATGCAATATGCTGTTGTAAAGTTACAAAATGTTCCTTAAAAAAAAAAAAAAGTATGGGTGTCTCCAGATAGCACAAGCTTCCTTGCAGTTTTACCTGGCACCACCATTTAAAGCATAATATGTGTTCCAAAAATGAATTCCTTAAATTTGAGATGAAAATATGAAAAATACATTCCTTTTTTCCTTTTTCGGTGTTTCCATGTGTTTTAAAATGTATCAGTCAAATTTTCTCCAAGTGATGTGATCACAATTATGAAGTTATGTTTATTTAACAAATAGTTTTTGTCAGAAAATGAAAAGTTCTTATGAAAAATAGAATTTTGGGTACAAAGCAATTGGTCAATGAAATGGATACCGTTGGGTTTCCTTAGAAATGCATTGAGAGCAACAGCAAAAGCTTCAGAACTCCATGTCTGCGTTGATTCCTCCCTCTGCCATTTTAAGTTTTATGTACATCTGCAACTTCCTTCATTGCTTGAAGCTCAGTTTTCTTTTCTGAAAACAGGGATGACAGTGAGATAAAGTATACAAAGTCTTTATCCCAGAACCTAGCACACAGTAAGAACTCAGTAAATGCCATTATTACTCTTAATCTACTTCTTAGGGATGATGTGTAAGAAGATCAGCTAATGAATTTTTAAACTAAAATTCAGGAGTGATATGATTGGTAATACTGGTCACAGATGAACCTAAATCTCATTTTTTTTCCAAGTCTTTAGAGCAGGGTTTCTCAGCAGCAGCACTATTGATATTTGAAACCAAAAATTCTTTGTTGTTGGAGGCTGTCCTGCACATTGCAGGATTTTTAGCCACATTCCCTTGCCTCCACCCACTAGATGCCTGTAGCATCTCCCTCTACCCTCCCCTCTCTCCACTGTGAGAAGCAAAAATTCCTCCAGACATTGCCAAATGTCCCCTGAGTGCAAAATTGCCCCTACTTGAGAACCACAGATTTAGAGAGAAAAGTCTTGCAACAGTCGTGTTTTGGTCACTTTTACTAACTAATGGAAAGGGTGTGCACATAAAGCAGCTGAAATTCATCCTGGAAAGTTCATCTGCAGAAGTTGCTTGAAATTTTGTTTCCTTAGAACAACTGGTAAAGCCACCAGTTGCTTAACTAAGAAGATCATAAACCTTTGCCCTGCCTCCCTCCTGCTTGGGGAGAGTCCTGTGAGGCATCCCACGTTGTAGGGGTGTATTTAGGCCTCATGCACAGGGCAGTGGTCATTTCAGAACTCCAGCCAGGTATTTCGTGCAGCCAGTAGGTAAAGAAACACCAGCGGCTCCCATACCCCCTTTCTTGTGTTCCCATAGCCTTTGGCCATGGTTTGGAAGTAGAAAGAAAATTAAAACTTCTCCCCAGCCAGGCGTGGTGGCTTGCACCTGTAATCCCACCACTTTGGGGGGCCAAGGTGGGTGGATCACTGAACCCAGGAGTTCGAGACCAGCCTGGGCAACATGGTGAAAACCTGTCTCTACTAAAAATACAAAAATTAGCCAGGCATGGTGGCATATGCCTGTAGTCCCAGCTACTTGGGAGGCTGAGGTGGGAGAATCCCTTGAGCCCTGGAGGTTGAGGCTGCAGTAAGCCATGATCACACCACTGCCCTCCAGCCTAGGTGATAGAGGGAAACCCTATCTCAAAAAACAAAACAAACAAACAAAAAAACTCATCCCCACCAGTAGGCAGAGTTGTACAGTCTTCATTGTATTTAAGGAATGTTTTCTGTTCATTTATAGAAATCTGGACTTTGCTGTCTCTGAAAATATCACCATTTGCCTTTGGGAGATGTGTGTTGGCAAGAAGAGGAGACATATTCAAACCCCACTGGCTAGGACATCAGGAGCTCAGTATGGAATGCAAAGGCCACCCTAGACTGTCCTGCTAATGCTGACTCTTCTGCCCATTTCTGTTCTCAAGTTCTCCATGGCTCTTATTCTAGTGTAAGTTTGATGTTAACATATAATTTGACCTTTGATTCACTCCTATGTTGTAAGTCCGTGAAATTAGCCCTACTTTTTGATAAATCTGCTCCATCCACATAGCCTTGTGGTTATGCAGTAGGAGGAGGTAGGTAGAGAGGGAAGCGTAGCTGGTTCCACATTCACCCTTCACCTGAGCGCAAGGTCGTCTCATTGTATCAAGAGGGACTGTAGACCCCAGGTTCCAGGAGACGGTGGTCAGGAGAGAGGTGTTTGATTTGTCACAGTGGTGATGGGAGAGGTGAAAAGACAATAGGATCTGGAGAAGTAACTCCCAGGAGAGCAACACAGGAAGGATGAGAGCTGTCTTCTCCCTGCACTGTGCTCCAGAACAGTGAGCCTAGGCAGTGGGGTGGGGAGGATAAGCAGAGGGCAGACATGAGTTAAGCCTGCGCCAAAGTTTATGTGTCACTGCAACTAGAGTCTGAAAGAAAATCAAGTTGGAAGATCAGCAAAAGTTGAAGATCTATGTAAATGAGTCATTGTGATTTACCCCAAATGCCCAGTAAAGCTCTGGAAAAGGATTTCCTTCAGCCCTCCTACTCTGGGACTAGGAAAATTCATTCTAAATTTTGTTTCTGAATCTTCCAACCTTCGTTTTTACAAAATTATTTCTTTTTTGGACACTCCTCTGAAAGGTTTGGATGTAGAATTTGAGCGAGTTAGGGGTTACATTTTGGCTACAATTGCCTTCAAAACATGCCTAGCTGATCACATTCACCTGGTAAACATTTTCCTTTTATATATGTCAAAGAAACAGAAATACTTATGATTTAGTTTTTAGCTTCTTTATTCATTTGAACACCTCAATATTCTGTCTTCTTCAATGATTCCCCCTTGCCCGTATTTTCAGCTGGAACAGCTTCTTATTTTCCCTATTTCTGAACACTTTCAGGGGCTTCCTTCAGTGAAGCCCAACACACAAAACGTCCCTTTCAGCAAAATCCCAGCGGTGGTGCTAAGGGACTAACACAGACTTTAAGGTCACAAAACCATTGTTGTAACATTTTTCTCTGTTACTTTTCTGATAATGATGACAGTTCTGTCTCTATCATATTTGTTGAAACTTACTAGGACCCAGTGATACTAGCTCATCCTCTAGAGAGAGGTCCCAAGAGCATTACACCAGATCTCCTACAAAGATGTAGGATTTCCTCTAGGAAAAGGTGTGTATCCAGGTAATTTACTAAGCCAGAAGCTGCTGTGATTCTATGGCAGCCTTATCTCTTATGACATGTCCATTTACTAAGATTTGGTGATCTGGATGATGGCACAGAGTGCTGTACTAAAGCCTGCCCCAGATGGTGGGTGTGCATGTCATCAGCTATGATAATGGGAAAGTGGCTGATGGAAAGAGCACAGCTCTGATATGTGACACAATGGAAACATTGGGGCGTTAGAAAGACTTCAAATTATGACTTTGCCACTAATTAATTGTGTGATCTTGGATAAGTTACTTAACTCCTGCAAACCCCAGTTTTCTCATCTGTAAAAATGGAATAAGGACATATGCCTTATGAACTTATAAGGATCTGAGAAAATAAATATGTGAGCGTGTGAGAGAGTGAGATGGGGGAGGGATGCAATGAATAAGCAAGTTTCTAAAAATGTGAGGAATTTGACTATATACCCAAAGTTCTTATAGCAGTGACCTTTGGTCTATAACGCATGTAGAGGTATTGACTTAATTCTAGATTTTGTTAAATCAGGTGTACATGTTGAAAATTTTAAGGTGTATCAATTAGAAATTGCATTCATCTGATAATAAAAATCTTGACTAAAGTGACTTGAACAAGATAAAGTTTCTCTTTGTTTCACATGAATGAGATCTGGAGGTGGGCAGTGCAGGACAGAATTGGCTGCTTCTTAATCATCAGGGTTTCAGCTCTTCTTTCTGCTTTACCGTCCTTAGTGTGTGGCTTCCATCCTCAGAGTTGCCTCATGGTCCATGATGGTTTCCGGAGTTCCATCTACACCCACATTCCAAGCAGGATAAAAGGGGGAAGGACAGAGGAACACAGGCTGTCATTACTCTTTTAGTCCCAACCAGCAACTTCCTGTTACATATTATTGTTTCCTTTGTATCAGTAGTTTTTCAGCAAGGTATATTTTCCAGAATCTTATTGCTAAGGAAGAAAAGGAGAATGACTATTGCAGGGTGCTATAGTTTGAATATTTGACTCTCCAAGCCTCATGTTGAAACTTCATCCCCAGTGGTGGAGGCAGGGCCTAGTGGGAGGTGTTTGGGTGGATCACACATGAATGGCTTGGGGCCATCCTTGCAGTATTGAGTGAATTCTCACTCTGTTCACTCCCGAGAGCTGGTTGTTAAAAAGAGACTGCCCCCTCCCCTACCTTCCTTCCTCTCTTGCCATGTGATCTCTCCACACAGGCTCCCCTTCTCTCTTCCACCTTGAGTGGAAGCAGCCTGAGGCCTGCACCAGGTGCAGATGCTGCTGCCATGCTTCCTGTACAGCCTGCAGAACAATGAGCCAAATAAACCTCTTCTCTTTATAAACTCCCCAGCCTCAGGTATTCTTTTATAGCAACATAAATGGACTAAGACACAGGGCATCTAACAGTCTCTGCCACAAAGGTAACCACTAAGTATTAGAAAAGGAATGAAAAATTCCAAACGAGGAGAAAGAAAAATGGGAAATAAAAAAAACTCCATCAATCCAGTAGGTAGCGAGAAAGGAATAAAAAGAAGCCAAGGTGGAATAAATAATTCCAATTAAGTGTAATCATAATCAATGTGAATATAGGAATCAACGTGTGACTTAACCCACAGATGAAAACATAGAGTGCCAGACAGAATAAACCAAACAGCCGGGCATAGTGGCTCACACCTATAATCCCAGCACTCTGGGAGGCCAAAGCAGGAGGATTTCTTGAGCTCAGGGTTTGAGACCGGGTTGGGCAACATAGTGAGACCTTGTCTCTACAAAAAAATAAAAAATTAGCTGGGCATGGTGGCCTGTGCCTATAATCCCAGCGACTTAGGAGGCTGAGGTGGGAGGATCGTTTGAGCCCAGGAGGTTGAGGCTGCAGTGAGCCATGATCATGCCACTGCACTCCAGCCTGGATGACAGAGCAAGACTTTGTCTCAAAATAAATAAATAAGTAAAAACAAAGCAAAACTCATCTATATGCTGTTTACAAGAGACACAATTTCTAATAGAGAAAGTATGAAAGCAAAGAAATGGGAAAATATACAATAGGCAAATAACTTTAAAGGATACTTTTTTTAAAAAAGGTAAAATCATGACACAAAAATATAGGATGAAACATCAAAGATTTTATTTAACTTCTTAATTAACTCATAAGGGAACCAGTAAGATGCTATATAGGAGAATTCAATGTACTACACTTTTATCATTGAATCAGGAATGCTGAAATGAATGTACAAATAGATGTAAAATTGGTTAATATCCCTGGGACAATAATCAATTGCTATTCACTGAAAACAATTTTTATTTCTATAGACAATAACTTTTTACATTCCTATAAGTGTTCTATATAGGAGCTCAAAGATCATGAAAGGCACATCATTTATAGAATCAGAAAACTTGGAAGGGGGTGCTCTAAAGCAAGGTATAGTTTTCCATTGAAGACACCAGTCCACCTTTTGGTCTATTTCAGTCTTTCACAATTTTTCCCTAGTGTCCCCTTTCCTTTCATGATCATAACAATTTCAAAGGGAGATTATTCTTTTTTTTTTTTTTCTTTTTTTTTTTTTTTATTATACTTTAGGGTTTTAGGGTACATGTGCACAATGTGCAGGTTTGTTACATATGTATCCATGTGCCATGTTGATTTCCTGCACCCATTAATTCGTCATTTAGCATTAGGTGTATCTCCTAATGCTGTCCCTCCCCCCTCCCCCTACCCCACAACAGTCCCCGGAGCATGATGTTCCCCTTCCTGTGTCCATGAGTTCTCATTGTTCAATTCCCACCTATGAGTGAGAACATGCGGTGTTTGGTTTTTTGTCCTTGCGATAGTTTACTGAGAATGATGTTTTCCAGTTTCATCCATGTCCCTACAAAGGACACGAACTCATCATTTTTTATGGCTGCATAATATTCCATGGTGTATATGTGCCACATTTTCTTAATCCAGTCTATCGTTGTTGGACATTTGGGTTGGTTCCAACTCTTTGCTATTGTGAATAGTGCCGCAATAAACATACGTGTGCATGTGTCTTTATAGCAGCATGATTTATAGTCCTTTGGGTATATACCCAGTAATGGGATGGCTGGGTCAAATGGTATTTCTAGTTCGAGATCCCTGAGGAATCGCCACACTGACTTCCACAATGGTTGAACTAGTTTACAGTCCCACCAACAGTGTAAAAGTGTTCCTATTTCTCCACATCCTCTCCAGCACCTGTTGTTTCCTGATTTTTTAATGATGGCCATTCTAACTGGTGTGAGATGGTATCTCACTGTGGTTTTGATTTGCATTTCTCTGATGGCCAGTGATGAGGAGCATTTCTTCATGTGTTTTTTGGCTGCATAAATGTCTTCTTTTGAGAAGTGTCTGTTCATGTCCTCTGCCCACTTTTCGATGGGGTTGTTTGTTTTTTTCTTGTAAATTTGTTTGAGTTCATTGTAGATTCTGGATATTAGCCTCAAAGGGAGATTATTCTTAAGTTTGGCTTGCAAAATCCAGGTCCATATAGTATTAATCACTTACAAAGTTAACTTCTGTCTAGAAGTTTTAATAAGGAATTCCAAATGATCTTTTAGAAACTCTTACCAAAAAATGTCACCCATAGTATCTATATGTTTGGGTGAATTTCTTTCTTCTTAAATTCCTCCAAATTTCTTGAATTTCTGGCCTGATGGGAATAATATTCCTCACCTCCTGTAAGGCTGGGATCCTATAAGCCAGACACCAGCCGGTTTTCCTAGGAGGGCTTTGTATGCATTGGCTCCATAAGTAACGTCAACTTTAGCTTCTGAAAAGTGGCTGGTTACTTCTGATAAAATAAGCATCATTCTCAAAAAGGACACTCCAGGTAAGGCCCTGGTTGTACAACTGATTCATCCAATTATATCCTAGTAAGAAGGAGAAGATATTCTTATTGAGCTTTTACATAAAACTATGTTGCCATGAAAAGCAAAGAGACTCAGTAAGTTTCTGGATTCTATAGGATCAGTGAGAATCAAATACAATTTAAGATGTTTCATTTCAGTTTATGATATGGTTTGGCTGTGTCCCCACCCAAATCTCATCTTGAATTGTAGCTCCCATAATTCCCACATGTTGTGGGAGGGACCTAGTAGAAGATAATTGAAACATGGGAGCGAGTCTTTCCCGTGCTATCCTCATGATACTGAATAACTCTCACGAGATCTGATAGTTTTATAAAGAGGAGTTTCCCTGCGTAAATTCTTTTCTCTAGCCTGTTGCCATGTGAGACGTGCCTTTCACCTTCTACCATGATTGTGAGGCCTCCCCAGCCATGTGGAACTGTGAGTCCATCAAACCTCTTTCTTTTGCAAATTGCCCAGTCTTGGGTATGTCTTTATCAGCAGTGTGAAAATGAACTAATACAATTTACAAAAGTAGTCTACTAAATTTTATAGGCTGTAGATAGCTTAGAAAAAAAGAAATCGGTTTATGTATACAACCAGACTATAGAACAGTGAAACAAAATCAACAATATTATTTTAAAAAACACAGTAAAATTTCCCTCATCAGTTCATTTAGTCTTATGTAAGTAACTCTTGTTCTGAGGATCTTGGGTTAGCAGTTCTCCAGACTAAAAGGAGTCCTAGAGATCTTGACTGAGTTTACTCATCTGAGCTGAGAGTTATCTAAGAGATATCAGCTCAGAAAGCTATACTCAAGAGTCTATGTTTTAAAGTGTCAACAGTTTGAAATATCCAATACAGTCCTTCTCTATGAAGCTCTGAGACTGTCTTTCTTGGTTGAAGACACAAAATCTGGCCTGTAGCTTATAGCAGGGCCTTCACACAAGCCTGCAGGGCCTTCACACAAGTCTGAGACTGTCCTTGGCTGAAGACACAACATCTGGCCTGTAGCTTATAGCAGGGCCTTCACACAAGCCTCAGAGTGAAAAAAAAAATCTGTAGATGACAGAGACTTAGAGTGGCTGTTTTTAATTTATAACTGGTAACCCTCAAATGTGACAGGTCAGATGAGGGGTGCATAATTATAATGCAACCAGTAAAGAAATGTGGTTGCTTCTGTAGCATGCCAAAGATAATAAAGCCATTCCAAAAAATAAAATAAAAAAATAGGCAAGTTGTCTCTAAGGATAATAATTAAGTTTGCATTAAAAAAAATCTGATTTATAAAAATGGAGGAACACAATTTTTATAGAGAAAAATAAATTGAGATATAACATAATTATGAGACATAATATACCAAATATATGAAGTAAAGAGATTCAGCAGTAGGGCCTAGGCATTTTATTTTTTATAAAACTCCATAGTTGAAAACAACTAGCTTAGGAGATAGTAAATTCAAATTAAAAATATAAGACTGTGGCCAGGCTAAGGAAACATTTTAAATAATAACTGAAATTAGGATTGAGAACACTACACTGTCATCTAATATCATCAGGCAAAGCATTGTCAGGACTCTGATAAATAAAGAAAACACAACATACCAATTTCATAAGAGTTTGATCAGTGTTTTCCTTGAGGGTAAAAATAAATAATGGACAGCCAGGGCATTGATAAATCTCCAGGGATTTCCTCTAAAGTCCAGATGCTCCTTGGCTTCCAGTGAGGTTAAATCCCAATAAACTCATTGTAAATAAAAAATGTCAGAAGCCAAAAATGCATTTACTACCCCAATAAACCCAGTTGAAAAATCGTAAGTCAAACCATTGTAAGTTGGGGACCATCTGTATACCGTTTCTGAAATAGTTACACTAACAATATTTTATTTACACAAATCTAACCTAGGGAAGACTAAGTACCTTCTCTGGTTAGATAACTCTTCTCATATAAATCCTACAATAGTAACAAATCAAAGAAACCTAGTCCTTATCTTTTTATGTGATGAAAGAAACAAGTTTGTGATTTTCAAGGGATACACTGGAAAATCTTAAAGATATTTTAGGTGTAAAAGATATCCTAATTTTCTGTACATTTAAAAATAAGGAAAATGTTAAATTTTATGTTCCATGTATTTTATTACCATAAAAAAGGTTAAAAAATTATGATGAAAGAATGGCAAAAAAAAATTCTGATCTTTTTTTATTTTTTCCTAAATTTAAGATCTAATTTTTTTGGAAGAACAAAAATTTAAAAAAAAACTTATCAGAACATATTTGAATGCTTGATTAAGATAGGATCGTGGGTGCCTTAGAAACAATACTTTATTACTTATTTGAGTCACAAAAAAGCATTTTGAAATAAACATAGAAGGCAACATGATTAAAAAGAACCTTTGCTCTTTCATAAGTGAAAACCTTTTGTACTTTTTCTTTTTAAATAGTCGAGGATCTAGTAAGGTCAACAGAAAGCACAGGAAATTATTCTGGTAAGACCTAGAATCTTTGCTATCCAGGCAGATTACACAGCAAGTAATGAATAACCTTTTACATTGTCGGTGAAAGCATTAATCAGTAAAACAACGAAAAAGGCTTACCAAAATTAGGCAAACTTTGAAAGATTTCAACAGATTATGGAGCTCCTTTTCTGACTCAAGTATTATAAACGAAGGCAAATAAAATTCACTTTCCAAGTTTGTCCTACATTTTGCTCTTTTTTATCCCACAGAAACTGACATTTTTCTTTAGAATAGATCTCAGGGGGCCTGCAAGGTCAAAACTAATTTTATTATAATACTAAGATATTATTTGTGTTCACATGCTTTCATCATTGCTATCTTCAAATGAATCACTAAATATTTTGAAGATTTTCAGTTTCTATTTTTAATACAGTAAATATTGATAGAACCCACATAACAAAAGTTCTTTGGGGTCCTCAATAAGTCCTAAAAGTGTAAAAGGGGTCAGAAACAAACGAAAAAAGCCCATCTACTGCTTTAGGAAAATTACTCTTCTTCCTCAGAAAACAAAAGCACACACACAGTTGTATTTCTTTGTCACTACTGCTCCTAGTTTAGTCTTAATAAGTCATATTAAATACATTTTAACCAAAATAGCTGACATCTGTTTACAATGACCCAAAGATACAGCCTCTCTGTAGCATATAAAAATAAGCAAAAGTATATAAAGTTAAACTAGGATTAGCCATCAATGTTTTGGTATTATACCTTACTTGGTTACATATGCTAGAAAGTCAAGTCAAACTAGCTTAAGTAGAAAAGGAAATGCACTGGGTCAGGTAACTGATAAGTTCAGGAATTGGATAACTTCAGGCATGGCTAAATCTAGGTGCCCAGGTAAAGTTATCGGATATCTATCTCTCTCCATCCCTTGGTTCTGTTTTCCTCTGTGCTGGCTCTGTTCTTCAGCAGGCTGTCTTCTCATGCTGAAAAGACAACCCCTAGCAGCTCTAAGCTCATGTGATCTTTAATTTCTCAGAGCTCAAAAATGAGAGATCCACATTCTCTCCTTCTAAGTGCCTGATTATTCTCCCTAAAAAGTCCTTAAGTAGTTCTACCTGGAGCTGAAGCCCACCTCTGAGCCGATCACTGATGCTAGAGGTCTGTGATACTCTAAAAGCTCAGCCTGGATCCTCGGCCCACCACTGTGTTTGAGGACGGGGATCCCTTGATTGCAGGATCTACCACATCATTCAGAAGAGGGAGCAGCTGTTCTCTGCACCAAGTGTGATGCTGAAATGCTTTCATTAAAAGGCAGATTTGTTTAGTGGAAAGAAAGCCAGACTGGCATTCAAATGACCTAAGGTTTAGTTCTAATTCTACTATCCCCTAACTATGTGACCTTGACCTTGGGTAAGCCATTTAACTTCCTTGGACATTACTGTTTCATCCATAAAATGAATATGTTGGATTAGATTATTTCAGATCTAAATGTCTATAATTGTATTTCACTAATTCAGGAAGAATCCAGGTTCATTCTTCTGTTCTCGGACTCAAAACAGATGAGAAAATGGAGAAGTACGTTCTAGTTGTCTTAGTCAATGGTCTTCTGGTTGTCAATAACAGGAACTCATTCAAGCTAGCTTAGTGGGGTGAAAGTCAGGAGACCTTTGTATAAAAGTCCAGAATATCTCACAGAACCCAAGGACAGGAGTGGGTTTCATGACAGCTGAGAACCAGGAACTACTATTTCCAGTCCCTTCCTCTCTCTCTCCCACCCCTCCTCTTCTTTGTCTCTAGCCAGATCATTTTCCATCCTTTACTTTGCACATCTGTTCTGTTCTTCTCTTAAAATATCCACTTTCCTGCTTCTCCTGGCATGTGGATGAGAATGCTTTTCTATAATGGCAGCTTCTGCTCATCAGTTTCCATTACCCTCATTCCAGTTAACAGGTTGTCTATTACTGAACCCCAGCTCCAATTTGATTGGCTCACCTCAAACTCAGGAGTCCCTTCACGGACAGGAGAGCAGAGTGAGCCATCACAAACGTTATGTCTTATGGAGATGGAGATATTCTCAATGGAAGGGGGTACTAAGCTGGGAAGACATTGCAAAGGGTATCTATTTCAACAGTTACATTGTGGTCGTTTTTCTATACATACAAGTGCAAGGTACTACCATAAGGAAAGGAGAAATTTACAACTATAAGGCTTTTAGACAACCATGATTTTTAAAAAAACAACTTCTTGGAAGGGGGTGAATTCATAGAATATAGGAAGCTGAATGTGAGTCATAATAACCTTATTTAAGAAAGTGGGGGAAAAAAGCCCAGTGGAAAGTAAGCCAAAAGCATAACAGATAACGGTTTTAGGGTCTTGTATGATCTATGTATATTTGGCAGTGAGGACACCAAGAGATCCATATATAGATACAGTGGAATTTCTTTTCTGAAACAATTAGAATAGCCAGATGGGCCAGTTTTCTACAGCAGCTTCTAAGCCAATGTGTTCTGATTCTACCTCTTAGAAGAAAGGCCATCTGATGGACGCCCAGGCAGAATCGCAAAAAGTTTCACACTGACATTCTCATTTCTTTAGTCATAGCGCTTACAGTGCTTTATATACACATATAAAAATCTAGGCATATTACTTTCCTTTATAGGTCTCTAAGGCCCACCTAGTTCAGCCCTCTTCAAAAGTTCTTTGTGGCAATAATACCGAGACAGTTGGATGGAACTTCTGTAGAATGAATAGCTCCAAGCAACTCTAGGCCTGGGCAGGAAAAGTGTGAAGTCCCTGGTATGTGCAGGACAGAACCACATTGACAAGACCAGCATCTTTTCCTGGAAATAGCAATTTGCTAGTTTTGGACCTTTGACCCTGCTTATTTATTGATTTGGAAATTTAAACAGCATCGTCTCCAAAATGTGCCCCTGGGCAGAGATACAAAGATTAAAAGTCACACATGAAGGCAGCCAACTCTTTTTCCTTGTAAAGGAAAGGAAATCAATAAACTGTAGGTTTTTTTTTTTTTTTTTTTTAGACAGGGTCTCGCTCTGTCGCCCAGGCTGGAGTGCAGTGGCGCAATCTCTGCTCACTGCAACCTCCACCTTCTGGGTTCAAGCGATTCTCCTGCCTCAGCCCCCCAAGTAGTTGGGATTACAGGCTCCTGCCACCACACCCGGATAATTTTTGTATTTTTAGTAGAGAGGGGGTTTCACCATGTTGGACAGGCTGGTCTCGAACTCCTGATCTCAAGTGATCTGCCCGCTTCGGCCGCCCAAAGTGCTGGAATTACAGGCGGGAGGCACCGTGCCCAGCCAATAAACTGTAAGTTCTTCATCCCTTTGGCCACTCCTCTCTTATCATGGTGGCCCAAATCCCTCTCCGGGTCTGTTTCTGACCACTGTCTTCCTGACACCTACCCTGAGCTGCCACTTTCTGACCAACCTCCCATGGAAGAAAACGGAAGCATGCGTGGGTCAAAGAAGAGGCAGACCTGAAAAAGAGAAAAAGATACCTATTTTTTCACGTGGAACCCTGCCACTGCTGCTTCCTAGTAAATCACAGTATGTATCCTTTGGTTCTATCATTGGGCCATTGTTACATTTTTCCCACAGATTAAATAGATTAATCATAAAATCTACCATGATTGATTTGGTAAAGAAAAAGTCAGTTCTCTGGTTGTCAATATGTTACTGGTTTCCTCTAGCAAAGGCAACCATGGGTTGGCCTTCTGTCCCAGTGTCCTTTTTGTTTTAGCATTTGTCTTGGAAATAATTGTCACAGTTTGGATGATCAATTACATGATCATTCTACCTGTGGTACTAATGCTCAGAGAAGCAGATCAGAAACCTACTTATGGTGTTTGAAGTCCCTTATTTGTATCTTTAACCAAAGCAAGTTGGCCACCAATCAAACCAACTGAATTACAGGAAGTTTCAACTAATGCTCTCAAGTGAACATGCATTAATTTCACCCAAACTAGACCTGACTGGTGACTTTAAAATAGGTTCTTAGTTGTGTCTTTTCCAATTTCTCCACATCACTGTGTTAAATTAAGTTTAGCCTGAAGCTGCCTCCTTACATATTTAAGTCCAGCCTAAATGTTTAACTGAAACCTAACTGGATATGTAAACAGACTGTTGTAACCTACACTTGCACCAATCGCAGAGTTCTGGCCAATCATAGGCATATTGCTTTCATTTACAGGTGTTAGTTTGGCCAATCACAGGCAGCCAACTATTCAAATTGTATTCAAATAAAGCAAATGCTGAGCTGTAACCAATCCAGCTGTTTCTGTACCTCACTTCCGCTTTTTTGTACGTTATTTTTCCTTTTCTGTCCGTAAATGTTAGCCGACCATGTAGCAGCCCTGATTCTAGAGGCTGCCCCATTCTCAAATTGTTCTTTACTCAGTTAAACTCTGTTAAATTTAACTTGTCTAAAGTTTTTTCTTTTAACACCTGCCAACACGTTATTTTCTGTTTTTTTTGTTTGTTTTTTAAATTATTTGTATTATAGCCATCCTACTGAGTATGAAGGGGTATCTCATTGTGGCTTTGATTTGCATTTCCCTAATGACCAAGTTCTTAGCTTTTTGATAGCACAGAGAAGGCTGTTTGCTCTCAGAGGTTTGCATTGTATCTCAGAGGTTTAATATTCTCAGAGCTGAGAATACAGTAGGTGTTAACAAATCTCTCATTCAGCAAACATTCACAAAAAGAGCCTGAGTTTTGTATATCAGCTGAGTACCAATAAAAAAGAGTTACATTTAGCGTCAGGAGGCCAGAAGATCAGAGCACATAAATACATCTTAAAGACTGTGACAACAGGCTCCTACGGTGACAAATTCACACCTCAACATGAAGCAGGGTGGAAGCTTTGGAAGCTCTTGAACCTGATGCAGTAAAATGGTGGCTGAAGGTCAATTACAGTTAAAATAGGTATAAGCGGCTGTTTTCATCTCTCTTTTCATTGTAATAAAATGTGTCTTGGCAGAAACCTCTCCAAAGGAGATGGGTGCCCACTTCCCAGAGGTGTTTGGTGGGTTAATGTGAGCAAAACACTCTGTGATGATAAGACTTCTGCTGCAATTGAAGGGAGAGTGCTCTTATTAATGAGACTTCCAATTCAGAGCATTTACTACATGTAAGATACTGTCCTTGGCAGTTTCTTAATAGCTGAGAATGTAATGCACGGCTTTGAGACATTATCTCAATCTTAATAATAGCTGCTTCCGGGGCTGCAGCACAGGTTCTGTCTGGGTTTAGATCTGAGCTTTCACGTACTAGCTATGAGATTTAACCTCCGCATGCATCAATTTTCTCATCTAAAAAGGAGGAAATTAAAATGCCCATCTCTTAGGGTTATTTTCAGGATGCGCTAAGATAAGCTGGTTAACTTCCTACATGGAGAGAAGTCAATACATGTTAATTCCCTTTGCCTTCACTTAAAATTAGGAATATTATAGATATTATTCCTTCTATTTTCTAGATGGGAAAAGTAAGGGATAGGTCCCGTAGTGACTGAGAAGTCATCATCTTTTGGGGTGTCCTCCCAGCTCACAGCCATTTCCAATTCCCTGGGAACTGTCCCCTGACCCAAGGTGATGAACCCACAGCAGTCATGTCTCTACCACGGGCCAGTGCCCCTCAGGCCACCATTGATTGAATGGAGGAAGACAGACATGGGACTTAAGTGGGCCAATCAGAATCTTGTCCAAGAATTTGGGAATGAGGCCAAGATACAGAAACGTAGAATCTGCATGTGGCTAAAACTGTGTCACATAACTTAGGCATTGATGCCACTATATTCTGTCAGATGAATGGGAGACGTAGAGAAAGATGGGCCTCAGAGAGAGAAGACAGAAACAGATATGCAATAAGCAGCAGCCATGGCAGCTGAGAAAAGATCCCAATGGCTTCCAGCTCCTGGTTCTAGTCCTTTCTCAGCCCAGCCCATGCCTTTCCCCTTGGATTCCACGAGATGCCCACCTACCTGCAGAGTTATCATAAAGCCCCTCATGTTGCTTCTCGTAGTTTGGTAGGCAAGATTTTCACAGGCCACAAACTCAAATAGGCAAGCAATTGAGCTTTATTTTCTTGTAATATAATTTAATTTCTCTTTTGAGACCTCATTCTATCTGATGGCAGAAGAACAATCAAATAAGTTCCAGATAGACTCAGTCATTTCAGGGTTTTCTCAGGCATTTTAGGTCTCACTTAACTCAGGATACTCTCACATACTTCCTTCTCTCCAGGAGGCATCTCGGGGCTTGCTGGGCATCCTGGCCCAGAGGCATTTAGCCCAGGCTGATCCCCTGGAGAGAGGCATCACCCAGATGTGATGCATCCTGTCTCATGCTGGGTCATCATGTCCTGCAGGCCACTCTGCACCCACCTGATTCTGAGTGACAGCCCTCCTGGGCCACCATCAGACATTTGCATGTCCCTGTTAGAAATGAATCAACCTCTCAGTTTTTAAATTTTTTAAAAAATAAAAATATGAATAAAGTCTTGGCAATCTTTAATCTACAGGAAGTAGAGTTGTGTAGTTATACTTCCAATCTGTTTCTAATATCTTGTTGGCAACCTAAGCTTTGTGCCTTCGTTTTTTTAGTGTACACACTAAACTTTTGAAACTTAAAATTCTTTTTCTCATAAATTCTGGCAGTTGTAAATCAAAACTGTTGTTTTTAAAAGATTTTAATTTTTTTCTGGAGGGGGTTCTTGCTCTGTCACACAGGCTGGAGTGCAGTGGCATGATCATGGCTCACTGCAGCCTTGAACTCCTGGGCTCAAGTGACGCTCTTGCCTCAGCCTCCTGAGTACCTGGGACTACAGGTGTGTGCCACCATGCCTGGCTAATTTTTTTATTTTAGTGGAGATGAGGTCTCACTATGTTGCCCAGGCTGGTCTCAAATTCCTGAGCTAAAGCAATCCTCCCACTTCAGCCTCCCCAAGTGCTAGGTTTACAGGCAGGAACCATTGTGCCTGGCCCTAAATTTAATTTTTAATAAATTACATTTTAAGGCTATTATTTCTACTACAAATTTTAAGAAACTAACTTGGAACTAATTTAAGTCTCAAGAACCTAACTTGGAACTCAAATTCATTTGGCCAAGACATTGTATAGTGCTAACTTAACTAGGAAGGGCCATGGGGTAACTTCTAGGAAATGCACACACACATATAATTTCATTGTATGGCATGAGTTTGAATCGATTTCTCAATTACTGTGAGCTGAGAACCCCAGTCTCCCAAGAATGCTTTCTATCCTTGACCCTGCCTGCCTCTCGCAATTTCCAGACTGTCTCCTTAATAACGTTCAATCTGCCTTCCACAGTCATTACGTCAACTGGGCACAGATGCTGGAAGGCAGACGGAAAGGCGGTGACAAAGTTAGACCTACATTTGCAAGACCAAGTGAAACACACGCCCACTCTCCTGAAGCCAAACTGCTTTTGGAAGGCGGGCAGGGGAGTGCCATTCCCTCTAGCATACTTGTCATTCCCAGCCTAGGTTTCAGATCCTTTTTATACACTGGCCTGTGGAGAGACTTGCTGCTAAATTCTGTTATTTCACAGCCCATCTCTAGCAACTGTGTTGGGGAATGACTTCAGACATTCCAGGCTTTGCTCAGAGAGCAATTTTCAACAGGAAAGCCAGAATGGGGGAGTAGCTAAGATTTCGTTGCAGCAAATTGGAGACCGGAAATATAAAGTTATTCAGAATAGTCAATGAAAATCATTTATATGGGAGAGAAACAACATGATCTTGCTTTAAATGTAAGGCATCTATCAGCAGCACAATGTTAATTAGGATTCTAGGGCTCTTAGTGCAGCTATTCCCTTTTTTATTTCTAGGTTGCTAGGTGCAGAAGAGTAGATTTGCAGAACAGCTAATCAAATATATGCAGGAAGATGCCCCTCATTTATCCGTAAGCTTCTAAGACAGAAGTTTTTCTTCAGTTGTTTGTTCTTTAATGAATTTTAATGATGTAAGAAAAATACAATACACTATTAGGTGAAAAATCGCACATGTAAACAGATATTCACACATGAATCAAGTTATACAGTACATATATACATACATATATACGTGTATGTATATCTAAACATATATAATACAAAAAGGAGAAAACATATAAAACATGGCCATTTTTAGGTAGTGGTACAATGAGTAGTTTGCATTTTCCTCCTAACACTTCAATGGATGTCCCCAATTTTTTAATTAGGCTTACCAAGAGAAAATAATTAACATCATACTTTTTTTAAAGGGTGGAATGAGACTCCTAACTTTCTTAAAAGAAGATCTGGGGAAGCAGTCTGAAAACTCTCCTGCCATACTGCCTTAAAATGCTTGACAAAATACAGTGAAAATTATTTTAAATGCATGAATGAACTGGCAAGAGAGAAAGGAGTCTCCAGGTGTGTCAGTAACAAAGCGAGAAGTGAGTGGTAAGGATGTGGGATGCTGCCACAGCTGGGCTTAGTTAAAAAACTGCAGCAGTTTTTAAAAGGCTACACCCACACTGAAAAGAGTAGACTAGGAAAACCATCGATGCACTGGCACAGAGAGACAAAAAAGAATTTATATGCCTCTGGATGGGGAAAAATGTCCTCTGAGAAATGAATTCTCAGGGTCTTTTTCTACCTCAAATTTGGAGGTTCAAATTTGCAGATGGTCCAGGAACCATGATGATAAATGACTCCCAAAATGATAAACAGCCAAAAAAGAGTTCCAGGTCTGGTGATCTTTCTGTGGCAAATGCAAAACTGCTCTGGAGGGACACATGTACAACCCAGGCCACAGGGGATTCTCACAGAAAAACAGCCTTCTTTAAAGATAAGTTCACGGTGCTCGCTTCGGCAGCACATATACTAAAATTGGAACGATACAGAGAAGATTAGCATGGCCCCTGCGCAAGGATGACACGCAAATTCGTGAAGCGTTCCATATTTTTCATTAAAAAATCAGGAAACAACAGGTGCTGGAGAGGATGTGGAGAAATAGGAACACTTTTACACTGTTGGTGGGACTGTAAACTAGTTCAACCATTGTGGAAGTCAGTGTGGCGATTCCTCAGGGATCTAGAACTAGAAATACCATTTGACCCAGCCATCCCATTACTGGGTATACACCCAAAGGACTATAAATCATGCTGCTATAAAGACACACGCACACGTATGTTTATTGCGGCACTATTCACAATAGCAAAGACTTGGAACCAACCCAAATGTCCAACAACGATAGACTGGATTAAGAAAATGTGGCACATATACACCATGGAATACTATGCAGCCATAAAAAAATGATGAGTTCATGTCCTTTGTAGGGACATGGATGAAACTGGAAAACATCATTCTCAGTAAACTATTGCAAGGACAAAAAACCAAACACCGCATGTTCTCACTCATAGGTAGGAATTGAACAATGAGAACACATGGACACAGGAAGGGGAACATCACACTCCGGGGACTGTTGGGTTGGGGGAGGGGGGAGGGACAGCATTAGGAGATATACCTAATGCTAAATGACGAGTTAATGGGTGCAGGAAATCAACATGGCACATGGATACATATGTAACAAACCTGCACATTGTGCACATGTACCCTAAAACCTAAAGTATAATAATAAAAATAAAAATTTAAAAAAAAGAAAAAAAAAAGATAAGCTCACGAACAAAATAATGAAATGCAGGAGGACAAAATCCTGCTGACTTAAGAGTCAGCAGACACGATAAATAGCACTAAAAGATACCCTAAAACTTCATATCATAGAATGACAATTGGAAAGGGAATGTAAAATAAACATGTTTAAAATTATTAAAGCCCTAAAAGATGTAATTAAAACACCAAGAAAAGAACAAACCTCATGAGAGGCACTGTTGCATGGTAGCTAAGAGCACAGAAACTGAAGCTAAAGTGCTGGGTTCAAATCTCGTCACTATCACCTACCACCACCTGGGTGACCTTGGGTGAGTCACTTAATATTTCTGTGCCTCAAGTCCCTCATCTGTAAAGTAGGTATACTAATGGTATCTATATCAATGGGTTATTTTAAGGATTAAGTGTGTTAATATATGTAAAGTGCTTAGAAGAGTACACATATGCTTGGCACAGAGTAAGTTTTAGCTACTATTGTAACAAAAAAAAAGTAGGGCAGGTGTGTCTCACTCCTGTAATCCCAGCACTCTGGGGGACTGAGGTGGGAAAATAACATGAGGTCAGGAGTTCAAGACCAGCCTGGCCAACATGGCAAAACCCTGTCTCTGTTAAAAATATAAAAATTAGCCAGTCATGGTGGTGTGCACCTGTAATCTCAGCTACTGGGGAGGCTGAGGCAGGAGAATCGCTTGAACCTGGGAGGCAGACGTTGCAGTGAGCTGAGATTGTGCCCCTGCAATTCCAGCCTGGGCATCAGTGAGACTCTGTCTCCAAAAAAAAAAAAAGGTGGCTGGGCGCAGTGGCTCACGCTTGTAATCCCAGCACTTTGGGAGGCCGAGGTGGGCGGATCATGAGGTCAGGAGATCGAGACCATCCTGGCTAACACGGTGAAACCCTATCTCTACTAAAAATACAAAAAAATTAGCCGGGCGTGGTGGCGGGTGCCTGTAGTCCCAGCTACTCAGAAAGGCTGAGGCAGGAGAATGGCGTGAACCCGAGAGGTGGAGCTTGCAGTGAGCCGAGATTGTGCCACTGCACTCCAGCCTGTGCGACAGAGCGAGACTCCATCTCAAAAAAAAAAGGTAATATTTTGAACAGAAACAAATTAGAATGTCTAGAAATAAGAACTAGCTATTAAAAGTTTGTAAGCTGAAAAAGAAGTTGAAGGGAGAATTAGTAAATTAGAAGTCCCATCTGAGGAAACTGTGCTAAGTGCAGCAATATGATGAAGAGATGGAAAATGTTAAAAGGAGGTTATGAGGCATAAGGAACGAGATAGTCCAATATGTATTTAATAGAAATTCCAGAAACAGTAATAGGGAGAATAGTGAGGTGGTAGTATTCAAAGAGATAATAACATAGACTCTACTAGAATTGTAAGGAAAGAATCTGCAGAATAAAAGCATGCACTGAGTCCAAAGATAAGAAATGAAAATAAATCTACACTACACATACTAGGGAAACTGCAGACCACAAAACAAAGTGAAGATCCTAAATGCCACCAGAGGTAAAGGACAGACTACCTATAAAGAAGCAAAAAATAAGTTGACAGCACAGTACTCAATAGTCAGAGACCAGAAGACAACAGAAAAATATCTTCAAAATATAGAGGGAAAATAATTGATAAGCTAGAATTTTATAACTAGCTAAACTATAATTCAAAAGTCAGGCAGAAAAAAGACATGTTTAGGCAAAGACTGAGTTTACCATTCATAGGCCCTTCCAGAAAATATTACTATGGGAACATTTTACTTCCAGAAGGAGCAAATCAAAACCAGAAGAAAGATGCAGAAAGCAAGAACTAGTCATCTCCAAAGAAATAGCAAATGTGGGTAAACCGGAGCAACCACTGACTGTAGAAAACACCACTCCTACTGCTAATAGTAATGATGATGATGATGAATTTGAGGGACATAAGGAAGCACAAAACTATCAGAAGACAAAAAAACATGTCAGACAAGAGGCAAGTGACTGGTGTTAAAATGTTCTAAGGTTATTTGTATATTTTAGGAGAAAGGTAGAGATATTGATCAACTTTAGGCTTGTTAAGTCAAGCATATATGTTAATTTTTTTTTTTTTTTAAAGAGACAGAGTTTCATTCTGTTGCCCCAACTGGAGTGCAGTGGTATATCACAGCTCACTGTAGCCTTGAACTCCTGGGCTCAAGTGATTCTCCCTCCTCAGCCTCCCAAATAGCTGGGACTACAGGTGCATGTCACCACACCTGGCTAATTTTGTATTTTTTATAGAGATGGGCTTTTTTTTTTTTTCAGACAGGGTCTGTGTCTGTCACCCAGGCTGGAGTGCAGTGGCACAATCATAGGTCACTGCAACCTCCACCTCCCAGCCTCAAGCTATCCTCCCACCTCAGCTTCCCAAGTAGCTGGGACTACAGGCATGAGCCACTGTGACTGACCACTTTTTTCTTTTTGAATGTGTGCAGTTAAACCCACAAATGACTCAAGTTCTGCTTTAGCTACATCCCTCAGATTTTATTATGTATTGTAGTCACACTCTTTCAGTGCTAAGTATGTACTCATTTCATTTATGATTTCTTTTTTGACATGTGAATCATTTAGAAGTATTTTTAAGGTTTTTTTTTAAGGAGTTATCTTTTTGTGAACTAATTTCAAATTGTAGTACATTGTGATCAGAAAATCTTGACTTTTTTGGTATATGCTGAGTCGTGAAAATCGTCTTGTTCAAACCTTTCATATTCTATTTTTGTCTACCCCATACTGACTGTTAATTTGTTCATTTTTTCCATCTCTGTCAATTATGCTGTTAGTTGTTGCACAGAAAATCAGAACTGTTGAATATTCCTAGTGAATTGTTCATGTTTTCATTTTGCAGTGACTTTCTTTATCCCTAAATACTTTTTAAGTCTTTTTTGTCTGATGTCAACATAATTACACTGCATTCTGACCTCTGTGTGGCTATAAAATTCTGTGCCATCAATTTTAAAAATTAATATTTGCCTGGTAATTATTTTGCCATTCCATTGTTTTTAGTCTTTCTAGATCATTAGATTTTAAGCATGCCTATTGTGAACAGCATATGGTTGGCTTTTTATGTCTTATATCTGAGAATCTATTTTTAAACTCATGAATTTAAAAAATATATATACTTATACACAGTCATGTGTTGCTTAACTACAAGGGTATTTCTGAGAAATGTATCATTCCATACAAAATTAGCTGGGTGTGGTGGCATGCACCGGTAGTCCCAGTTACTTGGTAGGCTGAGGTGGGAGGATTGCTTGAGCCTGAGAGGTGGAGGTTACAGTGAGCGATGACTGTGCCACACTATTCCAGCCTAGATGACAGAATGAGACCCTGTCTCAAAAGAAAAAAAGTCCTAATGGTAATAAAATAAATGTTCATTTTTACAGTTATAAAACAAATATGCAAACCCAAGAATGTAGAAGCTAGGAAATTATAAAAATAAAACAGAAATGAATGATATAGAAAACTAAGAAACAACAAATAAAATCCCAAAACCAAAAGTGATTAAATGAAAAAAATTTAAAATAAGATGACACAGAATAACCAAAACAATCTAGAAAAAGATCACAGTTGGAAGAATTACATTTTCTTATTTCAAAACTTGTTACAAAGTTACAGAAATCAAGATAGTGTGTCAATAATAAACTGCTATATTAATAGTCACTTGATTTTTGACAAACATTTTCAAATATTTTCAAATATTTGAAAATCATATACATGAAGAGGGACTTGCATCCAGAATATATAAAGAACTCTTAAAACTCAAAATAAGGTCCAGGTGTGGTGGTTCACGTGTGTAATCCAGTGCTTTGGGAGGCCGAGGTGGGTGGATCACCTGAGGTTAGGAATTTGAGACCAGCCTGGCCAATGTGATGAAACCCCGTCTCTACTAAAAATACAAAAATTAGCCGGGCGTGGTGGTGCATGCCTGTAATCCCAGCCACTCGGGGGGCTGAGGCAGGAGAATTGCTTGAGCCCAGGATGCAGAGGTTGCAGTGCGCCAAGATCGCGCCACTGCACTCCAGTCTGGGCAACAGAGTGAGACTCCGTCAAAAAAAAAAAAAAAAAAAGCCTCAAAATAAGAAACCACCACAATTAAAAGTTGGGCAAAGAATTTGAATAGATATTTCTTTAAAGAAGATACACAAATTGCTAATAAGCACATGAAAAGATGCTCAACATCATTAACCAAAAGAAAAACTCAAATTAAAACCATGATAAGATATCTACTTCACACTCGCACTCACTAGGATGGCTATATTAAAAACAAAAGGAAAAACAAAAGCAGACAATAACAAGCGTTGATGGGGATGTAAAGAAATTGAATCCCTTATATATTGCTGGTGGATTGTAAAACGGTGCAACCACTTTGGAAAACACTTTGGAATTTCCTCAAAATGTTAAACACAGTTACCATATGACCAAGCAACTGTGCTCCCAGGTACATGCCAAGAGAAATGAAATCATATATCCACATGATGACTGGTACACAAATATTCTAGCAACATTATTAATAATAACCCCCAAATGGAAACAATCCAAATGCTCATTAACTGGTGAATGGATAAACACAATGCCATATACCTATACAATGGAATACTATTCAGCAATATAAAGGAACGAAGTACTGATAAATACTACACTATGGATGAATCTGCAAAATGTGCTAAGTGAAAGTTGCCAGACATAAAACACCACACACATTGTATGATTCCATTTATATGAAAGGTCCAGAACAGGAAAATCAATAGAAACAGAAAGATTAGGCCGGGCGCGGTGGCTCACGCCTGTAATCCCAGCACTTTGGGAGCCGAGGCGGGCGGATCACGAGGTCAGGAGATCGAGACCACGGTGAAACCCCGTCTCTACTAAAAATACAAAAAATTAGCCGGGCGTGGTGGCGGGCACCTGTAGTCCCAGCTACTTGGAGAGGCTGAGGCAGGAGAATGGCGTGAACCCGGGAGGCGGAGCTTGCAGTGAGCCGAGATTGCGCCACTGCATCCAGCCTGGTAGACAGAGTGAGACTCCGTCTCAAAAAAAAAAAAAAAAAAAAAAAAAAACCAGAAATATTAGTCGCCTAGGGCTATAGGAGGGAGGAATGGGGGCTGACTGCTTAATAAGTACAGGGTTGCTTTTGGGGGTAATGCAAACATTCTAAACTTAGATTATGGTAAGGACTACACAATTTTGTAAATATAATGAAAAGCACTGAATTATATATGCTAAGTGGGCAAATTTTATATGTTAATTTTTCTCAATACAATTGAGTTTTAAAAAATTAAATAGGATGACATTAAATGCAATGTGGTATCTTGTATTGGATCCTTAAACAGGAAAAAGATATTAGTGAAAAAACTGGTGAAATGTGAATAACTGCTTGAGCCCAGGAGTTTGAGACCAACCTGGGTGATTGAGATCCATCTCTACATAAAGTTTAAAAATTAGCCAGGCATGGTGGTGCATGCCTGTGGTCCCAGCTACTTGGAAGGCTAAGATGAAAGGATTGCTTGAGCCTGGGAGGCGAAGGTTGCAGTGAGGCTTGATTGTACCACTGCACTCCAGCCTGGGTAACAAAGTGAGACTCAGCTTTAAAAAAAAAAAAAAGAAAAAGAAAAAAGAAAATCTGAATAATGTCTGTAGTGTAGTGTTACACTAATGTTAATCTCTTTTTTTTTTTTTTTTTTTTGAGACAGCGTTTCACTCTTGTTGCCTGGGCTGGAGTGCAATGGCGCGATCTTGGCTCTGCAACCTCCACCTCCTGGGTTCAAGTGTTTCTCCTGCCTAAGCCTCCCGAGTAGCTGGGATTACAAGCGTCCACCACCATGCCCAGCTAATTTTTTGTATTTTTTTATAGAAACAGAGTTTCACCATGTTGGCCAGGCTAGTCACGAACTCCTGACCTCAGGTGATCCACCTGCCTAGGCCTCACAAAGTGCTAGGATTACAGGTATGAGCCACTGTGCCCCCCCATGTTAATCTCTTTTAACAAATGCACATAGTCATATGAAATGTCAACATTATCGAAAGTGGGTGAAGGTTATATGGGAATTCTGTGTTAACTTTGCAACTTTTTTATACATCTAAAATTATTTCAAAATAAAAGCGAACACAACCATGACATACCTTTAGCGCACTTAATAGAGAGAGAGAAAGAGAGAGAGAGTGAACAAGTAGAGATGACCAACGGTATATAAACTACCATTTGCACTTGATCTTAGCCAAAAGGCCGAGAAGCGATTATAAACTACCATTTGATGTGTAATCACTGTCCTCCCATTGTTGGACGGAGAATCATGGCAGGACCAGGGTGATGAGCCAGACCCACAGTGGGTTTGCATTTCATGGGTATCACTAGCCACAGGCTCTTCTAGTGCCAGCATGAGAATTAACTTTGTTTGTGGGAGGCATACAGACTGCTTAGTATGAATTATTTGTATTTAAGTGCTTGTTGTTTACTGGAGTTGCTGTGAAAGCCCCGCACCTGGGGTGCTGTGGCAAGCCACAGCCCCTCCTGCCAAAGGAAGGGAGCTACTGGTTCTGTGGGAAGCTGAACTTGGGTGAAGTCTCTCTCTCTAGGAGAAGGCGCAACCAGTCCTAGCAGGCATCTTGTCCAGACTACACAGAGTAAGTTCTCAGAGTCATTTATGCACAATTCTACTTAAAACCCATAATCAACAAACTGAAAACATAGACAAACTGCAGTTTCTTAGAAATATATAACCTAACAGAACTACTCAAGAAGAAATAAATTTTTTTGCTTAGATTTATAACTTGAATTGGGAGTTTTAAAATCTACCCTCCATACTAAAAAAAAAAAATTAAATTAAGATAAAAATAAAACCCATTAAACCCAGAAGGTTTACCAGTTATACCCAGACTTTGAAGAACAGATAATCATTATCTAAAACAAACTGTTCCAGTAAATATAAAATGAGGGAACACTGCCTACCTCATTTTACAAAGTCTAACAATTCTGATGGCAAATCAGATAAGGATGGTATATGAAGGAAAAAATTAAAGCCCAATCTCATTTCTAAATATAGATGCAAAAATCCTCAATAAAACAGTAGGCAACTGATTCCAGAAATGTCTATTAAAAATACAACATTTTTAATATACATATTAAAAATCCATTACCAAATTGGATTCATCCTAGGAATGCAAGGATGGTTAAAGTTAGAGATTTACCATATTAGTTAGTTTAAGGAAGAAATCTTATGATCATGTCAATATGTCAATGAATGTAGGGTTTTTTTTTTGTTTGTTTGTTTGTTTGTTTGTTTTGAGGTGGAGTTTTGCTTTTTGCCCAGGCTGGAGTGCAATGGCCTGATCTCTGCTCACTGCAACCTCCGCCTCCTGGGTTCAAGTGATTCTCCTGCCTCAGCCTACTGAGTAGCTGGGATTACAGGCATGCATCACCACACCCAGCTAATTTTTGTAAAAGGCAAAAGATTTATACGATCTGAAGAGAAACCAGAGTATTAATTTTTGTATCTTTAGGAGAGATGGTATTTCTCCATATTGGTCAGGCTGGTCTCGAATTCCTGACCTCAGGTGATCCACCCACCTTGGCCTCCCAAAGTGCTAGGATTACAGGCATGATCCACCGCGCCCACCACGCCCAGCCAGAAAATTTTTTTGTAATATTAAGCATTGCTTCATAATTAATATCACTAGTAAACTAGATGGAGAAAGCAACTTATTTAGTCTGGTAAATGGCAGCTACCAAAGAACCTACAGCAAAAATTATATGTAATTATGAAATGTTGAAAGCATTCCATTCAGATTAGGAACACAATAAGATTATCTTCTATGGCCACTTCTATTCAGCATTGTATAAAACCTTTTTGCTTGTATAAGACAAGAAAAAGAAATAAAATTTATAAAGATTAGAAAGGAAAAAATACGAAATACAAAGGAACCTATAAACTACTGCAAATAAGAGGTTGTCAAGGTTGTTGAATCCAAAACAAGTATATTAACAAATTCAATAGCAACAAAAATTAGAAAATGTAATTTTCCAAAAGATATTCTTTAATGGCAGCAATAAAATACAAGGTACCTAGGAATAAGTTTACAATTTTATTGTAAAACTTTATGGAAGAACATAGTAATAGGTGGAAATAATAGTGAAAAACAAAAGTTTTACAATAAAATTGTAAATTTATTCCTAGGTACCTTGTATTTTATAATAAAATTGTAAAACTTTATTGAAGAACATAGGAGTAGGCAGAAAGATAAACTATATTCATTGGTAGGAAGATGAAATTTTGTAGTGACAGCGATTTCTCCCAAAGTCAGTCTATAAATTCAGTATAATTTCAATCAATATTCTAATAAGGTATTTCTCAAAATTGAAAAGATGATCCTTAAATTCATACAGAAGATTAAAGGAACAAGAATAGCGAACACGATTTTAAAGGAAAACACTATATAGTCAAACCCTGGTATCTGTGGGGGATTAATTCCAGGACCCTGGCAGATATCAAAATCTGAAGATGCTCAGAAGTCCCGTATATAAAATGGACTAGTATTTGCATGTAACCTATGCACATCCTCCCATACATTTTAAATAATTTATAAATTACTTAAAATGCCTAATACAATACCTGCACATCACTTCATTTGCCTGCATTCAACGTAGTACTTGACTCAGAAAAAATTCAAGTTTTGCTTCTTGGAACTTCGTGAAATTTTTTTTCCCACATTCTTTTATCCCAGGTTGGCTGACTCCATTTAAGTGGAGGGCCTCCACAGATATGGAGGGCCAACTGTATTTATTTGTAGGTGCAGGGGAGGGGGCAAATCTCAACAGACCCTAAGACCTTCTAATAGTGTGATATTGGTCCAGAGAGACAATTAGGCAAATGAATAGAACAGAGGACCTGGAGTTAAAATCATTTATATATGATGGTGCTGCTGCTATTAAATTACAGGAAAAGAATAGCCTGAATGATTCCAAGACAAGTGGCTATTCATAAGGAAAAAGATAAAATTAACCCAAAGTACATCCCATACACAACTTCCAGATGGTTTAAAGACTTAAAGGTGGCCGGGCATGGTGGCTCATGTCTATAATCCCAGCACTTTGGGAAGCCAAAGCAGGCAGATCATTTGAGGTCAGGACTTTGAGACCAGTCTAGCCAACATGGTGAAACCCCGTCTCCACTAAAAATACAAAAAAAAAAAAAAAAAAAAAAAAATTAGCTGCCCATGGTAGCATGTGCCTGTAATCCCAGCTACTGGCGAGGCTGAGGCAGGAGAATCTCTTGAACCTGGGAGGCAGAGATTGCAGTGAACCAAGATCATGCCACTATACTCCAGCCTGAGCAACAGAGTGAGACTCCACCTCGAAAAAAAAAAAAAAGAGATGTTAAAGACTTAAAGGTGAAAAAAACTATAAAATTATTAGGAAAAATACCACATAATATTTAGTGATATTTGAATAGGGAATTCTGTTTCTAAACTAAACACAAGCACTAATCACCAAAAGGTGGATTCCATTTGATTAAATTAAAATTTAAAACACAACAAAAGACATGACATACGAAGTGAAAATACAAACCACCCTCTAAGAAAAACTATTTGCTACTCATATAACCAATGTATCTATAATTGAAAAGAAAGATAACCGACCCAAGAGAAAAATGATATAAACTATGAACAAGCAATACCTGGAGGAAAACTCTGAGTGGCCGGTAAACTTATGAAATGCTGCTCACCAGCCCCTGCCTACCCCTTTTAGCGTATTTCCTCATTTGTGAGTTACCTAGTCATATCCTTTGTATGTTTTCTATCTTTTTTTGTGAATTTTCTGATTTGTGGGCATTCTTCAAGTCTTGAACTTGCTGTTTTGATCTGGCTATCTGAACTGGATTGGAATGCCAACTTGCTGTTTCAACCCTGTCATTCCTGATAACTTTTTTTTTTTTTTTTTGAGACAAGATTTCGCTCCGTCTCCCAGAAAGGAATGCAGTAGTGCAATCACAGCTCACTGCAATCCCAACCTCCTGGGCTCAAGTGGTCCTCCCACTTCAGCCTCCTGAGTACCTGGGACTACAGGCATATATCACCATGACTGGCTTTTTTTTTTTTTTTTTTAATTATAGGGATAGGGTTTCACCATGTTGCCCAGGCTGGCCTTGAACTACTGGGTTCAAGGGATGAACCTACCTAGGCTTCCCAAAGTGCCAGAATTACAGGAGTGAGACACCATACCTGGCCCCTGAGAACATGTTTTTCTTAACTTTTAAAATAATTTACATACTGGGAAATGAGCAGATTATAAGTGGGCAGTTTGATGAGTTATGACAAAGGCCCACCCATGTAACCCATACCACTAGCAAGATATAGACCATTCTCATCACCCTAGAAACAGCTGTTGCGAGGCTGGGCGTGGTGGCTCATGCCTGTAATCCCAGCACTCTGGGAGGCCGAGACAGGAGGATCATCACCTGAGTTCAGGAGTTCGAGACCAGCCTTGCCAACATGGTGAAACCCCATCTCTACAAAAAATGCAAAAATTAGCTGGGTGTGGTGGCATGTACCTGTAGTCCCAACTACTCGGAAGTCTGAGGCATGAGAATCACTTGAACCCTGGAGGTGGAGATTGCAGTGAGCCAAGATCATGCCACTGCACTCCAGCCTGGGCAACAAAATGAGACTCTGCCTCAGAAAAAAAAAAAAAAAGCTGTTGTGACCCTTACCACTCAACACCCATCCTTATAACCCAGACAACCAATGTTATGATTTCTTGCCCCATAAATTAGTTTTTGCCTGTTTTGGAATTTCATATAAATGGAATAAGACACTATGTTTGCTCGTCATGTTTCTGGGGTTCATCTAAGCTGCTGGATATTGTCAATTAGTAGTTTTCTCCTTGTGATTGCTGAGTGGTATTCCATTGCTTCCACACACCAAAATTTGTTTATCTGTTCACTTAGCAAAGTGAAGAGACAAACCACAGTTTGCCTATCAACAGATATGCAGAATGTATCTTCTAGGAGAAGATGGGTCATTGGGGCTATTATGGAAAAAGTCCTTATCTTGCAAAAATACCTAGCAGCGTTATTGCTGGGTCACAGAGTTTAAAAGAAATTACCAGATCAATTTCCAAAGTGGTTATACCATTTAAGACTCCAACTAGCAATGTATGGTAATTCCAGTTGCCAATGTTTGTTGTTTTTGTTCTTTTAATGTTCACCAAACAAGTGGATGTATAGTGCTATCTCAGTTTAGTTTTATTTTGCATTACCCTGGTGACTAATGATATTGAACCCTTTTTCATATTTTACTGGCATTTGTATGTAGTCTTTTATAAAACAGCTGTTCAAGTCATTGTGCATTTTTTAATAATTTGTTTTGGTCTTTTTATAATTGAGTTGTAGGAGTCTGGATACAAGCTTTTCTCAGCCATATGTGCAGGTATTGTGAATACTGTCTCTCATCTATGGCTTGTATTTTTTGTAAAGTTTTTAGTTTTGATGAAGTCCAATTTGTCATTTTTTTCTTTATAGTGCTTTTTGTATCCTAAAAAATACTGCCCTATGTTTCCTTGTAGGAGCTTTATCCAGAACTTTCACTTTTACATTGAGTTATATAATTTATCTCAAAAAATTTCACATGTGCGATGTGAGGTAGGGGTTGAGGTTTATCTTTTCCATAGAGATAAGCAGTTGTTCTAGCACTATTTGTTGAAGTGATCTTCTTTTCACCATTGAATTGCTTTGGCATCTTGATCAAAAACCAACTGACTATGTAAGTGGGGCCTGATTTCTGAACTCTTTCTCGTTCCATGGACCTTTACACCAATACATACCATCTTCATTACTACAGCTTTAGAGAAAGTCTTGTGATTCACTAATATATGTCTCCCAACTTTGCTAATTTTCAAGATTATTCTGGTTATTCTAGGTCCTTTGCATTTCTACATAAATTTTAGGATTAGCACACCAATTTCTACAAAAACATTGCTGGTATTTTTTAGAACAACTTTATTGAGATATAATTCACATACCACACAATTCATACATTTCAAGTGTACAGTTCAAGTATACAATTCAAAGTGCACAATTCATGCAATAACTTTTGGTATATTACATTATTAATTTTTTAATTATGGTAAAACATACATAACATAAAATATTCACACTGTTGTGCATCATTTGTTATGCACAATATCTGGAACATTTTTGTTCTGGACCATTTTTGTTATTCGAAATAGAAATTCTGTAAACATTATACAATAATACCCCATTCTTCCTCTCTCCAGCACCTGGTAATCTCTCTCTCTCTCTCTCTTTTTCTTTTTTTTAAAGACAAGGTCTTGCACTATCACCCAGGCTGAAGTGCAAAGGGCCAATCAAAGCTCACTGTAGCCTCCACCTCCTGGGCTCAGGCAATCCTCCTGCCTCAGCCTCCTGAGTAGCTGGGACTACAGGCATGAGCCGCCACATCCAGCTAACTTAAAAAATATTTTTTGTAGAGAAGGGCTTTTGTTTTGCATTTGCCCTGTGTTTGCCCTGACTGGTCTGGAACTCTGTGCCTTGGCCTCAAGCAATCCTCGCACCTATGCCTCCCAAAGTGCTGGGATTAAAGTGTGAGCCACCACACCTGGCTGCCCTCTGGTAATCTCTAATTTGCTTCCTGTCTCTATGAATTTGCCTATTCTAGATATTTCATGTAAGTAGAGTCATACAATATTTGTCCTTTTGTGTCTGGCTTATTTCACTCGACATATTTCCAAGATTCATCCATATCAGCATGTTTCAGATCCTGATTCCTTTCCTATAGCCAAATAATATCCCGCTGTTTGTATATACCACATTTTGTTTACCCACTCGTCTGCTGATAGGCCCTTGGGTTGTTTCCCATTTCTGGCTACTGTGAATAATGCTGCAATGGATATTGGCATACAAGTATCTCCTCAAGTCTCTGCTTTTAATTTCCTCGAGTCTATACCTAGGAGTGGAATTGCTGGATCATAACGTAATTCTATGTTTACCTTTTTCAGGAACTGTTAAACTGCTTCCACAGCAGCTGCACCATTTTCCATTCCTACCAGCAATGGACAAGACATTCAATTTCTCCACATCCTCACCAATATTTTTCTGCATTTTCTGCATTTTAAAAATTACTATTACAGCCATCCTGGTAGGTATGAAATGGTATCTCCTTGTTGTTCTAATTTGTATTTCCCTACTATGTTGAGCATCTTTTCACGTGCTTATTGGCCATTTGTATGTCTTCTTTAGAGAAATGTCCATTCAAGTCCTTTGCCTATTTTTAAATTGGGTTGTTTGTTTTTCTGTTGTTGAGTTATAAGAATTCTTTGTAGATTCTAGATACCAGTCCCTTATCAGATGTATGATTTGCAAATACTTTCTCTCATTCTGTAGGTTATCTTCCAATGTCCTTTGATGCACAAAAGTTTTTTAATTTGATAAAGTCCAATTTATTTATTTATTTTCTTTTGTTGTTCATGCTTTTAGTGTCATATCTACCTGCTGGTATTTAGATTGGGATTGCACTGAACCTTGAGATCTATTTGAGAACTGACATCTTATCAATATCAGATCTTTTAACCCATGAATGTGGTATAGCTCTTTTCTTTAGGTCTTCTCTAACTTGTCGCAGAATGTTTTTATAGTTTTCAGTGTGTAAAGATTTTATACATATTTTATTAAATTTTCCCCTGATTACAAATTTTGCTATGGTCTGAATCTCTGTGTTCTCCCCAAATTCATCTGTTGAAATCCTAGCACCTAAAGTGATGGTATCAGGAGGTGGGGCCTTTGGGAGGTACTTAGATCATGAAGGCAGGACTCTCATGAATGGGGCTGCTGTGCTTATAAAAGAGGCCCCTGAGAGCTTGTTTGCTCCTTCCTCCATGTGAGGACACAGCAAGAAGGCGGCTGTCTGCAACCTGGAAGAGAGCCCTCACCAGAACCCAACCATGCTGGCACCACAATCTCAGACTTCCCAGCCACCACAACTGTGAGAAATAAACTCCCATTGTTCATAAGCTACCCAGTCTATGGCATTTTGTTACAGCAGCCCCAACAGACTAAAACAGATTTTTATTCTGTCTTAAACGGCACTGTCTTTCAAATTTCATTTTCTAATTGTTTTTGTTGGTATGTAGAAATGCAATTTACTTTTCTTTTCTTTTTTTTTTTTTTTCCCAAGTCTCACTCTGTTGCCCAGGCTGGAGTACAATTTCAGCTCACTGCAATCTCTGCCTCCCGGGTTCAAGCCATTCTCCTGCCTTAGCCTCCCGAGTAGCTGGGACTACAGGTGTGTACCACCACACCCAGCTAATTTTTGTGTTTTTAGTAGAGATGGGGTTTCACCATGTTGGCCAGGCTGGTGTTGAACTCCTGACCTCAGGTGATCTGCCCGCTCTGGCCTCCCAAAGTGCTTGGATTACAGGCACGAGGCACCATGCCTGGCTGCAATTTACTTTTCTACATTGATCCATCTTGCAAACATCCTACATTTAGCTATTAGCTCAAATAGTCTTTGCAGAATCCTTAGGTTTATTTATATACATCATTTGCAAGTAGTTTTTATTTCTTCCTTTTCAATCTGTATACTTTTTATTGTCTTTTCTTGACTTACTGCTCTGGCTATGACCTCTACTTCAATAATGAATAGAAGTGGTTATGGTGACAACAGATATCCTTACCTTGTTCCTTAATCTTGGGGAGAAAACATTATCATATTCTTAGCTATAATGACATCTAGTGTTATTATTTGAATTGTGTTCCTCTATAAGATTTATTTATTTAGTTAATTATTATTATTATTTTTTTTGAGACACAGTCTCACTCTGTTGCCCAGGTTGGAGTGCAGTGGTGTGATCTCTGCTCACTGCAACCTCCACCTCCTAGGTTCAAGCGATTCTCCTGCCTCGGCTTCCAGAGTAGCTGAGACCACAGGTGTACACCACCATACCTGGCTAATTTTTTGTATTTTTAATAGAGACAGGGTTTCACCATGTTGGCCAGGCTGGTCTTGAACTCCTGGCCTCAAGTGATCCACCCTCCTTGGCCTCCCAAAGTGCTGGGATTACAGGTGTGAGCCACTGTGCCCAGTCCCAAAAGATATATTTAAATCCTAATCTCTAGTACCTGTGAATGTGACCTTATTTGGAAATAGGATCTTTACAGTTATAGTCAAGATGGGGTCATAATGAATTAGAGTGGGCTCTAAATCCAATGACAGGTCTCCTTATGAGGAGAGAGAGATTTGGAGACACATGAAGACAACAGACACATAAAGATGGAGGCAGAGATTGGAGAGATGCTGCTACAGCCAAAGAATGCTAGGATTGCCAACAACCACTGGAAGCTAGGAAGAGGTAAGGAAGGATCCCTCCCTAAAGCCTTCAGAGGGAGATGGACTTGCCAACACCTTAGTTTTGGATTTCCAGTCTCCAGAACTATGAGAGAATACATTTCTGTTGTTTTAAGTGACGTGGTTGGTGGTGATTTGCTATTCCCTTAGGAAATGAATACCTAGCTTTGTTACACAAGCTGTTCATGAATTTTTTGTTATGTTATCTAGTTGTTCTATTTCGTGTGGGAATTCACAGACAGTGAAAAATTATCCTGCTGCCCCTCTCCACTTCCCAGAATTCTTCTTTGGATCAATGATTATAAATTTGTTTTATGGTCCAGCATATGGTATAACTTGGTGTATATTCCACGTGTACTTGAAAAGAATGTGTATTCTCCCTGGATGTAGTGCTCTACAAAAGTCGATGAGGCTGAGCTGGTTAATAGCATTACTTAGGTCTTTGGTCATTTGCAGCCAAAAGAGTGCCAAGGAACACAACATTCATTATACATGAACTTCACTGCCACCTCAGGGAGACTTTGTGCCTCGCCTTCACCTACAAGGACATACTCCGCACTCTGGGTTCCTAATGCATTTTTTTATACTTCTTAGAGAACCTGCATTACATTCTGTTTTACAGCATAGTTTTTCAAGAACGTGTCTTATGTCCATTACTACACTGCACATTCCTGGGGAGCAGAGAGTGTTTCTGATGTATTTCTGGGTCTGCAAGGCATCTAATTGGTGACTTGGATACCACAGGTATTCATTATTTGTGGTGTTTTGTTTCTTGCTTCGTGTGGAGACACTTCTACTAAAAGAACTGTCTTACAATGCAGGGAATTGATAAGGGGCTAAATTAGAGAATTCTCTGTTTGGATGTGTGGTTAAATACCTTGCTTTCTGAAATTTGAGATATTTAAGTACTTTATAAAAATAAAAACTTGTAAGAAATTGTAAAAAGAAAGAACGAAAAGGCTGGGCACGGTGGCTCATGCCTGTAATCCCAGCACTTTGGGAGGCTGAAGCAGGTGGATCACCTGAGGTCGGGAGTTCGAGACCAGGTTGAGGTGGAGCCAAGATGGCCAAATAGGAATGGCTCCAGTCTACAGCTCCCAGCGTGAGTGACACAGAAGACGGGTGATTTCTGCATTTCCAACTGAGGTACTGGGTTCATCTCACTGGGGAGTGCCGGACAGTGGGTGCAGGACAGTGAGTGCAGTGCACTGTGTGTGAGCCAAAGCAGAGGGAGGCATGGCCTCACCCAGGAAACGCAAGGGTCAGTGAATTCCCTTTCCTAGTCAAAGAAAGGGGTGACAGATGACACCTGGAAAATCGGGTCACTCCCACCCTAATACTGCACTTTTCCAACGGGCTTAACAAACGGCATACCAGGAGATTATATCCCGCACCTGGCTCAGAGGGTCCTACGCCCACAGAGCCTCGCTCATTACTAGCACAGAAGTCTGAGATCAAACTGCAAGATGGCAGCGAGGCTGGTGGAGGGGTGCCTGCCATTGCCGAGGCTTCAGTAGGTAAACAAAGCGGCCTGGAAGCTCGAACTGGGTGGAGCCCACCACAGTTCAAGGAGGCCTGCCTGCCTCTGTAGGCTCCACCTCTGGGGGCAGGGTACAGACAAACAAAAGGCAGCAGTAACCTCTGCAGACTTAAATGTCCCTGTCTGACAGCTTTGAAGAGAGTAGTGGTTCTCCCAGCACACAGCTGGAGATATGAGAACAGGCAGACTGCCTCCTCAAGTGGGTCCCTGACCCCTGAGTAGCCTAACTGGGAGGCACCCCCCAGTAGGGGCAGACTGACACCTCACATGGCTGGGTACTCCTCTGAGACAAAACTTCCAGAGGAACGATCAGGCAGCAGCGTTTGCGGTTCACCAATATCTGCTGTTCTGCAGCCACCACTGCTGATACCCAGGCAAACAGGGTCTGGAGTGGACCTCCAGCAAACTCCAACAGACCTGTAGCTGAGGGTCCTGACTGTTAGAAGGAAAACTAACAAACAGAAAGGACATCCACACCAAAAATCCATCTGTACGTCACCATCATCAAAGATCAAAGGTAGATAAAACCACAAAGATGGGGAAAAAACAGAGCAGAAAAACCGGAAACTCTAAAAATCAGAGCATCTCTCCTCCTCCAAAGGAACGAAGCTCCTCACCAGCAATGGAACAAAGCTGGACAGAGAAAGACTTTGACGAGTTGGGAGAAAAAAGGCTTCAGAAGATCAAACTACTCCAAGCTAAAGGAGGAAGTTCGAACCAATGGCAAAGAAGTTAAAAACCTTGCAAAAAAATTAGATGAATGGCTAACTAGAATAACCAATGCAGAGAAGTCCTTAAAGGACATGATGGAGCTGAAAACCACGGCACAAGAACTACGTGACGAATGCACAAGCCTCAGTAGCCGATTCAACCAACTGGAAGAAAGGGTATCAGCGATGGACGATGAAATGAATGAAATGAAGTGAGAAGGGAAGTTTAGAGACAAAAGAATAAAAAGAAATGAACAAAGCCTCCAAGAAATATGCGACTATGTGAAAAGACCAAATCTACGTCTGACTGGTGTACCTGAAAGTGACGGGGAGAATGGAACCAAGTTGGAAAACACTGTTCAGGATATTATCCAGGAGAACTTCCCCAATCTAGCAAGGCAGGCCAACATTCAAATTCAGGAAATAAAGAGACCACCACAAAGATACTCCTCGAGAAGAGCAACTCCAAGACACATAATTGTCAGATTTACCAAAGTCAAATGAAGGAAAAAGTGTTAAGGGCAGCCAGAGAGAAAGGCCGGGTTACCCACAAAGGGAAGCCCATCAGACTAACAGCTGATCTCTCAGCAGAAACTCTACAAGCCAGAAGAGAGTGGGGGCCAATATTCAACATTCTTAAAGAAAAGAATTTTCAACCCAGAATTTCATATCCAGCCAAACTAAGCTTCATAAGTGAAGAAGAAATAAAATACTTTACAGACAAGCAAATGCTGAGAGATTTTGTCACCACCAGGCCTGCCCTAAAAGAGCTCCTGAAGGAAACACTAAACATGGAAAGGAACAACTGGTACCAGCCATTGCAAAAACATGCCAAATTGTAAAGACCATCAAGGCTAGGAAGAAACTGCATCAACTAACGAGCAAAATAACCAGCTAACATCATAATGACAGGATCAAATTCACACACAACAATATGACCTTAAATGTAAATGGGCTAAATGCTCCAATTAAAAGACACAGACTGGCAAACTGGATAAAGAGTCAAGACCCATCAGTGTGCTGTATTCAGGAAACCCATCTCACGTGCAGAGACACACATAGGCTCAAAATAAAGGGATGGAGGAAGATCTACCAAGCAAATGGAAAACAAAAAAAAAGGCAGGGGTTGCAATCCTAGTGTCAGATAAAACAGACTTTAAACCAACAAAGATCAAAAGAGACAAAGAAGGCCATTACATAATGGTAAAGGGATCAATTCAACAAGAAGAGCTAACTATCCTAAATATATACGCACCCAATACAGGAGCACCCAGATTCATAAAGCAAGTCCTTAGTGACCTACAAAGAGACTTAGACTCCCACACAATAATAATGGGAGACTTTAACACCCCACTGTCAACATTAGACAGATCGAGACAGAAAGTTACAAGGATATCCAGGAATTGAACTCAGCTCTGCACCAAGCAGACCTAATAGATATCTACAGAACTCTCCACCCCAATCAACAGAATATACATTCTTTTCAGCACCACACCACACCTATTCCAAAACTGACCACATAGTTGGAAGTAAAGCACTCCTCAGCAAATGTAAAAGAACAGAAATTATAACAAACTGTCTCTCAGACCACAGTGCAATCAAACTAGAACTCAGGATTAAAAAACTCACTCAAAACCGCTCAACTACATGGAAACTGAACAACCTGCTCCTGAATGACTACTGGGTACGTAATGAAATGAAGGCAGAAATAAAGATGTTCTTTGAAACCAACGAGAACAAAGACATAACATACCAGAATCTCTGGGACACATTCAAAGCAGTGTGTAGAGGGAAATTTATAGCACTAAATGTCCACAAGAGAAAGCAGGAAAGATCTAAAATTGACACCCTAACATCACAATTAAAAGAACTAGACAAGCAAGAGCAAACACATTCAAAAGCTAGCAGAAGGCAAGAAATAACTAAGATGAGAGCAGAACTGAAGGAAATAGAGACACAAAAAACCCTTCAAAAAAATCAATGAATCCAGGATCTGATTTTTTGAAAAGATCAACAAAATTGATAGACTGCTAGCAAGACTAATAAAGAAAAGAGAGAAGAATCAAACAGACACAATAAAAAATGACAAAGGGGATATCACTACCGATCCCACAGAAATACAAACTACCATCAGAGAATACTATAAACACCTCTACGCAAATAAACTAGAAAATCTAGAGGAAATGGATAAATTCGTCGACACATACACCCTCCCAAGACTAAACCAGGAAGAAATTGAATCTCTGAATAGACCAATAACAGGCTCTGAAATTGAGGCAATAATTAACAGCTTACCAACCAAAAAAAGTCCAGGACCAGACGGATTCACAGCCGAATTCTACCAGAGGTACAAGGAGGAGCTGGTACCATTCCTTCTGAAACTATTCCAATCAATAGAAAAAGAGGGAATCCTCCCTAACTCATTTTATGAGACCAGCATCATCCTGATACCAAAGCCTGGCAGAAGCACAACAAAAAAAGAGAATTTTAGACCAATATCCTTGATGAACATTGATGCAAAAATCCTCAATAAAATAATGGCAAACCGAATCCAGCAGCACATCAAAAAGCTTATCCACCATGATCAAGTGGGCTTCATCCCTGGGATGCAAGACTGGTTCAACATACGAAAATCAATAAACGTAATCCAGCATATAAACAGAACCAAAGACAAAAACCACATGATTATCTCAATAGATGCAGAAAAGGCCTTTGACAAAATTCAACAACCCTTCATGCTAAAAACTCTCAATAAATTAGGTATTGATGGGACGTATCTCAAAATAATAAGAGCTATCTATGACAAACTCACAGCCAGTATCATACTGAATGGACAAAAACTGGAAGCATTCCCTTTGAAAACTGGCACAAGACAGGGATGCCCTCTCTCACCACTCCTATTCAACATAGTGTTGGAAGTTCTGGCCAGGGCAATCAGGCAGGAGAAGAAAATAAAGGGCATTCAATTAGGAAAAGAGGAAGTCAAATTGTCCCTGTTTGCAGATGACATGATTGTATATCCAGAAAACCCCATTGTCTCAGCCCAAAATCTCCTTAAGCTGATAAGCAACTTCAGCAAAGTCTCAGGATACAAAATCAATGTGCAAAAATCACAAGCTTTCCTATACACCAATAACAGACAAACAGAGAGCCAAATCATGGTGAACTCCCATTCACAATTGCTTCAAAGAGAATAAAATACCTAGGAATCCAACTTACAAGGGATGTGAAGGACCTCTTCAAGGAGAACTACAAACCACTGCTCAATGAAATAAAAGAGGATACAAACAAATGGAAGAACATTCCATGCTCATGGGTAGGAGGAATCAATATTGTGAAAATGGCCATACTGCCCAAGGTAATTTATAGATTCAATGCCATCCCCATCAAGCTACCAATGACTTTCCTCACAGAATTGGAAAAAACTACTTTAAAGTTCATATGGAACCAAAAAAGAGCCCACATCGCCACATCAATCCTAAGCCAAAAGAACAAAGCTGGAGGCATCACGCTACCTGACTTCAAAGTATACTACAGGCTACAGTAACGAAAACAGCATGGCACTGGTACCAAAACAGAGATATAGACCAATGGAACAGAACAGAGCCCTCAGAAATAATGCCACATATCTACAACCATCTGATCTTTGACAAACCTGACGAAAACAAGAAATGGGGAAACGATTCCCTATTTAATAAATGGTGCTGGGAAAACTGGCTGGCCATATGTAGAAAGCTGAAACTGGATCCCTTCCTCACACCTTATACAAAAATTAATTCAAGATGGATTAAAGACTTAAATGTTAGACCTAAAACCATAAAAACTCTAGAAGAAAACCTAGGCAATACCATTCAGGACATAGGCATGGGCAAGGACTTCATGTCTAAAACACCAAAAGCAATAGCAACAAAAGCCAAAATTGACAAATGGGATCTAATTAAACTAAAGAGCTTCTGCACAGCAAAAGAAACTACCATCAGAGTGAACAGGCAACCTACAGAATGGGAGAAAATTTTTGCAACCTACTCATCTGACAAAGGGCTAATATCCAGAATCTACAATGAACTCAAACAAATTTACAAGAAAAAAACAAACAGCCCCATCAAAAAGTGGGCAAAGGATATGAACAGACACTTCCCAAAAGAAGAAATTTATGCAGCCAACAGACACATGAAAAAATGCTCATCATCACTGGCTATCAGAGAAATGCAAATCAAAACCACAATGAGATACCATCTCACACCAGTTAGCATGGCGATCATTAAAAAGTCAGGAAACAACAGGTGCTGGAGAAGATGTGGAGAAATAGCAACACTTTTACACTGTTGGTGGGACTGTAAACTAGTTCAACCATTGTGGAAGTCAGTGTGACGATTCCTCAGGGATCTAGAACTAGAAATACCATTTGACCCAGCCATCCCATTACTGGGTATATACCCAAAGGATTATAAATCATGCTGCTATAAAGACACATGCACACGCATGTTTATTGCAGCACTACTCACAATAGCAAAGACTTGGAACCAACCCAAATGTCCATCAATGATAGACTGGATTAAGAAAATGTGGCACATATACACCATGGAATACTATGCAGCCATAAAAAATGATGAATTCATGTCCTTTGTAGGGACATGGATGAAGCTGGAAACCATCATTCTCAGCAAATTATCACAAGGACAAAAAACCAAACACCTCATGTTCTCACTTACAGGTGGGAATTGAACAATGAGAACACATGGACACAGGAAGGGGAATATCACACACCAGGGACTGTTGTGGGGTGGGGGGAGGGGGAGGGATAGCATTAGGAGATACACCGAATGCTAAATGATCTAATGCTAAATGAGTTAATGGGTGCAGCACACCAACATGGCACATGTATACATATGTAACAAACCTGCATGTTGTGCACATGTACCCTAAAACTTAAAGTATAATAATAATAAAATTTAAAAAAAAAAAAAAAGGAGTTCGAGACCAGCCTGGCCAATGTGATGAAACCCTGGCTGTATTAAAAATACGAAACATTAGCCGGGCATGGTGGCAGGCGCCTATAATCCCAGCTACTCAGGAGGCTGAGGCAGGAGAATTGCTTGAACCCAAGAGGTGGAGGTTGCAGTAAGCCGGGATTGCGCCACTGCACTCCAGCCTGGGCAACAAGAGCAAGACTCCGTCTGGAAAAAAAAAAAAAAAAAAGTAGAAACTTGCTCTCCTACCAATCCCTAATATTTAGCAGATTAAATCAAAGAACTAAATGGAACTTTAAAGAAAAAGACATTAAGTATGAGTGATGACATTTATGAACAGTCTAAAGATGTCCCTTCGGATAATGTATTTCCTTTGTGTCTAGGTACAGTTAGAGTGAGCTGAAAAGGAATTAGCTATCTGTCAGAAACAGGTACGTATGTCCCCTAACCATTCCATCATAACTTAACTAGTACTAGCCATGTGCCAGGCACAGTGCTACATGCTAGCAATGTGTCATCTCAGCTAATCCTCATAACAACATCATCTCAGTCTCACTGACTAGGAAACAAAAGATCAAGGGGTTAAAGGATTTGTCCAAGGTGATCCAGATGGTAAACTGAAAGGGCAGGACCGGAGTCCAATCTGACCATTCCAAGTCCAACATGGTTTCCATGCTCACACCCAGGAAGATGAGAAGGAAGCAGAAGAGCTGCTTGGAGCTGAGTACCCATGCAGGCGGCAGGCAGCTGAGCTTAGGAGACTCAGAAGTGGGTCATGATGAAAACACCAAGCTTTTGCCTGTCCAGGAGAGTAAGGCAACATGCCAGGTGATTTACATCCCCTGCCTCATTTAGTCCTTGCAAGAATCTTATGAGCAGGGTTGTGCAACCTCTTTATCTCAGTTTACAGAGGAGAAAGTGAATCCAGAGATGTTAACTAACATGCTCAAAATCCCACGGTGAGGGTGTGGCAGTGCTGGGATTTGACTCCTGGTCTGATTCCAGCCTCTGCTCTGTCTTACATCACAGGACATAGTCACATAGTGCTAAGGCTGTGGGCTTAGAGGGAGCCTGTCTAGGCTCACAGTCCTACCACTCATGTGCTTCTCACCCACCTTGAGCAAGACAAGCAACATTTCCTCTTCTCACCTATAAATGGGGTTAATAATAGGGTCTACTTCACAGCTACTCTCAGGGTTAAGTGAGAACCTATACGAAGTTTTTCATACAGTGGTTGGTAGTATATAAGTATTCATAATTATTATTGTTATTTAGGAAAGAAAAGCTAACAGCCCAGTGTCCTGATGCTGCAGCAGACCAAATAGTTATAACTGAAATTGGACCCCAGTTGGCCCCAGTTTAGGCATGTTTCTCAATTTTCTTCTGTTAACCCCACTGTAAAATAACGTGCCCATATGTTATGCAGAGGAGGAAAGCGTTTAGAGAAAATCTGATAACCTGACCAAAGGCATATCTTGGACTTATTTGAAAACTTATCAGGCTTCTTTTGGCTACAAGTGATAGAATCCTAATTCCAATGAGCTTTAAATAAAGTGGGACTTACTGACTTACATAACCAGAAAAAGCAAGCATGGAGGTGGCCCCAGGCGCATGATTTGATTCAGGACTAAATGTCATATCTCTATCCTCTCTTTCTCTCAATCTCACTTTAACCCTAGGGGAAAGGGATCCTCTCTCCCAGTCTCTAAATACATAGTCCCAGGGAAGTCCCATGATGGGCCTATTCTGGATCATATGCCCATGCTGTGGCCAGAGGCCTGGGGACTGTGACTGGCGGCCCAACCAGAGCTCAGAGTGGAGAAGGCAGTTCATTCAAAGGAATAAGAGTGTGCTCCAGAATAAGGGGCGGAGATGAAGGCAGAAAAATAGATGTCCTCTGGAGTATGGAGAATTGGGGTCCTATGGAGAGTGTCAGGTGCACCCTAATGCTCAGTTAACCATTCTTCTGGAATCCTCCAACTGGGATACAGCTGTGAAGCACTGCAGCTGGCTCCGGGGCCCAGGCAAGGAAATAGTAGTGCCACATTCACATACAGACATGATTAGATGAGGGTCTTCTTCTTGAAGGTGCCGTGACACAGTGCAAAGCAGGGAGACTAGGGGCAGCAGTGAATCTTCTGTGAGGGCAGGGACAAGTGGACCAAATATGGAAAGGCTTATTCCGCCAGGTAAACTCCAGGCATGATGGAGCCATACTTCCCTTTCAAACAATAACAACGACTATTATTATCACCATTGTTTTTGTAGCTCTTGCCCGGTGCTAGACACTGTGTACAATTCCCGACTCCATCCTTATAACGATCTTTTGCAATAGTTACTATGACTCCCACTATGAACGAAGGAGCCTTCCAGCTCCACAATCCTGTGATCATCTTTTCATACTAATCAAGTTGAGGATTTGGGATTTTATAAAAGTCTTGTGTAACACACAGAAAGAGGATCCTTAGTTGCTCACACACATGCCACAAGAGAATATAGGGCTTCCATAGGCTTCTATGAACATAAGGCTGAATGGTCCTTAAAACAAACGCGTGTAGAATAAAGTTTACTGCTCCATTCTCTCATCTGCCATCTCTGGATGGCTGGGTTTGATCAGCATAAGCTAATGCTGAACTAATGCTCTATGGCCCAGCAATTTCATTTGGGCAGAGAAAGGATTGACATTTCATTTTCAAACTCACAGAAGCACAAAGAAAGAAATCTTTCAGCTCCTTCAGTGAACTGCAGCCAATTCATGTGCAAAATCCCCATGTTGCTAAGAGTCTCTCTGGCTTCTTGTAAGATGACTGTCAACCACTCCAAATGGCTTTTTTTCCTAATTTCCCATTTATTTCAGATGTGCTGGACAAGTCCCTAGGTATCATACTGGCATTCAGTCTTTCCCTTTAGCCCCAAAAGAATGTCCCAACACTTAATGAGTTGTATAAAATGGAATATTTGGATGAGCAATAGCTTCATGTGGGTAAAGGAATAGCAGCTTATGAGAAAAATTAGCAGCGAAAAAAAAGTGTGGTGAGATAAAGCTAGAAATTTTAAAGAACCTTGATAGGAGTTATGAAGCAAACGTCATTATAAGGAGCAGCACCTGCCAGGAGTCCACCACACTCTACAATGATTTTTAACCTTGTTTTTAGAATAACACCTCCCATCCTCCATTAAAAAATAAAAAAATATCACGGGCATCAAACAAAAGTCAAGCAATATAATAAAGTACAAAAAAAAAAAAAGTAAAACAAAATCAATACCCACCTAAAAATAATCGTAAACCACTTTAGGTGATTATAATTCTTCATTGGTCTCTACAGAGATAGAGAGATAGAGGAAATATATATTTAGAGATAGAGTCTTGCTGTATTGCCCGGGCTGGAGGGCAGTGGCCTGCAGCCTTGAACTCCTGGGCTCAAGTGATCTTCCCACCTCACTCTCCTGAGTAGCTGGAACTATAGGCATGCACCATCATGCCTGGCTAATTTTTAAAGATTTTTTTGTAGAGAAGGGGTCTTGCTCTGTTGCCCAGGCTGGTCTCAAACTCCTGGGCTCAAGCGATCCTCCTGCCTCAGCCTCCCAAAGCACTGGGATTACAGGTGTGAGCCACCATGCCTGGCTGAGGAATTTTTATAAATGTAAAATCATATTTATTTTTAATTTATTTCTTATCACATTTATTTTTAAATAAATAGCATTCAGCTAATTGGCTCATATTTAAGACAAGAAACTAAAGTGAACTGAAACAATATGTATTTCTTTTTAGAAACCTGTTTATTTAAAAGATTACCAAAAAATTTAAGCAATTGTGTTTTTGAAAAAAGTTTAGACAGTATCAAGTCTCTGCTATGAAAATAAGAGGGCATTAGTGCTCTTATATCCTCCCTTCTCCCATTCCCAATTTATTAGCTATCTTAGGGTTTGTAATATTTATAATCTATATCTATGCTATGACTATAATTTCCAGTTTGACCTTGGTTCACCACCAGTTTTTTTTCCTACTAGCTCATCCATCATTGAGTTATTTGGTTCATCTTTCCTATCAAAAGGTTTCCTTAAGAAGGGCACTCAGGTGTTATGTTCTGAGTTCTTACTTGCTTAAGAGAACTTGACATTAGATTTGACGACTTGGTTGGCAATAATACATTTGAGCCATTCTTTTTTCCTACTCAGAACTTTGGAAATACTCCCCCATTGTTTCCTGTCACAGAATCTTGTGGAAAGGAAGTTTGAGGTCCCTTGGTGACTTGCTTCTTCTGCCTGAATGGTGAGGAATTCTTTCTTCATTCTTGAAGTTCAGGATCTTCATCAGGGTATGTTTTGGTGTCAAGTGTTTTCTGTTGGATTTCCTACAACATAGTGCACTCTTTTAATCTAAAGATTCCTTCCTTCATTTCAGGAAAAATCTTCTGTATTTTATCTCCAGATACTTTTTTAGTTCCTTTTTATTTTTGGTCACCAATTATTCTTACGTCAGAATATCTCGATACTCCTACATTTATCCTTTCAGGAATTACTCGAATCCCTGTTTTAAAAATTCTTCATTCACTGCATCATTTCAAGCCTTTTCTTCTGTTATCAATTCCATTTTCGACCATGTTTTTTGCTATTTTGAATACATTTATTTGTTCTATATTATTTTAGGGAAGTTTTCTTATCTCTGCCATCTGCCTTTTTATCTCATTCTGTTGTTTCACCAGCTCCTGAGTGCTTGTTTTATTGAGTTCATGTTTTCTAAGTTCTCTGTGAGCACAACACACCTGTGGGAACTTTTGTTTCTTGGACTAGCTTTTTTTCCATATTGGTTTCATCTGTTTCCCACTCCACCCCACCCCCTTTCTGGCTGTAGCATACTCACACAGTTGCCAGGCCATCTTCCTTACATTTGCTCATGTTTAAGGTGAGCAGCTCTGTTCAGACCAGGTATTTGCTTTCATACAGTGTCGGTGTATTCTCCTTGGCATATTTCCCATCTTGTTTGGCATCTATTTCGCTTCCCCTATAGGCTTGTGTTCGATGTACTTTCCCAATGGATGACATTGAAAATATTTAAGCATCAACATGTCATAGACATTGAGCAGACAGAGCAGAGGTTGGTCATAGCTCTGGGCCACATGTTACTCCTGTAGTTGCTGGTCTGTGGGGTGGTCTGGAATTGGAGGGCTTCTTGTGAGAGGGGCTGGGGTGGCCAGAACAGCATGAGACACTTGGATAAGTGATTCTTGCCATCGTGGTGTGGAAGTATTTTGATATTTTAATAACCAGCACAGCCACATTAGTGTGTACCAGCCAAATATGAGCCCAGCCTGTCTGTGTCTTTGTGTCTGTATGGAGGAGGAAGGAGCTGTGTGTGTACAGAGGCTTTTACTAGAGGACTGCACTCTGCTCTGTCTTCTGATACTTGTGTTAAGTCCTGCACCAGAGTGAATTCTGAATGAAGAGGAGACATATCTACTGTATGTACAGGGGACACAGCCTTTGGAATGCGGGCTTGTCTCTTAATTCAGGGATGAGCTAGTTCCAGTCCTCTGTTTCACCCATCTCTCCCCAGCAAACTCCATCCAAATACCCACCCCCACCCCACCCTACAACACCCCCACTCAAAAGAAGGAAGAGATAAAGATACTCATCCTGCCCCTATTCACCAATTAACTTCTTTCCAAAACCCGAAATTTCAATGAGTGTTCTGCATCTTGCCAATCCCCTCTAGCGGGTGGGATTAGGAGCTCTTCTTTCTTACCAGAAAAATCTGGTCTTTTTGTTTGACTATCATCTTTTGAAGTTTAAGACACAGAAACAAGGGTGGGCTCCTTCCATTGCCTGGGCGCTAGTGAATTTTTTTTGAGCTTTACTTTTTGAATTTTTATTTATTCTAGTTGTTCTTTATGTTCAGCTTTAGGGGATGAAGGGTCTGTGATCTGGCCATATTTATCCTAAAAGATCCCACAGTACAATTTTAAAGGACTAAACCAGCAGCTCTGGGGGTTCTCACTCTGGGCTGCAAATTAGAATCACTGGGGAGATTTTAACATCGGTGACAGGCTACATTCCTAAACCTGATTTAAGTGGTCTGGGAGATGCTCAGATATAAGTGGTGTATGTATTTTTTCTTATTTGCTTGTTTTTTGAGTCCTTCCAGTGATTCTAATGCACAAACAGGGTGAGAACCATGAGCTGGACCTTGCATTCTAATCGTTCATAATTTGATATATATAAGCACCTATAAAATACAAACATTTTGCATGTGCATTTACAAAGACAAAATAAAAAAACACATAAATTATTTATACTTTGAGTGGTCAGTCACTCAAAAAGTATTTCTTGAGCAGCCAAGGAAGCAGGAGGGAATAGAAGTGTATGGTTTTGCTTCAAAAATATTTTTATCTAGCTGGCTAACAGAACTAACACATCTGGAAGAATCACAAAGCACATTGGTGGTGACGCCCAACTCCTAAGACAGGTTTGGAATTCTACCACGGACAAGGAAGGCACTGTCAGGTGTGGGGCACATTGACATGAAGGTAAAGTTCATGACTTAATGAGAGAGGTGGCTACACCAATAACCAGAACCTAACACCAAAGAATTAGTCCAGTTACCTTGGAGTCACACTTCCCATCCCTAAGTTGTAATTCATAAAGTATCATTTAGAAATGCAGGGGATGTTTAGAGGTAAAATCCATAGCAGAGATGTAGTGAGTCTGGGAAGATTTTGAGGGGCTTCCAGGAATAAGGATGAGAAAAGGGCATACCAAGTTTGTGAAGGGACTTAAAGCCTGGCATAGAGTCACAGGGAGCATTTTCAGGTTTGGAAGGCCATGACAGGTTGAAGAGCAGAGAATCCAGAGATCAAGCTGTAGCTGTGCACAGCACTGGGAGTATGGAGGCTGAGGCAGGCCTTGCTGACACAGCAGGTATAGTGAGGAAGTGAGAAAAGAGTTCAGAGTGTCCGAATTTCTTGCCTGAGAGACTGAAACAATGGTGACTCAACTGACTTGGATGGAAAAGCTTTAGGTGCAACCAAGTTTGGCTTTGGGGTTTCAGCTGAAGGTAGGGTCTCTAAGGGATGGTCAAGAGGTAGGTGGGTCTGGATTGGAGCTCCGAGACCACAGCCCAGGTGAGTGACCTGTGCCTGAAGTATAACTGAAGGGTTATCTGCAGGGAGGAGAGCAGAGAGCCAGGTCTAAATTAGGAACAAGATGGAGAATCATCACATCTCCCCCAGTGACCACAGAACTCTGGGGAAGAGGGTTGGTCACTGAAGCACAATGATCAGGGGAAGGGGAGGATGAGGGAATAGGGAATTCACTGTCTAAGGTGATCTCATAAAAGACTCTGAAGCAGAATTTGACTTCACAATATCTAAAAACCTCTCCAACAAGCTGGACTCTCAAGCCAAAGCAAAAGGTCCTAGGTCCTAAAACTGGCCATACACAAGTGTCAGCAAGGATGTGACAACTTTGTTCTCTGAGGACAATGCATTCATACAGCAAATCATCCCAAACGTGATCTGTGTCCTCAGTGCTGATGTCAGACCATCATCATTCATCAATTCTCCATTAACCTGAACCACACTGCTCCAAAGGTGGTTATCTCCATTTTGTGCCTCTGGAGAGGATGACAATAATGACAGTGGCAGGATGTGTGTGTCAATCCATGTGGACACACACACACAGGACATGTGCTCGTATCATAAAAGAGCATCTCTTCTAATCTACCAACAAGAGTGAAAGAAAAAATAAAAATATCAACTCTAGGGTCATTCTATTCCTTCTTGCTCTTTTGGTTTCTCTACTGCAGCACAGATGAGCACAGATCTTCCAGGTGTGTCCAGGTTATCACAGAGTGATGGTAGAACAGAAAATGCACCAGTACCTGCAGATTCTGGAGTAATAGCAAGTGGCATGCACAGCCACACTCTGTTCTCCCTAGCTGGACCCTCATGACCACAAGGCAGCTGTACTCCTCTACCCACTGGAAGTTGGGACAGACATCCAAACACATTCTTTTTCTGAAACCAGCTCTGTTCATCCTCTAGACAGCAGTCCAAGAGCCCCAAAGGGTACAGCTGAAGAACAGAAATGAACTCCCTTCATATACCTCCCATCTGAGCACACTCCTCCACCTAGGCACAGAGAGGCCAGAGGTAGATAGCTGGTCCTTACACAGCCTGCTCCAGTGGTACTGATGTTTTAGATTTATAAGAAGCCATTATGAGAAAGATCTTGGGGTTCAGTGGGGTACTGCTCATAACTTAGAATAAGCAAAGCCCATACAGACTGACTTCAGGTCTGAAAGGCATTTCCTTTCTTACCCAGTGAGGCAGATGATGGTGGTGATTCCTCAACATATCTCATTTGGGTTTTGCTTTAAGATTTGCCTATATTCAGTGTGGAACAATGACAGACGAGATCGTCACAGTGATTGTTTGAAGGGATAGTGGCCCATTAAAATTAGTGCAAGTAAAAAGGTCAAGGCAGTGTATTGTAAAGGTACAGGTTTCTCAAGAAGAGGAACTTTAGGGCAAGGAACAAGGGCCTCCAGACAGCTGGAACTAGGAAAGGGAAGACAGCCTTCAAGGAAACTTTGCTGGTGTCCCTGGCTACTACATGATTCTGCATCAGCGCTTCTCGGTGTGCCTACACCATCCTTTCTCTCTACCAGCTTCTTCTTCTTCCTTCTCTTGCACATGGCGCAACATAGCCACCCCAGTCCCAACTCTACTTGACCCTTTTGCTTAAGCACCTACCACTCAACACTCCTGTTTCTCTTTCAATCCCTCCTGCTCTCAATTCTAACGGACTCTGCTGTTGTGTTTAAAGAGGTGGCTGGAGAGGGCTCAAGTGGGCAATAGTGGGAAAATTCCCTGAGAAGCGGGTGGACAGGACAGCTCTCCAATGCCAGTCACACATATCTGTAGGTATCCTAATATGCACAAATAAGTGTATGAGAGGCAAAACCTGACAGGTTCAACACTACTTTGACATCAAGTGATTTAGGCAAAAAAGTGTCTGCTACTGATGTCATTTAATTAAGCACACAGCCACTGAAACATTAGGCTTAGCAAATTAATCTACTAATCATTCTGCATCTAGTGTCTCTGAAAACAGAATTAAACCAAGCCAAAGAACATAGCTACCTCTGAAAGCAGCGAGTCTTTCTCGAATGCTTAAAACACCCAGGGCAAGGCCATTCCAGAGGCTGTCTGATGCTTCAAAATGATCTTTTGTTTAGGTTTTAAACAGTTTCATAAAAATTTTGGAGCTTGGGGCTGGGCACAGTGGCTCAAGTTGTAATCCCAACACTTTGAGAAGCTGAGGTGAGCAGATCACTTGAGGCCAGAAGTTCGAGACCAGCCTGGGCAACATAGTGAAACTCCATCTCTACTAAAATTAAAAGTCAGACATGGCAGCACACACCTGTAAATCACAGCTACTCAGGAGGCTGAGGCATGAGAACCCCTTGAACCCAGGAAGTGGAGGTCGCAGTGAGCTGAGATTGTGCCATTGCACTCCAGCCTGGGCAACAGAGCAAGACTGTCACACACACACACACACACACACACACACACACACAAAGATTTTGGAGTTTGGTTGCCTGGGTTTGTAGCCTAGCTCTATTCCTCCTATTCCTCCTAGCTGTGGGATCTTAGGCAAGGGGCTTCCCCAATATATGCCTCAGTTTTCCCAGCTGTAACCTGAGGATAACAACAGTACCTGCCCTAAGGAGTTATTAGGAGGATGAAATGTGCTTATATTTGTAAAGGGCTTAGGTTGATGCCCAGCAAGTCAACTGTGTTCCATAAATGAGACTTCTTATTGTCATATTCAATTAGGCAGAAAACCACACAAAAATCTTTAAGAACTTAATACTTTAAAAATAAGTTTATTATAACTAATGAATATAAAATCTGACAGATATTTTCAAACATTTTTGCAAAAAAAGTAAAACCCTCCCCTGTCCCCGCTCCCCACAAGATATAGAATAAGGACTTGGACAGAGAAACAATACAAATCTAAACATGAAACTGTCGCTCATCGGTTGGTCCCAAGAGGCTCCAACATATTATATTCTAACTAAAGGTCCATTAAATTAAGTTAACAAGCCACTTGACACTTTTATAGTTTAACTTGCTTTCTACTCTGATTATGATGCTCATTCAAAATGCTGAGAGACAAGAACAGGTAACATTAATACTGCACATGACAGATATTCAAAGTGCATAAATCTATGAAACCACAAACATTCATAAGAATACTTGGCATGGAATTAAACAGTGACTTAAAAATTAATCCAAGGAAATCTATGTACATTTTAGCCTTTGGCATCTGGTCTATCACGTTTCCTCTTTATGTAGACATTAATTTGTTAAATCTATTAACCAGATTAAATTTATCTGAACACATTTCTCATCTGACACAGATTGTCCACAGCCAATTTCACATGAGGTAGTTGGGCTGTTTAATGACATTCTAGTGAAATTCTCATGATACATGGGAATTATACATTAAACATGCTGTGGAACTGGCTCATAGCCTTCTAGGAAACAACAGAAGTACTTGTAGAGCATCCTTCCTATCAACACTGACTCCACATACACCTATAAACAGACACACATACACAGGAGTCTGTGTGGGTAAGATCGACTTTGTAAGGGGTATCAACCATCCCAGGGTGTTCTGTTTGTAAGGTATAGGGAGGAAATACTGACCACACTTCAAATATATGAAATATTAGAACAAGCAGGATATTATTCTTACATTCTCACATAGCTTAGCTGAAAACACTTGTTCACTCTGGAACAGAAGTGATTAATATGGGAAACAAAGAATTCTGAAGACTTTTGCATTGCAGAGTAGTGGTATTTTTTTCCTTTTAATTAAAGGCTATATAAAAACAGCAGAGGAGAAAGATCAATGCATGCATCAACTGTACCAGAGAGGCACTGTTAATGACTGTTTAATCATGCCCTGGAGTGCCTGAATGCAGCAGTGCAATGAGAAATCATGCAAATGGCCACTGTATACAGGACTACTGACTATCTGAGACAGGATGGGAATTGGGAACATTTACAGGGAAGGTCTAGTAAACAGCATATTTATGGAATTGTTGAAAGAACTCCTAATGACCTTGTAATACAGATAAACAGTCTTAAAATACCATTAGACAGCTAGTGAATTATTTTTTATGAAATGACTATGAAACCCCTGAGTAAGCAACTGCAGATTACAAAGGGACATACAGAAGTAGAATGTACTTCTAACGAAAGCATTCTATGCACAATTCATAAGAATACAAATTTACCATACATAATGAAGTTTGTGTAGAGACCTTGCAAGATCACAAAGAGTATCTGAAGTCAGGCCCTCTAAGACCAAACACATCAGCTCAGCTAACAGAACAATGGCTGAAAATATATTTTACTTATAAATTCTACACCTAAAAATTTTTAAATTTAAAAAAGGTTGATAGATTATCTTAAAAAAAGAAATGAAACATGAGGGAGAGCTGAATAGTTGTAAAACCTGTGACTAAAATCAGAAGCAACTGGTTTTAATCAGTGATTCAGAGATGCACCATTATATAACCAAATTCTTGTAGGACATGGTAGTTTGCTAGGAAAAAAACTTAATTTTCCTCCAGAAAGTTCCCCAAATGCCTCGCATCATCGTCTATTGCTCATGACCCTCTGACTCTATTGCCTTATCTGCTATTTCTCCATATGTATGATTTTCACAATCAGATTAAGTTTCCTTAAAAAAAAATCTCTTCAGCTCCTCTTTCCCTCACTTCAAATTTAGTGGAGAAAAATGTACTTTACTTATTTGGTCCCTATCACATATTTTTTAATTAAAAACACTTTTCTGAAAATATAAAGTTAAATGCATCAACTTTTTGTTAATATATTTGGAAAGTAGTAACCAAAAGTAGAAGAGTGCAAATTTTTCCAGCTGCACTCCTCTAATAATCATCTTTCCTAGGTGCCCCATGTCATGTCATTCACCTGCTTTCCAGCTACAAATGGGAATATGGGCTCCTTCTTAAGAAGCTCTTGCAGTCTGGGGGTGGGGGAACAGAATCCCCACTGATCGGGCACCTAGCCCTGGGCTAAGTTGGTGCCAGATGCTCTACATATGTGCTAGAAGCTGCTCCTGAGAAATGGGGCAGAACAAACATAAGTGGGGGTAGATTTGATGTGCTGATGGCAGTACTGCTGGCAATTTTCAGTAGCAAAGAAGAGAGAAAAGCAACAACGCTGGACTATGGAGTTCAGAAATCCCTCATCATGGAATATGACATTGGGGAAGTTTAATAATCAGAATAACATGCAAAAAATGATAAGAAGGTGCCTCAAGCCACTACTTATACATCCTAATGAGAATTGCCCTTCAAAGTCAATGTCTTGGGCCCACAGCCTCAACATTCTGTGAGAGCTCCTCTTCTGGAACTCCCTTCAGAGCTACATCAAGAGCCAATGAGAACATCATCTTTTCCTCATAGTTACAATTTGGTTTCACTCCCAAAAGGGATCTCTCCAATTTAACATTTTTCACCAGCATTAGCTATAAGGAATCTGACTTGCTTTCAAAAGTCAAGAGACTTGCCATCATTGAAAATATTTTGTTTAATTCAACAAATACACACTGATCCCTACAAAGTGTAAACGCTGGCTTTTACCGTAGGGAGAAGTACAGGCACGATGAAACTGTGTGGAAATGTCTCATAAGGGGTTAGCCTAATGTTACTTATTTGTGTCTACAATACCTAGTAGACCAACTTCCTTTTTCTTCTGGTTCTCTCTAAAGGTTACGCTAGAAAAATAATCCTAAAAATGCTTTGAGCTATGAGAACAAGGTGATTACTCTGCCAACAAAATACTAGTTTTCTCACCTCGTCTCACAGTAATGGTGAAAGTAAACTTAGTTGTCCCAGAAGTCTTGGAGGGCTATAGAGAGAAAGCTTTAAATATCTTTTCTCATTGCCCCCTTCTTGGAAAGTGACTACACATTAGCACAAATTATGACTTTAACTAAAACAGAGAGCAAATACTGTAGATGTAGGAGGAAGCTCTGACTATGCCAAGGTTCAGGTTAAGCTGATTTACTGTTTAGTATTAGGTTCAATTTCTAATATTTTTATTTAAGGATCCTCAGTTCCTTAAGCAAACTTTTACACATCTTAAACAAACTTTTATACATCTTGGGCAAACTTAGTATGCTCCAGTGGGGAAAATACCTATTAAAAAATAGTACCCTCTTTCTACAGATGTGGAAAAAGGGTAATTGGAAAATGTAACTTATTCAAGCTGTTCTGTCTGATCTGGGTTCTCAAAGATCTCAGATAATATTAAGCCCCTCATTCCCAGCAAATTGAGTTGTGTACAACTAGGCACTACCTATACAAATGCAAAATGGCCATACTGATCAGCTTTCCTTTTGTGTGTATTCAGAGCTGTGGTGGCAAACCTGAGGTATTTTCAGAGTGCTACCTCTCCAAGAGACCACAGAGTTCACCTGAGGTGACAGGGAGCACCAGCAGCTGTTTAGAATGATCACACTGCACAATTCTAACCACCACCTGGTATCATCCCCTCTAAATGGTACAATGCCTAAAACATCTTCATTCAAAGTACAAGCAAAAACTGGCTGCTTTTTCTTTTTCTGTTTTAGGGGGCTATGTCAAGCGCAGGGACTATCCCTGAGTCCTGCCATCATACTCATACTAATCAGAGAAGGAGATCTATACTCACTGCTCATGAGAGTGGGAGGGAAATAACACACACACACCTTGGCAAAATACAAAATAATCAACATTGTTTTAATACCCCCCTTCTTTCTCCCTAGCCTTAAAACATGTGATGTTGATTTTTGAAGTTTAAGTATTTTCCAGAAGTCTTTATGTGGGCAAAATACCTAATTAATCTGAGCTAAATAAATGTTCATTTGTTTAAAGACACACAAAGGCAAAACCAAAACCCCTCCCTACATAAACTTCTCTGACTAAAGAGAATTCTCTCCATCCTAGAGATCTGCGGCAGGAACAGCATCATCTAGAGACAATGCTCAACTCAACCAAGCCCCTCAAAAGACCTTCTACCCTGGATAACTACCTCATGCTGGAACTTCCCTTCCTGTTACTAGAAGGAAGTAGCCTCTAATGGGGAAGGTACCCATGGCTTCTCTCCGATGCACATTCGAGACAGCTCTACTGAGACTAGGGCCAGGGTTGGAGCATCACATTGTGCAGAAGAATGCCCACTCAACATTGTTTTATGAAACAATGTTTCTTAAGTTTTAAGAAGTTTAAGAAACTGTTTTCTTAAGTCTCATCTTTCAACTCTGACACTGTCCCAAAGCTTTTGAGATTTATAAACAGCTGCATTTTGCCTGCTCTGCACTTTTGGTGATTAAACTGAGATTGATCGGTAAGCAGGTTCAGAGTCATGGCCCCTGAATGCAATGCAAAGGCCTACTGGCTGGGTGTCAATGCTGGCTCAATTAAGAGTGCTGCTGAGTAAACTTGCTCCACTTCTCACTCTCCATTTAGCTATTTTATTTAAATGGTGGCCTCTTCTTTGAAAAAAAAAAGGACATATCATTTAGTTCTTGAAGAAAACTGGTAATTTTGTAAACTAGAATTTAATCTAGTTGCTCTTCAATACTGTGTGCAGAAGAATCACATGTAAAGTTTATCAAAATGCAGATTCCTATGTCCCACCACCTAGACTCTGGTTCTTTAGGTCAAAATAAGGCCTGGGGATCTGCTGTTTGAACAAGCACTCCGTATGACTTTGATGCAGAGGCAGTCCAGGTCACACTTGGAAATTATCTGGCTCCTCTGCTTAGAAACTATGTGACTGTGAACATATCCCTCAACTTCTAAACCTTGCTTTTGAAGTGGGGTAATAATCCCTTTGGGTATCATTCCTTGTGATGTCCAATTGAGATAATGCATGGGGAACATGCTGGTAAATGGTGGGCAGTTGGGAGGTGTCGTCTCAAATGACCTGCCCCACCTCTCTCATATTCTCCCCTCCAACTTGGGGTTAGGGCACACCATTAATCTTCTCAGAGCAACGGTCTCATGTCTGTCAGCAAGGATGGGACCCCTGTCCACGTCTTCTTCGCCTCCCACAATTGCATGGTCATGTGAATGCCCTGAACATCTTTACTACATAGGCCCTTATCACTGACAGAGTTGCAGTGAAGAGGCTCCACCGAAGAACATCTAGGAACAGCAAACTCTACACAGCTTCAACAAAGCAGCTTATACTACCTCCAAACGTCTAGTCTAAGTTGGCTGAAACACTGGCTATGAATTATGGTACTTAATATGGAATTTGCTGATTTTCAGCTTGGGTTTGGGTGGCCCATTAGACTAAAATATAAAAACAATACAATACACAGTAACAGCAAATTTGTTTGTTAAATCTGCTCTTATAACTTGCTGTTCAAGTCTACAGCAGCTTATCATTTGGTTTCCAGTAGGCCTGCTGAACTGAAATATATAGCACCTTGATCTTTAAACAAAACACATATGCATTTTAAAAATTATAAAAGCACTGGGTTTTGCCTCCTCCTGTCCATCCCCTCAAGTGAAGGGGTTGGAGAGGGTTGAGGCTGTTGCTGGAAATTAAGTAGGGCAACAAAACACTTTAGCACTTTATTCCCTGAAGTTAGGAGGTGCTGCCCAGCAGCCATCATACCACCTCATCAGATTCCAGCCCGTGGACCTCGTATAAAGTGTCCAGTATGGCCAGCTGCTTCTCCATGGCAGGGAGGTAAAGGCTGAGGTCCCTCTGCATCCCAATACTGAAAGCTTCTTTCTGGTGGTCACCTTCCTTTATGGTTAACGCGGCCACAAAATCTTCATAGGATGGAGCTGCCCTTAAAGCTAACTGCAAAAGAATAACCCATGAGAATCTGCATCAAGTCTGTCTCTCACACACTTATTTTTATGCATGTGCACATACACACACATACTTTCACATATACAAACAGCTGAGAAGAGCAAGAGTAAAGAAATATGACTACCCTTCTAATATGTGGCTTCTCTAAAATTATGTTTCAACGGCCAATTCAAATAACTTTAAGGCTAGAAGAAACAAGTATGTACTTGGGCCACCTTAAGGATAAATAATGCTATCACATCAGGGAATGCTGAGAGACAGAGTCTGAGAAAAGCTCCCTTCTGATCCACAGTGTGATCCAGACTATTCCCCTAAAATCCTCAGAATCTATATGCATGTTGCCATCTTTATTGGTCTTTATTCACACATGGCCCGTCTTCCAGGGCATCTCATTCTCTTATTTGTATCTCATCTCTATATATTTCTTTGCATATCTTCTATTTTTCCCCCATATGAATAATCTTTCCTTTGCACTCTTGAATGCTTTCTAGAAAGGAAGGGAGGTAACATTTGTTGTTTGCTTGTGCGCTGATGCTTTAACATAGTTTATTCTAGTTGATCTTTATAAGAACCCTGTACAGTTTGTATCTCTATTTTATGTATAAATGTCATACAGCTAATGAGTGCCAGGGCTAGGATCTGAACTTGGATCATCTCTGTGTTTTTCAACCACACCACCATACTATGCCACTTCCCTAACAGATTTCCTAGGCATCTTATCCTTCTCTTCCTTTGCGGGCCAATATTCCCTAAGCTTGCTAAAATCTGTTTTCTGGCGTTCACTGGATCTCAGCAGAGGCTTTTTGGAGAATCTTGAATTATCATTCCACAGCTGCTTTCCTGATCTTCCTTATACTTTGAAAGTCTTTGAGAATCAGACCTCCCCATTTTTGCAGTAAGAGAGTGACTGGCATTATCATGCAGTGGCTAAAGCACAGACTTAGATGAAGCAGACCTGGACTTGAATCTCAGATCTTTCACATACTAGTTTGAGGAATTTATGCAAAGTGTTTAACTACCTAGAATCTCAGTTTCCTTATTTATAGAAGAAGACTAATACCACTTTCCTTATTTTAAGGGTTAATGGGATCTGTAGGAAGTGTTTAGCCCACTGCCTGGCACATGATAAATACTTAGATAATGTTAAAAGTACAAGGGAGTGGGAAAACTGAAAATGAAGAGAATGCAGTTATCCAAAAACATAACAAAAGAAAATCTCCCAAAACTGGAGGATAGGAATCTCTAGATTTAAAGACCTAATCAAGTGCTCAGCATAATGAATGAGACCAAAAGGGCACATCATGAAATTTCAAAATGTGGGGATAAACAATCTAAAACATCTCGAAAGGGACAAGGAACAGATTATATATAATAGAATAGGATTTTACAATAGTAACAGTGGAAGCTGGAGGACAATAGAGGAATGCCTTCAAAATTTGGAGGGAAAATGTTTATTAACCCAGAATTCTACACTCAGCCATCAGCACTCCGGAAAAAAAGGCGGAGAACCAGTAATAGAGTTCAACTGTCTAGTCTGATTGAAGAGGAAACCAAAAAGGTCAAATGAAGGCTAGTTAGTGACCAAGATGGAGGCAGCCACCTTGCCTGAAATGGCTATCAGCTCAGTAGAGTATAACTGCTGAAAGATTAAAAGGTCACTATTTGGCTGATAAATAAGTCAAATTCCTTGGATGTAAACAATGTTTCCCTCAGCAACTGAGATTAGTTAACATGAATTTGGCTCTGCAAGTTAGCATATTAGAAAACTTATAAACCTTCCAAAGTAGGCATGACTTGGAGAGTAATACAGAGGGTGAAAAGGCCAATCTAGCTACAGAATTAACTCCTCTATTGATAAGGCTGTTGCCAAATGCATTACATAATCTATTTTCTTAAAAACCAGCACCTTTATTGGCAATAATATTTAAAGACTTCAAGATGTTTTTACTCTACAACCTTGGGTGTATTACCTCATCGCTTTGTGTCTCAGGTTTCTCTGTCTATAAGCAGGGAAAATAATGAAATCTATCTCAGGGTTATGAGACTTAGAAATTTATGTATGTCACGCACGTAAAACAACATCTAGTGCATGTTAAGTGCTCAAAACTGTAAACTGTGGTTGTAGTTCTTAGTATTCGACATAGCAGTTCTACTTCTAGGAATTTATTTTGAGGAAATAAGAGTTTTATTCAAAAATGCATATAAACAGATGCTGTTTTATTTCTAACCTGTTTTATTCTAAACTTAGAAGCAGCTTAAGTCTCTCACACAGAGGACTGAGCAAATAAATTATGATATCTCCATACTAGGAAAATATTATACAGTCACTAAAAATAGTGTTTTTTTCAAAGACTCTTTTATGGCATTTAAAAATGATAATGATAGATTCTATTCAGTTGGGGGTGATATAAAATTATATAAGCTAAAGGTAGAAAAAATGTATATACATATACAGAGTAAGTATACAAAATAAAGATAATTATACACATATACTATATGCATGTATAAACATCTATATTATATTTAAGTATATAAAATAGATCAATATTTAAAACAATATGTAAATTAAAAAGCTAAGACGCTAAAATAAAAAAATGTTAAAAAAGGAAAATATGGACAGTTTTAATTTCTTCCCTTTCTACCATGATTTCTAAAATTTTTTATGAGTCTAAATTAGTATAATAAAGTTAAAAAGTCCTCTTAAAGACTTATACTTTGCATCCATTAAAGTACAGGGTAAAGGAAAAAAAGATTTATGCTTATAAGTTTTCTACTATAGCTGTATTCTTATTGACAATATCTCTGGGATTATCAATATTTCAGGATTAAATTTTGCATTTGATACTGAACCCTTCCCCCCACACTTGTTTTGGGGCAACTCAAGTGTCAGGCACAAGCTAGCAATCACAATAATCACAATATTTATTCGGGGAGATCAATGAACACAGTGAGCATCCATTGCCTAAGAACTCAGTAGAGGCCTCTCAGTGATTGTGTCTTCACTGCAGAGAGCTCTAATGGAGGTGAGCACTAGCACCCTGGAGATGACAGATCTGAGTTTAGACCTGAGCTCTGACATAGCCTCACTCTGGTACTTGGGGACTGGAATTAATTGTTCTGAATTTGTAAAATAGTGGGAGTTAATCCTGAGAATTAATGAAGATAAAGAATATGAAAGTACCTGTTAGAGTGCCTGGTACACAACAAGTGTCCAATAGCTACATGGTAGCAATTATGATTATTCAAGGTGTATTGAAGGTAAGGGTGAGCAGTCTGTAGCTTCATTTGGTCCAGCACCTATCCCAGTGAACAGTGAATGGGATATGGAGCTTTAATCTCCATGCTTTCAAAAAATATTTCAGTTTCACTAGAATCTGATTTCTTGTACTATACATTCTTCCCACTTTATCGGCCTCCCTAATAAAGCACGACCCAAACAGTTCTTTCTTTAGGCAAATGATACATCCTTTACATCAGTAAAAGATATCATCTGCAAGGCTACTTTATTTCCCAACCTTCCAAAGAAGATGAGTACATTCTATGAGGTTTCCTGACATAGAACTGCATGAGACTGCCTTTTCATGACTAGATTTGACTAAGACTGACCTTTTCCTGGATGGGAAGAATCACAGAGTGTATTGCTGACATAAAGGAGCCATCTACTCCTGCTATTTTATAAAGCAGGATAAGTGACTTCCCCAGGAGACTGAGTCTCAGGTTTGTGTTCTTCCTAGTTAAACATGCTGGGAAGAAGAGGGTGGTGGGTAATCAGAGCCAAAACACATGAATACAAAACACCTTCACAATGAAAATAACTGGCTAAGAAGAGATTTCTAGCCCTAGCCACTGGCACACCCAATACAGTTAACATTCAAAGACAAAATTCAATTAGTGAAAAAAAAAATCAACTAAGACCTAAGAATTAAAAGGAATGAATACAATGGGCAGCAGAGGGAGCTATTAGGTTGACTTCAACACCCGAATGCATCATTTCCCTTCAATGATAAGTATTTAAGATCACTGCTTCCTACCTACTTCTGCTAGGATACTTAAGCTTTTTACTACCTTATCAGAAAGGCAACCACTTATGAGGCAAATCTTCACAAGGTCATTGGAATTGGCTAGAGTAATTAGAATTGGCTAGGGTAAAGCATCAACTCTTATTCATATTCCTTTAACAGTTTTTGCTATTCTAGACCCTTTGTACTGCTGACATTTCCACACACCAAAGGCCTATAAACGTAAATGAAAATAAATAACATTTTGTTCTTATCCTCAAAAACAAAGCAAACAAAAACACCACACACACACACACACACACACACACACACTACCTTGTTTCTGACAATCATGACTAGATAAATAACTGGATAAGAAGAGATTTCTAGCCCTAGCCACTGGCACACCCAATATAGTTAATAATAGGAGACAAGAAGGATCACTTACCGCAAAAACCCCTCGAACTACCCAGCCATGGTGTTGCCGCAATGTTTTACCATATGCGTTATCTTGAAAAGAAGAAAAACTCCATGAGGAACACTTTCATCAGAATTTGATGTGCTATTTGTATAATGTACTTTTTTTTTTTTTTAAGAGACAGGGTCTTGCTCTGTCACCTAGGCTAGAGTGCAGTGGTGTGAACTCCTGTGCTCAAGTGATCCTCCTGCCTCAGCTCCTCGAGTAGCTAGGACTACAGGTGTGGATGACCATGCCCAGCTAATTGATTTTTAATTTTTTGTAGAGCTGAGGTCTCGCTATGTTGCCCAGGCTGTTCTGGAACTCCTGGGCTCAGGCAATCCTCCCACCTTGCCCTCCTAAAGCATTGGGACTACAGGTGTGCACCACCGTTCTTGGCCATATTTGTATAATGCACAATAGCACAATACTATTGGTATTTGGAAATTATGAAAAAAATCTAATTACAAGATTTTGGACCCAAAAAATCTAAAGCAGTAAAAAAGCTCACATGGAATTTTTTTTTTTTTTTTTTTTTAAAGAAACACAGATACTTCCACTCTTACTCTGGGTCAATCAATATATCTGAACTTCAGCTTATTATCATGGTGGGAAAAGGTCAATACATATAAAGAAACAAAGAAGGAAGAAAGGATATTGAAAAATTGAGACAATACAATTAGAAATACTTTGAAATGTTTTGTGACCGTGAGCCAGTCCGTTAGCTGCCCTCTCTAACCATCTGTTTCCTCCTTTGTAAAATGATCTCTAAGATTCTTTCCAATTTTAACATTCTATTCTGGGATGCCAAATGTTTGTCCTAAATGACCCTATGACCCTGGATATACAGTATTTAAGCTAGAAACCTTCAAAAATATTTATGGAAAGAATGGCTTGAAGTTATTAAGCTAAAGTAATTGGTGAGAACTATATTAATAAAAATCATTCATGTTTCATACTTCATAATTTTTGTCCCAATGTATTTTAAAAGGAGATTTTGAAACTGGCATATCATAATTTTAATTATGAAAAAAATCTCAAGGACCAGATGGATGCATTTTATGCAAAGGATGCGTTCCTGAAATTTGAATAATTCAATATATGCAAAATTCAAAACTGATTTCTCCACAGGATTAAATGCATTCTCAGGAGGCACAGATCTACATCACCATGGTGCATTTTTATTTCAATGTTCCACTTTATTTCCTAAGCATCATCTCCAATAGCAACAGAGCACTCATTTCTAAATTAACAGCACAGTGTACCATGGGGGCTATTTGACCTTCTTCATGTTTCTCCATATCTAAATTCTATTCCAAGCATATTTATTTTCATGTGCTAGTTTCAGCACCAGCACAAGTACTACCACCATTTCATGAATGCTTAGTGTGACATTCTAAGGCTACAAAAATATTTTCAATTCTAACAAGAGAAGATGTTAAAATAACAGATAAACAGACACTAAAACCACAAATACAAGTTCCTATGCAGTGAAAAGCAACACGGTTCACAGGACATTGCCAAGGGAAGTCAGGTATTTATTTGCATTTTACTGGCCAAAATGGCACTGCTATGGGGCTGCAGCTTCAACACAGTTTACAATCTACTCAACCTTCCAGCTTTGAAATTATGTCATTCTAGTCAACTTTATTTTAAAAATTGGAGTGAGGCTTTATTAATACTTTTAGTGTATCCTACTATTTCAATTTTACATATTCAAATTTTCACAAAATGCAATTATGTTATATAAAATACTCAATACATATTGCAATATATTTTATATAAAAGATTGTACATGTGAAATATAACAACAGATTCCTTTGGCTCTCTAAAGCTTAGGAATATGTTGGAATGCCAGTATCCAGTGTGTTAAAGCTAAAGCAGAAGCAATAAGTGATAATTAATACATTCAAGTATGAAGAAGACTCTTAGAGCCTAAAGGAGAACCCCAAATTAAACTTTTTTCTTAGGAGAACAGTCTGAGTAAACTAGGGCATGATCAAAGATATATGTCTTCAATGTAAACCAAACAAAATGTAGGTGATTCTCTGTAAGAAGATATATGGCATCAGGGAAATTTCAGATGGCATACAAGACCTTAGTGAGGATATCCTGAGAAATGTGAAGAAAGGGGTTGCTGATTCACAAAGTATATAGTACAGATGGGCAGAGAATACTAAGTACAGTCTCTGATAAAAACCAGCAAGACAACCAAATTTTCAACCATTTGAGCAGCCATCTGGCTGGCAAGAGGGTGTACAGGTCCACGGAAAACATCCTGAGGTAAGTTACCAAGGTAAGCTACTGCGAATCCTTTCTTTCTTGTGTCGGTATTCCATGCAGGGCATTAAATGCCATTATAAATAAAGAAATACCATTAAAATCTGCTGGTGGATATCTACCATGAACACCTGCTCTATTCAACAAGAATTCAGGGCAAGTCTACCACACAGTAGTAACTTTAGGTGATTTAAATTCAATCAATTCCCTGTCCTCAAGAAGTTGATGGTTTATAAGGCCGGGCACGGTGGCTCACGCCTGTAATCCCAGCACTTTGGGAGGCCGAGGCGGGCGGATCATGAGGTCAGGAGATCGAGACCACGGTGAAACCCCGTTTCTACTAAAAATACAAAAAATTAGCTGGGCGCAGTGGCGGGCGCCTGTAGTCCCAGCTACTCGGGAGGCTGAGGCAGGAGAATGGCGTGAACCCGGGAGGCGGAGCTTGCAGTGAGCCGAGATCGCGCCACTGCACTCCAGCCTGGGCGACAGAGCGAGACTCCGTCTCAAAAAAAAAAAAAAAAGAAGTTGATGGTTTATAGAAGAGCCAGTCATTTAACAATCATTATTATATAAGTCAATAACTGCTAGAGAAGATATCTGTATGCAGTGCTACAGGAACAGTAAGAAGGGAGAAACTAATCCAGCCTGGGTTGGGGGGGAGGCATGTGGACGCAAAGAATTCTCAGAAGGAATCCTGAAGGCTGGGTAGGGTAGACAGCAGAGTGGTAGACGGTGCTGCAGACAGAGCGAGCATCACAGCACTGTGAGAGGTCATGGCATGCTGGGCGATGGTGAGCAAAATTCATTGGATCTGAAGAACACCAGGGCTTGCAAACTGGGTTGGGCCAAATTGTGAGGACCTTTATCCATCATGTCAAAGATTCTGATCTTCCGCCTGAGGCACAGTGGAAGTTTTGAAAAATATAACATTTATTGCTTTTTTGCGGTTTCATGATTGATGTCCATTGTTGAAAATAAGCAAAATATTTTAAAAGGAGAGAACTAAAGAAACCTATAATCCTTTCTCCCAGAGATAACCACAGTGGGCATTCTGGAAAAATATTCTGTTAGTTTTTTTCCCCTGTACAGAGAATATTACCTTCTTCTGTCAGCAAAGTCATGATCATTCTGATTCAGAATTGTGGTAGGGAAGCAACAAGTTGAAATTCACACTTCTTTACAGTCTGTAGCAAATAACAGCTATCCTGGTGCCTGAGCCTCCAGCTCCAAGGCCCACCTGGCTGGACAGACTGCTTGTTTAAAAGACCTCTGGGCCAGGCACGGTGGCTCATGCCTATAATCCCAGCACTTTGGGAGGCCGAGGCGGGTGGATCACAAGGTTGGGAGTTCAAGACCAGCCTGGACAAGATGGTGAAACCCCGTCTCTACTAAAAATATAAAAATTAGCCAGGTGTGGTGGTGGGTGCCTGTAATCCCAGCTACTCAGGAGACTGAGGCAGAGAACTGCTTGAACCCAGGAGGCAGAGGTTGCAGTGAGCCGAGATCGCGCCACTGCAGTCCGGTAGCCAGGGCAACATACAGACTCGGTCTCAAAAAAAAAAAAAAAAGCTCTGGATTCGGTGCTATGCCAACCTCAGAGACCTTATACCTTTCCTATACATTGCCATTCAAGTTAACCATTCAAAAAAGCCTAGAAACTCTTCTCCATGCCCTCTTCTAAAAGACAGCAAAAAGACAAGGAAGACAAAGTTGCTGTGAGTCCAAACAGCATGGGGAGCCCGGCTTAAGGATGGGAGAGTATTTGTATAGCAGCACATCTGTCTTCCCACTTGGCCCTAGTAGACAAAGAAGCTGTTCCTTGTTATGCTTATACCTTGCCAGAGGAGAGTTCCACCTGGCAAAATGTGGGCCAGATGATCTAATGGGAGAAGGTGTGTCAAAAGAATTTGGGCTGGGTCTTGACTGAGATCACTGCTGCAATTTAAAACCAACAAATGAAATAAAAGTCATTAAAAAAAAAAAAAAAAGACTTCCCAAAGTCCTTAGCTGACTTCTAGGCTGCAAATATCCCTGCCATGTGAGACTGATGGCATTAAAATAAGATGAAGTCTAAGCCTGACCTATTTTGGTTACCTAGAGAAGATTAGATAATGAAGTACATTAATCTTCACTGTAATACCCATTCATTATCATGATGCATGTTCTATAATCTGGGAGTATTTTTGGCCTCTGAAAGACATAAATGATACCCTTCTCCCAGTTCTTTGAGATGTCAGTTCCCCAGAAACTGAGTCAAAATTTCTAAGTAGGAAGCCTTGACTATCACCTTGCCTAATTCTTTTCCTTTTAGAAATGAAGACACGGAAGACCCAGAAAGGTAGTGACTTTCCCAAGGTCACAAAGTTAAAAGCAATGAGACCTGGGGACACTCTTGTTGCATCACACCATTCTGTCAAAAAACTGGTGTTTACTCTGTAAACAATGTAATAAAAATGAAAAATATGCCTTTTCCAATCATTTTCTGAAAGAATTAGCACCTGGTTATGGAAACAGCACAGCTCTCATTCATTTACTATTAGTAACTCAGAAACTTGCTACCAGGTATTTAGAAATTATGCCTAAAGCTTTTATAGTAACTGAGACAACAACCCTTCCATTACTGTTGGTGGACAACCATTCTGTCCAGGAACTCTGTATACAGGAAAGGGTTTTTCTACTGTAAACCTATAATTGGTAAAGTTATTTTGGCTTGTAGAGAAGACGAGAGAAATGTCAATCTAAGTCTTAAGAGAAAGCCTGAGAAGTAGAGAACCAAAGCCAAAAAGGGTGGAATTACTCACTGGGCTGAGGAAATGACAATCATAGCTCTGCAAATGTGCTCAACTAGACAGTTCTGAGGCAAGAATTAGGAACCAGGAGATCTGAAAGCAGGTAGTCAAGTCTGGCAGGAGGCTGGTGGGAAACAGATAGGCACTAGGGAAGTGTGCTTGCCCTAAGATCCTATGACTCCTAGAGAGAACAGTCCAGTAACTCACTTAGAATAGTAAGAACCTTCATCCTATAACTCATGTCTTTTTAAAGCATAGGTGGGCAAAAGAACAATGGACCAGAATATGGAGTCTAGAACAGATCTCTCTCTCTCTCTCTCTCTCTCTCTCAAAGTTGGTATTACACACAAGTGGGGAAAAGAATGGGTGATCCAATAAATGCTGCTAAGACAACTGGCTTACTGATTGGAAATAATAAAATTATATCCCCACCTTACACCATTCACAAAAATAAATTCCAGGAAGATTAAAGACATAAATATGAAAGCAAATCTACAAAACTTTGAGAAGAAAATGTCAGAGAACATCTTTGTGACCTCAAGGGAGAGAGGGATTTCTTTAAGAAGTACAAGCCATAAAGAAAGAATGATATGTATGATTATATAAAAACTGAAACTCCTGTATACCAAAAGACACCATAGTTAAAGAGCAAAGGCAGCCACAGACTGACAGAAGACATTTTAACCCATAACTGAAAAAGATTAGACATTTTAACCCATCACTGAAAAAAATTAATATCCAGGAAATATAAAGAACTCCCAGGAGTCGATAAAGAAAACCTAAGAGAAAGGTGGTCAAATACATGAACAGGCAACTCACAGAGAAGGAAATCAAATTGCCAGTGAAGAAAGGAAAAGCTGATCAACCTTACTTGTAATCTAAGAACAAAAACTTTGGCAATATTCTATCATTTTACAGTCATCAGGCACAAATTTAAAAGGCTGACAATGACAAGTGCTAAAAAGAATGTGGAGTATTGGGAACTCTCACTACTCTGCTGGTAATTATAGACTTTGGAGAGCAATTTGGCAATATCTGGTCATGTGATTCAGCCATTCCAATTGTATTATGTACTACAGCAGCAGTTCCCAGTGTAGTCTCCATATCAGCAGCCTCAGCATCACCTGGGAACTTGTTAGAAATGCAGTCTCAGCCTCACGTCAGGCCTACAGAGCAATCTGTGTTTCAAGGAGCCTTCCAGGTGAGGCTAATAGTTTGAGAACCACTGTTCTGGCAGCACAGCTTCTCAAGCAGTAAGGCCCCATGAACTACCAGTCTATAGACAGCCAGAGTCCCTGGGCCAGTCCCTCTTAGCTATGAGAAGCCTCCTCCTTTTTCTGGTGTGCTGTCTGGACATAATTTTCCATATGATAGAGAACATGTGTGAAAGGAATGTGTACATTGTAGAACTGCTTTTAATGGTGAAAATCTGTAATCAACTGTGTCCATTAACAGTATATTAGTTTTTCTAAACCATGGTCTATTCATACAATGAAATGCTAAACAGCAAGGAAAATGAATGAGCCAGGACTACAAGTCACTTCAACAGTGGCTAAAATCTGAAAATACTGAGTGAAGAAGGAAGAATGTGTACAATATGATACCTCATATACAAGTTTAAAACATGTAGTCCAATACTAGATGCTGCTTATGGACACATAAATATACAGTAAAAGTATAAAAATGTATTACATAATGAACCACACAAATTCAGGATGATGATCTCTGGAAAACGATGGGAGTCACGGGATTAAGGAGTGACACTTGGGCACTTAACTGCATTGAACTATTTTTTTCTATTAGGTCAAGTGGTAGATATTTGTTAAATGCCTGAATTATTTATAATTTTCTTTTTTGAGACAGAGTCTTGGTTTGTCACCCAGGCTGGAATGCAATGGTGCAAACGTGGCTCACTGCAGCCTCAACGTCCCTGGTGCAAGTGATCCTCCAACCTCAGGCCCCCAAGTAGCTAGAACTACAGGCTGGTGCCACCACACATGGCTAATTTTTGAATGTTTTGAAGAGACGGGGCTTCGCCATGTTGCCCAGGCTGGTCTTGAACTCATGAGCTCAAGTGATCTGCCTGCCTTGGCCTCCCAAAGCGCTTCGGCATGTATTTTTAAAAGCAGAGCTACTAGGAGAATAACCTCTGAATTCTTTATAGTGACTAAGCTTAAGGCAAATTGAGTTGTATGGACAATAACCAGTGGAAAGAGGTCAAACAAGCACCCAGAGATGCCCTATGTTAATTTCAGGCATTGTTAAGACTAACGCTTGTGCTGCCAGCCAATCCTGCCAGTGGAGGCATATGCTGCAAATGGTTCTGGAAAGAGTATTACAATTCACATTCCATAGTATTTTCAGAATGGCCAACTTATGATTTGATGTCAAATATCTGATTATGAGTTCTGACTTTATCTCTGTCACTTATCTCTCCTTATCTGTGAAGGCCTTTCATATTAAATACATGACTGAGCATCCTTTTAAAATTTTTTCTATTCTGTGCCAGAAAAAGATCTTGGTCGGGTTAACTTTTACTGACATTTATGGGATCATTCTGAGGTGAGATATGTGGCAATATGTTATCCCACTGAGCACAGAGCATATAACATTTAATACAATGGTGCATGAAATGCCAGAGCAACTTTTCTTCCTTCCACTTGCAAGGATGCTTTCCAAAACCTCTTTTTGGTGTGGAATATGCAATGGAGAGGGCTCAGCTCTAAGGCAGATTATTAAACCTATCTGCCTTGTAAACCCAACTCCCTCCTGAAAATGACCTCTAAAGAATGTTATAGGACACTAAGGGAACAGAGCATGAAACCACCCCAAATTTTCCACTCTGATCATCATTATGGGGAAGCCAAGTGATGGCTCAAGTGCGAAAAGGGGCAGTGTAAAGTCTAAGGCCTCCTTCCAGATGCTGGAAGTATTCCAGGTCACAGAACTGCAGCAATATAATAACTAGAGATGCATTTTCCAGAAAGGTAACGGAGACAAGGCTTCTATTATGTTATTTAGGACTTTTACATATAAATGTACTATTTCCAAGGCCACCAAGACCATACAAGTTTCATGAACATTCACCTCAAACCTTTCTTAAGCAGTATTTTTATTAGAAAGCTGTCTAATTATGATGAAAAGGAGGCAAAATAAACTGATGCTATAACTAATTTCAGCAGTTTTACTTCTGCTTATTAAAAATCTCTTAGATGCAGTCAAAATCTCAAAATGATCAAGATGTAGACAAGTAACAGGTGAACCTCAAAGGCCTAAGTCTAGATGACTAGGTCTCAAACTTCAGCATGGATTAGAATCACCCGAATGACTTGTTAAAACACGGACTGCCAGGCCCCAGCCTCAGAGTGTCTGATTCAGCAGGTCTGGGGTGGAACCGGATAGTCTGTATTTCTAATGAGTTTTCAGATGATAAAGATGCTGCTGACCTTGGACCAGCTTGAGAACCACCGATGGAGATTCTGAGACCCTAGGGAAGGTATTTATCCTCCTTAAACCTCAGTTTATTCACTGGAGAGTATTTGGAAGATTAAATAAAATATTTATCAAAAACTTAGTGTAGTAGTTACACTGGGTGCTCTATAAGTGATAGCTGTTTCTAAATTCAACTTTAGAATTTAAAAAAGCCAACAAACTTGCCTATATATGGCATATAAATTGCACACACTCTCTTTTACCTACTTATTCACCCTCCCTCATTTCAAACAAGGTATCACAGACTTATAAAGGCTGGGACTTCAAAATGAGAAAAAGGAACCATTATCCCAGAAGAAATATGCATCAACGAGCCTACAGGTTCTGAATAACTATTGTGTAAACATTTCTCAAAAAACTGTTTACACGGAGCTTGTTGTGTCTGTGTCTGTGGGAGTGGAGGGTGGGTTTAACAGGGGAACTCTGGAGGGAGGATAGGTTTAATAGTGGAACTTTATCTCCTCACACTGAGCAGCAGCAAGAAACTAGGGATTTCCACAATCAAAGGTAGGATTTAAATCATAAACACCTTCTTTGAAATAAGGCTGAACATCAGGATGAAAATGTCAAATTTATAGCCTCCCTTCTCTTTTCCATTGAAAATTGTGCCGAAGGAGAAGAGAGGGAAGAAAAAGCTGAGACTGGCTGTGATTATTGCAGTCACAAAGCAGCAGTTGCCCTTCAAAGTCTCCTCTTTCTTCACAAAGTCAATACATCCCCTGGGCCCAGTCTCCAAATCAAGTACAACATTTGATGAGAAACCTTGAGGAGAAAAGGAGAGAGAAAAGTGGGCAGAATCGGGGTTGGGACTGGACAGAAATGGCATATCCTCAGTTTCCTTTCTATCTCTAGGTGGGGTCAAAGCCCATAAGCAGCTGGGTTCTGTTCCACCCAAGCTCTTCCAGTGGGCTAAATGGGATCAGCATTGTCCTACGCCCCTTCCACAGACAGCCCTAACAAAGTAATAGCAGCATGAGACATGCGGAGTCCACTGGGCACACAGTGCTGAACCCTGTATCTTCTGCATTTCCAACAGGTGGAGAAGTCTTTCTGCTGGCATGAAAATTCCATACTAATAAGTTAGTTTGAAGGGAAGTTTCTGGCTTGACACCTAAGCTTTGTAAACTTTCCATTACTGATGTGGGACAAATAAGTCTTACTTTCTGGCAGGTTATTAACTTCATATATCATGATTATGATAATGATGACAAAACATCATTATCACAACAATGGATGCTAATCTTGACAACTGAGCATTGTTTTTTTGTTTGTTTTTGAGACAGGGTCTGCTCTCACTTGATTGCCCAGACTGGAGTACAGTGCCATGACCACAACTCACTGCAGCCTTGACCTCCTGGGCTCAAGCAATCTTCCCACCTCAGCCCCCTAAGTAGCTGGGACTACAGGCACGCAACACCATACTCAGCTAATTTCTGTATTATTTTTGTAGAGATGGAGTTTTGCCATGTTGCCTAGGCTGGTTTCAAACTCCTGAACTCAAGTGATCCTCCTGCCTCAGTCTCCCAAAGTACTAGGATCACAGGCATGAGCCACCACACCCGGCCATACTGAGTGTTTTGTGTAGCAAATACTTCTGTAATTTTTTCACATGCACATGCACCTACTTAATATTTACAACCACCTTGTTAGGGAAATAATATCACCATTCCCATTTTATAGATGAAGAAAGTGAGCATCAGAGAGGTTAAATAACTTGCCTAAGGGCAGAGCACTAATGAGTGGCAGAATCCAGAGAGCCACTCCAGAGCTCCTGATCCTATTCTCCACAAGCCATAAAGCTTGACAGATACTGGCTAGGGGGCATGAGTAGACATGCTGAATATACTTTTCGTACTTGAAATCAGGACACAGAGGGGAGGATATAACTGAGACCATCCTGAAATTCAGGGATGTATGGGGAATGTAAAAATGCAGGTGGCCGAGGAATGGTGGAGAAGACCCTTTGTAGGAGAAATGTGGACCTTCAAAGCAGGGGCCTCAAAGCCACTCTGCTTCAGACCCTATGTTGGTCTTAAGCAATATTTTAATCTTACAGTTCCCTAACCTGTAAAAATGGATTGAAATGAGGATTAAGTTTACGAAGTCTAAATTCTTCACGAAGTGCTACAGAAATGTCAGCTCTCATTTTTATGGCAGATCAGCAGTTGCTAGATGGGGCAGACTCGGGAAATCATGTGGGGACAGAATTCTTGAGGACTCATGGCCCAGAGAGAGGACTAACAGAAGGAGGTAGAACCCAACTGTGACACTGAAAAAAGCCACAGAGAACACTAGCTCCCTCTCAAACCAGAAGCATCTAATTAGTTTATGTCACAGTTCATTTTTTTCTCCACACACGCCTCACAGCCCATGCTAGAAGAATTTCCTACAGATCAATGGTGAGAGTTCAGCCACTCCATTAGAAGCACTGTAACGATGCTCCCAAATCTCAACATTTTCCAAAACTGGTCTGATAAATGGCTCTATCCACACATCCATCCATCTACCTACCTGTCCAACGTTTATTAAGCACCTACAATGTTGCAGTCACTACCTTAAGGTGCTGGAGATATAAGATGATCTCCTATGACCAAGCCCTTCATCCCATTTTGGCTCTATGACTAGAAACTGGGACGCACAGAGCATTATATATTTGAGGAGTTAACACGATGATGAAAACCTTTAATCCTACTCCAGAACAAATCTCTGGGATTCCCCCACGCCAACCCACTGTTATGGTGTTCAAGCTTTTCTTTGTATACTGATTTTCAAAGACTATAATATATTTGAAGATTTAGGAAAACTAACTTCTTGATAATATTAGGTCTTCCTATTATGTTTAAGAGATGGCTTTCCATTTATTCAGCACTTCTTTAAAATATACTGATTTTTAGTAAGTTACATCTAGATTACCAGGTCATTGTCTCATAGGTACTTTTTAAACAAAGCATATAGGAAGCAATGAATAATAATGAAATAAGAAAAGAAACAAAATCAAATCCTGAAAAGCAGAAATATCCCCTATACCCTGTATCCTCCTCTAGGGGTCTCCATTCCACAGTCTATTGACTCATCCAACAAAACGTAAAGAACACTTACTTAGGGCTGTCTGGATATCCTTTTCCCCATTTTTCACTTCTGTCAAAAATCCCTTCAAAAATTTGAGACCTCTAAAACAAAATAAAGGAAGAAATATTATTTTCAAAGTTCACTTATGTTACATGGGTATAAAGAAATGGCAGACATCAGCTTCCATTTCAGTAACATCTTACGCACAGCAGTGAATAGGTCAAATCATATGGCAGTCCTTCCTGAACCTCTTCCCTTCACTTCCCTTTAGCTTGCTCTGGAGCCCCTCTTTCATCTCATCTGATATACCTAAAGAAGTAGTTTTCAAAATGTGTCCCAGGATTAGTGGCTTTAGCATCACCTGGGAATTTGCTAGAAATGCAAATTCTGGGGCCCCACCCGAGTTACTGAATCAGAAACTGGTTCTGAGTCTAGTGTTTTTAACAAGTCTTCCAGATGATTCTGATGCCACTGAAGTTGGAGAGCCACTGATTTAAACAGAAGCCAGTTGACTTTAATGCCTTTAAGATTCCTATCTTATATATACTTATTAACAATATTTATCACCATCAAAAGGGAGGCAAAAAAAAATAAGGTGGTATTATTCATTAGGACTTCCAGAAAAGGCCACACAATTCAACTATATCCTTCACTCAGAAGTAGTCTCCTTTGTGTAACAATTTTTTTTGCTGGTAATTTTTTTTGAGCTAGATTTTAACTGCTGTCCCACCCCAGCTGCCTCACCTCTTCAGCCACAAGAGGGCTTCAGTCGCTGAGTTCCTAACCTGGGCTACATCCGCCTCCACTTCGTGCAGCACTATCTTCTGGAGAGTGGTAAACTCTTCTTTGTTGGTTATATACTTCTGATTTACTTTCTGGAGGGAAAGCAGGGAAACAACCTAAGTTTAAAATGCTGAAGTTATCAAGCAACTCAGTATAGTATTGAGACTTGTAAGTCTGGCAAGCAGGCCTCTAAGGAGATTAATTAAGCTCCTATTACCTTCTTCCTTATGTTTTCATGATAGTATTTGTTTTGGAGAATTCTATGTAGCTTAAACTGGAATTAAATAGTCTCAGGGTTTAAAGTTTTGTTCTTTAAGTTATTTTTTCTGCCTCAGAACCTCTCTCATGGCTGTCTTTGGCAGATACTTTTCACTCTGAGTATAAAATTCAACAATCATTTGTTCTAATGAGACTACTTGCAACTATTCCACCTAAATACAATAAAGAAAGGTATATCTACAGGAATTCCTAATAGTGCTTCCTCAAAGACTAGTCTCCAATGACAAAAAAGATTTTTATTGGGTACTGTATCCTCAAGAAGGTAACATTTAATCTGCATTTAAAAGGGGACCCATCCCTTATTTTACCTGGAAGAAAGAGGCTCAGAGAGATTTGGTGAGTTGTTGATGGTCCCACAACTACCACTGGAAATGGGCCTTTTGAGTCCCAGACCACTGACAGCTATTTTCACTATATAACCTATCTTTCAGAAAAATATAACTTGTCACCATTTAAACCTAAAAAAGTACAGAATCAGTGTGGACATTAGAGTGAAACCCTACTGATCCACATGGTGCACATGAAAAGGCAGTCCTGGTTTCATTTTAAAAATGAATCTTCTACTCCCCATAAAGCTTAACTCTAGCATATAATAAAGGCTTAGTAATTCCCTTGCTGAGCATTCACAATGTGAGAAGAAAGATGCTTGCTCTTTTAAAGAACAGTGACACATTTTTCACTTTTTGATTTATTCTGGCCAAGCACAAAAATGTTGAAAACATTTTCCTTTATTTAAAAGTTTCCACAGAGACAAACCAGTATGCTCACCTTAATATTTCCAACAAGATCCATCTTAACAGGAGCAAACACTGTAGGGCCAAGTTTGTCTAGAAGAAAAGATCGAAAACATTTCTGAAAAAGCAATTTTTAAGTGGCAATATTTTTTATAATGAAGTAATAATAAATTTAGCAGATCCCCAACAACTTTAATTTTTGCTTCCAAATCATTATCTAAAGATAACCTTCAAAAACTTCCAGGATACTATTATCATCTTTTTCTATTACACTACTCCAAGATGAGTTATAATGAGGCCCTAAGTGAGAGGTGAGATGAAGATAATCTTATAAGTTTAGGATTCACATAGTAATCCTTAGGGCTGCACTGTCTAATATGGTAGCCACTAGATATGTGGCTAGTTAGTACTTGCAGTGTGGCTAGTACTAACCAAAATGTACTGGAGGTAAAATACATACCAGATTTGGAAGACTAAGTATGAAAAAGAGATTGCAAAATATCTCATTAATGATTCTTTTGGTTTTTTTGTTTGTTTGTTTGAGATGGAGTCTCTCACTCTGTCCCCAGGCTGGAGTAGAGTAGCATGATCTCGGCTCACTGCAACCTCCACCTCCCAGGTTCAAGCGATTCTCCTGCCTCAGCCTCTTGAGTAGCTGAGATTACAGATGCCCACCACCACGCCCAGCTAATTTTTGTATTTTCAGTAGAGACGGGCTTCACCATGTTGGCCAGGCTGGTCTTGAACTCCTGATCTCAAGTGATCTGCCCACCTCAGCCTCCCAAAGTGCTGGGATTACAGGTGTGAGCCACCATGCTCAGACTCATTAATGATTCTTTTCTTTTTTTTTTTTTTTTTTTTTGGGACGGAGTCTCGCTCTGTTGCCAGCCTAGAGTGCAGTGGCGTGATCTTGGCTCAGTGCAACCTCCGACTCCCTGGTTCAAGCGATTCTCCTGCCTCAGCCTCCCAGGTAGCTGGGATTACAGGCATGCGCCACCACGTTGGCCAAGATGGTCTCGATCTCCTGACTTTGTGATCCACTTGCCTCGGCCTCCCAAAGTGCTGGGATTACAGGCGTAAGCCACCACACCTGGCCCAATGATTCTTTTATATTTATTACATGTTGAGATATTTTAGATATTCTAGGTTTTAAAATGCATTATTAAAATTAATTTGTGTTTACTATATTAATGTGCCTACTAGAAAACTTAAAATTACATATGTGGTTTGAATATTTCTGTTGGGCAAGAACAATGACTAAAAAATAAAATAAAGAGGTACAGCTAAAAAGCCAAAAGAGAAAAGACAGAGGAATTCTTAAAACAAACAAACAAAAAAATACTTGATTGATCTAAAAGAAAGGCAGGGACAAAGATAGGTAGCTAACAGGCCAAAAGAGGAAACAAAACAGAATACTAAAAAAAAATTGATTAACTGGCTAGAGATCAGGAAAGGAGTAAAAAGGGAACAAAGAACATACAGAGAAAAGCAGAAAATAAGTAGCAAGATAATAGAAACAAATATCAAGATAATGAATGAAATTCATCCAAACAATGTAATTCACTACATTAACAAATTACAGGAAAAAAATGACTTCAGCAAATACAGAAAAAGCATTTTATAAAGTTAACTCATTCATGATTATAAAAACAACTCAGCATATAAACATAATTTGCATGTACATGCTATTAATAATTGGAAAATGAAATAAAACACTTTTTACAACAGCATAAAAAAATTCTAAAATTTATTCCTAACAAAAGAAATATGATATCTATACACTAAAACTACATAGAACATTCTTCAGAGAAAATTAAAATGACTTAAGTAAATAGATGCAGCATCCTCATGGATTGGAAGATTCAATGTTTTTGTTTTTGAGACAGGTTCTTGCTCGGTCACCTAGGATGGAGTGCAGTGGTGCAGCCACGGCTCACTGCAGCTTTGATATCCCAGGCTCAGGTGATTCTCCTGCATCAGCCTCCCAAGTAGCTGGGACTATAGGCTTGCGCCATCACACCTGGCTAATTTTTTTCAGAGACAGGGTCTTACTTTGTTGCCTAGGCCAGGATCAAACTCCTGGTTTCATGCGATCCTCCTGCCTTGGCCTCCCAAAGTGCTGGGATTACAGTTATGAGCCAGTGAGCCCAGCCTTCAATGTTGTTTAAGATGTCAGCTTTCCCCTAATTGGTTTAGAGATACAATGTAATCTTAATCAAAATCCTAAAAGGCTTTTAAACAGGAATTGAACAGCTAAAATTTATCAAAAGGCCTAGAATTTCCAAAACAATCTTGAAAAAGAAAAAACTGAGAGACTTACATTATCTGATTTTAAGCCTTATAATAATTAAGACACCATGAGATCATTGGAACAGAAACAAGAGTCCAGAAACAGTCCCACATTATCAGCATTATAAGTTCAATTGATTTTCGACAGAGCTGCCAAAGCAATGTAAAAGGGAAAACATATTTTGACCCATGGTTCTTGAGCAACCAGATACCACAAGGGAAAAAAAAAAAAAAGAACCTCAACTCCCTACCTCACACCACACACAAAAAATAATTCCAGTGGTTCATAGGCACAAATGTAAAAGTTGGAAGAGTCTAGAAGAAAACAGAATGTCTTCATGACCTTTGGGATAGGTAAAGATTTCTTAAGACACTAAAAGCTCTAAGTATAAAAGAAGAAACTGGACTTCATGGAAATTTAAAACTTCTGAAAAGTCATCATTAAGAAAAGGAGGAGGCAAGCCATACTCTGGGGGAAAATAGTCACATGTCTACAAAGGAATTTTAATTAAGAATATATAAAGAACTCTCCCAACTCAGTAATAAAAAGAAAAACAATTAACTTTTAAAAATGGGTGAAAGATTTGAACAGACATTTCACAATGGAAGAGATAGGGATGGCCAATAATTATACAAAAAAGTGCTCAATATCATTAGTCATCATGGAAATGCAAATTAAAGCCACAATGAAATACCACTAAAACACTCAGGAATGCCAAAAACAAAATATTGACACTACCAAATGCTGGTGAAGAAGTGAAACAACTAGAATACTCATACACTATAAACAATTGTGCAACCATTATAACTGTCTGGCAGTTTATTATGAAGTTAAACTATGAAGCAGCAATTCCAGTCCTAGGTATTTACCCAAGAGAAATGAAAGCACAGGCCCACAGGCACAAAAATGTTTAGAGCAATTTCATTTATAATAGTCCCAAATTGGCCAAGAGCAGTGGCTCACTCCTGTAATCCCAGCACTTTGGGAGGCTGAGGTGGGCGGATCACGTGAGGTCAGGAGTTTGAGACCAGCCTGGACAACATGGTGAAACTTTGTCTCTACTAAAAATACAAAAAAAATTAGCCAGGCATGGTGGCACAGGCCTGCAATCCTAGCTACTCGGGAGGCTGGGGCAGGAGAATCACTTGAACCTGGGAGGTGGAGGTTGCAGTGAACCGAGATTGTGCCACTGCACTCCAGCTTAGGTGACAGAGCAAGACTCTGTCTCAAGGAAAAAAAAAAAAAAAAAAAAAGAGTCCCAAACTACAAACTGCCCAAAGTCCATCAATAAGAGAGTGAATAAATAATTGTGGTATATTCATTTAATGGAATACTACTTAGCAATAAAAAGGAACTAACTACTGATACAGATAACAAGGATGAATCTCAAAAACATACTGTATGAGAAAAGCCAGAGACAAAAAAGTATAATATTCCAGTTATATCAAGTTTTAGAATAGGTAGAACTGACCTATGGTGACAGAAATCAATAAAATGGTTATTTCAGGCTAAGTGACACAGGGAACATTCCAGGGTGATGAAAACATACTATTTCTTGATAAGGATATGGATTAGAGAGGTAGGTGCATTTGTCAAAATTCACTGAATCATAACAGTTAAATCCTACGCGAGTTATACCTCAATTTTTACAAAAGATGTATAGTTAAATGGGTCATAAAGCAAATTTCAACACATTAGCCATTCTTGGTATTACTGACTTTATACAAGTAAAAGTGAATTTGACCTAAATAAACTTTTTTACATATATAAATATATATTATATATAATATAAAATTATATATTTGTTATATATATAAATTACATATAATTTAAATGTTACATATAAATTTGCATAGATATATTTATCTATTAAAATATATATAACATATATACACATAACATATATACACACATCATATATATATACACTTTTTTTTTTTTTTGGAGACAGGCTGTCTGTCATCCAGGCTGGACTGCAGTGGCGCAATCTTGGCTCACTGCAACCTCTGCCTCCCAGGTTCGTGATTCTCCTGCCTCAGCCTCCTGAGTAACTGGGATTACAGGTGCGTGCCACCACACCCAGCTAATTTTTGTATTTTTAGTAGAGACGGGGTTTTACCACATTGGCCAGGCTGGTCTCAAACTCCTCATCTCAGGTGATCCGCCTGCCTCAGCCTCCCAAAGTGCTGGGATTACAGGTGTGAGCCACTGCGCCCAGCCATAACATATATTTATTTATTTACATATACATATGTTATATATATGTATGTTATATATATTTTATATATATATATATAGAGAGAGAGAGAATATATCTTTAAAAATCTTTGAAAATACGTTTTGGAGGCCGGGCATGGTGGCTCATGCCTGTAATCCCAGCACTTTTGGAGGCCAAGGTGGGCGGATCATGAGGTCAGGAGATTGAGACTATCCTGGCAAACACAGTGAAACCCCGTCTCTACTAAAAATACAAAAAAATTAGCCGGGTGTGGTGGCAGGCACCTGTAGTCCCTACTCGGGAGGCTGAGGCAGGAGAATGGCATGAACCTGTGGGGCGGAGCTTGCAGTGAGCGGAGATCCCGCCACTGCACTCCAGCCTGGGCAACAGAGCGAGACTCCGTCTCAAACAAAAAAAAAAAAAAAAAAGAAAATATGTTTTGGTCGGGTATGGTGGCTCACATTTTGGGAGGGAAGGATCACTTGAGCCCAGGTGTTCCAGACCAGTATGGGCAACATGACAAAACCCATCTCCACAAAAAATACAAAAATTAGCCGGGCATGAGTATATAGTCCAGCTACCAAGAAGGCTGAGGTGGAAGGATTGCTTGAGCCTGGGAGGTCAAGTTTGCAGTGAACAGAGATCATGCCACTGCACTCCAGCCTGGACAACAAAGCAAGAGCCTCTCTCAAAAAAAAAAAAAAAAAAAGTTTTAACTGGTAAAACACATTTTTTCACAGGGCCAATATATTTGAAGGCCTATTCCTCAAATACTTTTTTTACTTTTATGTATGATTTCTAGAAAGATCCCCCTTTTAAATTACACTATTTTGAGGTCAATATTTAATCATTAGAAATGAAATGGGAATATGCAATAATGCTTAAGTTCACACAGTTTTAACTGTATGTGTCTGGTGATTTGAACAAATAGCTAAGGGTCATCTCACTGTACACATAGTTCGGGGTATTTCTCCTGCAAAATAACTACAGTGAGGCAGATTCTAGACATGAATGAATGTAAGGCAACTGCAGGAATCTTACCTAATACTGGAACCACAGCATAACATGATGCCAAGAATGCTTCTGTGGGAATGCCACTGTCTTCCAGAAGTTCAATGTCACTAAAGCTACATAATTTGGTGATATGGAGGAGAAAAGATTGAAAATACAGTATCAGCACTCTGCAATTCAGAGGTAAGTCATAGAAACAGCTGCCTCTCTGTAGGGTAAATCATTTGACTTGATATGCCCCAATGACTGTTTTTCTAATATGGTCTCATAAAATAAATTTCCAAAGATAATTCACCAAAGCAAGCTAACATTTGTTCACAGAGCACACTTCACAATCAATTCCTTCTTATTCATTGGTAAGAAAGAGTAAACAGTAAAGCAGGTACTTGGTATACCACATTCTCTATTCTCCTAGAATATGCCATCACCTGAAAGGAACACCATGACTGATTTTCCAGAATGGAAGCTGGTATCCAAGCATCAGTGATATTAGAGAGTCTAGAATACCTTGTGTTCATGGTACTAAAGAAAGTTGGGATAACTTCTTTGCCTTCCTCCCAGAGGCATTCCGGAGAGCAACTTGAGTCTGATCCAGACTGAGTCAAGTTATTGTCATGATTTTTCAGGTTTTCCATTCCATCTTCCTTCATTATTTCACCCTGGACTGCAAAGTAGAAAATATCTATTACTAACCTATTATATATTTATTCTAAAAATACATATTGATTGTTGAAAATTTCTAAAACACAGAAAAATACATAGAAATAATTCATGAAACACTGTTCACATTCACATATACATACATCTACACACACAAACGAAACTTGAAGTATGTGTAGATTTGAATCCTGCTTGCTTTCACTAAACAATGTATCATGAATATTTTCATTATCATTCAGCCCTTCAAAAACATGATTTTAATGACCATGTTATATTGTATCATACCCATGAGGGGCACTTAGGTAGCTTCCAAAATTTTACAATTATAAATACAATCACTACTCATTATTAGCACATTCTATACGTATTTGTGAATTTGTCTACTTACTAAAATTTATTTTGTAACCCCAAAATCAATACACACGGCACTTTTGCAGTCATTTGTGGACACGTGCAAAGTGGTGAAAACTTTGTTGCTGGACACACATATTCCTAGCTGAGGTAGAGCAATGTGATGTTCTGCCTTCTTGTTTCAGCTCTCATAGTATAGACAAATGTCCTTACTTAGTGCCACATTTTATGCATGTTTGTGCATTTTGTTGTTTTTGCTGTCTAAAAGGGCTCCGAAGTATAGTACCGTCTAGCATTCCTACCCACAAAAAGGCTGTGATGTGCCTTATGGAAAAAAGATGTGTGTTAGATAAGCTTCATTCAAGCATGAGTAATAGTGCTGTTCACCGTTAAGTTCAATGTTAATGAATCAACAATACATATTAAAGTGTCTTTAAACAAAAACACACATAAAACAAGGTTATGTATTGATTGGTAGACAAAAATTTTGTGACCAAAGGCTTGCAGGAACCTAACCTTGTATTTCCCCCAGGAACAACAGTTTAGTATTTGCTAATTCAGTGCTCATGGTGACTAAATAAAACCTAACTACTGCAAATAATGAGAACTGACTATAATGCCACAAAGAACATCCCTGTCAATAGGTCTTTCTCCTTAAATCTAACTATTCACTGAAGAACAATTCCTAGAAGTAAAATTACAGGAGCAAATAAATGACTGCACTGTTTTGACAGACATTTTCTCCTGTCTTTATTATTTACCCAAGAGATAAGGCTCCAATGATGTGTGGATTGTCTCTCTCAGATTAACAGCTAAGAAAACACAGCTCCTTCCCTCAACTCCCACACTGCTCCCCGACTCGTCGGGGAAAAAACAAGGTCTCTTATTTCAAGGCAGATGAGGAGGAAATTTTAATTTCACAATTGAAAGTGAAACACAATTGTGTTTTATAACACAATTGAAAGCTCTAATATAATTATCTTTGATCTGAAGTAGATTTCAGTGATTAGTGCCAAGGGATTAGCATATTTGAACCACAGACCTATTACCTGAAATGTGGGACTTTGGCCTGATAAACAGAGAAGACTGCGTAGAAACCTCATGGTGACTGGTGAATTCTGACATCCTCAGGCCCAACAGAAACTGGGAGGATGAAAAACTGACCTGCTGTAATTTTACACACTGTTAAGTCTAACACCATAATCTAAGTTCAAAGGACTTTTAAGATACAGGGTTGAAGGCCCTCTGCTCACTGCAGCCCAAGAACACTGAGCAGGAATCTTCCTCTTCACTCTGCCTTCTCAACACCAGGTCAGATTGGATGAAAGAATGTTGTTCAGTCATATGACCTATCTTACCCAGCCAATATCCTCCTTAGGAGACACTACTACATGGTCTTGAGGTTAATCCCTATCACGGATATACATCAAATTCCCAAATTTTCTATCATCTAAAATTGGTTTGTTTCAGACTTTACTTTTGTTTTTACCTGTTATATTATCATCTGTATTTTCCTCACTTGATATGCTGCAGTCTATCTCTGCAGATTTCAAATATAAGGAATTCTTATTTTTCATTAGGATTTCTTCCTCACCATTTATTTCCATATTTAAAGATCCATTTTCAAAAATGCTCAACTCCATTTGCCTGCAAATTTTTTAAAAGGAAAAAAAAGCCAGAAGGTTATTATTTGGTCCTTTTTTTTTTTTTTTTTTTGAAACAGGGTCTCCACTCTGTCACCCAGGCTGTAGGGCTGTAGTACAGTGGCACAATCACAGCTCACTGCAATCTCCTGAGCTCAATCAATCCTCCTACTTGAGCCCAGCATTCCACCTTGAGTAGCTCAGACTACAGGTGCCTGCCACCACGCCCAGCTAATTTGTAATTTTTTGTAGAGATGGGGTGTCACTATGTTGCCCAGGTTGGTCTTGACCACCTGGCCTCAGGCAATCCTCCCACCTCAGCATTCTAAAGTGCTGGGATTACAGGCATGAGCCACCTCGCCAAGCCTGGTCATAAATTGACTGCCCAGGTAAATGTTATCCTTTCAACATCCACTGAAAGAATTGTTAAATCAAGCCAAACCTCCCAGTCTTCTGCCTCCAAGGCCTGTGATGGGAGCAGTCCAGCCTCAAGGCTGCAATTTAGAAATCAAAGAGCCATTAATAGCTTTCCCAGCACCCTCAGCAGTCCCAATCTTCCTGCTCCCCAGCAGCATCAGGAAATAGTCATTGACAGCTCTTTGGTTTTCAATCAGTTTTCTCCGGGTGCCACTTTGCACACTTTACTTTCCTCAACTTCTCCCTGGGGGGCTTCTTCATTTGTACACCACTGGCCATTTCTCTGTGTTTGCCCAGCCAGTAACTGTCTATTTTATTTATTTATTTATTTAGAGATGGAGTCTCGCTCTGTCGCCCAGGCTGGAGTGCAATGGTGTGACCTTGGCTTACTGCTACCTCTGCTTTCCGGGTTCAAGTGATTCTCCTGCCTCAGCCTCCTGAGTAGCTGGGATTACAGGCGCCCGCCACCACGCCCAGTTAATTTTTTGCATTTTTAGTAGAGACAGGGTTTCACCAGCTTGGCCAGGCTCGTCTTGAACGCCTGACCTCAGGTGATCCACCTGTCTCGGCCTCCCAAAGTGCTGGGATTATAGGCGTGAGCCACCATGCCCAACCAGGGAGAGTACCCCTTATAAAGTATGTCTGAGAGAAAAAACCCAGGAAGACATCACATCCTGAGGGAAATGTCAGCACATTAGGGTAACAGAAAAAGCCAATTAACATGCAAGTAGAACAGGTAATTCTACTGGTTAAAGGAACAATCATAATATCTTATCATTATGATTAGGTGATTACACCTAGCCTAATTAGAACAAAAAATATTTTCTTCTAATAAAAATAAGAAGGAAGAGTCCAAGCTACATAGTAACTACAGGAAAAGTATTTGCTATTTTCTTTAAAAAAAAAACCATATTTCAACCTAGTAATTCAAAATGTAGGCGCATATAGAGGCAAAGACCTCAACAACAACAAAAAACCTACAAATATGCTCCTAGTAAGAATATTTAAAACAGGAGAAAACTGGAAATAACTAAATTGGGAACAATCCTTGTAATAAAGAAGTAAGCAATAGTATATAAAGAGATGAACTATTAAATAATTTGAGGCCGGGCACAGTGGCTCAGGCCTGTAATACCAACACTTGGGGAGACCAAGGCGGGTGAATTGCTTGAGCTCAGGAGTTCAAGACCAGCCTGGGCAACATGGTGAAACCCTGTCTCTACAGAAAATACAAAAATTAGCCAGGCATGGTGGCATGCACCTATAGTCCCAGCTACTTGGGAGGTTGAGGTAGGTGGATTGGTTGGGCCCACAATGTTGAGGCTACAGTAATTTAGCCCACTTTCATGGGTTAAATCACCTTCAAAATTGAAGGAGCATTTAGGGGAATAGAAATAGTTTAGATTTTTATAGTAGGTTATTTTTCAACTTGCAACATTACCTAAGATTTTTATTTTTAAACACAACAAAATAGCACTACTATCATTTCTAGATAAAAGCACACTTAAAACAATGCTCAGAGAGAAGTTTCCTCTACAAGAGAAGTTTCAACCTTCAGTACACCTTAGAGAGATTAAAAGTTACTAGATGTGATAGGCGAGATCCATCTTAGGGAAAATGCCAACATCTTCCCTATTAGTGCTAAATAAAGGTCTGCTCTGGGTTGATTCAGGCACACTCAAAAGAGGAAAGTCAGATATTGTTTACTTCCATATTATTTCAAATCCTGAGAAAAACCATTACACGATCAAAGTATCTTTTTTTAAACAAGGAATAACAATATCCTTATTTTTTTTTAATTTTTAGCAAGAAGAAAAAAAGCTACTGTACCTTTCCAATGAATTATGAATTGGTATAATAGGATGTTTCATCTTTAAAAGAAGCAAAGAAAGAAAGTTCACATGTTAAACTTTGAACAGAGCATATTTATGATCTTATAACATACAAAATGGTAAATATGACCATATGACCATAATATACACTAGCCCCACTAAACAGAAACAATTTTAGGTCTTCCCAAAAGAGAGTCATTGATTCCAACTAGTCCTTCTTATTTATACAAATACATTTCTAAGGAAAAAGAAGATGATCTTTTGACAGACCTAATTATCAGTCAAACTCAGTGACTAGCTTTCTTTGTAATTTCAGTTATGCTAATTAAACATTAATAAGCAGCAAACTATGACGCAAGTATTATATCAAGTACTAGAGGTATAAAGGTAGACCCTATGGGGTTCCTGCCCTAAAAATCATTTCAGTACAAAACAAGGAATATAAATAAAATAGGAATATGTATAAGAGAGGCTTTTAGCCCAATCTAGTGATTCAGGGGAGAAGAGACTAAGTCTTTGAGGATGAGTATGAGCTAATCCAGGACAGAGAGGTGAAGAGCATTCCTGGCACTGGAAAATGGCACAAAGGTGTGGAAGGAATTATTAACACAGGCAATGAATATGCTCAAGCTAGGTAATGACAGGGAAAGAGCTGGTAATGTGGGAAGGGGTTAAGAAGTTTTGACTTTAACCTACAGGCAATGAGGGAGCCACTGGAAAGGCTTAGGTTAAGTGGTTTGATTTATACTACATTAATAGAAATATGGTTGACTGGAAGGGTCAGGCTGAAAGAACTATTAATAGTTAGAAGACTATCACAACTTTAGGCAAGACTCACTCGACAAGGGGTTGGAAAGAGGCTACGTTAGAAACATGTTTAGGTGGTAAAATTGCCGCAAATAACTGACTGGATGTGGTGTGCTGAGGACAGATATAAAAAAGGACATAGAGCAAAGCCCATTAAAAAACTGTCTTTATAAGTCACTAAAGGGTAATGGAGAACATAACTCACTATAAACTTTGAAACTTTTCATGATGCCTTGTTGCAGCCAAACTGAGCTGGACTTTTACCTTGCTGGACTTGAGCATGGCCAGCTGCGGTGATCCTGGTGGAGTGCGGTAGAGCAGCTCAGAGGTGAAGGCTGCATTTGCGATCTGCATGCATTCTTCCAAGGTCTTCAGAAAAGTATTACAGGTTGATTTCAGCAAAGTTCCCACATCAATTCCCTCCTACGAAACAACCAGAGTAGAAGACTCCTTTACCTTGCCAAAAAAGAAAAAGCCCAACTGTGGAATGTCCTTAGAGGTTGTCCACAAAATAATAATGTATCCACCTGCTGAAATATGTACATCAGTTATAAAAGAAAAGCCCAATTTATCTATTAACCAAGTAACTATCAGCACTATTTGACTTTCACCTGCAAGCAATGAGGGAGCTGCTGAAAGCCTTAGGTAGTAAAGTGGTTCAATTTACATTGCATTAATTGTAACTCCCTCAGTCATGACAACCAAAAGTATCTCTCCTTGAGAATCCCTGCTCTAGACTATAAACTTCCCAAGAGCAGGATTGAAATGCTTTTTCTGGTATCCTTCATCTTCCCTCCCTCCCCTCACAGTCTATCTCATACATATTAGGCAGCTGCTGAATAAGAGCACCCAAAAGGAAGTGAATGCAAGTGGGTTAAATCACCTTTTTTAGAAAAACTCAAAACACATGTACTACCAGTAGCATAGTGTTCTTCTACTACTTAAGAAAATAAATGAAAATCTTTCATTATAATCTGCAGATGCACTGTCAGATCGAAACTTCTTCGAAACCAGAGCAGAAACCCCGGTTAAGGTGAGCCATTCTAGACATAGCTTAACACCAGAGAAATCTTTAAATATATGTTTTAAAATAAGTGAATAATGACTGTATTAATAAATTCTAAAAATCACAATCCTTGCTGACAACGAAGAGAAAAAAAAGCTGTGTCTCCATCTTTGAAAGCACTAGTCTATTCCAAAGCACAGTTTCGATGGTAAAACAAAATACTGTTACTCTCATAGATGCACATGAATGAAAGACAATAAGCTGGCATCTTAATAGCCACAGCTACAGAAATGGCTCTGCAAGACTGTAATTAACAAAACAATATAAACTGGAGAGAAACATATTTTAGTATGACAGTACTAAAGTTAACGGTTCCAAGTATTATCAATTAATTAATCTCCAATTCATTCCACGAAGGAAAGCTATATACATGCGTATGATGAAATGTACTATTGCTTCTCTTTGTTTAATTTTGTTACTTTTTTCCTCTATAAAATAGAAAATTCCAAGATAAGTCATAAAATTAGGTGAGAGTAAACACCACCTGTAAGCAACGTCTGGTACTTTTTAGGTATATTAGTAATATTAATAAAATAATATTTTACCTCAGAATTGGCTATACTGGTAGTCGCTTCTTTTATAATATTCATGTATATTAATAATATTAATAAATAATATTTTACCTCCAAATTGGACACACCAGTTGTGGTCACTTCTTTTGTTTTATCTACTTGCTGAACAAGGAGGTCACAGTAGAGTCTTAGTTCTGACATTTTGGTTTTCAAGTTTTCAGTGTTTTCAGCAAACTCTAAATGACAAAATGATGATAATGCAGTAACCAGAACAAACAACTGATTTACTAGTTAGGATACTATGCAGAAGTGGAATCCTTACTAGTTAGGATACCACACAGAACATATGCCCAAAGTCGAATCTTCAAAGTATGGGTTGCAAATGTGACAGGTGAAGACGTAATAACAAGAAAAAACAGAAAAAGTAAATCTCCAGTCTTTCAAAGTAGTATACATTATTTATTAAGCCAATATACCAAATAATCACCAGTATACAAAGAAGGAGACAATATACTGTCTGACCCACTCCTGTCGGAACTGGGAGCAGAGCTAAGGGGTTCAGAGTTTTGGCCTCAGTTCTGCCAGAGAGTTTTTCCTATCTATAAAATGGGGTCATAGCTGTTTACTTACTAATGCAGTGCTCTACTCTTACCTGGGAAAAACATTCTGTAGTGTCCAATTACCACTAAGAACACCGTTCATAATTTCAGCTGAGGATTGGTTCGGTACGCTGCCTTGTCAAGGCTAATGGCACCCAGCCATTATTATTAGCAATGCTCTCCAGTCACCCTGGCATCGAGGGCTCAGCTACAATTATTATCACTTTTCTGTTTCCTTCTTCATGAAAAAAAAACTGCACATTACCATCTGCTCTGAGTCAAAGCCAACAGCTTCTAGAATTTGCTCCCAATTTAGCATTAAAACAACCAATGAAGAGGCCAATTTATGATCTATGTGAAGAGTTAAGCACAACTGCCACACCTGTCATGAGAGATGTTCCCTGGAACACTTTTTCCCATTTCACCCCACCCTAGCTCATCTCTTCAGGGTACATTTAGGGCCATGGGGCAGGGACTAGGGGTAGCAACTAGGGGTGGCAACTAGGACCCAGGCAGTAAGCCCTGGTATTCTTGCCCCAGTCCAAAGAGAAAGCTGGGCCACGGTTCTCTGGAGAACTTAACAATGTCCAGTGAATGAGCATTAAGCAACAGGAACCTGACAATTAAGCATCCATCCCACCCCAGAAAAAAAGGAAGGAGGAGCAGGGTGTTGCTACAGAAAACACCCTGATCCAAGGCTTATCTGGCTCAACCACTCTTCACCAAAGGTCAAGTTTGGCCACAGACTGGATACTCCACCATTTTATCATCACTAATTCTCATGGTAATCCTCCTAAGGTAGGATCTATTACCTCTTTTTAAAAGATGAAGAAAACTAAGAGTAAGAAAGGTTAAGTGACCGATGCCAAGGTTATACAGTCAATAAACTGCAAAGCCATCATGTATACCCAGCTGTGTTTGGCTCCAAAGCCTGCATTCTTTGCACTATGCTATGTCAAGAAAGAAGAGTTAGATATGGACCCTGGCTTAAATTATACTAAGATACGTAGCATTTGCATGATACAAAAAGCTGGCTAGATGGTCAGAAGCAAGATAACAAATAAGGGAAATCAGAGATGCCAGTGGGTGATTCCCAAGGTTTCTACAGCAAAGGACAATCAATACTTGCCTTTCTCCTTCTGGGTCCTACTGTCAGTCAGGCAAGCCTTGGCTGATCCCAGGGCTACCAGCCACCGCTGTCTTTCAGCCACACTTCTGGCCTTCAGGTAGAAATACTGTTCCCCGGGGATTATCAGGTCCATGCGTGTATTATCTACAGAATGAACTGGGAGCAAGACAGAGGGCGATCAGAGACTCAGAAGAGCCCTGTCTGGGTAGCCTCCACCCCACCCAACTTCTTGAGCTTAACAGACGGCAGTCATTGAAGGCTTCTTCCCAAAGAGGATGCCAGTCCTCATTACCTCTCCTAATTCACACAAAGTTCTGTTTACTTATCTCATCTTAGATGTCTCTGTTAATCAAGAGGGAAAACCTTGCAATTGCCTCCAAGGCATCACAAAGACTTTGGCCCAAACAAGAATCACCCAATTTAACTTTTCAGTTAAACTGATCTCTTATCAGAATAGAGAAGGAATCTCTCTTTCAGTGGGTGTGTGTGTTAAGTAGGCTGCTCTGAGGCCAAGAAACACGGGTATTTTTTATCTCCTTGGATTTACTGGGAAACAATCAAAAATACAATCTTTTCCATCTTCTACTTCCCTTGAAAAGTCAGACCAAAAGTGTGAGAATTTTCTCAGAGCCTTTAGGAGAAGAAACAAGCAAACCAAAGTCTTTCACCCACATCCACTACCTAAATTCCCATTTAATCTGTTTTTCTTTTGAGCCACATCTTCTCAGCATGTCTCAAGACAAAAACAAGAAGTAAAGACTATTTGAAAGTCTGTTAGGTTTTTGCTTGTTTTGTTTTGTTTTGGTGGAGGGTGTGTGTGTGTCCATCCTGATTTAAACACAAAAGTGTTTGATGCTGCAGTAAAGACTTTAAGTTTTGCTAATAGCCACTGGTCCCAGGTAAGCAGGTCACTAAGGAATGAGTGCTAGTTGAGTAGTGAAGCACGTTGCTCTCATTTATTTTGACCACCTCTTAGCCAATCTCCTTATAAAAGCTGGCTACAGTTTTGGATTGTATTTGCAAGGCTTTCTTTAGACACATAACACTATGTCCCTTGGTCTGTACTATGGGAGCAGCAGAGAAAGGTATGCAGGGGCCAGGGGCTTTTTTGTTTTTGAGGGAAAACAGAAAGAAAAATAAAACTTGCAAGTTGCTTGATTTCTCACCTTGAATTTCACAGACTGCCATTTGTATGCTCCCTTTGCAACCTTTCCAGGCATCTTCAGGAGAATCATAATAGGACAATATTCCCCCACAGAGAAGGAACCATCGAGGCTGCCAACCTGAAAACCAAAGCAAGAGCATCATTGCAATTACTGCCTGTGTATGAACTACCTCCCAAGATACAGAAATAGAGCCTAACATAGGATACTGGGTTAGCTCCAAGGAGCTTTACATTGCCAAGGATATTCTGAGAGAAAGAATCAAGTTAGAAAGACCTGTATGTTTTATCCCATTTTTGTAAAATTAAAAATGCCCAAAGAGGTATATATTTTTTAGTCACATGATTACAGAAGTCTGGAAGGATAAGCAACAAGTACACTGATGACTCTCTAGGTAATAGGATTTACAGAAATAAATAAGATGTGTATTCTATTTCTTTCCTAATACAGTACCAGTAGTCTGTGATTTTTACTTTTGCTAAGACGAATAATTAGGATGTCCTGAACATTACTGTTATCACATGCTTGCCTTCCTCTCTTCTAAGAAAAATTATCCAAAACTTAGAAATAAGGCAACAAAGATGACAAGGTCCTTTCAACAAATGTCATACAAAGTGCCAACTAAGAAGCCTGTCTAGGAATCCAATGACCCTTAGGAAAAGGTAACATTGTTTGACTTATTCTTTAGGATTGATCCATTGAAATGAGGTCATCTTAAAACATTCAAGGCTTAACTACATTCACTTCAATATTGGAGAATTTCAGGAGACAAACCATGTGTAGCAGAAATATGCATCTTATCTAGTCCTCTCACATACCCTATTTTCTAGCCAAACCACTTATTTGCTGTATTTCTGTCTCTGAACTTTTGCTCCAACTTGATCTCTTCATAAAATGTCATCCTGGCCAGACATGGTGGCTCACGCCTGTAATCCCAGCACTTTGGGAGGTCGAGGTGGGTGGATCATGGGGTCAAGAGATGGAGACCATCCTGGCCAACATGGTGAAACTCCATCTCTACTAAAAACACAAAAATTGGCTGGGCGTGGCAGCAAGTGCCTGTAATTCCAGCTATTTGGGAGGCTGAGGCAGGAGAATCGCTTGAACCCAGGAGGCGAAGGTTGCAGTGAACCAAGATCTTTTTTGAGAATCCGTCTCAAATAAAAAAAAAGAAAAGAAAAAATCATCCCTGACTATCTCTGCGTAAACCTTGTTTTCTCAGTCCTCCTCAGTCAGATGCAGTTCTTTTCTTTCTCTGAAATGCCATAGCCCTTTAGAGATACATTTCTCTCATGGGACTGCCATGGCTGAGGAAGCCAGAGAGAAGGCAGAGCCCCAAGGGCTGCTCAGCTACAGACATCTGATGGGCCCTTGGGGTTTGATTCACACAAACCAAGTGGGTAGGATGCCAACGGCATCACTTTATTACGTTTTAGTAGGAGGCTACTGCACTTCCTGGAGCACCCCCAGCCCAAGATTATGGAACAAGGAACTACACTGTAATCAGAAGCCTGAATTCAGCACTAAATCTATGTGAAGGAGTTGGGTAGGTAGGCAACATATTTTGCTCATCATTTACTTAATCAGGGTCTGCTTTTCCAGAAAGCGCAATACTCAGGACTGCCAGGTACCATATTTCTTACTTAAATAAAACTAAATAAACACTAATTCTCAGCATCCACTCTCCCATAATATCTGAACTTATCTTCTCACGAAAGATAAGTAATCTTTTCTTAAACTATGGCTTTTGCTCTTATTATATTTTATATGGAGGACTTCCTTCCCAGAGACCTAGACCCTTTATTGCAGGTCAGGAACCCTTAGGCCTTATCTCTACACTAGCACAAATCAGTTCCTGGCTGGCAAACATCTTGGGATGAACTTGTAAATTTTTATTTCAGAAGGTAATGCTGGCAGGGCACGGTGGCTCACAGCTATAATAATAACACTTTGGGAGGCCAAGGTGGGTGGATCACTTGAGGCCAGGAGTTCCAGACTAGCCCGGGCAACAATGGTGAAACCCATCTCTAATAAAAATACAAAAATTAGCCAACAGTGGTGGCATACACCTGTGGTCCCAGCAGAAGGTTGAGGTGGGAGGACTGCTTGAGCCTGGAAGGTCGAGGCTGCAGTGAGCCATGACTGTGCCACTGCACTCCAATCTGAGTGAGAGTGAGACCTTGTCACAAACAAACAAACAAAAAAGGTGATGCTTCTAGACCTTGGCTTCAAATTCTACAAATTCAACTGTGAAGGCCACCACTCCTGTACAAACATTACAACCTGGAAAACCAAATCAATCCTCAGACTGGATCTTGCTGGGCAGAGAATCAGTGCTCCAGGAGTCAGACATTATTGGTGATGTTTCAGCCCTTTGCAAAAGTGTTTATTTACATCTTAGGCCACCTCCCCTCACTGAAACAGAAGAGTCAATGTCTGAGAACCTGAGAAAAGGGAGAGGTCTTTGAAATCACACAGTCCAACCAGCACATTTTGTAGATAAGGACACCAATCCCAGGTAAATTAAGTGACCTAATTAGGGTCACAAAGGAAGTACACAACAGAGCTGGGAAGAAAACTCTTTCTATACTGCTCCTTGAGGCACAAAAGCTCCCAAACCTTGGCTCCCCACTCCCAGAAAGCTGTCCTGGTATAGAACAATAGCATCTTTTCACTCCCATGACGCTGGCTGGTGTGAACAGCTCAACTCCCATGATGCTGGTTGGTGTGAATACTCCCCAAATCCACCATGACTTTTGTGTAAAAGGCATTTAGAACAGCCTCAATATTTTATCAAATTTAGGACCCATCTGTATTTGTCAGTGTTATCCAGAGAAAAAGAACCAGTAGGGTGTCAGGGTGTGTGTGTAAAGATATTATAAGGGTGTGTGGGTGGGTATGCATACATGTAATGAAATTGTAAGTAACTGGCTTATGTGACTAGAGACTGAGAAGTCCCAAGATCTGCAATCAGCAAGCCAGGAGAGCTCACTGTTAGGTTCCATGCTAGCAGGCTCAAGACCCAAGAAGAAACAATGAAAGCTAGAAAAGGCCAATGTCTCAGCTCAAGGCAGTCACATGAGGAATTCTCTGTTACTCAGTCTTTTTGTTCTCTTCAAGTCTTTAACTGATTGGATAAGGCTCATCAACATTAGGAAGGGCAATCTACTTTATAATGTCTATTGATTCGAATGTTAATCGCCCCCACAACATCCTTACAGATCCAACCAGAATAAACCATCACATCATCAATTTTAAGACGCACCATTATTTTACATGACACAAGAAAGAAACTCTACCAATTAAACAATAACACAGCACAGGTTCTAAGATGCTTCTTGATTTCAGAGTTGTTGAAATGTGAAAAAAAAAGTGTCCTAAAATTGAAAAAAAGTACTGAACTACTTTTATCTTACAAGAATCTGAAAAATGTTGAAGAGCAGCTCTCAACCCCACCCAAAGCACAGCTGCAGTAAATTTTGAAAGCAGCTTGAAGGCTGGGCTCCCTGGTTCACTCCTGTAATCCCAGCACTTTAGAAGATTAAGGCAGGACGATTGCTTGAGGCTGGGAGTTCAGAACCAGCCTAGTCAACATAGTGAGACCCTGTCTCTACAAAAAATTTTAAAAATTAGCTGGGCAAGGTGATACACCTGAGGCAGGAGGACTGCTTGAGCCTAGGAGTTCGAGACTACAGTGACCTATGATCACGCCACTGCACTCCAGCCTGGGTGACAGAGTGAGATCTTGTCTCAAAAAAAAAAAAAAAAAAAAAGTAGCTGGTAAATTATAATAGCAAATGAAACATTACCTTCCTTTTAACAGGTTCTGTATTTATCTAGGGGAGGTTATAATTATACAAGGGATGTTCAATATACGGCAATTGTATTCTGTCCTTTGTAACCACACCAACTGTGACCAAGAAAAACTTTTCTTATAAGCACAAAATTCTTGCAGTTTCAAAAGGCATATTAAGAGATCAGAGAAATCTCATTCCTATTAGACAAAATTTAAATGCAGAGTGACGGAGAGAGTTCAGATTAGTATTAGGACACACTGCTCTTTCATAATGTCCAGTGCTGGGAAACTGGGATACAGCCCAGGAATGATGAATTGTAGAGAAAAGAGGCATGGATGAAAAAGACACCATTAATCCAGTTTCTATTTTAAATTAATCTGCAGTTATCTCAGAAATGATCAGTCAAGGTAACTAAAGGGCAGATGAAAACTGTTGGTCTGTATTACTCCCTGCTCCCTTAGATGACCACTAGACTATCTTCCTATCCAATCTCCACCCTCTTTTATGCCATCCTGTATTAGAGATGCAATGTGGTATCACCCAAATTCCCTGCTTGGAAGGATTAGACATGAAACTTCAATGAGCAGGGAAGAGTTTTAGCTCGTATTAGCTATCATTGCCAGGGATGGGGTAGGGGGTAAAAAAAGAGTATTTAAATACCAATTTCATACACTTTGTATTATCCTGGATGGTTTCACTACAGAAAGGATACTTGACATTTATTTTTGGCAATCCAGCATTTACCTAGTACTTTTCCATTGATGAAAAGTTCCTTCTCCACACTCCATTCATGAGGTTTGGGTGGGGGTGACCAGCTCCAGGGTGGGTATGTGATTTAGGCCTAAATGAAGCTTCACATCCCCTATCCTCAATGATAATTCCAGAATGGGCGAGTGGCCCAATCAGAGACAATTCTGGGACTTTTGCTGGGACTGGGGAAAGGCATAAAGAAGTGGGGACTGTTTCTTTTTTCTTTGGTCTTAAGAATGTTAGCCTGCAGCTGCCTGCAGCAGTTTGCCATCACATGGGACCTAAACATGATTCACACACAAAGGGAAATGGAACTGGAAGGATTTGAGGGACAGAAGGAGAAGGAAGAAAATCTGGATGACATTGTTTGAGTCCCCTGATCAGCCCACATCATTCCCGAAGGTAAGACACCCCATTAAATGAACCAATAAACATCCCTTTTTACTTTACGCCTGTGTGAACTGGGTCTTTCTGCAAACACAAAAGCTCTAAACTATCACATGATCATCTCACTAAACGTACAAAAAGCACTTCACAAAAATCTAACACCCTTTCATAATAAAAACACCTAACAAACTTAGAAGAGAACTTCTTCAACCTGATAAAGGCATCTGCAAAAAATCCATAGTTAATGTGTATAAGGTGAAAAACAGGATGCATCCCCTCAAAGATTGGAAACAAAACAAGATGTTTGCTTTTACCACTTCTAGTCAACATTGTACTAAAGGTTCTAGACAGGGCAATTAGTCAATAAGTGAAATAAAAGACATCTAGATTGGAAAGAAAGAAGCAAACCTAGCTCTACTCACAGACATGCTCTTATATATTTAAACAAAAACAAAACGCAAGGAAGCCACTAAAAAAAACTATTAGAATAAATGAGTTTAGCAAGGTGATAGGATACAAGACTGACATACAATTAAAATTGTATTTCTGTACAGTTGCAGTGAACAATCTGAAGATGAAAGTTAGAAAACAAATCCATTTACGATAACATCAAAAAGAATAAACTACTTAAGAATAAATCTTATTTTATTTTATTTTAGTTTACTTTGAGACAGAGTTTCACTCTTGTTGCCCAGGCTGGAGTCAATGGCGCGACCTCGGCTCACTGCCACCTCCACCTCCCGAGTTCAAGCGATTCTCCTTCCTTAGCCTCCCGAGTAGCTGGGATTACAGGCGACCGCCACCACCCTCGGCTACTTTTTGTATTTTTAGTTGAGACGGGCTTTCACCACGTTGGCCAGGCTGGTCTCGAACTCCCGACATCAGGTGATCCACCCACCTAGGCATCCCAAAGTGCTAGGATTATAGGCGTGAGCCATCGCACCCGGCCAAGAATAAATTTTTAAAAATAAGTGTAAAACACTGAAAACTACAAAACATTGTTCAAAGAAATTAAAGATTTAAAAATCACTATTCCAAAACTGCTACCAGCTTATTCTTTTCTCACATAGTGCAAATGCCTTTCTACACTTAATGGACAAACAACTGTGTAAAATTTACTTTTAAAAAATCTTAGCCAAAAGGCTTTTCAGTTCAATTAATGTTGAACAATACATGTTTTCAATGAGCATAATTTTCTTCGAAAAATGCACTTATATTTGGATCTAAACTGGCACACCTCACGTTAATTTTACACTGAAATTTCTTTTTTTTTTTTTATTTCCCAACAGCAACCACCATTTTTAAGTCAAAATTTCTAAATGGAGATGTTCCTATTCCCTTAAAGATCTAAACCAAAAGTAATTACTTGTGAGTCATACCCACTTCTGACTAGAAAGTACTGTAGCCTCCCTTCATTTTTCTTTCAGCAGCCTTGTGACAAGTGGCTCATCCAAACATATCACTATGAAAAACTGTACGCCATTTAAATAGACACTTAAAAGTTTTAAAAATTACATAAAATTTATTATTTGGCGAACAATTCCGAGTTTTGATAAATGCATAGCCCTTTAATAACCACTGCAATAATCAAGATACAGAAAATTCCATTCTACCAAAATTGTCCCCAAAATTCCCCTGTATTACTCCTTTCCGATCAAGCCTTCCCCTCTCCCTTTACCCTTGGCCAACCACTGTTGTGCTTTCATTTTAAGTTCAAAATATTTCCCAATTTTCTTGGAGACCTTCTCTTTGACCCACGGGCTACTTTGAAGTGTACTGTTTAATTTCCTAATATTTCAGGGGATTCTCTACATCTGTTATTAATCTGTAGTTTACTTCTATTAAAGACATAGAACATTCTTTTGACAAGTTTTGGCAAGGTTTCTATTATAGCTCAGAATATGGTCTATCTTGGTGAATGTTCCATGTGCATTTGAAAAAAATGCAATATTCTACTGTTGTATTTTGTTCAGTTTTTTATTGTAATCATTACAAATGGGCTTATTACATCTTGGCCCAATAATGACTCTTAAATGAACAACTAGTAGAATGCCTACTGGTTAGCCTCATGCTAGAGCATATCATTCTGCCTTTAAGTCCGCCACAGTTCCTTCAGAACTTCTGCCTTAAAAATTAAGGTGTTCTGGGAAAGCAGAAGTTCATAATCTTACTATTTAACAGGAAAAACAATTAAAAATTTAACATATTGTGAATTTTTAAAATCCTTAAGAGGGTGTTGGGGGAGGGAGAGGATCAGGAAAAATTAATGAATGCTGGGCTTAATACCTAGGTGATGGGATGATCTGTACAGCAAACGACCATGGCACACATTTATCTATGTAACAAACCTGCACATGTACCCCTGAACTTAAAGTTGAAGATTAAAAAAAAAAAAAAAAGAAATCCATAAGAACTACTGTTGTGTAGAAATACAGAAAAAAAAATGAAAAGGGACTATTTAAACTCTTTCTAGAAAAGTGTGCCAAAAGTAAAGAAAAAAAGTGAAGGAAAGGTGCTTTTTCATTAACAATAAGAGGAAAAATTAGTGACCATAATAAAGAGGGAACAGAATGGGAGAAAGAAAAGGTTAAGTCCCTTAACTTCTTTCAACTTTAGTTTCCTTTTCTACGAAATTTCAGCTGGAGCTTAGATGATGCCTAGAAGTCTCTCTCAGCTTTCAAAACCTATCCTAATACAAAGTAACAGAAAACTCCCATCTTTCCCAAAATCTGATTCAAGAGATAGCAACTACCAGGTACAGTGGCTCATGGGGCAGAAAGATCAGTTGAGGCCAGGAGTTCAAGACCAGCTTGGGCAACATAGCAAGACCCTGTTTCCAAACAAATGTTTTTAAATAAAAACAGAGAAAGTAACTAATGCCAAGAAAAAAAAGTGAAATTAAATGTCTTGATAGGACTGAGAATCTGAAATGTTGAGTCAAGACAATTTATTCATTATAAATTACGGTTTCTATGTTCATAACCCATATGTATTATCATATCATATATTATGTATGCTATATAGATATTTTAATAGTGAAATAATCTACCATTTTAAATTGAAGCAAAGCAGAGCTATTCATTTACTACCCTTGACCTCCATAGCCTTGGTGTTTTCCAATGTCCAACCTGAGCGCTCAGCCACACCTCATCCCATTAGAGCCCTCCCCCACTCAGCTTCTCTAGGGGAGTTCCAGACAGGGATGTGGACAGCAAAGCCTTGGGTTCCTCTGTCAGGTCAGTCAGTAAGAGTTCTGTTGTAGCTAGGGAGGAAAGAAGAAAGAAGAAACACTCCTCATTGTAACAGTTAACCAAGCATTAGCTAAATTATAGGCTTCTTAATTTACCATTAATTAATTCACAAAGCATTTTCTGAGCAGTTGTAACTTGTCAGGTTTGGAGATTGAGAGAAAAGATCCCAGCCTCAAGGAGTGACAGACTAGTGGAGAGTCTACCATGTAGATGGTGAGAAGACTATAATTACAATAGATTATATCAAATTCTCTTTAAAACCTTCTGCTAGAAGATGTAGGTCACCTCTCCTGTGAGCTTTGAGCTACCAAACTAAATATTTATTTGTTCTGCACAGTGCTTCTCATATGTCCTACCAGCACCTTAACTCAAGACAACGGAGTGAGGAAACCATGGTTTAAGTTCAGACTCATAACATCCAGGTATGTCATCTTGAGGACACTACTTAATTCCTCTGGGCATTATTTCTCTATCTAATCTATCTATCTATCTATCTATCTATCTATCTATCTATCTATCTTATCCTATCCTATCCTATCCTATCCTATCCTATCCTATCCTATCCTATCCTATCTACCTGAGACAGAGTCTTACACTATCTATTTGCTACAGTCTTGCTCTGTCACCCATCTATCCATCTATCCATCTGAGACAGAGTCTCACTCTATCTATCTATCTATTTATTTATTTGCAACAGAGTCTAGTTCTGTTGCCCAGGCTGGAACACAGGTGTGATCTTGGCTCACTGCAACCTCTTAGCTCACTGCAACCTCCACCTTCTGGGTTCAAAGGATTCTGGTGCCTCAGCCTCCCAAGTAGCTGGGATTACAGGCATGTGCCACCACGCCCAGCTAATTTTTGTATTTTTAGTAGAGACGGGGCTTCACCATGTTGGCCAGGCTGATCTCAAACTCCTGGCCTCAAGCGATCTGCCATCAGCCTCCCAAAGTGTTGGCATTACAGGTGTGAGCCACCATGCCCGGTCTACAATGGAATTTTAATTAAGAATATATGGCCGGGCAAGGTGGCTCATGCCTGTAATCCCAGCACTTTGGGAGGCTGAGAAGGGTAGATCACGAGGTCAGGAGTTCAAGACCAGCCTGGCCAACATGGTGAAACCTCATCTCTACTAAAAATACAAAAAAAAATTAGGCGGGCTTGGTGGCAGGCGCCTGTAATCCCAACTACATGGAAAGCTGAGGCAGAAGAATTGCTTGAACCCGGGAGGCGAAGGTTGCAGTGAGCCGAGATTGCGCCACTGCACTCCAGCCTGGGTGACAGAGCAACATTCCATCTCAAAATAAATAAATAAATAAATAAGAATATGTAAAGAGCTCTCACAACTCAATAACAAAAAGAAAAACAATTAACTTTTAAAAATGGGTTAAAGATTTGAACAGACACTTCACAATGGAAGAGACTGCAATGGCCAATAATTATATGAAAAAGAATCCATGAGGAACCACAATTTGCAAATAGAAAGCTGAATACACAGAGACTAAATTTTCTGGGCATCATTAATCAAAACAGTGATCTAATTAACCTACCCTTAAAGTGAACTATGAACCTGTGTGGTACACAATGGAGCATGTCTGCAGAGTGTCTGACACTAATGGACACGACCCAGAAACTGCTAACAGTAAGCTAAATATCCATTACATAGTCTTAACAAACCTAGGTACGGCTATTATTATTGCTGTAATTTTAAAACTGAGACTCAGGAAGATTAAGTAACTTGCTCAAGGTATTAGCACTAAGTAGTGGGGCAAAGGCTCAAACTCAGGGCTCTCTGACTCCAACCTCTTACACTTAAGCATTGGTGCAATGCTGGCTTGTGACTTTATCACTGAAACCATAAATTACATGGTAAAGAGTTAAGTATTGAATGTCTATGTGAAAAAAAAAAAGTTGTACCCTTACCTCATATTGTACACAAAAATTAATTCAAAACGGAAGAGAATTAAATGTAAGAGCTAAAAACTATTTTTAAAACCTTAAGAGTAAATCTTCATGACCTTGGGTTTGGCAACGGTTTCCTAAGATAATCTAATACCAAAAACAAACAATAAAATAAAAAATTGATAAATCAGACTACATCAAAATTTAAAACTTTTGTGTTGCAAATAATACCAGGAAGAAAATGAAAAAGACAACCTACAGAAAAGAAAATACAGTTGATCCTTGAATACCATGGGTTTGAATTTCAAGGGTGCACATGTGGATTTTCTTCCACTTCTGCTACCCTGAGATAGCAAAACTAACCCCTCCTCTTCCTCTTCCTCTTCCTCTGCCTCCTCAATGTGAAGACAGCAAGGATGAAGACCTTTACGATGATCCACTTCCACTTAATGAATAGTAAATGTATTTTCTCTTCCTTATAATTTTCTTCATAACCTTTTCTTTAGCTTACTTTATTGTAGGAATGCAGTATACGATACATATGACATATAACATATGTGTTGTTAAAGTTATTCATAAGGCTTTTGGTCATAACGCTTTTGGTTATTTGCAGGCTATTGGTTAAGATTTTGGAGGAGTCGAAAGTTACATGCAGATTTTTGACTGTGGGGATTGGTGCCCCAACTCCTGCATTGTTCATGGGTCAACTGTATTTGCAAATCATCTATCTAACAAGGAACTTATATACAGAATAAAGAACACTTGGCTGGGCGCAGTGGCTCACACCTGTAATCCCAGCACTTTGGAAGGCTGAGGCAGGTGGATCACCTGAGGTCAGGAGTTCGAGACCAGCCTGGCCAACATGGTAAAACCCTGTCTCTACTAAAAATACAAAAAATTAGCCAGGCATGGTGGCACACACCTGTAGTCCTAGGTACTCAGGAGGCTGAGGCAGGAGAATCGCTTGAACTCGGGAGGCGGAGGTTGCAGTGAGTGCAGATCGCACCACTTCACTCCAGTCTGGGTGACAGAGTAAGACTCTGTCTCAAAAAAAAAAAAAAAAAACCTCTTACAATTCTATAATGAAAAAATAACCCAAACAAATGGGCAAAAAATGAAGACATTTTTCCAAACTAGATATACAAATGGATAATCAGCATATAAAAAGACAATCAACATCATTAAGTCAGAAAAATATAAATCAAAACCATGAGATACCATTTCACAACCACTAGGATAGCTATGCTAAGAAGATAATGAGGTCGACGAGAACGTGAAGACGGAAACTTCTTTGATTACTGATGAGAATGTAAAATGGTGCAGTTTGGAAAACTATTTGGTAGTCTCTCAAATTATTAAATAAAGAGTTATCACAGGACTCCAGCAATTACACTCCTAGGTATTATATACATCCAAGAGAAATGAAATCATGTCTATACAAAAACTTGTACATGAGTGTTCACAGCAGTATTATTTCATAATAACCAAGAAAAACAAAAACAAAAAGAACAGCCCAATCCAAATGTTCTTCAACTGAAAATGGATAAACAAAATATGGTATACACATACAATGAAATATTATTTGGTAATAAAAAGGAATGAAGTTCTGATACATGCTATCCAAAAAAAACCATGCTATGGAAAAGCAGCCAGCCACAAAAGACCACATATTATATAATTCCATTTATATAAAATGCCTAGAAGAGGCAAATCCTTGCAGACAGATTAGTGGTTGCCAACAGTGAAAGGCAGGTGTAGGAGTGACTGCTAATGGGTACTGAGTTTCTTTCTGAGATAATGAAAATGTTCTAAAACTGATCATGGTGATAGTTACACTTTTTATATATACTAAAATCATTGACTTGTACATTTTAAATGGATGAATTTTATGGTTTATGAATTATCTCCATAAAGATGTCAAAATGTTAACAACAACAAAAAGGGTTGACCAGTGGTTGTGAAACCAAGAATCCTCATATTCCAGATGTCTTCCTGGTACTGTTTACACAGCACTAGTTTATAGGGCAAGAGTCACCTTCCTCCACCTGAGGGGAAACAAAATTATAGCACATCCTTAATGAAAACCATCTGGCCAGTATGATGCAGGCTTTTGTTATTTTCAGAATGCAGTAATGCAATGTGCTTGAGCCTTAACCTGCTGGAGAGGCACAAGCAGCCTGTGGCTGGCTGGAGTTCACGACAGCAGCCCTCCTATCAGCTGAGGGGGCAGGAAAAGGACCTAAAACTACAAAGTAGAAAGCAAAGGTTAGAAAATTTCCTCACGGCAAAACACAAGCACAACATTGGGCAGTCAAAGCTTTCTTCACTCCTGAATTCCTCCCCACTTCCCATCCCCGAAATAGTCTGCTATTCTAGGTCAAACATACTTTAAATATAGGTACATTATGAATCAGCTAGAATTACATAATGATCAAGCAAGAAGGACCTTTAAAAATATTGTCTAATGGAGCACTGACTCTGAAGCCACTTAATAAGTGGCTGCGTGACCTTCGGCAAACCCATGTCTCTATACCTCAGTGTTTTCATCTGGAAAATGGGCATAATAAAGGCAACTGTTTTTTGAAATTGCTGCAAAGACTGTTAATCCATGTAAAATGTTTAGAAAAGTGCTTGGCACATTGTAAGTACTAATAAATTTTTAACTGTTCTTACAATTATAAACTAGTAAATCCCATTATTTTAAACGGAGGAAGACACTAAGGCTCAGAATGCTAAAGTGACCCTGCAGTTGGCGGTAATAGAGCTGTTTGCCAGGCTTCAGGTCCTCTGACTCCTGAACCAGTGTTCTAGGGCATTAATGTGTAGCCCTACATGTATGACACTCCTTGACTAACTTTTAGGTCTTGAAAGACACAAATAACAAACACAGTGCTTCTTTAGAAGTATGTCTCACACAATGTGGGAATCTGTAACATGTTTTTAATTTACTCTCTTTTCATCCCAAGTTTAATCTTCTAACATCTAAAGAAAGGTACTGGCACTAAATCCCGGAATGTCCAAAAGGCAGGATGAAACCAGACTGTAAAAGAAAATACGCATAAACTTTTTTTTTTTTGTATTTTCATTGAAGGAGGATAGAGTACCTGAATGTGCCTAGCATTTAAAGGAAGAGACTTCTTTCCTCTTTCTGCATTCTAGAAATACACTCATGTAAACCTCAGATGCTATTATCAGGGCTTGATGAATTCTAACTTTCAGTAATTAATACCTAGCAATTTAAAATTCAAGAGGCAAAAGAAGCTCACAAAATAATAATACGTAGTATTGAGTGAAGTACAATAAATGCAGCAGGAGAGACACAAAGATGTACCAGAAAATGTTCTATGCTATGCTAAAGCCAGAGTAAGCTTTTAAACAATCTCATCATTTCTCCTTCTCTCATAGATGCATGCATGCATGTACCCACATGCACACACACAATCACATCACAGTGTTTAAACCAGCCTATGAGGCCCTGAAATATCTGGCCTCCCGCACACCCCTGCATCTTTGTTGGAGCCTCATTCTCCTCAGCTCTCAGCCAGATGGGTCCTCTTTCCTCTCCTCAAACTCACACATCTCTATTCTGCTTTGGGGCCTTGACACTGGCATTCCCTGTGCCTGAAAAGTTCTTCTTTACTTCGTCTAACTACACCTCTGCCTTGGCCTCTCCACCGAACTATTAACAGCTTGATTTATCCTTCAGACTCTGCTTAAATTTTTCTTCAAAGAAGCTTTCTCTAACAACCCGTAGTAGCCTCTCTGCCCTCCCTCCTCCCCAATCAATCACACACAATGAAACATGGTTCTAACCACTTAACCAATAAATATCTTTCTTCCCCCACCAGACTGTAGGCTCAAGAAGGGCATAGGCTTTGTTCAACATTGCTTCCCCTGTGCCTAGCACAGTAAATGGTGAATGAAATTAACAACATCCCCTAAGGATTCAAAAGACCAAGTGATAAACTGATATCCTAACTTCACTCAAATTCGACACAAGGCATCCCATATCAAGCTGTCAGCATGACAAATACACAAACCACACAAACAGAGGCATGGGTTATATACTACCTTTGGAGAAAAATTCAAAATCAACAAAAACTTGGATTGGGATTATATGTATTTTAAAGTTACTACGTGCAAACCTACAAGAAAAAAAAAAGTTACTTTTTAAAACAAACTTCAGAAAAAGAAAAAGTAACTTGTCACTAACACAACATGCTCATTTCGGAAGACCAAGTAGAAAAGTGGAGGGTGGAGGAAACAAGAATGCATGTGATCCTCCTGGGCTATTACCATTTCTTTCCCAAGTAAATTTATCTCCTAAAAGGAGAGAATATGCCGAACCATCATTCTATGTATATCTGGAAAATACCCAGTGGTGTGATGGGCTTCTATGAACAGTATGCCTACAAGGACAGGGCACGTGGGTTAAGGGAACAAGCAGCATCATGTAGAGACAGCTGTCTCTGGCAATGGCTCCAGTGCCCTCTTCTTCAGGGTTTCCACCCTAGCACCACTCACAGCATTAACTTCTCTTACTTTGGGAAGAAAAAAATAGACTCTTTTCCAACAGAACAGATAGGAATCACATGACAAAGATTCCAAAAGATCCTTCCAGAGAGTTCTGCTTTATTGAAGGATACAAAAGGACAGTCAGCAACAACAACAGCAAAAGCATTTCACTACCAGGAAATAGTTACTGTATCAAGAGACTAAACTTTCCATATAGGAAGGAGAAGGAAAAGAGGGGAAAAAAAACCCCACAAAACAAAAAAAGTTGGGGATGGGGAAGAATGGGAAAAAAAGAAGAGTGCTGAAGATGAAAGAAAAAAAGGTAAAAAGTGTGTGTAATGGAAAGGAGTGAAGGACCAGCAACTAAATTTTACTCAAGTATATGCATCTGAGACCTCAGAAGGAAAACTGCCAGGTCGAGCCTCCTCCCCTTAGGTTAGCAGTGTTGATCAGCCTCTGTCATCCACCAAACCAAAGCCTAGCTTTGAGTTATTCTCATCTAACCTAATTGCAGACATCACTGAAGGTCCTTGACGCAAACAAAAAAAACCTCTTCTAATTTAGTCTCTATTAATGATTACAGGAAAAAATAAACAGGCGAACTCACTGCTAATTATACTAGGCAAAGGGAAGAGATTCTGGGTACGCCCAACAGGGGCACCTTTGGCTGTGCTGTGTGACCTCCTCGAAGTTACTATGCCAACTGATCCTCCCACACACACCCATTCTTAAAACACCCGGCGCATTACCATACTACAACCTTTTAAAAACAATCCCACAAAAGAAAGGAAAACGTCTCTCACCCACTCTAAGGGATACTGGTTACATTTCTGCTTTCAAACACACTGCCTTTAAAATTTTAAAGACCTAATCCATTTTCTATGATAAAAAGTTTACTTCCAAAAAAGTGGCTAGCACAGTTTCCAGCATATAGTAGGCTTGTATTAAATACCAGTTTCACACATGAAAAAAAGATCGTTCTGAGTAATTTTCACAGCTGTAGAATAGTTACAACCTTCTCAAGATATGAAGCTTTTACCTCCACAAACTAGAAAAAAGGGCGGGGACTATTTTAAAGCCAGTCTGTAAGGCACGGCAAGAAAGTTGCAAATATTTGCATTCATTTAACGGTAATTTCTGAGTCTGTAAAACAAAAGGAAATGCTCAACGAGAAAATAAAAAACCTTGTGCAGAGCTTTGAAACTGTGGAGTTGGGACTCTGACACCCTGGTGTGCACGCAGATGACTGTGAAGGTGACAAACGGAAAGTGTTTGCACTGAGGACTTTCATAAAGGATCTTTCCCCTGTGGAATTCCAGGTTACTGCTGGCATTCTTTTGAAACCTTCCAACCTAGCTGCGAGGCAAGGGAGTCCGGTTCCTTCGCCAAAATTCAAGAGATTCCCAGAGCACCCCAAGGCGGGGCGTCTGCGCCTTCCTCCCGCTGACATCGAGAGCACCGTGCCTTTCAAGTCACCCCAAATCCCAGTCTTTGCAGCCTTCCTTGAAGCGAAAGGGCAGCCACAGCTCTCACCCAGCCCCAAGAGAGGGCCATGTCGTCCTGCACGGCGACACGGTCCCGTGAGAGAACTCCTTTGGGAAATACTCCCGCTCCGCGCTGGCCTCAGGAAAGGGCCGTGACCCCTGCCCTAGGACGGGTCCAGACACCGCCCTCCAGCCGCGCAGACAAAGGACCGGCCCCCGGCGCACCCCCGGCCCGGCACGGCCACTCACCGCTCAGATAGTTGGTCCACTTGTACAGCACCCCCTCCATGGCGCCCGCGGCCACTCGGCCCACGCCCGCCGGCCCCCTCACTGCCCCAGGCCCCAGGAGGCGAGGAGCACCAGCAGCAGGGCCATCGCCCGGCGCTGCCCAGACGCCCACTCCCGGCGCCCGGGCCTGGTGTAGGGACGCCCGGCCCGCCTCACATCCTCGGCCCGGGGGCGGGGTCACTGCGGCGGCCTCGGCGCGTGAAGCCCAGCCAGCCGGTGAACCCGTGGGGCGAAGCCGGCACGCTGTTCACAAGGAGGCCCGGGTCCGGGCCCTACGTGGGTCGGAGGGGCAGCCGAAGCCTTCGAAGTGCGACGAGCGAGCTGCAGGTTGCAGGCGGCGCCGCGGCGCACTACCTGAACACTCGACTTGCCGGGCCCGGGACGCGCTCGCGCATGCCCAGTGCGCCGCTCGCGCGCCCCTTCCCAAAATCTACTCCGGGATTTCGCGGCGGCGGCGGCGGCGGGGCGGGGTTTGTGGGAACCGCCCGCAGGGAAATTGAGTCCTTAGACGCCGACTCGGGACTAGGCGATGGGAGGAGGGAGGCCCCTGAGACTAGTGTGGAGCACAGTTCTGACTGTAAATGGTGCCCGCCGTTTGGGGGTCTACGTGACCTCTCACGATATCTCCTGGGTTCTAGTCCCTATTCTTGTTCCAAAGCTGCCTAATTGATCTCACACACTTGAGGTAACCAATAACAGGGCGTAAAGAGATTATTGGAATTTCAGGGTAGAATACTATGAGGCCGGTGTAAACAGGTATTGTCCAGACCCTAAGGTCTCACTACTGGAAGTGTTGGTCCACTGACCCGGAGCACTAACATCACCTAAGAGCTTGTTAGAAATGCAGAATCTTGCACCCACCCCAGACCTCCAGAATCAAAATCTGCATTTTAAACAAGATCTCCAGGTGGGTTCCTATGCACATAGAGTGTGGATATGCAGTGTGCTATGGATATTTGACCAGAAAAAAATGTTAACTACAGATTATGTGGAAAGAGAAGGTGAGAAAAGAGTACAATACGATTTAAATCGCTTTAGGTATATGTCACAGAAGCATGCACCAAAATATTAAGAGGATTGTTTGCGGCTGGTGGTGGCGAGCTTTCTTTTTCTTTAAAGTTGACTGATTTAGTAAATAAAAATGCAAAACAATTATTCGTTATGTATCTGAAATTCCAACTTAATTCGACTCCCCAATATTATCTGGAAATCCTACTTTAGTGATTTCCAATTTCTTCCAAATTGACTTCAATAAGCATGCATTGCTTTTGAACTTAGGCGAAAAATGTAAAACTAGAAAATGTAAGCTACGATGAGGCTGTGTAATTCGTAACCATGATTACCATTTCTTCTTTAAAGCTGAAGTCTGCAAGTCGTAACTCATTATTTACCCTCTAAGGTAACTTAAGGGATAAATTATTAGCAGCCATAACATGACGTGGTGCTGTGGAATGAATCAGACCTGGTTTGAAGGCAGAGCTCATCTGCTTCGGGGCTAAATACCCTTAGGCAGGACAGTTAACATCTCCTGGTCTAAATTTACTTCTCTTTTAAATGGGAAAAAAGAACCTGCCTTACTGGTTGTAGTGAGGTTCATGCAACGGGAACGCGCTTTGTGAACCCTAAAGCACTATGTCAGTCTTTACAGTTTATGAGCAATAGCAAAATCCTAGGATTGTGGCATCTTGGGGGGCCGCTCTCCAACGGCGAGAGTAAACGAGTCTTTCCTGGAACCCCGAAGGTTTCGCAGGGCCCCAGGACTCTTCCTACGTCTCTCAGCGGGGTTCTCAACAGAGATAAATCTGCCGGAGGAGTTTCCGGTTGGCTCTGCGCCCCGCCCCTCTCCCAAAATCCACGCTGGTTGAATTCTGAAATCCGCCGGGCTCTAGGACCACATGGGATGATCCGCCGCTTGGCAGCTGCCCGGCTCTACCGGGCTGTAAATTCCATCGTTGCAGCGTCATTGGCTTGAGAGCTGCCTGAAGGACAGCAGCAACAGCCAATGGGAGGCCGCTATTCCCAGGCGGCCGCGTTATAAGAGCCAGTCAGGCCCTCATTTGTGCTTAACTCTTTAAAGGTAGGTTCGTGACCCGTGAGAAAGTAGTTGGTGGTAAATGTGCCACGTCTTCTAAGAAGGGGGAGTCTTGAACTTGCCTGAAGCCGTTGTCCCTAAGCCTTGAACTACGCTCTTAAATCTGTGAAGTCAAGGGCCCTTTCGCTGCTTTTGTAGGGACTTCTTTTCTGCTTCAGCAACATGAGGCTTTTCTTGGGGAACGCGGTCTTGACTCTGTTCGTCTCTTCTTTGATTGGGGCTTTGATCCCTGAACCAGAAGTGAAAATTGAAGTTCTCCAGAAGCCATTCATCTGCCATCGAAAGACCAAAGGAGGGGATTTGATGTTGGTCCACTATGAAGGCTACTTAGAAAAGGACGGCTCTTTATTTCACTCCACGTAAGTAATTATGCCCCGCAGGTAAAATAGTAATTAAGAATCCACTCACTTATGCCAGCTCTCCAGCAGGAAAGGTGGCTTGTATTTTACCTCTTTTACAAAGCCGAAATATCTTGTTTCCTTCTTTGGAAAAGGAAATTGTTTAAAGCCAGTTTTATATAGCGAGCGAGGCCTTTGAAGTTCTTGTTGGAAACATGTGGTCTGGAAAAGGCTGTTAATTTTTTTTATTATAAAAATTAGAACTAGAATCTTTGAAATACTGCAGAAATATATCTGGGTGTATAATTGGGCAATAAGTAGAAAAAGCCCAAAAGAATTCTCATATCTCAAACTCCATTTCTTAGAGAAAATGACTTGATTCCATTTTTAATGTGTAGGTGATGTTCACCTAAAACTTTTCACAGCGACTTTAAAAGCAAACTACACAATCACTTATTTGCCTGTTGAAGGATATACTAATGCCGTTTCACTGACCTACTACTTTTGTTCTGACATGATATTTTGGTCAAGGCACAGGACCATGATTTCAGTCATTTGCTTCTTTCTAGAGAGTCAGACTTCATTGATGAGATGGGTGTGGTTTTGGAAGTTTAGGTGAAGGATTTTCAGGTGGTTACACTATCATTTCTGTTCTATAAACGAAGAAATTGGAACATGGAAATGGTTTACAGCCTAATGATTTTCAATTAGGCATCGGTTCCATTCATTCCATTATGAAAGTACTTAGTGAGCATTTCCTTGATGTTAAGCCATGTTCTGGGTGCTAGGGAGATTCAGAAATTTTGGCTTCTAATCATCTTCATCTATTCATTAATCTGTCCATCTATCTAACTCTTATTGAATGGTCACAAGTCAGGTCCTGGAGACGCAAAGATCGCTAGAAGCAGGTTCTTGTCCTCTAACAGTACACCATCTACAGGCGGGAGAAAGACAAGTAAATAATGTAATGATATACGGTACAGAATATTCAAAGTGCTAGCAAAGCGTAACTGGGCTCCATGGGGTGGGGAAAGGGAAAGACTTCCCAGAGACCATAATTGAAATGAGCCTTGGAAGACGGGTGGAGGTTTCCAGGGGGAAAGTAGGGAAGGATGTTGTAGGTAGAGGGAATAACATGAATTAAAACAGTGAATTTTCATAACCCATCCTCCACCTAGTTTTCTAATAAACTGCCTTTACTGGGCATTCAGACCTGGTCTGTCTTGAGGGTTGGGGAAATGAATGGGGCTCTTCTCTGAACTGTTAGCCCTGGGAAAAAATTCCAGAAAAATGACTTGCCTTAGAATTCTCAACAGCCCTTTCTTCTTGTCAACTAGGTGAGTGCCACAGCGGACATTAAATGATGTGATTTGTGTTTTGAAAATTCAGTTACATTGTTATTTTTAGTCTGATCTCTTTTACACTCAGCCTGACTTCTTTCAGATCTCTGAACCAAAAACCTGTGCTGACTTTGGTGGTAGCCATGGAATATTATTTAGCAGTTTGCTACTAAGTTCTAATACCTGATGAGGGGACTGTTATCATGCAGCCTCCATGGAAATGGTCAGAAGCTGCTAATTGTAAACATCATGAAGAAATACCACCAAATGGGCCGGGCGCGGTGGCTCACACCTGTAATCTCAGCACTTTGGGAGGCCGAGGCGGGCGGATCGTGAGGTCAGGAGTTCGAGACCATCCTGGCCAACATGGTGAAACCCCATCTCTACTAAAAATACAAAAATTAGCTGGGCGTGGTGGCACACATATGTTGTCCCAGCTACTCAGGAGGCCGAGGCAGGAGAATCGCTTGAACCCGGGAGGCGGAGGCTACAGTGAGCCGAGATTGTGCCACTGCACTCCAGCCTGGGCAACAGAGTGAGACTCCGCTCTGAAGGAAAAGAAATACCATCAAATGACCAGTTTGTAAGCACGTTTGCCATCTCTAGAACCATAGCCTATGGGATAAATTGCTTAGCCCTAAGAAGAGCTATGCTAAAATTGTAGTCAGTGATGAGTAGTAAAATGTTTCCTGCTTCTTTTTTCATTTCTAGCCTTCCCAAATTTTCTATAGTTGGCATTTTGTTTTTGTTCATTGGGCAAAATTACAGGAAAAAAATGGCATTACCCAGATTTAGTAACCATGGTACTTATGAAGCCTAGTACAGTGACTTCTTCTTCTCACCTAAAAGATATCCTTGAATAGAATATTTTCCTTATTGCACTGAAAGGGAGCTAAGTAGGGATCAGGCATTACTCAGCCCTCAAGCCTCCCTGTATGTAGTTCGGCAGGTTGGTTTTCTAGGCTAGACTCTCTTCAGCTCATGAGCCAGGACATCCTATTTCCCTCCTCCCCAGTTGATATGGTTCGGCTGTGGCCCCATCCAATTCTCATCTTAAATTGTAGCTCCCATAATCCCCATATGTTGTGGGTGGGATGATGTGGGAGGTAATTGAATCATGAGGGCAGGTTTTTCCCATGCTGTTCTCCTTGTGATAGTCTCACGAGATCTGATGGTTTTATAAAAGGCAGTTACTCTGCACACGCATTCTTGCCTGCTACCATGTAAGATGTGCCTTTGCTCCTCCTTTGCCTTCTGCCATGATTGTGAGACCTCCCCAGCCATGTGGAACTGCGAGTCCATTAAACCTCCTTTTCTTTATAAGTTACCCAGTCTCGAATATTTCTTCATAGCAGTATGAAAATGGACTAATACACCAGTCCTTGAGGGGCTACTCTTCCAGACTTTCCTATATAGCCCCACTGTAGACCCCTGAGGAGGAAACTGGGCTAGGGTCTGAGTGGGGATTTAGGGATGAAAAGCAGCCTTTTCTACCCATCAGAGCCATCAGCAGGCCATAGCTAAGAAAAATTTGTAGGCAGGATATAAGACACTGTGCTTCTCACTCTCCATATCTGTGTGCATATGGACCCACATATGTTGGCAGTAAATTCTCCTTAGCCTTTCAATCTCCTTCCCAAACTCAGCCATTTTTCCATTATTTTCTCCCTGTTCTGCAACCTAGTGGCCTTCCTGGGACAACATAACTTTGTGGTTAAGACCTTGAACTTTGGAGTTAGGTTTAAAGACTGGAACACTTAACCTATGTTTCCTCATCTGTACAATGGGGTAGTAATGGTACTTACATTATAGGCCTCTTGTAAGGGTTAAGAGGCAAAAAATAAAATAAAATTTAGAATAATTCCTGGTATATGACAAATGTTCAAGTGGTTGTTAATTGTTTTTATTATTTCCTCTTTCTTAAGCCCAGTCAAGTATGTGAAATTTGCATCAAGAAAGATGGGCAGTGAATTGAATTCCTATAAACTTGACTTGGAGTTGTGTGTGTGTGTGTGTGTGTGTGCAAATACAGAATAGCTGTATTTATTACTTTTTAAACTAATAAACTTTACCACTTACTGGTGGGAAAATGCACTAAAGAAATTTTTTTAGAGTTAATAAGCAGTTCTAATGTGTTTTCTTTCTATCATAGTCACAAACATAACAATGGTCAGCCCATTTGGTTTACCCTGGGCATCCTGGAGGCTCTCAAAGGTTGGGACCAGGGCTTGAAAGGAATGTGTGTAGGAGAGAAGAGAAAGCTCATCATTCCTCCTGCTCTGGGCTATGGAAAAGAAGGAAAAGGTAATCGTATTGTTTTTCTTACTATAGCATTAGAGTTGTTCTCTGGATTAGGAGACAGAAGTTAGAGTCACTACAACTTTTTTTTTCCCTAGAAGTTAATAGGGGCTATGTATTCCTTTAGCAACTGTAATATGTCTTGATTATCAATTGAAATGGCTAGTTTAAGGCCGTAATGTCTAAATGGGCAACTATGCTAACAATAAAAAAAGAGGTCTGATAATACTGTTCACCAATATGGTGGGTTGTTTTAATTGTGATAAAATATACATAAAATTTTTCCTTTGAACCATTTTTAAGTACATAGTTCAGTGGCATTAAATACATTCACATTATCATGGAACCATCACCACTATCCATCTTCAGAATGTTCTTATCTTCCCAAACTGAAACTCACCAATTTACTTTTAACAATGCAGAAAGAAAGATCCCTTAACGTAAGTGTTTGGATGAGTTGAACATGTGAAATATAGATTATTAAAGTATTGAATGCATTTTAGATGTGGGTTATATATGGGTTGTACTTCACAAATATTAACTCTCCCACAGCAAGCTGGGAGTTCTTTTCATTCCCATTTTAAAATTTATTTATAAAGCTTTTAACGATGTATTTTTTAAAAATCATAGAGTGACATGAAATGAATTTAATTCTCCCGGTGTCACAAAGCAGAAGCAAGCTGGCTAGCTGGTCCGGACAGCTTTTGTGCTAGTTTTTCAGGGCAGACACATATACTGCTGTTCAAGTGAGAACCCCTGCAACTTTCCAAAGAGCTGCTTTGTGATATATATCAAGAGGTCTGGGCCAGGCATGGTGGCTCACACCTGTAATCCCAGCACTTTGGGAGGCCAAGGAGGGTGGATCACTTGAGGTCAGGAGTTTGAGACCAACCTGCCCAACATGGTGAAACCCTGTCTCTACTAAAAATACAAAATGAGCTGAACGTGGTGGCGTGTGCCTATAATCCCAGTTACTTAGGAGGCTGAGGCAGGAGAATTGCTTGAACATGGGAGGCAGAGGTTGCAATGAGCCAAGAATGTGCCACTGTACTCCAGCCTGGGGGACAGAGCCAGATTCCGTCTCAAAAAAAGAGGTCTGAAGATGTCTATGTGCATTTATTCTATAATTCCTTCAAACCTAAGGGAGTTAATTAGATATCAGGAAAAAAATTTGTGAACAGGGATGTCCATAATTGTATTGTTTCTAAGCAAAAAATTGGAACTGTCCTAAGTGGTATATTGATAAGAATTTAGCTAAATAAAATATGGCCCAGTTATTTAAAATGGCATTTCCAAAGAGTTTAAAAATTATATCTGAAATATGTGACATACAGTGTTATATATAAAAGTAGAAAATAAAGCTATAGTATCTATGATAGTAAATATAGGAAAAAGTACATATACATAGAAAGTTAATCATAAGGAAATAAATAAGAATGTTAAAAATGGACTGTGATACTAGGAATCATATTTATTTCTGGTTTTATCATCCAAGTACATGCTCTACAATGAGCATGTATTACTTATGTAATGAAGAAAAAAAGTTTAAGTAGTCATCAGAGCCAGACAGACAACCACTCTGATATAGTATAAATATAGACTTTATAGCATCCTGAAGTCTAAGGTTAACGACTGACAAAAGTGAGGAGTCAGGATTCACAGCCCGTTTCCTGAGAAGGAAAACAGATGCCATATGGCAAGCATTATGTATTCCAAAATATACAAATTTATACAAATCTTGTTCATAGGATAAGATTTACTAACCAAATTCAATTCTCCTTTTAGTTATAATCCTCTTTAGAGAAGAAAACCAAGTATCTAGAAAATTTTTTCTGATGCTAAGAATTTTTTCATTTTATCTTTATTGTCTTACCTTTAATATTTATATACAGTAGTCCCCCTTTACCTGTGGTTTCACTTTCTACAGTTTTAGTTACCTGTGGTCAACTGCAGTCTGAAAATATTAAGGTATTTTGAGAATGAGAGATCACATTCACATAACTTTTATTATGATATGTTGTTGTAATTGTTCTATTTTATTATTTTTAATCTGTTACTATGACTATTTTATAAATTAAACTTTATCACAGATATGCATGTATAGGAAAAAGGATTGTATATATGGGGTTTGGTACTATCCACGGTTTCAGGCATCCAGTGAGATTCTTGGGACGTACCCCAGTGGGGACTACTGTACGTTGTATTAGTCCATTACTCTTTCTCATACTATATTTAACTCAAGTTTACTTCACAATAAGTAGAGATCTAAATTTGAGTCATTTCCTTCAAACTGAATGCCATGAAACTAATTTTTCTAATCTGTATTTAACACTAATTTTGTAGTCTTTTAGTACATGCTTGCATGCCTCTTTTGGAAAGATACCAGTTTAATCAACAACCTAGCGCATGTCGCATCTCTGTCTAGATCTCAAATGGTAAGCTTCAGCACACTTTATAAGTCTTCTCTTTGGAATTTATGAATGTTCTTTCATGGAAATATGTGGGATGGGGGGAGGATGACTAAGAAATATTTAACATGTTTACACAGACCTGTATGTTAAATATAGTTATAAGGAAACAAGTTTGAGAAAAACAATTGTCCATACTCCACAGATGGGTGTTTTTGTTTGTTTGTTTGTTTGAGGTTCCTGGGATTTTAACAAAGCTCTTTTCACTTTTAAAGATTTTTAATCTCCCTTCTCAGAAATTCATTTTAATTTCTCCCCTCCCATGAAATGTCTTCAACATATATATAATGTTCTGTATCAGAGGTAGTGTTTCCTAACTTTCTGAAATTGTTAAACCTTCCTGCATTATTTGTAAAGCCTGTGAGAAAATTATACCTCAATAACATGTATTGAGAGTTTACTATTTGCCAAGCTTAATGCTAAGTATTTTGCATGGATTTTTCTCCCTTTATCCTCCCAACAGACTCTTGAGGTAGGAAATTTATTATCTGCATTTTATAGATGTGGAAATTGAGGCTTAGAGATGGGCAAATGTAAACTTCAGTCTCAGACAGTGTGACACCAGAGCTCACTCAATTATATGGGTAGAAATGCCTTCCAGTGGTAGAAATGGCAATACTATACGTATTTCTAGGTCAGGACTTTCTGACCAAAAAGTTAGTTTATTACTTGTAATATACTTCACTCCGAATTATCTAAAACCCTTTAAGTCCTTCTTGACGTATAATATGTAATATATTTATTATATTAGAAATGTAATACCCAAGCCATTAGGTACATCTCTGTGTATGTATAAGCATTGTGTGTGTATTTACATTTTAATTGCTAAGCCAAAGATAGAATGCTTTTGCTCTGCTAGTTTATATTATTTCTTCTTTTACTCTATTCTATTTGAGTAAAATATAATAGACATAATTTTCATCGTATATGACAATCTTAGGAAGGCTCTTTAATTCAGTGAAAAAAATACTTTGTCCATTACCATAAATTTTCTATTATTAAAACTTTTGGCTCTTTTAAAACTTTCTGCCTTCTTTCTTCATGTCAGGTAAAATTCCCCCAGAAAGTACACTGATATTTAATATTGATCTCCTGGAGATTCGAAATGGACCAAGATCCCATGAATCATTCCAAGAAATGGATCTTAATGATGACTGGAAGCTCTCTAAAGATGAGGTGACCTTTCCTTCTTCCTACTCCTCTTTCTACTTTTCTTTGGTTGTTTGGGGTTTTGTTTTGTTTTGTTTTTGTAACTCACTTTTTAAATAAATATGTGTATATTTAAAATTTACTTTTATTTAGGTAACATTTATTTATAAGTTTTCTTAAAATACTGATGCTTTGAAAGTGGACTTTTTCATAGTAAATCATTGTTTTGGAGAGAAATATATTAAGACTTAAAAAGCACCATTCAATCTTTTCCTTTTTTCTTCCCAATGCTTAGGGTTCACTGTATCTTATCCTTACCCTTGGGTCTTTGAAAGAACCATTTTGCTAAGACAGTTTCCATCTGGCGTTACTGTATAAGAAGCTAGCTGTCCTGAGAAATATCTCATGTGGACAGTTTCTGTTAAAACTGTAGACTGGCTGTTAAATACTTCTTGTAGTGTTTTCCTAGTGATTAACAGCAAGCAACTTACATGCTCAGTTTTGTTCAGGTTACCCCAGAGAAAAGAGACCCCAGCCTGGGTTTTACACAGCAGGGCTCCAGCCCCATCAAAGTCTGAGCCTTTGGGTAAAGAGAAAGGAAGAATAGGCTTCTCCTTATAATTTGGCCATTGCTACATATACCTGTCTTAGTCTGGCTGCTATGGGGAAAGAAGTGGAGGGAGATATTTATCCCTGTTTTTTATCTATTCACACTCCATTCTGTCCTGACTGGTCAGATATCAAGTCCCTTTCTATGCTTTGATCAAATTCATTCTAATGGCCAGGAAATGATTAAGTCTTGAATAAGCCAAATTGCTATGAACCAGGGGTTCATGATCCACAGCCACTAAATTTATAACACCTCATAGTGTTACCAGTCATATGCCTTTTTCTTCCATCCAAGATAAATTTTAATTTCCTTTCATTAATTAATTTTGAATATGTAACACAGTCACATGGTTCAAAACAAAAAGATATTTATTTATTTATTTATTTATTTCCTGAGATGGAGTCTTGCTCTGTTACCCAGGCTAGAGTGCAGTGGCAAAATCTTGGCTCACTGCAACCTCTGCCTCCCGTGTTCAAGCAATTCTCCTGCCTCAGCCTGCCAAGTAGCTGCACCACCACGCCTGGCTAATTTTTGTATTTTTAGCAGAGATGGGGTTTCACCAGGTTGGCCAGGCTGGTCTTGAACTCCTGACCTCGTGATCCACCCACCTCGGCCTTCCAAAGTGCTGGGATTATAGACATGAACCACCGTGCCCAGCAGAAAGATATTTATTTAAAAGTCTTGGCTGGGCGAGGTGGCTCACACTTGTAATCCTAGCACTTTGGAAGGCTGAGGCAGGAAGATTGCTTGAGGCCAAGACTTCAAGACCAACCTGGCCAACATAAGAAGACCTTGTCTCTATTGTTTACTTTTTTTTTTTTTTTTTTTTAAGACAGAGTCTCGCTCTGTTGCCAGGCTGGATTGCAGTGGTGCGATCTCGGCTCACTGCAACCTCCACCTCCCGGGTTCAAGCGATTCTCCTGCCTCGCCTCCCAGGTAGCTGGGACTACAGGTGCATGCCACCACACCCAGCTAATTGTCGTATTAGTAGAGATGGGGTTTCACCATGTTGGCCAGGATGGTCTCGAGCTCCTGACCTTGTGATCCTCCTGCCTCAGCCTCCCAAAGTGCTGGGATTACAGGCGTGAGCTACCGCACCTGGCCTATTATTTACATATTTTTAAAAGTCTTTCTCCTACCCACATCCTCTTCTATTCTCTTATCCCCACATCCAGTTTTATTAATTACTTTTTTCTTTCTTTCTGTTTTTTGTTGTTTTTTTTTTTTTTTGTAGAGATGAGGTCTTGCTATGTACAGGCATGCACCACTGCACCCAGCTCACTTTTATTAGTTTCTAATATATCCTTCCAGTGTTTCTTTCTGCAAATCCAAATACATACCTTATTTCCCCCTTTCTTACACAAAAGGTAGCAAACTATACATACTGTTTTGTCATTTTGCTTTATTCACACAATATATCCTAGAAATACATTCTACATTAATCCATAGAGTTTCATCATCTCTCCCCCACCCCTTTTTTTAACAACTGCATTAAATCACTTTAACTTAAAAATAAATATATATGTGTACTTCTTGGAAGCTGGGGGAGAGAGGATTTGAAATTGCTGGTCTAAACAGAAGGAAGAGAGGTGATATAATTAAAACTGAAAGTATAGGCTGATTTGCATTGTGGTGAATCTTGGGGGAAATTTAAAACAATATTTATATTTTTAAATATCTGAATGAAATGAAAATGGAGGCCGGGCATAGTGGCTCACACCTGTAATCCCAGCACTTTGGGAGGCCGAGGCAGGCAGATCTTCTGAGGTCAGAAGTTTGAGCCCAGCCTGGCCAACATGGTGAAACTCTGTCTCTAATAAAAATATAAAAATTAGCCAGGCATGGTGGCAGGTGCCTGTAATCCCAGCTACTAGGGAGGCTGAGGCAGGTGAATCACTTGAACCTGGGAGTTGGAGGTTGCAGTGGGCCGAGATCGTGCCACTGTACTCCAGCCTGCGTGACAGGGCGAGACTCCATTTCCAAAATAAAAAAAGAAAAGAAAAACAAATGAAAATGGAAAATTATAGTCTAGGCACTTATCAGGCCTGACTTTCTGAGATTGGAAGGTTGTGGTTAGACTCAATCAGTGTGGCATGATCATAACCAAACCCAGAAGACCCACTACTTGCAGACATTTATTCAAGTCAAAGATGCCACTATTTAATCTAGTTTTAAGAGAAGTGTCCATGGGGTACAGTGGCTCATGCTTCTAATCCCAGCACTTTGGGAGGCTGAGGGAGTTAGACTGATTGAGCCCAGGAGTTCAAGACCAGCCTGGGCAACATGGCAAAACCCCATCTCTACAAAAAAATATAAAAGTTAGCCAGATGTAGTAGCGCATGCCTGTAGTCCCAGGTACCTGTGAGGCTGAGGTAAGAGGATTGCTTGAGCCCGGGAGGCAGAGGTTGCAGTGAGCTGAGATGGTGCCACTGTACTACAGCCTGGGTGACAGAGCAAGATTCTGTCTTAAAAAAAAAAAAAAAAAAAAAAAAAGAGAAATGCCTAGAATTTAGATTCAGATTAAGAACAAGTAGTATGCTCTCACTGGGTATTTTCCAATAATATAAGCCCTATATGAGGATTGTATACATGACATAAGCTTTATCTTTGCCTTTGAGCAATATATATATAGAGAGAGCTATACTTTTTTTTTTTTTTTTTTTTTTTTTACAGAATCTCACTCTGTTGCCCAGGCTGGAGTGCAGCAGTGCAATCTTGATTCACTGCAACTTCCACCTCCCGGGTTCAAGTGATTCAACTGCCTTAGCCTCCTGAGTAGCTGGGATCACAGACGCATGCCACCATGCCTGGCTAACTTTTTTTTGTATTTTTAGTGGAGATGGGGTTTCATTATGTTGGCCAGGCTGATCTCCAACTCCTGACCTCAAGTGATCTTCCCACTTGGGCCTCCCAAAGTGCCAGGATAACAGGCGTGAGCCACCACACCTGGCCCTGCCTTTGAGCACCACTGCACCCAGCTCACTTTTATTAGTTTCTAATATATCCTTCCAGTGTTTCTTTCTGCAAATCCAAATACATACCTTATTTCCCCCTTTCTTACACAAAAGGGGGAAATAAACTGCTCCATTGTAGCAGTTAAGCAACAGTTTTTTTTTAAGGGAAAAAGTTTATTATTTTTTAATTATCATTAGAACTATGTCATAAAATCGCTGTTTAGAAGTTATTATATTTAGTTAAATGAACTAAATATAACAGTCCATGTCTGTGATATTGATTGGCTCAATGTGGGTATCTTATGAATCCAAGTTATTAATGGGATCTGTTATTTTATAGGTTAAAGCATATTTAAAGAAGGAGTTTGAAAAACATGGTGCGGTGGTGAATGAAAGTCATCATGATGCTTTGGTGGAGGATATTTTTGATAAAGAAGATGAAGACAAAGATGGGTTTATATCTGCCAGAGAATTTACATATAAACATGATGAGTTATAGAGATACATCTACCTATTTAATATAGCACTCATCTTTCAAGAGAGGGCAGTCATCTTCAAAGAACATTTTATTTTTAAACAATGTTCTTTCTTGCTTTATTTTTTATTTTTATATATTTTTTCTGACCCCTATTTAAAGAACCCCTTAGGGTTTCTAAGTACCTATTTCTTTCTGGTAAGTTATTGGGAAGAAAAAGCTAATTGGTCTTTGAATAGAGGACTTCTGGACAATTTTTCACTTTCACAGATATGAAGCTTTGTTTTACTTTCTTTCTCACTTATAAATTTAAAATGCTGCAACTGGGAACATACCACGACATGAGACCAGGTTATAGCACAAATTAGCACCCTATATTTCTGCTTCCCTCTATTTTCTCCAAGTTAGAGGTCAACATTTGAAAAGCCTTTTGCAATAGCCCAAGGCTTGCTATTTTCATGTTATAATGAAATAGTTTATGTGTAACTGGCTCTGAGTCTCTGCTTGAGGACCAGAGGAAAATGGTTGTTGGACTTGACTTGTTAACGGCTACTGCTTTACTAAGGAGATGTGCAATGCTGAAGTTAGAAACAAGGTTAATAGCCAGGCACGGTGGCTCACGCCTGTAATCCCAGCACTTTGGGAGGCTGAGGCAGGCGGATCACCTGAGGTTGGGAGGTCGAGACCAGCCTGATCAACATGGAGAAACCCTGTCTCTACTAAAAATACAAAATTAGCCAGGCGTGGTGATGCATGCCTGTAATCCCAGCTACTCAGGAAGGCTGAGGCAGCAGAATCACTTGAACCCGGAGGCAGGCGGAGGTTGCGGTGAGCCGAAATCACCTCCAGCCTGGACACTCTGTCTCGAAAAAAAGAAAAGAAACACAGTTAATAACATATAAATATGTACGCATTGAGACATGCTACCTAGGACTTAAGCTGATGAAGCTTGGCTCCTAGTGATTGGTGGCCTATTATGATAAATAGGACAAATCATTTATGTGTGAGTTTCTTTGTAATAAAATGTATCAATATGTGATAGATGAGGTAGAAAGTTAAATTTATATTCCATGTTTACTTCTTAAGGCTAGGGGAATATCCTTCCTGGTTCTTTAATGGGTAGTCTATAGTATATTATACTATAACATTGTATCATAAGATAAAGTAGTAAACCAGTCTACATTTTCCCATTTCTGTCTCATCAAAAACTGAAGTGGTCTGGGCGTGGTGGCTCATGCCTGTAATCCCAGCACTTTGGGGGCCAAGGAGGGTGGATCACTTGAGATCAGGAGTTCGAGACCAGCCTGGCCAACATGGTGAAACCCCGTCTCTACTAAAAATACAAAAATTAGCCAGGCGTGGTGGTGCACACCTGTAGTCCCAGCTACTCGGGAGGCTGAGACAGGAGATTTGCTTGAACCCGGGAGGCAGAGGTTGCAGTGAGCCATGATTGTGCCGCTGCACTCTAGCCTGGGTGACAGAGCAAGACTCCATCTCAAAAAAAAAAAAAAAAGAAGTGGACCTACAGCAGCTACTACTGATTAAATACCTATCCTGGATTTAAAAAAAGAAAAAAAAATTATAATTTTATTTTAAATTGGCTTTTATCTTTAATTCTTTTTTTTAAAGTGATCAAATCTTCGTTTTCTAAGAATAGCCCTTTATAAGTGTACAAAATGATATTAAGTGCATTATTATCTTTGATTTTCATGGCTCTGAGTCATAAAATAAGCTGGTGGATCTCACTGTACCTAATTTATAGATAAGGAAATTGTCATTCAAAAAGATTGACTGTTATGCCCAGGGTCAGCACTAACCTGTAGAACCAGTATTCAGTCCCCAAGTTCAGTGTCTTCTACTGCCCTCTACTAATGAAAAAGTGAAAATTTCCCTTGGGCCTAACTCTGTCTTCAGTTTGCTGTTCCGTTGTTTATCTTTGAGTCTTCATTCTCTGAAGATGGCTTTCTGCCTGTTTCTGGTACATCAGAATTCTCACTATGATGGAGAAATGGCTCCAGTTTCATAGCATAATCTTGCAGTTAGCTCTGAATTGCCTCAAAAACCCTGAACAATGTGAGGTTCCAGATGTGTTTTACTTCTTTCATTCGTATTTACCCCCATTTGTTGTTTAAAAAGAATTATGAACAATTATTACATCATATGTAGACCACTTTCACTGATTATATATTGACATTTTCCTCAGTAAAACAAAAAGTTCTTAACAAGACTATACTGTAACACCTTTCTCCAACAAAATCAGCTGTATGTTGAAAACTATTAAGTCATTGCTAATGTTTTAAGCCATAATACAGAGAGCCTTATACTCTATGATGGGAGAAGGGAAAGTAGTTTGTCCTATGGTGCTACTCTGTATAAACATTACTGATACTATCTATAGTAGGGCAAGAAAGGTAACAAGAGTTCTGATTATTCAGGCAGCATTTTTAAAAACCTGTGAATTTGTATCAGTTCTCATCTAAACATTTGGACACAAGTATAAAATGAAAACATATGCACAAGTTATGGTTTTTAAGTTATCTGCTTTTTTTTTGGTTTCACTGTACCTTTGCACTCTTCTATTAGTGGGAATAATCAGACATGAACTGTGACTTCACATGTACAGTCATACCTCGCTTAATGATGGAGATGCACTCTGAGAAATGTCTAATTAGGTTATTTCATCGTTGTGGGAACATCATAGAGTGTACTTACACAAACCTAGATAGTGTAGCCTGCTACACATGCAGGATATGTATATAGCCTATTGCTCCTAGGCTACAGCATGTTGCTGTTCTGAATCTTGTAGGCAATTGTAACACAATGGCAAGCGTCTGTTTATCCAAACATATCTAAACACAGAAAAGATACTATAACAATAACAATATGGTATAAAAGATTTTGTAAAAAATCTGGTCAGGTGCAGTGGTTCACGCCTGTAATCCTAGCACTTTGGGAGGCTGAGGCAGGTGGATTGCTTGAGCCCAGAAGCTCAAGACCAGCCTGGGCAACATGGCAAAATCCCGTCTCTACTAAAAGTATAAAAACTGAGGTTGGAGGATCACCTGAGCCTGGCACGGTCAAGGCTGCAGTGAGCCATGAGCATACCACTGTACTCCAGCCTGGGTGACAGAGTGACTCCCCATCTAAAAAAAAAAAAAAATTATATATATATGGTATACTTGTATAGGGCACTTACTAACGGAGCTTACAGGACTGAAAGTTGCTCTGGATGAGTCGGTGAGTGAATGTAAAGGCCTAGGACATTACTGTACACTACTGTAGACTTTATAAACACTTTACACTTAGGTGACACTAAATTTATAAAAAATGTTTTTCTTCTGGTTGGGCATGGTGCCTCATGCCCATAATCCCAGCATTATGGGAGGCCGAGGTGGGTGGATCACTCAAGGTCATGAGTTTGGGACCAGCCAGGCCAACATGGCTAAACCCCATCTCTACTAAAAATACAATAATTAGCCAGGTGTGGTGGCATATGTGTGTAGTCCCAGCTAACTGAGAGGCTGAGGCAGGAGAATTGCTTGAATCCAGGAGGTGGAGGTTGCAGTGAGCCAAGATCGAACCACTGCACTCTAGCCTGGGTGACAGAGGAGCAAGACTCTGTCTCAAAAAAAAAAATTCGATGATTTTTATAGAAATAATAAAAAGCTAACCTTAGCTTACTGTAAATTTTCTAGTTTAAAATATTTAAAAACAATTTTTGGACTCGTCTAGTAATAACGTAGCTTAAAACACACATTGTACAGCTGTACAAAAATATTTTCTTTATATCCTTATTATATAAGCTTTTATCTATTTAAATTTTGAATTTTTAAACTTTTTGGTCAAAAACCAAGACAAACTCACTAGCCTGGGCCTATGCAGGGTCAGGATCAAGACATCCCTAGCAGGTGACAGGAATTTTTCAACTTCATTATAATCTGTGGGGCCACCATCATATATATATGGTACATTGACCAAAACATGTGGTGCCATGACTATATAATTTGCGTCAATACTGCTCCATGTGCCATATTTAAATTTACATGACTATATTGTGATATTCTTTTCAAAATAAAGTTTATCTGGGAGATAACTGATTTTGTGAAAAATTCTTCAACACCAATTTCCTCAGCAGTTGTATTGATTTTCTTACCTGTTATTCTAAATTTTATACCAAAAGTGAGGAAAATGGACAGGTAGTGGAAGGAGAGGGGTACAGCGACACTTTGATCATGCCTCTGATTATCTGCTCTGTATAGGTATATTTGTAAGAAAAGCTGTGGTTTGATTTAAATTGTTTTGAAATATGCATTAAGTCTTGACCTTTAGCATGATAGTTAACAGTTAATTCTTGGCACTGAAGAAAGTGTTTTTGGTTTTTTGAGGGGGAGGAGGGAGGGTGATGGTTATTATCGCTGTTGTTTTGGTTTAGGGTTTTATCGTGTGTAGCAGTTGGACACTGATTTATGCCTACTGCGTAAATCAGTGCTATAAAATACCCTCTGTGATTAAACGAAATGTGGGGTTGCCATGAAAATAATGAGAAACAATGATTTCTGATTCAGATGAAGAATCTGGCCATTTGGATCTTTCCTTGCGGAAATGAATTTGTAGTTTTTATTTTATTAATGATATGTGGGATATTGCTTATATTTCTTTTCTATTTTTTTTCTTTTGTTGTTGTTGAGATGGAGTTTCGCTCTTGTTGCCCAGGCTGGAGTCCAGTGGCGCTATCTCGGCTGACCACAACCTCTGCCCCCTGGGTTCAGGCAATTCTCCTGCCTCAGCCTCCCCAGTAGCTAGGATTACAGGCATGCGCCACCACACCCGGCTAATTTTTATTATTATTATTATTTTTTTTTTTTAGAAGAGACAGGGTTTCTCCATGTTGATCAGGCTGGTCTTGAACGCCTGACCTCAGGTAATCCACCTGCCTCAGCCTCCCAAAGTGCTGGGATTACAGGCGTGAGGGACCACGCCCGGCCTATTGCTTGTATTTCTAATGCTACGTAGAGGTCAGCATGCTATCTCTCCCCATTGAACTGTGTATATATGGGTGATTTCTCAGTGTTTGGACATTGCAAGAGGAGAAAAAGGAATTTGGTGGCATGTTATGGGAAAATATATTCTCTTACCTTTTTATTAAAAAGGTAAATTATACGCTGAGTGTGGTGGCTCATGCCTGTACTCCCAGCACTTTGGGACGCTGAGGTGGGGGGGATCACTTGAGGTCAGGTGTTCGAGACCAACCTGGTCAACATGGTGAAACCCTGTCTCTACCAAAAATGCAAAAATTAGCCAGGCATGGTGGTGCACGTATGTAATCCCAGCTACTAGGGAGGCTGAAGCAGGAGAATCACTTGAACCTGGGAGGTGGAGGTTGAAGTGAGCCAATATTGTGCTACTACATTCCAGCCTGAGTGACAGAGCAAGACTCCATCTCAAAAAAAAAAAAAAGAATTATAGCACTATCGGATGCAGGGAGAAACTAAAAACTAAAAAAGTAAATTAGCATTATAATAACCCTGGGAAAATAAAAAAGAATTTCTTTTCCAGAGATGCAGAGCACTTGGACATAAGAATTTTTGTTTTTTGTTTCTTGCCCATTTTACCTTAAATTGAAATCTAAGATGTCAAAATGATTATAAACGTATATGCCCATTTAAAAGCATTACTATGCATTACTATTATAATATTTCTAGTACTTCTGTGTTTTGATATACTTAGCATTCTTTTTTTTTTTTTTGGAGACGGAGTCTCGCTCTGTCGCCCAGGATCTCGGCTCACTGCAAGCTCCACCTCCTGGGTTCACGCCATTATCCTGCCTCAGCCTCCCCAGCAGCTGGGGCTACAGGCACCTGCCACCACGCCTGGCTAATTTTTTTATGTTTTTAGTAGAGCTGGGGTTTCACCGTGTTAGCCAGGATGGTCTTGATCTCCTGACCTCGTGATCCACCCACCTTGGCCTCCCAAAGTGCTGGGATTACAGGTGTGAGCCACCGCGCCTGGTCGGCTTTTTTTTTTTTTAATCTCAGCTCACTGCAACCTCCACCTCCCGGGTTCAAGTGATCTTCCCATCTCAGCCTCCTGAGTAACTGGGACTACAGACACATGCCACCACACTCAGCTAATTTTTGTATTTTTAGTAGAGATGGGGTTTCACCATGTTGGTCAGGCTGGTCTTGAACTCCTGAACTCAGATGATCTGCCCATCTTGGCCTCCCACAGTGCTGGGATTATAGGCATGAGCCACCGTGCCTGGCCAGCATTCTTTTTAGTAGGGTTTGTGTATTCCCTTTAGTACAATGAAATCGATACATTCTTACCTTAGGTTTGGAGCCTATTTGAAGATAAATGATTTTTTCTTTAAAATACTGTTTTGGTCTCCTTTACCTTTGCCTCATCTACCTCCAGCTCCTTGCTTTAGGCTGACTGCAGAGGGAGGCCGTAGCAAACATTGCTGTCAGGGCTCCGTCCTGAAGTAAAATGAGACACACACCTTAGTTTTTAAAGGTTGCAGAAATGTAGCGGTGATTCACATTTTAGTGCACGGCAGAATCACGTGGGGTGTATTAAAAGTGCAGATTCCTGAATCCCCAGAGATTCTCATTAATTATTGGATTGGGCCTGTGAATCTGCAGTTTTTGTTGTTGTTGAGACAGAGTCCTGCTTTGTCACCCAGGCTAGAGTGCAGTGGCACGATCTCAGCTCACTGCAACCTCTGCCTCCCAGATTCAAGTGATTCTCCTGCCTCAGCCTCCCAAGTAGCTGAGACTAAAGATGCATGCCAGCATGCCCAGCTAATTTTTGTATTTTTAGTAGAGTCCAGGTTTCACCATGTTGGCCAGACTGGTCTTGAACTCCTGACCTCAAGTGATCTCCCCACCTCAGCCTCCCAAAGTCCTGGGATTACAGGTGTGAGCCATCACGCTGGGCCTGAATCTGCATTTTAACATGCTTGCTGGTGACCCTGATGCAGGTGGTCCAAAAACCTGAATTTGAGGGACAGATAACTTCACTAGTTCCCTGCCCTTGTAAATACAGTCTCCTATATTTGTATTTTCTGTGAACATTCTTTTATGTATTCCAGAAAGCATTGTGCATTGGGGCAACTAATTGTGCCTCAAAATGAGTATATAGGCCAAAAGATAAGTTGTGTGGAGATACCATCCTCCCCAGGGTTAGAATTTTTTTATGGGCTAGGCGCGGTGGCTCACGCCTGTAATCCCAGCACTTTGGGAGGCCAAGGCGGGTGGATCACGAGGTCAAGAGATCAAGACCATCCTGGTCAACATGGTGAAACCCGGTCTCTACTAAAAATACAAAAATTAGCTGGGTGTGGTGGTGCGTGCTTGTAGTCCCAGCCACTTGGGAGGCTGAGGCAGGAGAATTGCTTGAATTCAGGAGGTGAAGGTTGCAGTGAGCCGAGATTGCACCACTGCATTCCAGCCTGGTGACAGAGCAAGACTCTGTCTCAAAAAAAAAAGGAACCTTTTTTATGACTGAATTCTTTTTTTTAATTACTTCTTTTTATTAGACAGTTCAAATTAAGCTTGAAGAACAAGAAGCAATACAACTCAACTATTGAAATATAAATAGTTGAGCTTAATTTATTCAACAAAATGTACCCAATATATCAGTGTACAAAGCATCCTGCTGGGCTGGGCATCAGGCGTAGCACAGTGAACAAGACTGACTGACTCAACCCTCAAGGAGCTTACATTCTAATGCAGAAAGCAGAAAATTTCAGTTTGGATACATAATACAAAGTGTCAAAGCAAGGCGCAAAGTATTTTAAAAATAAGGGGTTCGGGAGGCAAGGATCTGACCTATTCTATAGAAGGACTCCTTAGGAAAGTAACCGTTGAGCCGATCTAAGGATGCTAGATATTCGCTAGGTCAGTGGAAAAAAATCAGTGGTTCTCACTGTGGTCAGTGGGTTATTGGTGGTTTCATAATAATTGGGGACTATTCCTGGCACTGAGTGGATGCAGCCAGGGAGAACGATGTCCTGCAGTATGTGGGTTAGTGCCACACAACGAAGAATTATTCTGTACCCTGTACGACTGTATGACTGAATTCTTACAGCAAAAAGTTAATGGTCAATAAATACATTTTTGTGAACGTCTTCCTTACCAGAAAAAGGAAAAGAGCACTGAACTTCCCTAAAATTACTCTTCTATATATATTTTTTTCAGAATTATCTGCAACACACCCCTGTAGAAGAATGTACAAGCAGATTCAGGAAAAAAAAAAAAAAGACTCTTCTAGCCAGCCATGGTAGCTCACGCCTGTAATCCCAACACTTCCGGAGGCCGAGGCAGGAGGATCACTTGAGCTCAGGAGTTTGAGACCAGCCTGGGCAACATAGTGAGATCCTATCTTTACAAAAAAATTATTTAAAAAATTAGTCAGGCATCATGGTGTATGTCTGTAGTCCCAGCTACTCAGGAGGCTGAGATGAGAAGATTGCTTGAGCCCAGGAGTTTGAGGCTGAAGTGAGCTATGATCACAGCATTGCACTTCAGCCTGGGTAACAGAGAGAGACCCCTATCATAAAAAAAAAAAAAAAAGACTATCCTAAATATATATGTATATATATGTGTGTATGTACATATGGCGTGTGTATGTCATATATATAGTAGATACTGTGTATATACACTGTGTAATTTTGTACCAAAGATAGTAATTGAAATGCTCTCTCTAGTACATGGTACCCCTCTGTGAAAACTTGTCTTTCCCATGCAGTTAAATTTCTTTTTGTGCATTTGGTGTCTGTCATTATGTACTTTGCCCACGTTTCTGTGTTTCACTCATAATTTAAGTAAAATTTCCTAGCAGTTCTCCATTTAAAACTAAGGATAATCTTTTCCTCTCTTCAGTGTGGGAATAAAGTCGCTCATTTTGACATACTTAAGGAAAAGGATAAAAAGAGTTGGAAGACTCTGGGAGATCTGCAACATGTAGCACACTGTGGATTCCTTTGTTTCCCGGTCCTCTGTACTCCTGAAATGCCAATGAAGCCTTTGGTATAAAATGGATGGTCATAGTGAGTATGAGTCAGCCCATAATCTATAAAACCAGTCTAAGTGCCTGTGAGCTAGACTAACATCAATTTTGTTTTATGATCATCTAAAAACAAATGACATGAGATATTTGCTGAGATTTTACTCTAAAAATCCAGAGTAAAGTGGACCCCCTTGGTCTCTAGTAACAGTTAAATTATATCCCACTTGGGGATTTCTGGGAATTTACAAGTTATTTAATTAATTCAAAATTCCACATTGCAGTAGGACAAAGATAATTTCCTCTCCAGTAAAAAATTGTAATAAAAACAATTCCATGCACAAAGTAAATTGAGGTACTGAGAAACAGTTTTCATTATTATAAAGAATGAAATAAGGATAGGGAGACCCACTGGGGCTTAGTTCCAATTTCATGTAGCATTTTCTTGTTCATTTGTTGGACTTATTCTGCCAGAATGTCTTTTATGTTAATATAACTAAATCTAATTTTTACCTCTCCTAAAGAGACTAGGATATTATAACATTCAACCACATATTGGTGATTCTCTTCTATTACGGTCATATCTGCTGAAATTGTTATATGGCTATTTTTTTTGCAAAATATATTAAGACATTCCAGATTTTTAAAGTGGTTCTTTAGTAGTTAAATTTAATTACACTTAGGTAGACTAACCAAAAGGAATAGTAGTACAAATACAAGGTGATTTGCCTTTAAATAAGAGACAGCATTGTACTTATAGGAAAATAGGGAAAAATTTTAAAAAGGTCTTGCAATGACATTCCCATTTGGAATTGTCAAATTTCCCCAGATTATAATTGTTCTCTCCTGGTGTCTTTATATCAATAGTTCCTTGAGAATATTCACTTAAGTTTTTCCTTATATTATTTTGGCTAAATTTTATAAGGTATATAATCTTTCACAAAATGTCATGTACTTTCCTTGCCACATATGGTAATAGTCAAGGTTTTCGGTTTTGTATCATAAACTTTAAAGAAAACTAAGCAGCCTACTAACGTTAATTGATTCTTACATTAAGACTGTGCAGTAAATCAACTCTGCTCCTTGGATTTTTTCCCTAATGCTTTATTGCTATGGCAGTAATATCTTCAAAACTGTTAACTCTTTACCTCTTACCTGTTTTCCTCAGCTAGTGAGTGTTCAATGGTTATCTAATATTTCTTTTTTAGGGGGTGAGGTTATTTTATTTTTTATAAAGTTAATATGTAGTACAATGATTTTTTTTACAGTTCAATAAATTTTGGTATATTCATAGTTGTGCAACCATCAACACAATTACTGTTAGAACATTTCATCACCTCAAAAAGACATGCCCATGGCCATTAGCAGTTATTCCTCACCTTCCCTAACTCCCCCAGCCCAAAGCAATCAACAATCTACTTTCTCTATGGATTTGCCTAGTCTGGACATTGTCTAGTACTTTTTTTTTTTTTTTTTTGAGACAGAGTCTCGCTCTGTCACCCAGGCTGGAGTGCAGTGGCACGATCTCGGCTTGCTGCAAGCTCCACCTCCCGGGTTCACGACATTCTCCTGCCTCAGCCTCCCAAGTAGCTGGAACTACAGGCACCCACCACCAGGCCGGCTAATTTTTTGTATTTTTAGTAGAGACGGGGTTTCACCATATTAGCCAGGATGGTCTTGATCTCCTGACCTTGTGATCCGCCCGTCTCAGCCCTCCCAAAGTGCTGGGATTACAGGCATGAGCCACCACTCCTGGCCTGTCTAGCACTTCTTAAAGCTCAGTCCTTTCTTTGTATGCAGGGTAAAGCTAAATAGATTGTCTGATAAATTCATTTGATGGTAAGATAATTTCCACCTTTAATTTTTATTTTAATATGATAGGTGCTTTTTGAAATTCAAAGGTGAACAAGACACTGATTGCAGCTCTACAGGATCTAGAACCAGCGGTACAAGGGATATAATAAGCATAGTAAAAACCCAGGGCTAGGTTTATGATTAAGGGTAGAAAGTCAATGAAAAGGAAGTGAAAAATAATCAGGAATTTAAACACTAAAATATTTTCATGTATCTAGATTATTCCCAATTCTCTGAAAGTCACGCGATTCATCTGACATGAAATAAACTAATACTAGTTTTTCTGTGGTTCATGGAAAATACAAGGATGCCTCAGACAAAATATTCTTTCTCTAGAGTCAGAGAAATTTCATACATGGAATCACTGGGGTTTTTTGTTTTGTTTGAAACTAATAAAACAAACTGTCTCCCAGGCTGGAGTGCAATAGTGCAATTATAGCTCCACTCCAACTTCTGGGCTCAAATAATCTGCAGGCACACGACATCATGCCCGGCTACTTTTAAAATTTTTTGTAGAGATGTGGGTCTCGCTATGTTACCCATGCTGGTCTCAAATTCCTGACCTCAAAAGGTCCTCCCACCTTGCTTTCCAAAGTGCTGAGATAACAGTTGTGAGCTACCATACCTGGCCAGGAATCCTTTAATCACTCATAGCATGAACGAAGTCTTCCTTTAACTGAATGCCCATCTACAGCAATTTAGGCAGACTTTGTTTAGCTCTCTGAAGAATTAGAAAATTGCAACTTTTGTTTAAAGTTTTATATTATTAATATCTTAAGTGAGCAGTGGTCTTACAATTGCAGATATAAGAGAATCAACTTTTACAATTCTGGATAAACCTTCATCTGTTAAAAAGTAGCTTCAGATGTCACTAGAATATTTAAAAGCCCAATTTAAAAACTGCATAAAATGAAGTGGACCTTTTCCACACATGTAAACTAGAAAACAAAAAAAAAAAAAAAGGAAGAGTTTGGTTGAAATTCCCAAGTCTGACCGTAGAATCCTCTAGGCAGCTCTTGGATGATCACTAGACCAGGTCTCAGCAATTCCCTTTTAAATTATCCATATAATTGGCTACACCCACAGATGACTCCTAGAGGTGTAGGAATGAGTGTGAAGCATACATATTTGGTTTTAAAGCTAGGTCTAGAACATTGATGAACTCTATCTTATTTAAAATTTATTAGGAGTCATTCATTAAGATGACATATTTGAATTATTGAACTTATAAACCCATCACCCAATAATAATGAATAGGACCTTACAACTTCCCTTTGCCAAAATACAATTTATGGTTGTCTAAATTATATATCTAAAGGGCTTGATGGATCATTTCATTTCTAAAAATAATTTAAAAATAGATTTTAACAACCTAAAATCTATTTGTGTTGCTTAATATGAATAGTAATTCTGTAAATTGATGTAAGGACATTCTAAAGGTCTATTACTATGGTAACCAAATTCAGAAAACTAACCTCCTAAACAGAGTTGTCACAGGATTAAGGCAGGTGGCCGACTAATCTTGACTAGTGCTTTTCTTTCTCATTTTTCCGTGGCTTCTCTGTCAGCTTCTTTGTTTGGTTCTCATAAGATTACACATAAAGCAATTATGCAGGCTTTCTTACCCATACATAAGTGCCTAATTCACACAGCACTGTCTGTAGTCCATTCCCATGAGGTTTGCCCAGTGACAGGTCTTTTTTCCTCCTCCCATTATTATACACTGAAAGAAGTACTAAGTGGAAAATACCTCTATATGCAATGTGTTAAAGGCATTTCGCAATTACACCTACAGCACTTTAAGCTCCTCAAAACCTGCATAGTGTTCTTCAGTCAATCAATAACACTGGTTGGAAGACAAGGCAAAATTGTCATATATAATTTTTTTAATGGTCTAGGTTTGGGTAACTCTCATTTATGGCTATTTAAGAAAATATTTTTAGTAAAAGGAAGTTTTGAGAGAGATGGCCATCTTTTAAACTTGCTTACATTTCCTAATATGTCAGATCTGTGTATTTATTTTTGCATAACCTTTGTGTTACCCTGACAGCAACATATATTCAAAGTCTAATTATATTACCTCTATACTTAATTTCCTTGCTTGTCTCTGACATCTTGAGAGGAGAGGCTATGATGTTCCTTTCTTTTTTTTTTTTTTGAGACGGAGTCATGCTCTGTTGCCAGGCTGGAGTACAGTGGTGTGGTCTCGGCTCACTGCAACCTCCGCCTCCTGGGTTGAAGTGATTCTCCTGCCTCAGCCTCTCAAGTAGCTGGGATTACAGGCACTTGCCACCATGCCCGGCTAATTTTTGTATTTTTAGTAGAGATGTTGTTTCACCATGTTGGCCAGGCTGGTCTTGAACTCCTGACCTTGTGATCCGCCCACCTTAGCCTCCCAAAATGCTGGGATTACAGGCGTGAGCCACCGCGCCCAGCCCCCTTTTTTATTCTTGTAGCAAGAGTGCAATTTTTGGTACATGTGTCAGATAAATGTTTCTTACTGGTATGTTGAAGAGGTTCTACAAATAGACTGTGCATTTGTATTTCCTAAATAATGGGTCTAGTTGAGTCTACACCAGGACATTTGGTTCCTTAGAGGCAATAAGATTTGTGCTCCTAGACTTTTACATCTGCCTACGAAGGAAAAACTGCTATGGGACTTGCTGTTCTATTGTGAACAACAAGAAAACTGAGCAAAATGCATAAAACGATTGTTGTCAGATATTGGACGACAGGCAGAGCATTTGTTTCCTTTCTCTTGTGATCCTCAAGAGAAAGGAAACAAATGAGACAACCACCCAGCTTTCTGCTTGGAGGCAAAGAGAAGGGACAGTGATATGGTTTCGCTGTGTCTCCACTCAAATCTCAACTTGAACTGTATCTCCCAGAATTCCCACCTATTGTGGGAGGGACCCAGGAGAAGGTAATTGAATCATGGGGGCCGGTCTTTCCCTTGCTATTCTCATTATAGTGAATAAGCCTCATGAGATCTGACGGGTTTATCGGAGGTTTCTGCTTTTGCTTCTTCCTCATTCTTCTCTTGCTGCCACCAGGTAAGAAGTGCCTTTCACCTCCCGCCATGATTCTGTGGCCTCCCCAGCCATGTGAACTGTAAGTCCAATTAAACCTCTTTTTCTTCCCAGTTTCAGTCATGTCTTTATCAACAGCATGAAAACGAACTAATAAAGTAAATTGGTACCTGTAGAGTGGGGCATTGCTGAAAAGATACCTGAAAATGTGGAAGTAACTTTGGAACTCGGTAACAAGCAGAGGTTGGAACAGTTTGGAGGGCTCAGAAGAAGACAGGAAAATATGGGAAAATTTGGAACTTCCTAGAGATTTGTTGAATGGCTTTGACAAAATGCTGATAGTGATATGAACAATAAGGTCCAGGCTGAGGTGGTCTCAGATGGAGATGAGGAACTTGTTGGGAACTGGAGCAAAGGTGACTCTTGTTATGTTTTAGCAAAGAGACTGGCAGCATTTTGCCCCTGCCCTAGAGATCTATGGAACTTTGAACTTGCGAGAGATGATTTAGGGTATCTGGCAGAAGAAATTTCTAAGCAGCAAAGCATTCAAAATGTGACTTGGGTGCTGTTAAAAGCATTCTGTTTTAAAAGGGAAACAGCATAAAAGTTCAGAAAATTTGCAACCTGACAATGCAGTAGAAAAGAAAAATCCATTTTCTGAGGAGAAATTCAAGCCTGCTGCAGGAATTTGCATAAGTAGCAAGGAGCCTAATGTTAATCCCCAAGACCATGGGGAAAACGTCTCCTGGCCATGCCAGAGACCTTCACGGCAGCCCCTCCCATCCCAGGCCAGGAGGCCCAGGGGGAAAAAGTGGTTTCATGGGCCGGGCCCAGAGTCCCCGTGTTGTGTGTAGCCTAGGGACTTGGTACCCTGTGTCCCAGCCATTGCTGCCATGGCTGAAAGGGGCCAATGTACAGCTTGGGCTGTGGCTTCAGAGGGTGGAAGCCCCAGCTTTGGCAGCTTCCACATCGTGTTGAGCACTGGAACAAGGCCCAACACCAACACTCTTTAAAGCAATACAAAAATTAAGTTCATCACTCAACAACATACAATTCACAAAGCCTGGCATCTGAATTGTAAGACTGGCACAGAAACAGAAGATCAATCAATCAATCATCAACAACAGACTAAAAATTGACAGAAATTATGAAATTAGCATACATGGTCTTTAAAATAGCTATTAAAATATTATAAATATGATCAGGGATTTAAAGAAAAATACATATGAAATGAATGGGTGATATAAAAAGAACCAAACTGGAGGCCGGGCACGGTGGCTCATGCCTGTAATCCCAGCATTTTGGGAGGCCGAGGTGGGTGGATCACGAGGTCAGGAGATCGAGACCATCCTGGCTAACACAGTGAAACCCTGTCTCTACTAAAAAAAAAAACAAAAACAAAAAATTAGCTGGGCATGGTGGCAGATGCCTGTAGTCTCAGCTACTCGGGAGGCTGAGGCAGGAGAATGTCGTGAACCCGGGAGGCGGAGCTTGCAGTGAGCTGAGATTGCGCCACTGCACTTCAGCCTGGGTGACACAGCAAGATTCCGTCTCAAAAAAAAAAAAAAAAAAAGAACCAAACTGAGCTTCAGAAAAAGAAAAATACATTACTGCTATAAAAATTTCACAGATGATAGCAGATTAGACGCTACAGGAGAAAAGATAACTAAATTTGAACAAATACCAAGCAAAATTATTCAAAACAAAGCACAGACAGCAGAGACTAAAAGCAGAAGAACAGAACCTCAGTGATGTATGGAACAATATCAAGTGGCCTAACATATGGGTAATCAGAGTTCCTGAATTTGTGAGAGGAAGGATGCATTGGATAAAATATTTGAAGAAATAATGGCCCAAAATTTAAGGGGAATGATAAACCTACAGATCCGAGAAACTCAATAAAGCCTAAGTGGGATAAACACAAAAAAGAACATACCAAGATATGTCATAATCATATTCCTCAAAGCCTGAGATAAAGAGAAAAATCTTAAAAGTAGCCATAGGAAAAAAGATATAAGCAAGGGAAGAAAGGTAATCAAACACAAACTTTTCTTCAGAAATTATGCAAGCCTTATGGCAATGTCTTATGAAAATTGAATGGTTCCTTTAAAGTGCTGAAAGAAAAAAGTTCTCAACCAAAAATTACATACTCCGCAAAAATATCTTTTAAAACTGGAAGTGAATCAGTGAAGTGAGGAGACAACCCATAGAATGGAAGAAAATATTTCCAAACTATTCATCTGACAAGGGATTAATATTCAGAATATACAAGGAATTCAAATATCTCAATAGCAAAAAAACAAATAATCCAATTTAAAAATGAGCAAATAATCTGAATAGATATTTTTAAAAAGAAGACATACGAATGGCCAGTAAGTATATGAAAATATGCTCAACATCTCTAATCTTCAGCGAAATGCAAATCAAAATCACAGTGAGGTATCATCTCACCCCAGTTAGAATGGCTGATATCAAAAAGACAAAAAATAACAAATACAGGCAGAAATGCAGAGAAAAGGGAACTCTTCTATACTGTTGATGGGAATGTAAATTAGTACAGCCATTATGGAGAAGAGTATGGGGGTTTCTCAAAAAAACTAAAAAAGAGTCACCATATGATCCAGGAATCTCACTACTGGATGTATATCCAAAGGATTAAATCAGTGTCTCAAAGAGATATCTGCATCCCCAAGTTTATTGCAGCACTATTCACAATAGCCAAGATGTAGAATCAGCTTAAGTGTCCATCATCAGATAAATGGATCAAGAAAATGTGGTAGGGGCTGTGCACAGTGGTTCACACCTGTAATCCTAGCACTTTGGAAGGCTGAGCTGGGTGGATTGCTTAAGCACAGGAGTTTAAGACCAGCCTGGACAACATGGCAAACCCTGTTTCTACAAAAAATAGAAAAATTAGCCAGGCATGGTGGCACATGGCTGTAGTCCCAGCTACTAGGGAGGGTGAGGTGGGAGGATCGCTTGAACCTAGGAGGCCCAGGCTGCAGTGAACCATGAAGGTGCCACTGTACTCCACCTCAGAAACAGAGTGAGACCCAGTCTCAAAAACAAAAAATTACTGCTTGTAGGAGGCTATCCTTTCCACTGTAGAATGTTCAACAGCATTCCTGGTCTTTATAAACTAGATGCTAGTAGAGACTTCCTCAACCTCTGCCATTGTGACAACCAAAAATGTCTCCAGACATTGCCAAATGTCCCCTGGGTCCAAAATTGCCCCTATTTGAGAAACACTGATTAAAACACTTCAATTAAAAAAGCAAAAAAAAAAATGTCATATTGAATGAAAAGCAAGATCCACTTATATTCTATCTACAAAATCCCACTATAAAGACAAACACAGTTTAAAAGCAAAACGATGAAAAAATGTACTATGCAACCACTAATCAGGAGGGTGACTTTGTTAGTATTAGACTAAGTAGACTTCAGGACAATAAATATTACCAGAGAGAAAAAAGAGACATTTTAAAATAATTCATAGCAATCCTAAGTATGTATATGTACCTCCTAACAGATCCTCAAAATACAAGATGCAAAAATTGACAGAACTAAAAGAAACAGAAAGATCCACAAGTACAGTTCAAGGCTACAGCAATCCTCTCTTAGTAACTGATAGAACAAATATGGGAAAAAAAAATCTATACAGAATAGAAGACTTGAACAATGCTATCAACCAACTTGATCTAATTGATTTTTATAAAACAGTACCCTCAACAACAGCAGAATACACAGGTTTTTCACACACACATGGAAAATTCACCAAGATGGTCCACAGCTAGGCCATAAAACAAAAATACCCATGGGGAAAAGAAATATGAGAACTTAGAAAATATGAAAATGAAGTGAAATAAAATTAATGAAAATGAAAATACAACATGTGGTATGATGAAAATGGCTTCCTAGAAGATATCTACATCCTAATTCCTGAAATTTGTGATATTATCTTATACGGCAATAAAAAGGACTTTATGGATATGATTAGGTTAAGGATCTTGAGATGGGACGATTATCCGAGATTAGCAAGGTGGTCCCTAAATGCAATCATATGTATCCTTATGAGGGAGGCACAGGAAGATTTGATCACAGAGAGTTTTGAAAGCTATGTGAAGACAGAACAGAAAGAGAGATTAGAAGATGCTGGCCTAGAAGATTGCAGTGATGTGGCTACAAGACAAGGAATGCTGGCAGCCACCAAATGCTGACAGAAGCAAGGAACAGATTCTCCCTGAGAGCCTCTGGATGGTGCCAGATCCTGTCAATACCTTGAGTCCATCCCAGTAATACTGATTTCAGACATCTGGCCTCCAGAACTGTGAGGAAATGTTTGTGTTGTTTTGAGCTAAGCCACCAAGTTAGTGGTAATTTGTTACAGCAGCCAGAAGAAACTAATACATAACATATCAAATTTGGAGGATGATGCTAAAGCAGTGCCTAGAGGGGAATTTATACCTTTATATACTTATATAAAGTTTATTTTTAAAGGCAAAGGTTTATTCCTACATATACTTTGAAAAGACAAAGAATCTAAAATCAATGATCTAAGTTCTAAGAAGCTAGAAAAAGAAGAGCAAATTAAACTAAGTAAATAAAAGAAAGTTTAAACAATAGAGAAAATCAATGAAACTGAAAATTGCTCCTTCAAAAAGATCAAAGGAATCGATAGATCTCTACTGGACTAATCCTTAAAAAGAAAAAGACGCAAATTACCTAGAGAAATGCAGAGGAGGAGACACTGCTACAGATGCTATGAATAATAAAGGGATAATAAAGAAATACTATAAATTATTTTTTCCAATAAATTCACCAACTTACATGAAAGGGACAATTTTCTTGAAAGACACAATTTATCAAAATTGACTTGAGGACAAATGAAAAACCTGAATAACCATATGTCAATTAAGAAATTTATTCATACTTTAAGATATTTTCACAATCAAAACTGCATTCCGGGTTGATGAAGTCATTGGCAAATTCTATCAAATATTTAAGGAAGGAAAAATGCCAGTCCTACAAATACTCAGAAAATAGAAGAGATGGGCACACTTACCAGCTTATATTATGAAGTCAGTATCACCTATATACCAAAACCAGAAAAGAATACTACATATCAATCTATATGCCAATATCTCTCATAAAAATAGGCACAAAAATGTTTTGCAAAATATTAGCACATTCAACCCAGAAATATATAAAAAATATAATGCATCATAACCAAATTGAGATTTATCCCCCAAATGCAGTTAAACATTTGAAAATCAATTAATGTATTTTACCATATTTACAGGATAGAGGATAAAAAGCATTTGATCATCTTAATAGATGCAGAAAAAGCAGCTGACAAAATTCAACACTGATTCATCATTAAAAACAAACAAACAAAAAATAAAACTCTCAGCAAAGTAGGAAAAGAAGGAAACTTCCTCAACATGATAAATGGTATCTATAAAAAACTCTACAAATAATATCATACTTAGTGGTGAATGACTGAACTTGTTTGTTCTCACTGTTCCTCTTTAGCATTAAGTAGGTCCTAGCAAATGCAATAAGATATGGAAAAGAATTAAAAGGCAAATAGATTGAAAAGGAATAACTAAAAATGTATTTTTAGTCAACATGATTGAGTACAGAGAAAATTCTAATGAATGATGAAAAAGTTAATAGAATTCGTAAGCATATTTAGTAAAGTTATAGGATATAAGGTCCATATACAAAAACCAATTGTATTTTTATATTCTAGCAATGAACAATTGAAAAATAAAATTTAAAATGACTAGTTACAATTAACACCCAAAAACATGAAATAACAAATAACATATGTCCAAGACCTGTATACTGAACTCTAAATATTTGCTGAGAAAACTTACAGACAACCTAAAAAAATGGAGAAATATACCATGTTCATAGATTGGAAGACTCAACATTATTAAGATGTAAATTCTCCTCAAATTGGTCTAATAGATTGAATGTGATTCCAGTCAGCATTTTGTATAGGAATTGGCAAGCTGATTCTAAAATTTATAACCAAGTGCAGAGTACCTAGAATAGCCAAAACAGTTCTGAAAAAGAACAAACTTGGAATACTTAAGCTGCCTGATTTCAAGACTTGATATAAATCTATAGTAATCAAGAGAGTGTAGTATTGGCATAAGAATAAATACATAGCCGGGCATGGTGGCTCATGCCTGTAATCCCAGCACTTTGGGAGGCCGAGGTGGGCGGATTGCCTGAGGTCAGGAGTTTGAGACCAGCCTGACCAACATGGAGAAACTCCATCTCTACTAAAAATACAAAATTAGCTAGGTGTGGTGGCACATGCCTGTAATCCCAGCTACTTGGGAGGCTGAGGCAGGAGAATCGCTTGAACCTGGAGGGCAGAGGTTTCAGTGAGCCAAGATTATGCCACTGCACTGCAGCCTGGGCAACAAGAGTGAAACTCTGTCTCAAAAAAAAAAAAAAAAAGAATAATTATATAGACCAATAGAATGGAAGAGAGAGTTGAGAAATATACCTACATTTACACGGTCAATTGACTTTTGTCAATAGCATGGTAAATCCTGGGGGAAAACAAATGGTGCTGGAACAATTGAACAGTCACATAAATAAACTCGGAATTTTACCTCCACTTATTCAAAAATTTACTTGAAATGGACCATGGTCTTAACATAAGTGCTAAAAAACTATACATCTCTGGATGTAAACATAGAAGAAAATCTTTGCAACCTTGGAGTAGGCAAAATTTCTTAGGACATAAAAAGTATTAAGTATAAAAGAAAAAATATTGATAAATTGAGCATAACAAAATTAAAATCTTCTCTTCAAAAGACACCACTAATAAAATGAAAAGTGAGACATGTACTGAAAAAATATATTTGTAATACATAAATATGATAAAGAACTTATATCCAGATATAAGGAATTCTTAAAATGTAATAATAATACCAATTAAAAATATAAAACTTTTTAAACAGGCAAAAGACTTAAACACTTTCCAAAAGAACATATATGAATGGCTAACAAGTATAGGAAAATTTGCTCCCCATCATTAATCAGCAAAGAAATATAGGCTGGACATGGTAATTCATGCCTATAATCCCAGCACTTTGGGAGGCCGAGGCGGGCAGCTCATGAGGTCAAGAGATCGAGATCATCCTGGCCAACATGGTGAAACCCCATCTCTACTAAAGATACAAAAATTAGCTAGGCATGGTCGTGTGCAGCTGTAGTCCCAGCTACTCAGGAGGCTGAGGCAGGAGAATTGCTTGAACCCAGGAGGCAGAGGTTGCAGTGAGCCGAGATCGTACCACTGCACTCCAGCCTGGAGACAGAGTGAGACTCTGTCTCAAAAAAAAAAGGCAATATAAATTAAAACCACCAGGAGTTTTCAGTACACATTTGTGAGAATCGATAAAATTTAGAAGATTGATAATAGCAAGTGTTGATAAGGATATGGAGCAACTGGAACTCTCATATATTTCTGATATAATGTAAAGTGGTAAAAACTACTTTGGAATACAGTTTGGCAACTTTTTATAAATTTAAATATATACCTGCCATATGACTCACCCACTTCACTCTTAAGTATTAGGTTGGTTGGTGCAAAAGTAATTGGGGTTTTTGCCCATTTTTAAAACAGTAATGGCAAAAACTGCAATTACTTTTGCACCAACCTAATGTTTACCAAAGAGAAATGAAAACCTACACTTACATAAAACTTGTAGATAAATATTATTAGCAGCTTTATTCATAATTGTTCCAAACTGAAAACACTATTAGTATCTGTGGTCATCACTGAGTGTACCCTCCAGACGTGTTTAGCAGACAGCCTCTAGCTATAATCTCATTCTGCCTCAGCTGCAGAGAGTAACCTCTGTAGAGATCATGTCCTTCTCAGGGCAGAAGAGAAAAAAGGAAATCTGCTATACTTGTATTTCTTAGCTCTTAAGTCTCTGAATATGACTAGATGGAATATAAATGACTGTGTAACAGTTGCAAGTCATTTAAGACTTTTTTTTTCCTTGCAAGCTAGCTCACAGAAATCTTATAATTTACTCAAAGTTAAACCTCACGTAATTGATAGAGGCCAATGATTAAATCCCTTATTGATATTTGTTGGTGTTCTCCACATTTGTTGGACAGTTCTGTTCTCTTATCTCTATTTATGCAGCTCAAATAATAGTAGGGACTATCTTTTGGATACAAAGCAGAGCCAAAATAAATGTATTGCTGCTGGGTTTTTTTTTTTTTTTTTAGATGGAGTCTCACTCTCTCACCCAGGCTGGAGTGCAATGGCACAATCTTGGCTCACTGCAACCTCCGACTCCCTGCTTCAAGCTATTCTCCTGCCTCAGCCTCCCGAGTAGCTGGGATTACAGGCACGCACCACCACACACATCTAATTTTGGTTTCACCATGTTGGCCAGGATGGTCTTGATCTTCTGACCTTGTGATCCGCCCGCCTTGGTCTCCCAAAGTGCTGGGATTACAGGCGTGAGCCACCACACCCGGTCATTGCTGCTGTTTAATAAGCGTTCATAGTGCCATATAATAAGCTTCTCCATGCAGACGCTGGGGAAAGCAGGTGTCTTTCAATCTCCATGTGTTCCTGGGCTCCTGGCCTCACAGCTCCTGTGGCTGTGTAGGGACAAACCAACAGGCTTCAAAGATTTCAGGCCTGGCAGGCAGGTTGGCAGTATCCCCTATCTGTGTACTGAGCATATGGCTGCCTCCAGGGGAGCTGCGTGGGGTGTAAGTGCCATCCTTTACACAACAAATGACATATACTGGCTACAGGAAGGCACAGGATTGCATTTGCCTTTCTAGTAGTGGTGTAGTCTTAAACTAGACATTTAAAACAGTGACTCTGGCTGGGCACAGTGGCTCACATCTGTAATCTTAACACTTTAGATGGCTGAGGCAGGAGGATCATTTGAGTCCAGGAGCTTGAAACCAGCCTGGGCAACAGAGTGAGACCCCATTTCAACAAAAATATTTTAAAAAGTAGCTAGGCGTGGTGACGCATGCCTGTAGTCCTATCTACTCAGGAGGCTGAGGTAGGAGGATCACTTGAGCCTAGGAGGTAAAGGCTGCAGTGAGCCACTTCCCTCGAGGCTGGGTGACAGAGCGAGATCTCATCTCAAAACAAAAAATAAAACAGTGACTCTCAGACTTTAAAAAAATTTTTAATTTTTATTTTAAGTTTTGGGGTATATGTGCAGGATGTGCAGATTTGTTATATAGGTAAACATGTGCCACGGTGGTTTGCTGCACCTATCAACCCATCACTTAGGTATTAAGCCCAGCATGCATCAGCTATTTTTCCTAATGCTCTCCCTCCCCACACCCCACGGACTTTCAGACTTTAACGTGCAAGACAAACAACTAAAGAACTTGACAAAATGCAGGTTCCCTGGCTCCAGCCCCAGAGACTCTGAATTCCATAGATCTGGGCTGGAACCCAGGAATAAGCCCGCTAGAAATTTCTAATATTGATTATTTAGACTCATTGGCTACAGTTTTCTTGGCTAGACTAAATGAACAATAAAGTACCTTTGTGCTCCAAGAGTCTATGAACCAATGCTCTATTCTGCAGTACCTACACCAACTTCCTCAGCCCTTCTCCACTATCCGTTTACTCATGTGTCAGACTGTAAGCACAGGCTCAACATTCAAAGGGCATGGAAAAAAGTCTCCTTCTCTCCCCTGCATCCAGTCTCCCAGTTCTGCTCCCTGGTGGCATCTATTACAGGTTCTTACGTACTCTTCCAAAGATATTCTATGCAGTTACAAAAATAAGTACAGACATATATATATATATGTTTTCTTCCCACAACACACACAACGTTCTGCACCTAGCTTTTTATTTTTCTTTAGTTAGTATAGGTTGGAAATAGTTTTGTATTAGCACATAAAGATCATTCTCCTTTTTTAAGGAAGCTGGATAGTAGAGGCAGACGGATTGCCTAAGCTCAGGAGTTTAAGACCAGCCTGGGCAACATGGTGAAACCCCATCTCTACTAAAAATCAAAAAAATTAGCGAGGCTGGTGGCGTGGGTCTGTAGTCTCAGCCACTTGGGAGGCTGAGGCACGAGAATCGCTTGAACTCGGGAGGCGGGAGGCGGAGGTTGCAGTGAGCCGAGATCCTGCCACTGCATTCCAGACTGGGTGACAGAGCAAGACTCAAAATGTTTTGATTTTTGTTAATCTGGCTGGTGGAAGATGCTACCCCACATATTTGATTTGCAGTTAAGCGAGCCTTAATATCTTTTCATGTGCCAGAATTGCACTTATTTTCCTGTGAACTACGTCTTCATATCTTTTGAGATAGTCTTTTCTTATTTACTTATAAAAGATGGAGTTGACGCTGGCATCAACACACACACACACACACACACACACACACACACGTCCCTGTACATAACTTTATTAACCCAGATATGGAATCTTGGCTTTGCTACGTGCTGTGACCTTGGGCAAGTTACTTAACCTCTCTAGGCCACAATGTCCACGTACCTGGGACAGGGTCTGGCTTACCAACATGGTACAGGACGGCACTTTTAAAACCAGGGACTCGACTTGGACGTGCGAGTCAACAAGGTGCAGGGCACATTTCTCTCCGGGGAAATCTTGCGTAGGCGCCAAGGCCCGGACGTAGCAACCAACCGTCGGGAAAAGGCGCCGAAAGGATTGTGGGCCTGGCTCCTTAAAGCCCGGGTTCTCCCTTTGAGAGCCACAACCAAGAAATAAAAATCTAGCAAAGAGGGGGCCACTTTCTGCGGCGAGATCCGCCCTCTCGGCAGCTCCTCCAGCTCCCAGGCCCCCTCCCTACTCGGCGGAGAGCGGCGCCGCGGCCCTTGCAGCCAGACGCGCGGGGTGCGGCAGGGCCCCGGGGGCCGGGGTGGGGGAGGCGGAGGGTGGGCCCCGCGGTCACGTGAGTCGGACCAGCTGCTGCGGGGGGCGGCGGGCCCCAGCGCCGGGAGTCTGGGTAGGGGGAAGCGCCCGCCGGCAGCCTCCGCCACTGCAGCTGCAGCCCCCGATGTCGCCGCAGTAATCCTGCCCCGGCAGCACCCGCACCCTCGGCGGCCGCAGCCTCAGCACCGCAGAGCGGAGGGAGCCAGCCGCCCCAGGTGAGCCGGCTCTGGGAGCGCAGGGCGTTTGCAGCGCTGCTTTCCCGGCGGTTTCACCCCCACCCGCCATCGCCACCTCCTGCGCCTCATCTCCTCCCGCTGTCCCTCCGAACCCGCGGGTAGCGTTACCCCAGGCCGATTCCCGGTGCTGGCCTGGGCGGGCTGGGAGCCTGGGGGGGGTCAGAGGAGAGGTGGCCTCGGCCTGAAGCCGGGGTAACTCGGCTCGGGGACTGCGAGGGTGCAGTGGAGGGATGCCCGCCCCGGGCTCCCGCACCGCAGCCGGGTTGCCCGCGCTGCTCTTCCTGGGTTTCCTTTTCCTGGCAGCCAACCTGCTGCCCGCTAGGATGTGCCTGTGCGCCCCTGGCCTCGCCACCCTGGGGTCTGGGGCTAGCCGAGCACCTTCCCCGAGGTGCTGTACCTGCTGCGCGGGCGGGCGCCGCGAACATGGCTGCCCGGAGACGCCCGCCGCCTTCGGCCCGGCTCTGCCAGCGCGTCCAACTCGCCCGCGGCCGCCGCACCTTGTCCCGGAGCAGCCCTCCCCGCTAGGCCGACGCGCGCGGGCCGCCGCTGTGTTCTCCGCGGGCCGCGCGTGGGACTTGACACAACTTCCCTCGAGCCGCACCCGGGCGTTCTCCGCGGGGCGCCGGGCGGGGCTGCCGAGAAACCGGCGCGTGTTCCTGGGATAGGGATTGTCCGGCTTGGTCGGCCTCCGCCTTCTCGGCTCGCTCTTGAGGCGTCGAGTATTTGGCGACCTCATTGGCGAGGGCCGAGAGAAATGTGGTCTACAAAGCAGCAGGGGCGCTTGAACTTTAGAGAATTGACGAGAACTCAGATTTGGGAATAAAAATGTCCATGAAAACATCGAAGAAAACTGTTATCTGCCTTGACTCAAAGCTGACCTTGTACGGTTCTGTTAAATAACGTGGCTTTTCTGGATTTTCTGTCTGATTCTAGCTTGCAAGTGCCTTGACTTACGCTTGCGTCCGGCAGCCGGGTGGGGTGGGTGGGTGCGTGCGTGCGTGTGTGTGTGTGTGCGCGTGTTGTGTTCCCAGCCTGGTTAGAAGATGCATCAGTTGCAGAGGAAACCTATGCTAATTCAAAATGGCAGCATGAAAAATCAGGCCGGGCGGAAGCAGCACAGACCACAACCATCAGCTGCCCCCTGACTTAAGCCTCAGGGAGGGAATTAGTGTGAGGCAAGGCCCATCCGGGTACGAAGTAGGGAGTGATTCTTGGAGCCGGCTAGATTTTAGGGTGCTGCAGGGTCCTGGGAGATGTTAAGTGGGAAGTTTGGAGAGCTGTAATTATTTTTCCTAACTTATGAAAAGATGATACAAAACCTAGTTAAAACTCTACGGTTTTGGTCTGATTTTCTCCAGGCTCAACTAAAGTTGACTCTGTGGCTGCTGATGTCTTTTTGATGCACAACCTGGAGGTCGTTTGATACCTACAAGCTCTTAAAAGAGATGGGGGCACATTGTAAACATCATCCAAGAGCAGTGCACATAACAAATACCGGGTTCTTAGAGCAAGTTTCATTGGAAGAACTGATTTAGCGACACGATCAAGCACCCAGGCATGAGGAAATGGGAAATTCTTGAAAGGTGACTCATTTTAGAATTTTTTTTTTTTTTAAACAGCCTTTCTTTCCCTTTTCACTTACGTGCTGCCAGCCATCTTGTCTTTTGGGAAGGAGGAGGTACATGAGGAGGCAAATGCTTCAGGGATAATGGCATAGAGGAGGATGAGCGAAGGTCGGGGGGCAGAGGTGGAGGCAGTCTGAAGGAGCCTGCTGTCAACCCCCTTTTTACAGCAGGAAGGCTGAGGCCAGCGGGGCGAATGGACGCCAAGGTCATATATCTGGCTGGCAACTGGCAGTGAGGACCCAAATCCAGGTCTCATAACTCCTCAGGGTTCCACATGCTACCTTTTAGAGCCTGGGGGAGAAGAGCAAGTCTGTCATTATTAGGAAGGCAAACACTTCGAGCAATGGGAAACCAAACTAATATGAATTACAAAGTCTATAGGTGTTTAAAGTCAATGACAACACCTTAATTTCCTAATTCAAGACTTTTAACTTCTTAAGCTGTATCTACCTCATGTTCACATTTTCCAGTGGTGAAACTGTTTCTATAGTTAAGAACCAAAAACATTATTTTAGTAAAGTCTTTGAGGCAAGAAGTACATTTTTTGATTAAAAATTGAGTTGCTTGTGTTTGTGGAGAACCATTAGGCCAGTTTATTTTGAAAAGGAACCAAAGTGGGCCATGCATTTCATTTTTTTCGACTGTTTCTAATTTTAAGTAAAAGTAAATATAACAAGCCTATTTTAAACATAACTTTGAAGCAGTGAAGACAGGCTTTTCCTACGATTTGCATTTGACTTTTCTGAGTCATGAGTCAGTGACCTTAGATCTACTAAAGTAGAGCTAGAAATTGTGCATTGTGAAGAGGCGGTGAAGATGTGGAAAATGTTTCTTCTGGGCATCTGAACCTTCACAGCCAGTGATGTGCAGAGGGAGAAGGTGGCAGGAGGCAGGGAACGGAGAATGTCTTGAGGCAGTGGAGCAGATAGGAGCTAAATATGAATATATATGTCAAAGTGAAGACAGATGCTGATGCGACATGTGCCATTTAGAAAAATAACTTGCATTAGAGGATGAATGTGAAGATATGCCAAAGATATTTAAAATAGCAAGTTGTAAAAATACAGAAATGCATGCAATTTGTGTCTGTTGAAGAATAATAAGAATACAGATAAAAGTTATTTTTTTTAAAAAATCCATTTTCATTAGAGAGTCTAGATCTGTGCTGTTTCATCTGGTAGCCACCAGCCTCATGTGGCTATTGAGCACTTGAAATGCAGCTAGTTTGTATTGAGATATGTTGAGTGTAAAATATACACACAATTTCAAAAATTTAATATGAAGAAAGGATTTAAAATATCTCTAATAATTTTATATTGATTTTATATTGAAGTAATATGTTGGATATATTGGGCAAAATATATTACTAAAAATAATTCCATGAGTTTCTCTTTACTTTTAAAAATGTGGCTACTAGAAAATATAAAATTGCAAATATGGTTCGCATCTGTCTTGCTCCCTCTCTCTCTCTGTTTCTTTCTTGAGACAGGGCCTCCCTCCGTCACCCAGGCTACAGTGCAGTGGCACTATCTCGGCTCACTGCAACCTCCGCCTCCAGGGTTCAAGCGATTCTCCTGCCTCAGCCTCCTGAGTAGCTGGGATTACAGGCGTGCGCCACCACGGCTCGGCTAACTTTTGTATTTTAATAGAGACAGGGTTTCACCATATTGGTTGGGCTGGTCTCAAACTCCCAACCTCAGGTGATCTGCCCACCTCGGCCTCCCAAAGTGCTGAGATTACAGGCATGAGCCACAGCGCCCGGCCTTTGGATCATATTTCTAGTGGTTTTTAACAGGAACTGGAGGGTGGCTGAGCTCATGATGCTGTTTGTAGAACTAGGTATGTAAGGAGAAGTTAAAACAGAAACTGAAAAGGGGACAGGATGGATGGAGAAGGGACTACAAGAAGTGAGTGATCAGGGAAACTGTAAAGGGAGAGAAGGAGTATGTGGTGGGCTGGGACTGCTGAGTATGAGACTGAAGCAGAATAAGCACACTCTACGTGGTGATCCAGGACTTGGGGACAGTGGAGTGTCAGGTTCTATGGTGGTGGGACTTCAGCTAGGATGGAGAAATGGCATGGCTAACATAACTGCACAGTGCATTGGAAAGTAACTTCCTCATTCTGACACATCTGTGTTCCCATATCGAAATGAGATGAATACATCCCAGTACAGAGAGAGGGCTCTGGGCTGCAAGTTAGGGGACCTGGGACCTAGCTCTGGTCCCACCTCTAATTAGGAGTTTGGCCTTGAGCACACCACTTATCAGTCTCCTTCCTTTTATTTTATTTTTATTTATTTTTATTTATTTTTTGAGACAGAGTCTCACTCTGTCGCCCAGGCTGGAGTGTAGTGGTGTGATCTCAGCTCACTGCAACCTCTGTCCCCCCAGGTTCAAGTGATTTCTCCCGCTTCAGTCTCCTGAGTAGCTGGGATTACAGGTGTGCACCACCATGCCTGGCTAATTTTTGTATTTTTTAGTAGAGATGGGGTTTCACCATGTTGGTCAGGCTCGTCTCGAACTCCTGACCTCATGATCTGCCTGCCTCAGCCTCCCAAAGTGCTGGGATTACAGGTGTGAGCCACCACGCCCAGCCCAGTCTCCTTCCTTTTAAAATGAGATGAACAAGAGCTGTCTACCAACTTCACTAGTCATGTTTAATCTGTTAGATTTGGCCAAATTACCCAAAGCTGCTTTCCCCACACAAGTCAAGACTAGATATTATCAAATTTTTAAATCTTTGTTCACCTTATGTATTTAATTGGCTCCTTATTTTAATTTGTAATTCTTTTTTTTTTGAGACCGAGTCTAGCTCTGTCACCCAGGCTGGAGTACAGTGGTGCTATCTCGGCTCACTGCAACCTCCACCTCAGGTTCAAGCGATTCTCCTGTCTCAACTTCCCGAGCAGCTGGGATTACAGGCATCTGCCACCACGCCCGGCTAATTTTTGTATTTTTAGTAGAGGCGGGATTTCACCATGTTGGCCAGGCTGGTCTTGAGCTACTGACCTCAAGACCTTGGCTTCCCAAAGTGCTGGGATTACAGGTGTGAGCCACCGCACCTGGCCCTTTAATTTGTAATTCTCTAATTGTGAGTGAGAGAAATATTTTCTAGTACATATTTTGGCTATTTATATTTATTCTTCTTTTAACTGGTGCTTATATATTTTGCGTATTTTTCCTTTGGGGTGGTCATCTTTTTCTTATTGGTATGTAAGAGCTCTATGTATATTAAGGGAAATTATCTCTTTTTCATGTACGATGCAGTTGTATTTCCTAGTTTCTCATTAAAAAAATTTTGCCTCACAAGAAATTTTAAGTTATTTTATAATCAAGTCTATATTTTCCTTGGTGAATTGAGTTTATGTTTTTGCTTGCTAATGTTATTTTAAAAATTTATCCGTATGATTTGTATTTTTGTGGTTTTAATTGTAAAAATTTAAAATTCTAAATTATAATAATTTATTTTGGCTTAGGAGTGAATTGGGGATCTCAACAGATTTCTTTTTTTTTTTTTTTTTTGGAGACAGTCTCACTCTGTTGCCCAGGCTGGAGTGCAGTGGTGCAATCTTTGCTCATTGCAACCTCTACCTGGGTTCAAGTGATTCTTGTGCCTCAGCCTCCCGAGTAGCTTGGATTACAGGTGAGCGCCACCACGCCCGACTGATTTTTGTATTTTTAGTAGAGATAAGGTTATGCCATGCTGGCCAGGCTGCTTTTGAACTTGTGGCCTCAACGATCCACCCACCTCAGACTCCCAAAGTGCTGGGATTACAGGCATGAGCCACTGTGCCTGGCAGATCTCAACAGATTTCATTCTTCCTTTCCCCATCCTGTTATAGTCAGTTATTCTGGCAACACTTACTCATCTCAGTTTCAAATTCAGTCTTCATCATATGCTAATTTCCTACATTATATGGCTATATTTCAGGACTTTCTACTTCTGATTCTATCAGTAGCAAACTATCTTAATACTGGAACTTTATAATATAGTTTAATTCCATGCAAGTCCAGTATTTCCTCATTAATTTTCATTTCTGAAACTTGGCTAATCCCACATATCCTTTGCCGATGGACCTCAGGATCATTTTTTGTCAGATTTTCTCCAAAAGCCCTATGTATATGTTGATAGCTGTCATATTGACTCCACAGATTAATTTAGGGAGGGCTGACTTTTTTACATAACACTGAATCTTTCTAGCAAAGAACAGGAACATTCTCTGTTCTTTAAATCTTCTGCCATGTCACCATAAAGTCTTAAGAGTTTTCTTCATTGAGGGTTTGTGCATCTCTCTCTAGTAAACTGACATAAAATGGCAGAATCCCTATAAAGAAAACTATAGAACTCTAATGATGAACTTAAAAAAAAAGCTCACACCAAAGAAGAGACACTTCTTGGGCCCGGTGCGATGGCTCACACCTGTAATCCCAGCACTTTGGGAGGCCGAGGTGGGCGGATCACGAGGTCAGGAGTTCAAGACCAGCCTGGCCAACATGGTGAAACCACGTCTCTACTAAAAATACAAAAATTAGCTGTACATGGTGGTGCATGCCTGTAATCCCAGCTACTTGGGAGGCTGAGGTAGGAGAATTGCTTGAACCCGGGAGGTGGAGATTGTGGTGAGCCGAGATCACCATTGCATTCCAGCCTGGGTGACAGGGCGAGACTCCGTCTCAAAAAAAAAAGAAGAAGAAGAGACACTTCTTGCCCTTGATTGGGAAGATAGATTCAGGGCAGCCTGGTGTTTAAGAGCATTTTGGAGTCTGAATTTTCACTCCACTACTTATTAGTTATACAACCCTGGGCAAAGTACTTCACCACTTCACCATTCTTTTTTTTTTTTTTTTTTTTTTGAGTCAGGGTCTCACTCTGTTGTCCAGGCTGGAGTGCAGTGGCATATTCATGGGTCACTGGAGCCTCGACTACCCAGGCTCAAGCAGTCCTCTCACCTCAGCCTTCCCAGTAGCTGGGACCACAAATGTTCACCACTACACCTGACTAATTTATTTTTATTTTTTTGTAAAGATAGGGTCTCCCTGGGTTGCCCAGAATGGTCTTGAACTCCTGGACCCAACTGATCCTGCTGCCTCAGCCTCCCAAACTACTGCGATTACAGGCATGGACTATAGCACCTGGCCACTTCACCATTTGTAGCTTTCATTTTCTCAGCTGTAAAATGGAGATAATACCTGTGTGATGGGTTATTGTGAGGATTAAGTGATTACACACACACATATATGTATATATATGACTTAGCATGTTATTAAGCACATAGTGAATGCTTAATGTTCTAACATACAATTTTAGATATTATGATTGTGATTATTTTAGCTACCCCTGTCAAATGAATCTGTAAATTCAGTATAATTCCAATCACAGACCCAGAGGAACACTAGAAACACTGTCAATTTTTTAAAAGTTTGATTTGGGAAACAAACCAATGGAAGAGACCATAAGTGTAGAAAAGAGTCATTGGGGGTGAGCTAGAGTATTGCTTGCTTTATATCAGAGTATATCAGCCACAGGCCTCCAAGACTTTGTGCCCAGCCTGTACTAGTGACAGGCGTGTCCTTTCCCGCCATTCTTTGCCTCCTTTCTACCCTCACTCCCATACCTACCCGCAATCTGAGCCTTCTATGGAATGTTCTTCTCAACGTTGCTTAGGCATGGTTATGAGGCTCTCATAGGTGGAAGGGATGGCAAAGACCACATACTCTCATTCATGAATTTTTTTGTGATAGGTGAGGTTCTTTATGTCCAAGAAGGTAAGAAGTGATGTATGTGTTAGTCACATCTATCTGTCCTCCCTTCCTCAGAAGCTCCCAGTGTCATCAGGGCCCTCACCCAATCTTGTATGGGGCTGAAGGGAACTGGGTGGAATGTCAGTTCACTCAGTCAGCCTAGTAGGTAGGGAGCCTGGGGCCTCCCAACTTGAACTTCACCTGAAGCTGGGAGAAAGAGCTTGAGATGGTTCATGATCTCTTCTTCTGTTCTTAATGATTATGTATTTAACCTAAATTTCCCAGTGCTTAATTTACTCCCCTGTCAGCTAGCCATGTTTGAAAGCTCTCATAAACATTTCTGATCAATATCCTAAGTTGGGTTACTACCTTTCTGTCTTGGTTGTGTTCACAGACAGCTCTTCCAAATGATAAAAACCTTGAGATATCTTAGCTCTGTTTTCCCTGCAGTTGAACATAGTGCTTGTAGGTGGTTAGGTGCTCAAAATATATGTTAGTAACTCATCTGACTTAAAAATCCTAACTTGGCCGGGCGCGGTGGCTCACGCTTGTAATCTCAGCACTTTGGGAGGCCGAGGCGGGCGGATCACGAGGTCGGGAGATCGAGACCACGGTGAAACCCCGTCTCTACTAAAAATACAAAAAAATTAGCCGGGCGTGGTGGCGGGCGCCTGTAGTCCCAGCTTCTCGGAGAGGCTGAGGCAGGAGAATGGCGTGAACCCGAGAGGAGGAGCTTGCAGTGAGCCGAGATTGCACCACTGCACTCCAGCCTGGGCGACAGAGCGAGACTCCGTCTCAAAAAAAAAAAAAAAAAAAAAAAATCCTAACTAAAATTATGTAGTGATCAAAAGCTTTCCTGAGTATCTTTTTCACCTCTTTCTTAAGGTAAAGCTTTAGTGTATTTTTTTTTATTGCACTTAGCAGTGCCCTAGTGACCTGGAAGAATTAATGAAATGTCTTAAAGTGTTCTTCTTAAGCACTGAAATGATCAGATTTTAGAAAATAATTAAAAGACCAATAAAGCAATATGAGCTTGCTGTAAAGAATTTTAAAACTATATAACTAGACAAAGTAAAATTTAAAGTTTCTATCTCCGTATCCCCATCTTTATTCTCACTCTCAACTCTCAGTTAGATATTAATCCTTCTAGGTCTTTTAAAATCTATCTATCCATCCATCTATGTGCCTATCTTTCTATCTACCTACCTATACTTATATAAATGTATATGCACGCATATATAGGTATATACATATACATAATCATGTATTCATATATGTATATATATTCCTTTTTGATAATAAAATGGTTTAAATTTGATAATGATAAAACACAACAAGTAGCTCTAGAATTAATGGAAATTATTAATGGACTTTTACAAAGTAGTTTTAAATTCCACTTGCCAGACATAAAGTAACCCTTTGTTTTTGGACCAGCAACATTTACATCTTATTACCTTATTTCTTCTGTAGGAAATGAATGTTTGGCTAATTTTTTACTGATGGAGAGTTAAATGGCTAACGACCATTTTAAGGATGACTGGGAAATTTTTTTTCAAATCCCAGTTTACAAAGTTAACAAAGTACATATCAAATCACATTAATGGGAAAAGATCAGAATAGACAATGCACTGTTTTGGTGGGAGAGGAAGACAGATGGTGGGAATAGGAAGGTCATAATTCAAAGCAACCTTGCCAAATTAGTGGACACAATGGCAGCAATGTCAAAAATAAGAACAGAAGGAAATGAAAGGACCCGAGATGTGGCTTGCTCAGTACCTCCCTATTTCCCACAGAGAGTGCTTTTGGCAGCTAACCACAGCCTGCCTGTTTCAAACACATCCTTCATCCTTTATGTCCATCATCATTAACAGTCCTAGAACCCTGTTCTTTATGATCAAGTTAAAGGAACAAACCTTTCTTGAATGTATCTCTATTCCTGACACTCTACATATATTATCTCATGTAATCCTCATAACTGTACATGGTTGACATGGCCCCATTTTACAGATAAGGAGCTTAGTAAGTAAAGGAGCATCACCTGGAATCTGGGTCTATCTGACTTTTTAAAAAAGCTATAATATAAACTCTTAGAGATATTATCCTGACTGCATAGGTCTAGCCTGTAGGGATAATCTTATGTAAATCGTTTTCTTCCTTTCTTTATATTTCTGTGAAAGAAGGAAAATTGTTTTCCAACATGCCATGTATAGGAAAACATCTTTCTTACAGTGAACTTGATCTGACTGTATTTTTCTAATTTGGCTAGATTGAGTGAAAATGAATCCTACATAAGTTATCTGTTCCTTAATGCATTTAAAAAAAATGTATCCACGAATGGATGCCATTCCATTAATCTCTCCTCTTTCCTTCACTTACAAAATCTCTAAAAGAGTTCTTACATGATAGATGTGCATGAAGATTGCATTTTTAAAAAGTGGGATCATATTTTAAATGCATAGAGGAGTGGGTAGAGAATCACTGGGTACGGTGGAGTTCTTGTAGGTGGTCCTTGAATTCAAGTGTGTCCCAGCATTGAATGGGCACGGCATAATGAGACATGTATCTACACTATTATTTTTCAACTATGTAAGGATTCTATTGTCATTGCGTACCTACAGATTCATTAAAGGTGTTACTAAATTCATAACGTATATTCATCACATATTTTCCCCAGCAAATTACAATGATGGTTATGTGGAAATGTTCGTGAATTTTTTTTCTTTTTTTTTTTTTTTGAGATGGAATCCCACTCTGTCACCCAGGCTGGAGTGCAGTGGCATGATCTCAGCTCACTGCAACCCCTGCCTCCTGGGTTCAAGCGATTCTCCTGCCTCAGCCTCCTGAGTAGCTGGGATTACAGGCACATGCCACCACACCTGGCTAATTTTTGCATTTTTAGTAGAGACAGGGTTTCACTGTGTTGGTCAGGCTGGTCTCGAACCCTTGACCTTGTGACCCGCCCACCTCAGCCTCCCAAAGTGCTGGGATTACAGGTGTGAGCCACCACACCCGGTGGAAAATTTTTGACATTAAAAAATTGGGAAACATCATATAAAAATGTTTTGCATTATAGATAAATTCTGAAGTGACTTGAAGAATACTTTTGTAAAATGATTAGTTACCTATGAATAAATGTAGATTTTGAAGCACAACATTCTATTGTTCTCTATATTTCCCTAGTTACTAATCTGCCACATAATTCATGACAATAAATTAGACATTTTGCCTTAATTCATATTTCTCATTATGCCTGTATCCTGCAAATGAGGGAAAACCAGATGTGGCCAAAAGGTAAAATTAGTTCATTTGCCATGGCTGAGCTATAGAGTTCTCCCAGAGTCTCTGCCCTATTGCAGGGCCATACTTTTTAGTTGCTATTAATTGGATAACAGATTACTTTCATGCAACTCTTTCTTTTCTTTTTTTAAAAAAATATTTTCATTGTTTTCATTACATTCACAACACCATGCAATGTTGTGTATGGGGGGTTAATTCCATTTCTATGTGAGGAAACTCTGGCTCAGAGTTAGAGGAGTCAGGATGGCTACTAGGGCCTGGTGTCTCTAAAGTGTGTCATCCTCTTGTACCTATACACATGGGGCTGCAGGGCTAGGCAAGTGGTATCAGTGAGTGCAATTACACAGAGGTGAGGAGAGGTGGTGCTTTCATTGGCCTCCCTGTCAGAGAGTGGAGGGGACAACAGGAAATACAGGCCCTGTTGAGAGGAGCCACTACCCAACTCCAGTCTTGCCATCATGCGGAAATGTGGATTTGGTGTTGCCAGATCTTTGAGTTTTTAGCAGAAGCCAAATATCTGAGTGTCTATAGGAAATCTCTGGATCTTAAAATATTAGCTGCTAATTCAGATTTCTAAAAACACAATCTAATGCAGCACTCTGGGCCAAACCAACCAAATCTGCAGTCTGTCACCCCTGTTCCACACCACGCTGCTGGGAAGTATGTCAGCTGCAGACTGGCACTGAAGACCATAGAGTTAACTGTCAGAAGTAGATATTGCCCTTTAAATTGGAGAAAGAGACTGTTAAGCAGCTCTTAAAAGACATTAAGTGACAATGAAACAAATCTTCAAAAGGTGAAAGAGCATTTGGACACTTCAAGGAAAGTTTCTGAAGTCTGAACAGATAGACTTTGACAAAGGGACCGCTTTCATCATGTATCCTTCTCTTGTTCTCACAATAATTGAGTCCTTGCTGTGTCCCAAATGGTATTCTGAGCACTTTGTAAGTAGGTACAAGCATTATCTCATTTAAATCTCACTGCAACCCCGGGAAGAACAAACTACCTATCATTATCCCTTTTTTTTAAAAGCTTGGAGAAGTGACAGGGCTGAGATTTGAACCCAGGTGGGCTTCAAGGCCTGCTTACTCACTTAATAGCCCATACAGTTATTCTTCCATTACATGGTTCCTATTCAAGTCACTGAATATTAGGAGCTGGAATTCACTGGCTGTGGAGTCCCAAAGCTTTATGCTCTACTCTCATGAGCTTTCAATGAAACACTTAGTAAAATCTTTCTTTCTTTTGGGCAGAGCTTGATGAGTCTGAGCTAATTTATATAGATGACTTTCATCAGCTGGCATTTACATCCCAATTTTTGATTAGATAATTCCTTTCCCAAACACTTCATTTATTACTATTTCAATAGAAGGTTTACAACAGAAAAAATCAATTTGTAAATGAGTATCATTTGTCCTGTTTTCAGTTGAGCAGGAATGGCAATCATTTAAAAATGAATTTATTAATGAAGAGTATAATAATTTCTCCTTTGCTTTTCTGGAAGGTGGTAATTCACAGTCATTGAATTTAAATGTATTCAGTCTGCTCAATAAAGCTGGTAGTGTGGAGAATAGGGAAGTCTAGCTGGACATTTGGGTTTCATTCTTTACGTAAGTAAAGGCAGTTGGTCATCGGTACTTGCAAGACGCTTAATAAACCGATAGCTTATATAGACAGTTATTTTCTTTTTCTTAGGCAGTCAAGGCTTTCTTTTCAGTGGGTAAGGTAACTGATGAGGGATACTGTGTGCATCATTGAGATAAAGGTGCAGGGCAGTCTGGCAGTCATGCAAAAAAAAACCCTTGCCCTGGCTCAGAGCATTCACGCCTTCGATAACTACTCACTGAACTTGAGGACAAAGACCTTTTCTCCCACACAGCTTCCTCCCTCCTCAGCTACACATTCTGTATGCGGTCTCCTAGTTACGGGAGTACAGTACTCCAGTCCCTCAAGCCTGAATTTGGGCCTCCTGCCACCAGTCAGAGGATGAATGCTGGTACACGCAGCTCCTTTGCAGTAAACTCCAGGGAAGCACTACTATCTTGTGCCCAAGAGGAAGTCATGAATCCTGAAAGAAGTTTGATAAGGATGACAATGGTGGTTAGAAACTAAGCTTAGGGATGCTTTATCATAGCCAATGGCACAGTAGCTAAAGCTGGATGGTCTAATATGGTAGCATCTGGCCACGTGTAGCTCTTTAATTTTCTAATTTTTACTTCTAATTGTGGTGAAACGCACATAGCATAAAATTTACCATCTTAACCATTTTTAACTGTACAGTTCAGAAGTGTTAAGGACATCCATATTGTTGCACAACTGATCTCCAGAGCTTTTTCATCTTGCAAAGCTGAAATCTGTACGCAGATTGTAAACAACTCATTCCCTTCTGCCCAGCCCTTGGCAACCACCATTCTACTTTCTATTTCTATGAGTTTTACTATTCTAGATGCCTTACGTAAGTTTTTTTTGTGACTGGCTTATATCACTTAGCCTAATATTGGCTGTTTAATTTGAAATTAATTAAAAATTTGGTTCCTTCGTTGCACTAGCCACATTTCAAGTACCAGATAGCCCATCTGGCTGGTGGCTACTGTATTGGATGGTGCAGATAGAGACTATTTCTATCATCTCAGAAAATTCTCCTGGACAGCGTTGTTCTGAAGGAAAACTGGTGGCTCACACTGAGAGCTGATTGGAGGGGGGACTAGGAGAAAAAGTAGCAGATATTTTTTTCGTACTTTGCCAATGTGAATAATCTAACTTCTTTTCTCTACCACAAAAATGATACCAGCTACATGATACCTTTACATTTACAACTTCCATCCTTATCCTAAACTCCAGTCTTTAATGTCTCCTCTCCTCCAACAGCATGCAACATTAAACTAATCAGTTGCAAAATACAGAGAACATAAATGTATAGTACAAACTACAGATAAATGCACTTTAAAATACTCTTAACAAGGACTTCTTAGGAAATGCCTGTCAGCCTACCCATCTATGGGAGTTAAATTACAGTGTTTCATTAATTAGAACTGTCAGTGTATTGCTAACCTGGCAAGAATCCTAATGGGTATTTGCCACAAAGAAGCCTTATTCAGCAGACCTGCCCTTTTAGCCTGTTGCTTTAAAGTTTTTTCCTTAAGACTCACAGTAAGAAATGTTACGTCTCAACATAGTACCTATAGACGCTTATACGTGCATGTGTATGGACCTAAACTTAAAATTAGAGTTTCTTGCATCAGTACTTACCCTTACTGTGTGAGATGCATACATTCTTTCTAAAAATGCTTCTCTAAAAAAACTTGTTCCTATCCACTAAACTGATTTCATAAACCACAAAAAGGCCACAACATACAGTTAGGAAAACACTGTTTTGGATACACCCACATCCAGTTTCAGGCCTATAGTGTAACACTGAAGCCCCACCCCCATTTCTGGGTCCCCATGGCTCAGAAAGCAGCTTCAGAATTATGCCTCAAAACAAGCAAGTTTTTTAAAAAGCCATCAATTATAGCTTTATTTCTGGACAAACTCTGTTCACTGGTTTTAACACCGGTTTAAGTAGAATGTAGTTATGATGGAAAACCCCATCATCAAATGCTTATATTCTACTTTTCAAAGCTGAATATAAATAAGTTTTCTCATTTTCTAAGTTTTTGTATTCGTGTATGTGATTGGGAGTTAATTGAATTTTAGGTTCTTTTTTTTCTTTTTCTTTGTGAAGGAGAATATACATTTCATAACGTTGTATGAGGTTATAAAGGAAAAGGAGAAAAATCTTAAAGCTAGTTTCTTGTGTCATGCATGAATAATTTAACAGTTTTTAAGAATCATGTAGGCTGGGCACGGTGGCTCATGCCTGTAATCTCAGCACTTTAGGAGGGCAAGGCAGACGGATCACGATGTGAGGAGTTTGAAACCAGCCTGGCCAACATGGTAAAACCCCGTCTCTACTAAAAATACAAAAATTAGCTGGGCATTGTGGTATGCGCCTGTAATCCCAGCTACTCAGGAGGCTGAGGTAGGAGAATTGCTCGAACCCAGGAGGTGGAGGTTGCAGTGAGCCAAGATCGCGCCACTGTACTCCAGCCTGGGCGACAGAGCATTCTCCATCTCAAAAAAAAAAAAAGAATCATGTAAACAAATATTTTAAAATGCATGTTTTATGTAATATATAAATGACGTAACTTGTCAGATTTTTTTCATTTTCGTGTGAATATCTGGTATGTTACCCAATATCTTGACAAATAATAGGAAGAGAATTGAGTTCCTTTGAATCACTTTCAGAAGGGTTTCATCTCAGGTTCATGAGAGCTCTGGCTTCCAGATTGGCCAGTTTTTCTTTTCCCACGTGGACAACTGTAGGAGGCCAACTCACTATTTGTGTGAAACATGGTAATGAAACATTGTGTGCTCTCTGAGCAACTCTGAATTGGGCAGGTGTAAAAAAGGTAAAAGAAAGTATCAGAGAACAATGCCAAATAAAATTCATCCTAGCTATGACTCATATAAGAATTTGCCACTTTTGAAATTTCAGATGTATTAGGATATAGAAGCAGAACTAAAAGTTTTCTTTAAAATAAAATTCCTAAATTGCTATTCTGTCCTGGGTTTACTTTAAAAATCATTTCTGGGATTATATCAGTAAAAATACTTATAGGAAAGTTGGAAATTAGAGGAAAAGATGAAAAAGCAAAGAATATTTCATTGCTGGGCTCCCACTGTTATATTTTGAGTACATTCCTGGGCAAGTATTTGGGCATAGTCTTTTTCTACGTATATTTTAAATAAGAGAATTTATCTTGCCCCCTCAAATCATTTCTTCATGCAATTAAAAACTCTTCACAAACATATATTTAATGGGTTTATAGTATTCTACCCGATAGATGTAGCAGACATTTTCAGCCAGTTCTCTGATGCTGGACAAGTAAGTTTCAGTTTTTCACCTGTATGAATACCACTATGTGAACACTTACGCATACCCCTTGCCCGTATTCCTGATCATTTCCTTAGGTTACGTACATAGAAATGAAATTACTTATTCTGTTTTCATCATTTCTGTCTGCTTTGTGGTTTCCTTCCTATCACAGGCAACTTCTTTGATATTGTCTGTATGCAATTTTCAACCCAAAACCTGACTTAAAAGCCTTCAGTGCTTTACTGTGTATTGTGAAATAGACACTAAAGTACTTGATGTGACCTTCAAGGCTCAATGTGGACCTGCCCATATACCCGCCTCTCCAGGTCTCTACCCTACTTTCTCTGTCCTCAGTTGCATCAGCTTTTTAATTTCTTGGCTCCGTTCCTTTTCTCCAGTTGCAGGGCCTTCAGGCCTGCATGTCCTCTCTCTGAAACATTCTCCCTCCATTCACCTGTCTTTTGTGGAATAGAAAGTGAGACCTCTGCTTAGAGGAGGTGGGTAGAGATTTGAAGAAAAGTGAAGGTGTCAAAAATTCATTTAGGAAATAGAGGAATTGGCCAGACAAGTACACAAAGGATTCCCAGATAGTAATGAGGGCCACTTTCATGGTGTTTTCCGAGTCAGGATATGAGATTCGCACCAACAGAAGTGTAATTGGCATCTACAGCTATGATGACCTTTAACTTACGTAATCTAAGTCAGCCTGGTGAGTTCCGAAGCTGCTTCCTAATGTTTGTTTTCTTCAGTCTTCCGGAAGTGTCCCACCTCCTCTTTGCTAATACAATTTATATGGATGATAGCACATTTTGTCCTTAGAATAAGAGGACTTCACAAATAAGAACTTCTGAGATCGCTGGAAGCCTTAATATGAAAATCTTCATTTCTGGGTTTCTTTGGGACTCTGTATCACTGTCCCACCCAATGGAGTTTCTACTAGCTACATGTGGCTATTTAAATGAAAATTAATTAAAGTTTTGAATAAAATGGAAAACTCTGCTCCTTCATCATTCTAACTACACTTCAATAGCTGCCTGAAGCTAGCGGTCACCATATTGAATGGTGGAGATACAACATTTCCATCATTGTAGAAGATTCTTTTGGAATTTTCTACAGAAAATTTTCTTTTCAGAAAAGTCATCTCTGAAGCTAGTCAGTGCACTGGTGATTCAGGAAAAATTAATGGAGAGTTAGCCTGGGCTAGTTTGCTACTAGGTCTGATGCACAGTTTGCTGGTTCATCTAGCTTTTTAATTCTTAAAACAGACATTGAAATTCTGCTCCCTGCTGGCATTCCCAGTCATTCACAAAATTTAGCGGAAAAGCCGGCCTCCCTTGGCCCACATACCCCTGGGCTTCTGTTGCCTATATCCTCATCATGATCATAGGACCCAGATGATTTGCTGACTAAGCAAGTGCCTTGGCCGAATAATAGGTGTTTGCCCAAAACCCCATGGGTTTTATTTATATTCTATAGATAAATCTCATAAATGCAAAACTGGTGGATTTCTACCATTTTTAAGGATCAAATAAATAAAGTAAGGTTCTGCTCCTAGGCAACACACTAGCTCTTTTGAAATGGCCCAATGATGGGGAGAAAGGGAGCATATGAGATACTCGAGGCATCACACAAGAGAAAGGCATCCTTTCCCCATCTTATCTTCCTCTGGGTCTGCTTCACTTTATTTGTCTCCACCAGCAATTCCCCCAATGCCCAGATTCTAGTAGCACTCTATAAAGTCATTTGATTTCATAATTATTATAGTTCTTTCTTGTGCATGCACATTCTTTGTTTATCTCTCTCTACTCCTCCACTCTGAAGATAAAGCTGTTTTTGTGAAAGTGGGAAAGGTTAAGGGGAGAGAGAACTGGAGCCGCTTTATCTTTCTGGCTTTTCTTTCCCAGAGGGAAGGGGTGATATTTTACTGAGCTAGGAGGGAATTATTTTCAGAATTGTGGGGGCTCCCCCATTTCTCTGTACTCTGGGGAGGGGCCTGCCATAAACAATGCAGGGAAGAACTCTGAGTGTGCATGTAGAAATTAACCTGAAGTAGATTGGATATAGAAATAGCAATACAGTCCCATACAAAGAGGTTTCTAAACATAGAATATTGATGACTCTGCAGTTTGGTAACTGCTCTAATTAGGAATGAGGCAAGTAGATTTTGATTGGTTTGCTTAACAGAAAATTTTAGATATTGCTCTATTTAAACAGTCAAAACCCAAATAAAGTTTTTTTTTTTTTTTTTTTGAGACAAGGTCTCACTCTTTGCCCAGGCTGGAGTGCAGTGGTGTGATGGGAGGCTCACTGCAGCCTCAACCTCTCCTGGCTCAAATGATCCTCCCTCCTCAGCCTCCCAAGTAGCTGGGACTACAGGTGCACATCACCAGACCCGGCTAATTTTTATATTTTTTGTAGAAACAGAGCCTCTCCATGTTGCCCAGGCTGGTCTCAAACTTCCAGGCTCAAGTGATCTGCCTGCCTTGGCCTCCCAAAGTGCTGGGATTACAGGCATAAGCCACCACACCCAGCCAGCAAATAAAGTATCCTATACTTATGCAGCCTCCACAGTTTGCAAAATAGCATCATTTTATTTGATACTCACGATAAACCTGTGGGCTGGGGCAAAACATTTGCAAAAGGGAAACCTAGGCTCAGAGAGGTAAGGTGACTTAAGCAGGTCACACAGCTAGTAGGTGGTGGAGCTGAGTTTTGAATCCCATTCTTGTGCTTTTCTGAAAAGATTGCTTTACTTCTCACTTATATTTCAGACTTGTAAAATAAAACACGTGGAAGTTGGATAATTGATAACACAAATACAATAGTTGGTACACTAGATAATGTTTCGTGAGTGCCTGTAAGCCAGGGATTGGGGAAAGGGCTACTATGTTTGGATGGCATGAGTCCTGCCTTCAGGGAGCTTTCTTTGAAACAGGTAAAGAAATATACAAGCAACATATATACATTATTTTATAACAAAATGGATGTATTAGTACTTGTGGATGCTGAATAAATGAGAGTCCTTTATAGAAGTCTTTATTAAAGAAAGGGGTTTTTTTTTTTTTTGAGATGGAGTCTCGCTCTGTCGCCCAGGCTGGAGTGCAGTGGCACAATCTCGGCTCACTGCAAGCTCCCCCTCCCGGGTTCACGCCATTCTCCTGCCTCAGCCTCTCCAAGTAGCTGGGACTACAGGTGCCCGCCACCACGCCCGGCTAATTTTTTTGTATTTTTAGTAGAGACGGGGTTTCACTGTGGTCTCGATCTCCTGACCTCGTGATCCACCCGCCTCGGCCTCCCAAAGTGCTGGAATTACAAGCGTGAGCCACCGCGCCCGGCCTAAGAAAGGGGTTTTGAATCAGATCCTGAAGGAAATGTACAAAGACTAAGGGAAGGGCATTCAAGCCAGGTGCAGAGGCATGGCGGGAGAAAAGAGAGATGTTAGAGAGTCAGCTTCAGTATGGTGGACTATTAATAAACAAGAAAAGAACCCTTGTTTATCACTTATTTAAAATCTACTCTGCGTAAGACATAGTGTACAGCTGCAGTTACACTGGTGTGCAAAAGGGAAAGGTCCTTGCTTTCATATTGCTTAGATTTTGCTGGGAGAGACTAAATATTGATTGTTGGTAATAAAATAATCAAACAAGTATTTCAGATTATAATTACTTTGAAGGAAAAGGACAAGATTCTATGAGAGTGTATAGTACAGCAACACAAATTAGAATACTAGAGTGATATTTGAGCTGGTACATGAAAGAGGAGGAGTTAACCAGGCAGATAGTTTTGGTACAGGAAGCAGGGAAGGGAGTGGTGAGGACAAAGGGTGGTGCATGTGCAGAGGTCTGGCGGGCACTGGAGGAACTAGAAAAAGGCCTGTGTGCTGGCATTGTAAGAGTGGAGGGGTGAGTGGTAGAAGATGGGGCTGGGAAGGGGGAACAAACTTGATCATATTTTGGTCTTTATTCCAAGAGCCTTGGGAAACTGCTGAAGTATTTCAAGCAGGAATGACGTGATCAAATCTTTCTTCTAAAAGGATCACTTTGGCTGCAATGCGGAGAATGTTTTGGAGTGGGGAGTGATAAGGGTTTTGGAGCAACCCCTCAGGAAGTTACTGTAGTGGTCCAGGCTGGAGATGGTGGTGGCTTGGTGCAGGGTGGTGGCAGTGGAGGTGGAGAGGAGTGGGCGGTTTCCATAGAGATTTAGGAGATGGAATGTACAGGACTTGGTGACATATTAGATAATGGAGAAGCAAATGGCAAGGATGGTTACCTTGGCTACCAAGATAAAGAACCTTGAAAAGGGAAGAAGATGAAATCGGCTTCGGATATCAGGCAGGCAGCTGGGTCTGTGGGTCAGAGGCTTAAGGTGAGAACCCAGCTGGAATTAAATGTGTAAGTCATCAGCATGTAACTGACAAGGGAAGCTCTGAGCATGGATGCATTTTCCCAGATAGAAAAGATCATTAAATGAGGAAAGAAGGATGAAGCAGTGAGGATGTGCACTGGCCAGATAGAACAAGCCAGTCCAGGAGCAGCTGGGGAGGTGGACGGAAAACCAAAAGGTGTTTGAGTATTATGTCATCGAGGTGGAGTAAAACTACTAAAAACAACAAAGCAGGGTGTCTTTCAATTGATCTCTAGACCCATTTCCTCATCACACCCCAAATCTGTTATGTGGTGGCTATGCATTTCTGGATCTGAGGCACTTGTGTAGTTAGTATTAAGGTATGTTTATTTATTATTTTATTACTGTGAACAGATTGCAGTGTGTGTATGTGTGGTGTGTGTCTGTGTCTTCTGCCTAAAACAATAACCTCCTTTCCTTTCTCCCACGTCACTGCACTTTTGGCTGCCGCTGTGGTTTGTTGCAAATCTGAGCTCATTTAATCCCACAGAGTACTAAACAATATCTGGTCTCGGTGGCTCTGTCATTCCACTGCAGGCGTCCCACCTTCATTTGCCAGCTGGGATCTCTTAATGAGTTAGCTGTGCACAGTTCAATAGTAAAACCGTTTTAGCTGGTGAAATATGTTTGAAGAACTCACTGTTGCAGTGTTCCATGTGAGGCCTGCTTCCACTCTCGCTGGCATTCTCTTTTCAGGATGGCTGCAGCTCCTCCAAGTTACTGTTTTGTTGCCTTCCCTCCACGTGCTAAGGATGGTCTGGTGGTATTTGGGAAAAATTCAGCCCGGCCCAGAGATGAAGTGCAAGAGGTTGTGTATTTCTCGGCTGCTGATCATGAACCGGAGAGCAAGGTTGAGGTAAGCCATGCGTTGCAGTCTCACGAGTCACATTCTCTTTTCTCTGGCTTTGCCGCCAGCACGACCCTAACTCCTTGCTTGGAAGCTTGCTCACAAGTCAGAGCTGTCATGTCAGTTCTGCTGATTCCTGTTTCCATGCAGGTTTGCTCATAGCCTTGAAAACAAGGTCATGGGAGAGCTCTATGCTCACTGCCATGGCGATTGTTTTATAATTAAGTAGAATATGTATATAGTTCTGAAGTCAAATCTAAAAAACAAGATTTATTCACAGAAGTCTAACTTGTATCCTTGTCCCCTTTACTCCATGATCTTTTCCCCTATAGGTTATCATGTTTTGGAAGATCTTGGTTTATCCTTCCATTTGCAAAATTACACATATATATGTAACAAATCACACACACGTGCGTATTCATCCTGGTCCCTTTCCTCCTTTCTTCGATTAACAGCAGCATGCCATATATATTTTTCGCTACTTTGCATTTTTTTCATTTTTATTTTATTATTTTATTTTCTTCAATCAGCTTTCTCAGGTTGAATCTCTACTTTGTATTTTTCAACTCAAAACATATTCTGGAGATCACTCCCTACAGTACATGCAGGTCATAATTCCTCATTTAGAGCTGCATGGTGTTTCATTCTATGGATGTATCATAGTTAACCAGCCCCATATTGCTGCTGGACATTTGGGTTTTCAGTTTATTGCCATTACAAACAGCACTGAAGTGGATAACAGCCTTATGCATCTGTCATAGTGTCTGGTCTCAGTTTATATATTTTTATCATAATAAAACATTATCTATTAATTCTTATTTTGAATCTTTTAAAAATACTATTTTTGTCAGTATTTCCTTGGGATAGATGCCTAGAAATGAAATTGCTGGGTCATAAGGTAAATAAAAATGTAATTTTATTAAATATTATCAAATTTCCTTCCATAGGTATTGTACCATTTTGCATTCCCATCAGCACTGTATGACAATGCCTGTTTCTTCATATTCCCAGAATGTGTTGTCAAACTTTCACGATGGCTATTTTATGTTAATTATACTTTCTGCCATTTTACTAAATTCTTTTATTGGTTGTGTCAGCTTTTATCATTGCTTCTCTTGGGGTTTCCAGGTATATTGTTACATCACTCACACATATAGATTGTTTAGTTGTTCTTCTTGTTTGATTGCTTTGGCTTATATCTCAGGTTTTATGTTAAGTAGTAGTGGAGATAGTGGGTGTCCTTGGCTCTGCACCTGACCTAAGTGGGGCTGTCTCTAGTGCTTCCCTATTAAGTAAGCTACTGGTTTTGGGATTGAGATTTATATAGTTTTATGTGCCACTGCACCTGGCTTATGTTAAAAAGTATACATCAGCCGGGTACAGTGACACATGCCCGTAGTCCCAGCTACCCTGGAGGCTGAGGTGGGAGGATCACTTGAGCCCAGGAAGTTGAGACCAGCCTGGACAACACGGTGAGACCCCATCTCTTTAAAAAAAAAAGTATACATGAATTTCTATTTTGAGTATTTCTAAAAACAACTCAGGAATAGATACTAAATTTTGTTAAGTGTCTTTTCAGTAATTATGGAGATAATCACTTATTTATGTGATAAATTGAACCATCTTTGCATTCAGGGCATAACCTTCTTGGTTATGTTTTGTTTATAAGTGTATTTACCTGTGTGTGTTTCTGTGTGGTGTATGTGTTTAGATGGTAGTTTGTTAAAGGATGAAAAATCTGGAGAAAATAAATTAGGGCTAGTAAATGAAGAAGCTCTTTTTACTACATAACCTTTATTCTTTGGTGCTCTGTGCTTCACAAAATAAACTGACTTTTCTGATGATTGTGCTTGGTTTCAAATAGGCATTCATCAATTTGTATTTTCTTTTTTTCTTCTTAAATTCTTCCATTACATCCAATGTGTATTTTATTTTCATATCTAAATCTTAAATCACTGGCTCTGCTTCAGTTCTTTAAAAGCAGTAATCAGCACCAAAGAGCAACAGAACTCTATGGGGGGCTGCTTACTTTACATGAATTTAACAAAGGCACTGAAATGAACAGGCAGGTGGGCAGGACTTCACATGGGCTGTCTGTGGATGGTCCGGTGGCAGACTGTCTCCTACTGGGCTTTCACCAGACCCACTTTCCTCTCTTACTGAGCCACTAACTTAATAAAAGCCCCTGCAACTTTAGTGGGACTTTCCTTTCGTACAGGTGAAGAAGAGTGCTCGGTTTCCTGGTGAGCATGTTAGGTTTTAAATGGGTATTCATCAATGAGTGAATGTCCATATTATTTGGGTCCAAATGTTTCTCTTTTTTCCTGGAACAGAGTGGACTCTGTGTGGATAAAGTTTGCTGGTTTGAGTTGTTACTGACCTTCCCTGTCTGTCCTCCCTGAACATTTCTATCTTTTTTTCCCGAAAGACATACAAACTAAAATAATCTTTGATTTTTACATGGGCAGATTTAAGTTCTCAAAGGTGGCTGCACCAAATCCCATCCCGTGTGCCCTTCTTCCAGTGTGAAGGGCACTCCTCCCACGAAGAGGGAAAGGTGAGTCTACACCCTTCACTCTCACTGTGAATCTTTGAGGGCTTGTGATTGCTCTGACCAGCGGAGCATGGTGGAAGTGATGCTATGTGACTTCCAGGGCTGGGCCATAAAAGGATACAGCTTTCTCTCTCTCTCTGTCTCTCTCTCTCTCTCTCTCTCATTCCTCTCTCTCTCTCTCTCGTTCCTTTCTCTCTCTCTCTCGTTCCTCTCTCTCTCTCTCATTCCTCTCTCTCTTTCTCTCTCTCTCTCTCATTCCTCTGTCTCTCAGATGATTCCAGGCCCCAGACACTGGAGTGGAGACACATTATCCCTGCTGTTTGCTGTTCAAATCCATGAACATTAAAAAAGTTGTTTTACACCACTAAATTTTGGGGTAATTTGTTAAGTAGCCATACTAACTTCAAAAATCACACAAAGCCATTTATAAACATGTCTGAAATAAATATTTCAAAAAAATTTGTTTTCTTTTTTGGAGGATAGGCTACATAACTCTTACTTTACTCTCATGGTTACAATTATTTTAAGGATGAAGCTAGATTCCTTTTGCTAGTTAACCTATGGTATATGATTACTCAGATATATTTAGGTTAAATCCTATCCCCTTCCATACATAAGTATAGTGTGATATGTATGATAATTAGCCTCTAAGGCAGCTCTGACCTCTCTTCTGAGTTCCATACCTGTGTTTTGAGCTGCCTCTTTGCGTGCCCACTTGCATATTCTGCAGGTGAAATAACCTCACAGGTAAGAAAGCAAATTCATTTCCCCCGGCTCATATATCCCTGTTGCTCTAACAGCACCATTGTCGGCCACGTAGTTTATACTAGAAGCCCACGGGAAACGTCGACCCTCACTTCCCCCTGCCCCCATCCCCAGTGCACAGGGACAGCTGTCACTGAGTCCCGCTGCCCCCTCTCTTGTTTGTCCATCTCCTCCCCGCTGCCCCTGACTTGTTCAGGCTGAGTCCGTCTCTCTTCTGCTACAATCTTCTTATTTGTCCCTGGGTCTCTTTCTCCTGGGTTCTTCTCCCTACAGGGTTACCAGAATTTTCTTCCCAGAACGTAGATAGCACTATCACTCCCTTGCTGAAAAGTGTTTCGTTTTGTTTACAGGATGAGAGTCCAAGCTGATTTGTATGCCATTCAGAACTCTTCCCAACTGGCACCCTGCTCACTTTTCCTTTCTTTTATTCTCTTTCATTCTTTTCTATTTTAAATTGATAGACTATTTTTAGAGCAGTTTTATGTTTACAGAAAAATGAACGGAAGGCACAGAGAGTTCCCAAACAGCCCCTTACCCTGCCCTCTAGTTTTCCCTGCTAGTAACGTCTGGCATCAATGTGGTAGATTCGCTACAACTGATGAGCCAATATTGACACAGTATATATACATTTTGTTTTTTGAGACAGAGTCTAGCTTTGTCGCCCAGGCTAGAGTGCAGTCGCACGATCTCAGCTCACTGCAACCTCCAGCTCCCGGGTTCAAGCAAAGCTCTTGCTTCAGCCTCCCGAGTAGCTGGGGTTACAGGTGCCCACCATCATGCCTGGTTAATTTTTGTATTTTTAGTAGAAACGGGGTTTCACCATGTTGGCCAGGCTGTGTTGAACTCCTGACCTCAAGTGATCCACCCGCCTCGGCCTCCCAAAGTGCTGGGATTATGGATGTGAGCCACTGAGCCCGGCCTGATACAGTATTATTAACTAAAGTTCATAATTTATACTTTGTGTTGGATATCCTGTGGGTATACCTATGTGTATAATGACAAGCCATTGTAGTATCATAGAGAATACTTTTACTACCCTAGAGGTTCTGTGCTCCACCTATTCACCCACCCACCCTAGCCCCCAGAAATGACTGATCCTATTGTGTCCATACTTTTGCCTTTCCTAAAATGTCACATAGTTGGAATCATTCAGTGTGTAGCCTTTTCAGATTGGCTTTTTTAAACTTAGTAATGTGCATTTAAGGTTTCTTCCTGTCCTTTCCAAGCTTGATGACACATTTCTTTTTATCACTGAACAATATTCCATTTTCTGGATATACCAGCTTATTTATCCATTCGCCCACTGAAGGACATCTCAGTTGATTCTAAAGTTTGGCAGTTATGAACATAGCTGCTATAAATATTTGTGTGCAGTCTTTTGTGTAGACATAAGTTTTTAACTCATTTGGCTAAAGACATTTTAAAATGTAATTTTTCATTTTGAATAGGTAATCATATATTTATGTGGTTCAAAGATTGAATGATATTTAAAAGGTTCACAGTAAGAAGTCTTCCTCCCTTGCCTCCGTCTTGTATAACCCTTTTTATTAATTTCATGCATATCCTTCCAGTATTTTATGCAAATCCAAAAAAACTGAATATCTGGCCTTATTTTCTATTTTTTTGTGTGAATGTGGCACATTATGTACACTACTATTAAACATGATTTTTTAATATATAACTTTGAACTTACAGAAAAGATCTGCACTTCCCTATTTTCAATTAACATTTTCTAAAGATTTTTCTATAGAGATTGTCCTTATTTTTTTCTTACAGATACATAGTAATCCATTGTGGAGATGTACCATAGTTCATTTAATTAGTGCTCTATTGGTAGATGCTTCGACTCTTTCCAGTATTTTGCTAGTCCAGAAAGTGCAGCTGTGGAGAACCTTGTACATAAGTCATTTTGTGCATGTGTAGATACAGCCATTGGATGTACTTCCAAATGTAGCATCATTGGGTCATAGGGTAAAGCTTTTATAGGAATTGACCTCCATAAGGGTTGTATGATTTCCTGCTTACTTTTCTATTTTCATTCTTTGCTGTGCCCTCTCAGCTTGTATTCTAGGCCCCAGCTACACTGAACTGCTTGCCATTTCTTGAGCAAATAACACACTTGCATTTTTCTGTGCTTTTGCTCTTTCTGTCCTTTGCTGAGAAGATCCTTCTTCTCCCCTCCTCTCATCTGCTTGGTAGACTCCTGTTTATCCTTCCAGGCCTCAACACCAATATCCCCTCCTCCCTTTAGCCTGACACTCCTCTATGCATGTCAATTGAAATTTACAACCACCTGAAACTAGGAGAATGAGTTCTGGCCCAGGAGAGAGGGTTCCTAGGTTCGTGTTTTGCCTCTCCCTTTATAGTGTCTTGGGTCTTTGAGCCTCTCTGAAACTCAGTTTCTTTATTTGCCAGATAGAGATCATAGTACCCCCTCTGCCTGCATTACAGGCTTCAGTGAGACACACGTGAGCTGATGCATGAAAGCACTTTGTAAAGCTTTAAGGAGAACATTGTGAAGAAGGGTTTTTTTTTTTTTAAAGAATTGACTTATGTTGAGAATTGCTATGACTCCGGGTCTCAGTTCCAAAACTATCTTTGGCACATTACATACTACTGAATCTGCTTTTCAAACTTACTCTTACCCCTTTAGTTCCCTTACAGTTACATCTGTCTCCGTCTCCTATACTTGTCCCAAGTACAGAATTATGGGTTCTTTCCATATTTAGGTCTAGGAGCCACAATTACTATCATGTAAGTTTTGTACAAGCAACTATTAAAATACAGACTTTTTTAAATTATGAAGAGTAAGAACTTTTCATAAAAACCCGTCTATTCCTCAGCCATTTCATGACATTTTATGTTATTTTATTTTATTTTATTTTATTTTATTTTATTTTATGTTTGAGATAGTCTCACTCTGTCACCCAGGCTGGAGTGCAGTGGCACAATCTCAGCTCACTGCAACCTCTGCCTCCTGGGTTCAAGCAAATCTCCTGCCTCAGCTTCCCAAGTAGCTGGGATTACAGGCATGTGCCACCATAGCCGGCTAATTTTCATATTTTTGGTAGAGACAGAGTTTCATCATGTTGGCCAGGCTGGTCTCAAACTGAGCTCAAGTGATCCACCCACCTAGGCCTCCCAAAGTGTTGGGATTACAAGCGTGAGCCACCAAGCCCGGCCCATTTCATGACATTTTAAACAAGTGTCCTGAGGTTTCCCTAGAAACCTCATACTTGAGGGTTGAGGTCACAGGAAATCATTTTCTGAGAATGTAACCATCTATTATATAATTTATTATATAATAATTGTATATAAACAATTATTTAATAATTATATAATTTAATTACATATACATAATTATATAATCTAATTATATGTAAATAATTATATTATTTAATAATTATAGTGTTTAATAATTATATGAAACTAATTATGTAATAGATGATTATATTCTCAGAAAATGATTTCCTGGGACCTCAACACTCTCAAGTATGAGGTTTCTAGGGCAACCTCTGGACACATGCAAAAACCATGCAAAAAGTCGTGTGGACTCCTCATTCATCCACTCACCCACCTGCCAACTGATCCAGGCGGTTTTCCCTTCAACTTGTCCACTTAGCCACTCTCCATCCCCCTGTCAGTCAGTCCCATCCAGCCATCATCTCCATATGTCAAGTTCACTGTACTTAAGACTAGAAGAGTAAGAAATAAGATCCTCCAACACAGAGTTCCTCAGTTTCCAAAACTACACTGGATATTTTTTTTCAGCTGCAGTTCACAGATTGGAACATCCTAATTTTATATTCTTTAGTATTTCTCTTGTGTATTCTGGGCTTTTAACAACATCTCTTTTGGTTGCAGAGTAGGATGGATAAATAGGTATCATATTTGAAAGCCCCTCTGTCCTCTCTGAGGATGTATCAGAGAACTCATCTCAACTTTACCCCAAGTCCTGCCCTCCCTCTAGATAGGCGTGTTGAGGAAGCAGAGGAATAACTTCCTGGATTATGGTGTGTGGATGTGTGTGTGTGGATGTGTGTGTGTGTATGCATGCATGCTCATGGATGGTACAGGTCCATTCTTACATGGTTGAACCTTCTATTTAGGGAAAAAATAGATCCAACATTAGACTACTTTTCCAGAAAAACAGTGGATTTTGGCTAAGGTTTACATTACTTATACTTGGTGTCCAAGAGGCTAATTATACCAGAATTTATGGAGACAGAATTCTTGATAACAAAGTTAGATTTGACACATAATATTTTTTAAAAGAGTCTTTCTTTGGTAATAAATATTGTCTCCATTATTTCCTTTTTTAAAGTCTTTATCATTTCCTCGTTTTTTTTTCAAATTAGCTTAAATTTTTGTCTGTTTTCCACTACATGGAATAATTGTATGGATTTACTGTCGTCAATGAGTTTATATAACTTTCAGGATTTGGGGAAGGCTTTTGGTAGATCATTTCCCCTTTCTTTATCATTGAAAATATTTACAAGAAGAATAGAAAATTACCAGTTAATGATGGCTGATAGCATTGTTAGTAAAATTGTCCAGATGGAGGCTATATTTGTGATGTGTGGGGTGTGTGTATGTTGTGGGGGTGGGGGGAGCTGAATTTTAATTCTGAAAGTTATTTCTTACAATAGGAAAGTGTAAGTCATTCTGGAATCAGAGAGAGCTGAGCAAAGCTCCATGACCACTGGACAGATTTGCTGTCTCCCTCCCTCCCTCCCTTCCTTCCTTCCTTCCCTCCTCCCTCCCTCCCCACCTTCTTTCTTCTTTTCTTTCTTTCTTTCTTTCTTCCTTTCTTTCTTTCTTTTTTTGTTTTCTTCTAGTCTGCTCCAGAATCAGGAGTCCCCAGTCTTGTATGGAGTCAGAAGTGTCTCCCTCACTTCCAAGAGAGCATGGCTTAGCAGAGGGCTTCCTTCCGTAATGTCCCCTTTCCCAGATGCATTTCTGATCTCAGACCTTTGCATTGTTCCTCCCCAAAGATCTTATGCTTCAGTGAAATAAAAAACAGTTCTTCTAAAGTGTGGTTGAGGATGTTGCCCTCTGATCTCAGCACCTTCTTTTGTCTTTGTTTAAACTTATATGAACCTTAAGAATACATTTCCTAAAACCAGTCAAATAGCAGGCAAGACGCTGGGGTAAAAAACTAAAATAAAAACAAACACGCAGAGCATGGTGGCACACACCTCTAGTCCCAGCTACTTGGGAGGCTAAGAGGGGAGGATCGCTTGAGCCCAGGTGTTGGGAGGACAGCCTAGGCAACATAGACTCCATCTCTAAAACAAACAAACAAAAAATACACACACACACACACAGTCACATATGTAATTTAAAATAAATAAAAAACCCTCAGTGATAATTATCAATGCTTCTTTAGAGCTACAAATTTTTAAAAGCTAAAAACATCTCTCCAAAGCATCCCATTTTCCTTGCCATCTTCCCCCACCGTAAGAAATTTGGCTGACTCATCAACTCATCTCACAATGGTTTTTGCTGGTGGTGCCAGGGTTGTGTTCACCATCTGAGTACAGTACGAAAGGCACAATGGTTGTGTTTCATTAATTGAAACGTCTATTGTGTGAGTGTCTCTGTTTCCCCTTTCACTGGGTGGTATCCAGAAATAGTGTGTGCTGGAATGTGGATGGGGTGAAGTGACGGCATGAAGCTGATCTTGCTTTTCATTTTCAGCGTAATCACACAAAATAATGAAGGGCTTGCTCTGCGGAATTGTTTTTGTCTTTGGCTCTAGGGTCTTTTCGAGGCTCATGTTTTCTATCCTCCAACCTAACCTGGCAGGTGGTCCCTGAGAGAGTGGCAAGCTCAGGACAGGTGGATCCTTGGGAAACCCCCTGATTAGCACTGGGCAGTGCTGACATTTAGAAGAATGCTTGCCCACACTCCTGCTCTGGGCATTCTTATATTGTTATGTGACTTGGGCACCCAGAAGTCACACTAGCTGACAGATTTGTTTTATGAAAGGCTGGGTGGGAGTGGCCGTGGGGCAGAAAGACCAGTTGCTCATCTGTTTCCACAGTTCACTTTAATAACCAAAGCCGAGACCAGGACCGTCTCTGTAAAGATCCATCTTTTAAGTGGTGAACACTTTCCTTTTTTCTTTTTCTTTTCTAATAGAAATTAAGCTAGGAATTTTGACTTGGGGAACTAAATTGTTTTTGCCACACTGAAAGAAGATGTCAGGTGCTTTTTGGATATTTGTACCTAGAGAAACCACTTTTGCTTCCTCAAATCCCACTTCTCTGGCTCATTAATAATGTGGCAGTTGTAAAGGTGGGTGGATTTTATATTTAAAAGTGGCTGTGGAGTTCATGTTCTAGATGGCTGACTTTCCCAAGTTGAGCTAATTAAATTTTGTGTAAGTGTTCCTGATTTTGTGAGATCTGCTCCCAAAGTGGGATTTTAAGTAGCCAGTCTATCTGCATGAGACAAGTGTGTTTAACCCCTCCCCAACCCCACCTGGTTGTGATTAGCCAGATTTAAAACATAATGGAGCAGGTGTGAATGGCTGTCGCAGAAGAGCCCTTATGAGGCCTGTGCTCTGTGGCCCATGACAAAGATGCAGCAAGGGGCATGTGTTCCAGGCTCAGGGCCTGTGAAGGGATCTGGCTGCCTGGCTTTCGGTCTGGTGCTTAGGAGGGCTGATTGGGCCCATCTGGCTACTTGGGGATCCCCTTCCTTCCTCACCATTCCGAGTTTGGCCTGAAAAGCGTCAAGCTGGCTGCATATATTTTGAACTCCTGTGAAGACCATCTGGTCTTTTTGATTCAATTGTCAACATTTTTTTAATCAGGCAATCCGTATTAAGCCCTTGCAGTTATGTGCCTTAATGACATCATGGCAGCTCTCCCACATGGCACAGCAGGGACCTCTCTGGACCATGGAGACCCTTGACATGCCCCTTCCTCTCTTAAGCCCTTAGCTCTGTCTGGAGTACCTTGATGGCTGGCCCGTTTTTTAAGATCAACTCAGATTTCTCCCACTTGATATAGCCTCTAGAGGATCATGCGGATGTGTTTCCTCATTTCTTTGGACTTTTATCTTCTGTGCTCCCTTAGATCTTCGTAATTTCTCCAGCCATCCATTCAGCCACCCATCCAACAAAAGGCTTATTGATGACTGATATATACCAGACTTGGGGTATGTCAGTGAACTAAATAACAAAGATATCCCCCTTCCCTCTTGGGACTTACACTCTAGCTGGGGGAGATAGTGTACGTAAACAGTACATGTAATAAGTCTGTCAGTTCTATAGTATTTCAGAAGGGGATAAATGGAATGGAACGGGAAAGAGGAAAAGCAGAGCCTGGTTGGGTGGATCAGAAGGGCAAAGCAGGAGGCAGTGGCAAGATGCTTCAGGAATGCAGCAGGCAGGCCTTGGAGACACTGAAGCTGGCCTGGGCTCATAGGAATTTGTGTGCACGCCTTTGCCTTCCTCCCCAACCAAAAGGACAGGGCCTGGGCCTCCTCACTGATTTTCTGCTTGCAGCATTTAGCATAAAATGCTTTGTGTGTAGTTGGTGTTCTGTAAATAATTGGGAAAATGGAAATGAGTGTGTAAAAATGAATTTGAGGACAAATAAACCATTTCCTAATTTTTACTTTTTTTCCTGCCCTTTTAAAAACCTGTGTAATAAATCTGTGCTTAAGAAGCTGAGATTCGTTTCCTATTTTACTCATTGTTTTCAAGACAAAAGTTGCCACTGGCAATCAGTGCGAACAGGGGTTTTGGAAAGTGTTGGTCAATGCCTCGACTACTTTTTGACATAGAGTGCAATGTTAAGATGTAAACGTCAATTCCATTTCAGAAGAGCACAGAGGAGCAGAGTTTGGCTCTGGCCAGCTTCGTGCTCTACAAGAATCATTTTTTTTTTAAATAAATAACTTTTGGGAACTGCATAGGGGAAAAATCTTGAGTATATTTTATTGTCAGTTTGCCATGAAAAATTCAAGAGTCTCTTGAAAACCTCTGGATATAATTAGCTTTCAGTTTGCAAATATTTATCCAGTAAAATGACATTATCCTAGTGCAGAGCAACACCTCACATGAATTGTGCAGACCCAAAGTCACCTGACCAATGAGTGTGTGTGTCACACGGGTTTCAGCTCTTACCTGAGGTTTAGCGATTATGGGAAATCAATACAGAATAGCTTTGTGGGCTGCATTCAGTCGATATAGCTGGGTCTTGAGTTAAAAAAAGAAAGATCTAAGGCTGCTGTTGCTTTCAGCTGCCCCATTTAAAATGTAAATGACTCCAGCAGCTGATAAAATTCTCCCTTGAGAGCTCCAGAGCACTGTGTAACTTAGAGACTTGAATTCAATACAGCGTCCACCACACAAAGGGTGTGTCATAGGCTCACAGAATGTCAGAGTCAGGAGGCCCCCATGGGGAAGCTAGTTGCAGGTTCCTCTGCCGTGGGTCACAATGTGGGGAGGGGAAAGGGAAGCACAGGAGGGCGAGACTCTGAGGGTTACCCACATCCTGGTCCTGGGCCTCTTCCTCCCTTTGCCTGGACATACTTTGACTGATTTTATCGTGCTTATGATTCTGTGTAAGAGTTCGTATGAAGAAGGTGTTCTGAGGTTAAAAATACTTGGGAAGAAATAGTTTGACTCAAATTAGCTCACTCATTTTCCAGGTAAAGCCACTGCAGCCTGGAAATGGTAAGATGCACCACTAAGTTGTGTGTTCTGCAGTTCTGACAGCAGCTGGAGATGCACCTCCACAGGACCATTTCCTTCTGTGTCCACTTCATTGTCTTAGTGTGAGGATCAAATGCGACAGATGGGAAATCCCACAGTGTCATGCAGTAGTTAAATGCGGATGTTTTGATCCTTTTCTGTTTTCTACCACTAGAGCAACCATGTAGGTTATCAAACTGTGTTCCAGGAAACCCAAAGGGTCCTTGCAGGGGGACTCAGGGTTCGGCTTTCTTTAGACAAAGATCTTCCCTTTTATCTGCTTTCTATCTTAGGCTTCTAGGTAAAGTTTCTTTTGAAGGTAGGGCTCGTAAATAGCTGTGTTCAATATTGGTGAATGCTGGCAGGCCATGTTCAGGATGATGATTGGCTGAATACTTGGTTTGAGATGATTGCCCTATTATGTGAGCACCAGGAATAGATTGGCATGAGCCACACAGACTGAAACTCACCATGAAGACTTTTGAGCTGCATTGTGAAGACTTAAAAATCAGGGTATTCCCAAGGCCTTTTATTTTTTGGCTCTGTTTGTAACTGATATGATGGTTCAGTGTAAGTACCCAGGCAGAAATGAGGTAGTACCTGATAGGTGATGGCGCCTTCTTTCCTGTGTTTGTTTTTCAGTGCACTTACATTTCAATCGACCAAGTTCCGAGGACCCATGCCATAATGATAAGCAGACCCGCCTGGCTCTGGGGGGCAGAAATGGGAGCCAATGAACATGGAGTGTGCATAGCCAATGAAGCCATCAACACCAGAGAGCCAGCTGCCGAGATAGAAGCCTTGCTGGGGATGGATCTGGTCAGGTACTGCACAGTGATTCTTTGCAACAACTTCCCAGAAAAGGTTGGAAATAGAGACAGGATTTATTTCTCCCTAAACCTTGCATTTTTTAACATAATCCTTCCAAAGATGATGTGTGCCTTTTGATGGAAACTTTAAGATGATGGGATAAATGAATGGATTACAATGGAATATTATTTAACAATAAAAAAAATCAAGTGGCTGGGCATGGTGGCTCATGCCTGTAATCCCAGCACTTTGGGAGGCCGAGGCAAGTGGATCACCTGAGGTCAGGAGTTCGAGACCAGCCTGGCCAACATGGTGAAACCCCGTCTCTATGAAAAATACAAAAATTAGCCGAACGTGGTGCTGGGTGCCTATAATCCCAGCTACTCAGGAGGCTGAGACAGGAGAATTGCTGGAACCTGGAAGACAGAGGTTGCAGTGAGCCGAGATCATGTCATTGCATTCCAGCTGAGGTGACAACAACGAGACTCCATCAAAAACAAACAAACAAACAAACAAAAGAATCAAGTACAGATACATACTAAAGCATAATGATCTTGAAAACATTATACTGAGAGAGAAGCCAGACACAAAAGGTCACATATTGTGATTCTATTTATATGAAATATACAGAATAGGCAAATCCATAGAGGCAGGAAGTTAGATTAGTGGTTGCCTGGGGTTTGGGTGTGGGTGAGAGAATGGGGAGTGATTCCTAATGGACATGAGCTTTCATTTGCGGGTGTTGAAAATGTTCTAAACCTTAGATTGTGGTGATGGTTGCACAACTTTGTGAGTATACTAAAAACCACTGGACTGTATAGTTTAAATGGGTGGATTTTATAGTACTTGAAATATATAATATATGTATATAAATAGGAAAAATCATAAACTAGAAAAGAAAAATAGAACAGAGATCACTTCCCTCCTTTCCTCTCTATGTCTCAGTTGTTTTTTCTTCCTTTTTCCCCTCTCGCAGCCACTATACAGCAGAAGGAACCTGCTGTGCGAGCTGGATAGGGCAGGGATCTTTGTCTGTACACTGCTGTGTCATAAGCACTGGGAACTGTGTGCCTGGCCTGTTATGAGTGATCAATAAGATGAATTTTGAATGAATGACTAAAGTAGAAGGTAGGCTGGAACAAAGCAACATTCTGAAATGCCTTTTTTTGTCCCTGAAATAGTGAAATGAAATAAAATCATGACATAGTTGAAAGAAGATTGGGCTGGGTGCTGGAGTTCTTGGCTTTCAGTGTGGGTGTACCAAGTTACATCACCTCTCTGGGCCATAGTTTCCTCATTTTTTCAATATGAGGTCTAGATTGGATGACTTCTGAAGAACTCCCAAAGCTAACATCCTAGAAAAAGGAATGGGTTTGGATTTTGGTTTTGTAAGGGGAAATGGCACATTTAGACAGTGGTCTCGGGAACTCACTCCTCTGCCACCTGATGGAGAGGTCTGTGAGGGACACCCTTTTGGTAGCACAGTGACTTCCTGCCTTCCTTACCTTTCCTTACTGTTCCTCATTCTTATAAACTCAGGAGGAGCAGCTTCCCTGAGCTGGGGAAAAGGCAGAAAAAGCCAGTTTTTAAAAACCAGTTATTTATAGCTAGTTTTCTCTTGATTAGCAAAATGAAATGTATAGAATAACAAGAAGTTTTTTTTTTTTTGAGCTTATGTTTTGACAGCTCTCCAGTATTTTTTACTGTATTTGCAGTATGAGACTTACAGAACAGGCAAAATTACCATTTTAACAGTTGATTTCTAAGGGACAGTGGAAGAGGATTTTTTGTCTTTCTTCAGAGCACCTGAAGATTATCAACCAATAAAGCAACAGGAGTTTACTGAACATCTACTTTGTGCTAGACTCTGTGGGCACATGAAGCAGCTCAAAGCTTCGAAGGGATTTTAGTCTGGTTGCAGGAAGAAGAAAATTGAGCAATGGAAATTTTAAGAATAATATAAGAAGATAGTAGGAGAGAGGTTACTCAAAGTGATCTGAGATTTGATGCCACGTGAATGGCACAGAATTCCAGGGTGTGGCCTTCAGCAAATACTGCGAGACGTTCACAGATTATCACAGACTGGTCATATTTGGGAATGCTTTGAGGGGGAGGTTCATTTGACCTGAAGCTACAAGGCTGAGGGAGGTAGACACAGAAGATATGTTTGTCACAGACTTGGCATTGTGATAATTAGCAAGGTCAGGAGTAGATGACAGGGTGAGAGTTTAACCTTCACCATATAATGTTAACTCCATCTTGGGCTAGCCATGTCCAGCTATTGCAATAAAAAGGGTGTGAAGAGCACTGGTAGGTTCTTCAGGGTGGGGATGGAGTCACAGGTATCTGCACCTTAAGTGGATCTTTTGAGTTCAGGGTCTGGTTTCATCTTTAAAGCAGCTATGATCAGTTCAGCCAAGCATAGGCAGATTTTGAAGGGTCATTTCATACCAACCAAATCCTAAAAGTAACTCATACTCATTACCCAGCATTCTCTCTCTCTCTCTCTTTTTTTTTAGACAAGTCTTGCTCTGTTTCCCAGGAGTGCAGTGGTATGATCTCGGCTCATTGCAACCTCTGCCTCCCAGGTTCAAGCGATTGTCCTGCCCCAGCCTCCTGAGTAGATGGGATTACAGGTGTATGCCACCACACCCAGCTAATTTTTGTATTTTTAGTAGGGACAGGGTTTCACCATGTTGACCAGGCTGGTCTCGAACTTCTGACCTCAAGTGATCCACCTGCCTCGGCCTCTCAGAGTGCTGGGATTACAGGCGTGGACCACCACATCCCGCCCCAGATTTCCTTTTTAATGATTTAATTCCAGTATTAATTTTTAAGAAGCTCCAGATGATATTGATACTACAGGTCGAAAAACCACAGTTTGAGTGGCAAGTTCTAGAGTGGTGGTTCTCAAAGTATGGCTGGTGAACAAGCATCGCCTGGGAACTTGCTAGAAATGTAAATTCTCGGTCCCTACTTCACACCCAGGGGCCAGCAACCTGTTTTAACAAGTTCTCCAGATGGTGCTGATGCACAGTTATGGTGAGAACTGCTGCTCCACAGGAAACTTTCTATCAGTTGGTTACATTCTCTTAATTTGGGGCTCAGTGCCTCCCTAGGTATTGCTGTGTGAGGAACCACTACTTTCTCTGGCCTTGCTTGCACTCTGTGCCTAGTGCCAGTTCCTCCCTGGACAGCTCCTATGAGAGCAGGCTATATCCATTTCACATGCTCTTTCAAGGGCCTGTTAGACTGTGGTTGATTATTCAATGAATACAGCAGTTGCCCCTATACTTATCCTGGTACTTTGTACTTTCCAGCAGCATGTGAAATCCAACCTCAGTTCAAAGAGACATAAGGGAATGACAGTAGCAGTGTAATAGGCACTGATTCTAAGATAAAGGTATAATTTGTGTATGTTTCCTAGAGGCTTATGGGAATGTAAGCATTAGGCAATATTGTTTTTATAATGCGTTTTCAGTGACATTTATCTGAAAGCTAAGCTTCATCTGTTATTTTTGATTCACTGTTCTCTGACCACTAGTCCCTTTCTCCTGAGGAAGAGGCATAAAGATACGTACACATTTTTGCATGTTTCATGAAGTTGGTTCCAAGTAATGAGTTGCCAATAGAAGCTAACATAAAAGTGGGAATTTGGCCAGGTGCAGTGGCTCATGCCTGTAATCACAGTGTCACACGATCCTTAGGGTGTTGCTTTTCCAGCTGGAAACCTCTGTGGCTGGTGGCACCTTTGCCTGAGTTTTGGTCGGGCTGCTGGGTTTGTTCCACCACTTGGCCCTGCACGCTGTACTCAGCTCACGCTACTGGCCTGGATCCCATGCCTTCTAAGGGCAAGCCAGGCGCAGAGAGGAAAGGGGTGTGTGAGCAAGCATAGGGTCCAGCCACTGCACACAGCCAGGTGTGCCAGCTGTGGCGGGATGGGCAGCTCTAGGCATTGGCACAGGCGCTGGCACAGGTACTAGCTCTGTGCGAGGATGCAGCTGGACCAGGCGTACTGCAAATGGCTTCCACTGCAGTCACCAAGAAACATGGTGGTGCCTGGAAGCTTGGAAATGCCAGGAACTGCAGAGCCCCAAAGAGAGTGTCACAGCCTGGGCTCAAGGAGCCCCTAGGTCTGGACTCCCCAAAGGGCTGCAGCTCTTCTCTCCTTCTCATCACCTGCAGTGTGGCGAATGGTGGGGGATGGGGGTGTGCTTCAGCACTGTTTGTGTTATAGCTCTTTCAGTCCCACCATTTGGCAGGTCCCAAGCTCTTGTCCCTTGTTCAGGAAGAATGAGGTACATGGACAGCTGGAGAGTGAGCAAAGTGGTGAGGAGCTTCATTGAGTGACAGAATAGCTCTCAGGAGACCCAAAGTGGGTAGCTCCATTCTGCAGGCAGGACATCCTGACGAGTATTCAGCTCTCAGCAGAGAGGAGACCTGTAGTGGGTAGCTCCCTTCTGCAGGCAGGTCATCCCAACTAGTCAAGGAGGCCCAAACTTGGTAGCTCCTTCCTGCAGCTGGTAGTCCTAACATTTGTGTGAGTCTGGCTGAGTCTGGGGTTTTTATGGGCTCAGAAGGGAGGAAGTGCTTGCTGATTGGGTCATGGGCAAGCCCAGAAAAAGCACCGTAAGTTCTCACTCTGGGCTGCGTACTCCACCCGGAACTGGCAGACCAGCCTCCAGGCTTCCGGCCGTTCCTGGCTTGAAGGTGGGGTTTCACTGGGGACCTGCTCCTTTCTACCCAGGAAACTGTCTGCCTCCTGCCATCAACATGCCATCCATGGTGCCCAGGTTTTTCATCTTGAGGGGCATTGGCAGGCCCACACTGAGCTGCCCTCAGCCCTCCCAGCCTCCGTCCTGTGCTCATTGGTGCCCAAAGTCTGGAGAAGCCCAAGGCGGCAGGGGGCTGGTGTGTCAGCACCACCCTGAGCATGTGCACACCCAGCCAGGTTGTGATAGCACCTGGGCTCAGCCACAACTTTGCTCTGTACTGGAGCAGGTGCTGGGAGCAGGAAGAGGTCAGGGAACAGGAAGCAGGTACTTCCAAGCCTGTAGGGGCAAGGGCTTCCTGGGCTCCTGACAGCACAGGGATGCCCAGGTCCAGAGCAGCTGCAGCTGTGCCTGGGAGCATGGGGCTCCCACCCTGCCAACTTGGTAGGGGGTGGGGCCCCCACCAGCCTCATAAAGCATGCAACCCAGGCCCTGCCTCCCCGTTGCAGCCGGCATCTTCACAGCGGCTCCTCCAGATGGGCCACCACTGCTATCACCAGCACTTTAGGAGGCGAGTCATGAGGATCACTTGAGCCCAGGAGTTCAAGACCAGCCTGGGCAACATGGCAAAAGCCTGTTTCTACAAAACAAATGCAAAATGTAGCTGGTTGCACTGTTGGATGCTTGTAGTCCCAACTACTTGAGAGACTGAGGCGGGAAGATTGCTGAGTCCAGGAGGTCAGGGCTGCAGTGAACCATGATTGCACTACTGCACTCCAGCCTGGGTAACAGATCGAGACCCTGTCTGAAAGAAGGAAAAAATGGGCCTGATGTGGTGGCTTATGCCCTGTAATCTTAGCACTCTGGGAGGCCAAGGCAGGAAGATTGCTTGAGCCGAGGAGTTCAAGACCAGCCTGGGCAACATGGTAAAACTCTGTATCTACAAAATATACAAAATTAACCCAGTATGGTGGCCCACGCCTGTGGTCCCAGCTACTTGGGAGGCTGAGGTGGGAGGTTTGCTTGAACCCAGGTGGGGAGGTTGCAGTGAGCTGAGATCATGCCACTGCACTCCAGCCTGGGTCACAGAACAAGACCCTGTCTCAAAAAAAAAAAAAAAAAAAAAGGAGCAAAGGAAAGAAAGGGGAAATTATTTTCTGGATATTAGGGTGCCCTTTTTTTTCTTTTTTTAGAGAGAGTCTTGCTCTGTCACCCAGGCTGGAGTGCAGTGGCACCATCTCGGCTCACTGCAACCTCCGTCTCCCGGGTTCACACCATTCTACTGCCTCAGCCTCCCGAGTAGCTGGGACTACAGGCACCCGCACGACACCCGGCTAATTTTTTGTATTTTTAGTAGAGACAGGGTTTCACCGTGTTAGCCAGGATGGTCTTGATCTCCTGACCTCGTGATCCGCCTGCCTCAGCCTCCCAAAGTGCTAGGATTACAGGTGTGAGCCATCGCTCCTGGCCTAGGGTGCCACTTATAATCCAAGGTCTGTCAGACATGGTAATGCCTCTGGGCCTCATGGATGAGAACTAGGAAGCGTTTGGAACCTCTTTGTCAGAAGTATGCTGGTAAATGTTTAATAACCAGCCTGGTGGAGGAAGGGGCAGCGCTGTTTGAGTCCTTTTTCAGTTTCCATGGTGTAAATACTCCCACCGTGAGGGGTTTCAAGCTACCAACAGTTTCAGAACTGGCTCAAAATCCCTAAAATTTAACCATCTGCTCTCCAAGCTGGTAGCAGCTGGCTCCAGCAGATTGCTGCATTCTTTCAGTGTTTCTTGCCTCTTCTTCCCTTTGCATAACTACTTTATTCTTTTTTTTCCTGCACACTGACTTTTGCTACTCCCATTTGTGTTTAACAGTGGCACTAAAACCTAGTCAATTCCAATATTTCAGAACATCTTATAATTCTGGACACATTCCATCAGACCTTCAGCATGTTAAAAATCACAAAAGTCCTTGACAAAAGGCCAGTGTGAAAATTTGGAAAGGTCTGTAGTTTGTCTTTAGGTTGTTGGTGAATGTGAGGACTCATGTGATTTAAAAGGAGGCCCAGTCACCATTTGTAGGCGGGAGGAACCTGTGTAATCAGAGTTACTATTTCCTGAACACTGTAGTAAGACATGCTTTGCACATATTATTTCATTTAACTCTCACAGTAACCCAATGAAGTAGGTCTCCTCCCTTTGAGAGATGAAGACACTGGAGCTTAGGAGGGTTGAAGGAGTTGCCCAAGGCCCCAGAGCTAGAAGGTGGCTAAGCCAGTGATCCCAGGGCCTGCTAACCTCAGAGAGGCCACTCCTCTATGTTGTGGAGCACATTTTACTTCAACTATCAATGACACAGGAATTTCAGGACACTGAGAGATGGAGATAAGTCAAAAAGTTTCACACGCTCTTTCCCTAGATCACATCCATCACCTGTGTTATCACTCGTCTTAGTCCATTTGGGCTGCTATAACAAACATACCATAGCCTAGGGGGTTTAAACTACACAAATTTATTTTTCACATTCCTAGAGACTGGGAAATCTGAGATCAAGGCACCGGCAGACCCAGTGTCTGGGGAGAGCCTGCTTGCTGCTTTGCAGACGGCCATCTTCCCCCGTATCCTCACATGGCAGAGAACAGAGAAAGAGGACACGTTCTGGTGTCTCTCCTTTTAAGGGCACTAATCCCATCATGGTGCCTCCACCCCTCATGACCTCATCACCTCCCAAAGGCCCCGTGTACCATACCATCACACTGGGGATGAGGCTTAACATATGAATTTTTGGGGAAACCAAGGGGACAAGCAATCACTTCATAGCATTACGTTCCTGCTTCTAACCCTCTGGCTGAAGGCTGGGAATTTCCAATTTCCAAAAGATCTTGACCCTAGAAGGGCCTGGCAGACTGCTTGATTGTGGGAAGGAGGGAAGATTATTTGCACCTGAGTCCTATAAGAATACTAGGCCCACCTTTCTAAGGGGGTGGTGTTGCCTATTTTTATTACTTTTCCCAAGTCAGTGATTATATATCCATGGCAAATCTAGTTTTACCTGATTTGAGATAGAAAGGGACCGGGGTCTCCTAATCCATGGAGGCACAGATGTTGAAAAGATAAGCAGAGTTTCTAAACAAAGGGGCTTTAAGCAGGAGAAGTATAGGTGTGACCCATCTTTCTCAGTGAGATGTGTTAACTTTTCAGGAACGGGCAGGGTGAGCTTGACATACCTGTGAGAAGGTCATGGGCTCCCAAAGAAAGATTTTCCCATAAAACTAGGAATTGAATTCAGGAGCATCTAATTCCCAGGCCCAGAACAAGCTGGACAGAGCACACACTTTGGAAGAATTCGAACTGCACAGAAGATAGATGTTACAGTGGGACTCTAACCTTGGCCCGTTGAGTTTCTTCCCCTTCCCTGTCCTGGTCCTGCCCAGGCAGAGGGGTAGCAGCCAAAGTGAAATTAGGCATGGGGCCAGAGAGCACTGCCCTCTTCTGGAATCGCATGAATCTGCCCCACGTAGGAGGTGAGACTGTTGGGAATGGCTTTAACATAGGCCTCTGGATGCCATGTGACTTGCGGCTCCAGGTCTCTCCGGCACCTCTTCTGCATCCAGTGACATGGAATTCATCTGCATTTCTCAGTTGCACTGGGCAAGGGTGTAACCCTGGTGTTACTCACGGCCCTTGTACTATGGGGCAGTTGGCCCTCTCCTCATGGCATGGTAGGAAGACCAGGTGGGAATAATCAGGTGGGACAAAGGGGTATCTCTGACCACGGTCCTGGCACAAGGGATAGGAGGGTGAAATCAGAATTAGGTCTGTGGATAGTGCTGAGGTCCTGTTGCCAACTCTGCCAGAGGACATCAAAGTCAGCATGGGAGGGCAAGTGCAAGTGTAGGGCCTCAGTGTGGAATGCAAACAGGCAGAACATCAGAAGAGTACACTGGAAATCAAAAAAGATAAGTCACAGGCTCCGAAGACGGGGCTGTTACAGCTGGCTGTGTATTCACATGCTCCTAGCACATGTTTGCACGGGCAAGTTGGGGCCCTGCAAAGGCCCTGGGAACAGGATTCTGCCTGGAATGTCTGTATGAGGCATTGTGACCAGGGGGCTACCAGGGACCTGTGGAAGGGAGGAAGGAGGCCTTTGAGTGTGCACAACTTGGGGTTCCGAGAGGCACTCACAGCACTTTTGTTTGTTCCGGAGCCTCAAGATAAGATGAGTGCCTGGTTCTGTTCCTTCTATTTGGAGAAGATGACATTGACCAAAGGAAAAGTCAGCTGAATTCAATCTTCTAGTGGGTTTATTCTTTTATCCCTCTCCTAAGGTTTTAGGGTTCAGCTTTGTAAATCACTGCCTTGTAACCGAGTCTTGCTACATAAGCTTAAAATGAGAAATGTCAAATGAATTGTCATGTAATTATTTGACTATAAACATAAGCCTGTTAAAATAATCAGCCTATAGATTAGTTGTATTAGCATTTCTTCTCCCTGGCAGCACAGTGAAATATCCCTTTAGCAAGCATCAAATTAGATAAATTTGAATAGTTGTTACTTCTCAAGTTGAAAATTCACCAAGAACTGGCTTGTACCACCATTGTAGTAGTGCCATTGCCCAGGTTCTAAGACTCCTGTGTTCCTGCCACCTGAATTATAATTTGAATGAACAGATGAATTAAATGGATACTTCATGAGTACATGGCATGTACCATCCTCTTTCATAACAGCCAGAGAGGGAGGTAGTATTGTTTTCAATCTGCAGATGAGAAAAATCAAGGTTTGGAAAGGTCACATTACGTAAGATCTTAATGCCAGTGAGTAGCAGAGCCATAGCTAGAAGTTGGGTCCATTTATCTCTGAGTCGTATGTTTCTGTGCCACAGTGTTCTACCTCCAGAAATTTACTGACCACTTTCCTGGTCACAAGCACTAGCACTGCATATTTTCATGGATGTTATCTCATAAACCTACTCTTACAGCAACTAAATGATGTGGGCATTCAGTTTATAGATGATATAAAACTGAAGTTCAAAATATATAACCTGCCCAAGGTCACACAAAGGGCAGTACTGTGCAAAAGAAAATGAGGAAGAAGCAAAAGCAGGAGCCCCTGATAAACCCATCAGATCTTGTGAGACTTATTCACTATCACGAGAATAGCACAGGAAAGACCGGCCCCCCGATTCAATTACCTCCTTTTAGGTCCCACCCACAACAAGTGAGAATTCTGGGAGATATAATTTGAGATTTGGGTGGGGACACAGCCAAACCATATCAGTGCCCTCTTTAAAGGGTTTATTAATTGGAAAGGCTAGGGGGAGATGGATGTCTCACTTCAAAGGGAATACATATTCTTTTGATGACTGAAGCTGTAAGCCATACCAATAGACGTAGGCTGATAGGCAGGAGGAGAAATATGTAGAAAAGGCTGATTATGTCCCAACCAGCTGCCCATTCCTATTAAGGTCTCTGAGACAGAGACAGAGGACAGTGTCCTCTCTGGACACAGGATAATGTCTGGCATTTGAACACTTCTAATAAGTAAGCAAAATACCTGGTGTAGAATAATAGAGATCAAGGCCAGACTTGGCCTTGATTTCCTTTTGCCCAGGTTAGAGTCAGGAGGGAGTACATGCCACAGAGAGGTGGTTTTGTAAGGGCTAGAGCTGAGCTGGCCAGCTCTGTGGGAGAAAAAGTCAGAAGAGGGGAAGACACACAGGTGCCTTCCAAGAGGGAGAAGCCACTGGGTCCCTGACTCTTCTGTGTTGAAGGGAAATGACCAAAGACAGAAAACACCCCTGTGATTTTTTCTTTCTTTCTTTTTTTTTTTTGAGACAGGGTCTCACTCTGATGCCCAGACTGGAGTGTGGTGGCATGATCATGGCTCAGTGCAGCCTCGACCTGCTTGGCTTAAGCGATCATACCACCTCAGCCTTCCAAGTAGCTAAGACTACCAGTGTGTCCGCCATGCCTGGCTAATTAAAAAAAAATTTTTTTGAGGAAGAGATCTCGCTATGTTGCCCAGGCTGGTCTTGAACTCCTGAGCTCAAGCAATCCTCCTGCCACTCCCAAAGTGCTAGGATTACAGGCATGAGCCATTGCACCTGGCCACCCCATATGGTTTTTTAAGCAAACATGTGAGAAGTGTATTCTGAGATACAGTGCAGTTAATGAATTTGCTTATTGTTCTGCAGACTTAACATGTTTACACGTGTTGGCATGCTTCATAACTCGGCCTTGCCCAGTCTTTGGTTACTCTAGTAACAATCCTGTGGTATGAAATGACCGAAGTATGGTTCTGGTTTCCTTCCTGCAGGCTTGGTTTAGAAAGAGGGGAAACAGCTAAAGAAGCCTTAGATGTCATTGTCTCCTTGTTGGAAGAACATGGACAAGGTGGGAATTACTATGAAGATGCAAACTCCTGCCACAGCTTCCAAAGTGCATATCTGATTGTGGATCGTGATGAAGCCTGGGTGCTCGAGACCATAGGGAAGTACTGGGCTGCTGAGAAAGTCACAGGTGAGCGGGTGTGGATGGTGGAGAGTTCTGAGGACAGGGAAGGCCACAGAGATGGGGTGGCCTGCACGTACAGTGTCAGACCTGGAGGAAAGACATGCCGTTGCAGGTCCTCTCTGTGTGGGACTGTCATGCTTTGGCATGCCTCTCATTTCTGGGCACCTCCAAGAAGAGAACCTAGAGTCTCCTGAACCTGGAGTGAAGCAGTCTCCTAACATTTCGTATTTTCTGTTTGCTTTCTGGGAAGAACCTGCTTTTGACTACCAGGAATTCCATGACTTAAACCGTTACTCTGTTAATTGGCCAAGAGAATGGTGACTCTTCTTGTGTAATAGGCCAAGTCCCTTCACTGGACAGTAGCCCCTTGTCACCCCCAACCCTGTAGATCTTTGTGCTTGGCATGTTCCTCTAAAATAGGAGTTTAGATCTGTGTGAGGACCAGTATATGCCACTCTGGGATTTCTTTGTGAGTGAAGTTCATTTCTCTCACAGTGAGACAGTGTTTCTAGAAGAGCAGAGGACTAGATGATCCACCCAGAAGGATTTAGTGCACATAAATTTGCTGCTCTGTGGCCCCTGCAGCATCTTGCTTCTAATACAGCCCTGGGGAAGGAAGTATCAGGGGTGGGAGTGGTAGTTTTGTATCCCCACCTCAGCATTCTCATTTCTGGACAGGATGAGATCCCAGAATGGCTTAAAGGGCTTCCAAGAGGACTAAGTAGTCCTAAGAGGGAATTGGCTGGAGCAGCTCCTTGGGACTGGATGGTGACCACATGGTGTGTGCACTGCCATTCTTCCCTCCTGTGCTAATGGTGGAGTAGGTCACGACACTTCTCTTTCGTTGAACCTATTCTTGGCCTATGTATTTTTCTTAACTAAATTTACCAGGGAGTCTCTTCCAAGTAATCCAAAATGATGCTGGGGATGAAACTTGTGTGCCATCCCTATCTTAGGGGTGAATTGAACCAAATTTGACCCGAGTTAGAAGCAGAAGATCTACCACAGTAGATGAGAATCAAGCCTGTTTTCTGTGCACTAAGTTAGTCCTGTGATCAGGGCGTCTCTGGATGATGGGTACGTTGTACTCTATACAAAATTGCCCCAATGAGGCAGTGAAATCTAGACTGTGGCTTCCTCGCTAAGCTGTATGAAGGCTGTGTCTGTCTGGAGGCGGGGGTGGCCTCTTTCTATCTCACAAGGGTGTAGAATGGGCTAGTGGTGTCCGTCCATTAGAATCACGGAGAGTTTCTCCACCTCATATGCCCAGCACGTACCCACCTACCAGTGTGTATGCCTACTTGCCCAGCTCTTACAGTATTTCTATAACTAAGACAGCCAGTGCAGCCCACCAGGTCTCCAACTCTCCTGCAATGCAGGAACTTAAAACTCCTTGATAAAAAGCCCTCCTAAGGTGAAGTCTTACTATTGAATGGTTCCATCAAGAGTGCTAGTAATCCATGCTTCAAAGCAGTCATATTGCTTTTAAGTTGAACCTAACACTTTTTGATCTATGACTGCATTTCAAAAGCTGAGCGTCTCTTCAAAATGTAGCGTAAAAAATTACACAAAATGAATGCTTCCGTTAGTTAACTAAATATTTAAATAAAAAAGAACCTCAGCCATTTCTTGGACTCATTGATTTCATGTTGTCTGATCCCAGCAGCGGTGTGATGGATTGCAGTAAGATTTAATGCACTCCGTCTCCCAAAGGCTAACATTCTTAAAAGCAAATGTCTACTATAAGTCTGCCCACTGGGAAACTAATATCTGTAGAGTCCCTTACAAGAGTATTTTTTTTAATAACTTAGTATGAATGATGTCAAAATCACTTGTTTAGGCCAAAACTGGTTTTTCTTTTTAATTGTTTATAATTGTACTTTTATGGTCCTCTCTGAAAAGATAAATGACAAAGGACCAATGCCCACCAGCCAGGAATGCTTATTTAGAAGTGTAAATCAGTGAAGCAAAACATATTGAAAGAACTTAGTCCAGCACTGATCCTGCCTCTAGGAACTGGTTTTCAGGCAGTGATGGCTTTCCTGTAGCTTGTAGTTTATGTTCTTTATCTCGCTTTGTTCTCCAAGAATTTGGAAGATCAGCATGCTCCCTGGAAGCAGCAAATAGGAATGGCCCTTTTAAGCTAGCACTGATAACTTCCTAGTGTTTGTGCCCTAGACAGCATCTTGAAGCTGGAAGCCTGAGTTGTCCTGTGTGCATTTGCAGCTCAGGCTTCGAAGAAGACATAGCAAGCCAGCCAGCTGGTAGGAGAGTTTCCGGTCTAAGCCCTCATTCATCAAAGTGGAATGTACTCAGCATGCAGGCATTTCTAATTCTAGATTTATTTAGTCACACTTCTATTTTTATAAGAAAAAACTTCCCATAGATTTTTCAAACATATACACACACGTGCGCACACACTTTATCTCACACTCACACACACGTGTGCACACACACGTACCCAGACATATGTATATTCATGAATATATTCAATTATTTTAAAGTGATTTACTATCATTGCCACTATGGTTTTCTAAATGTTGAGACCTGAAAAAAAAGTTTAATGAAGTATTTGATTTGTATTTTTTTAAAAAAAACCATATATATTTGGTCAAGGAGTGGGGGTGTAAAGTGTTTTTCCAGGTGAAAAGAAATCAGACCAGGGAGGGGGCTTTCTATAGATGCGTTAGAGCATTGCTGTAGAGGAACAGCATCTCTATTATAGAGGACTCTCTTATGGATTGCTAAGTCTTGTTAGCTTAGTACCTCTTTCAAAGCACCTGTCCCTTTTTTTATGTGTAACTAATGAATGCTTGGGGCTTATTTAGCCAAAATGAAGAGCCTTACATATTTCCTTGATTATGCTTTTAAGATGGGTTAAGTGACTGTTGCTCATTTAAAATGTGATAATGCCCCATCAAGACTGGTCAGACCTTTTAGGAGGTCTCCTAGAAAGAGACTCAATGATTGTCTGTTTCTCTCTTCAAAAATTAAATGGATTCCTCCCTGTAGTTAAAGTCAGTGTTTCAGGAAAAGGATTCCCTATACATTTCCATTTCTTGATTAAGTCTTTATATTTTTAACTAATGGGGCTTTGCACTCTCTGCAGAGGGAGTGAGGTGCGTTTGCAATCGGCTTTCGCTCACCACTAAGATGGATGCAGAGCATCCGGAACTCAGGAGTTATGCTCAGAGCCAAGGTTGGTGGACGGGAGAGGGCGAGTTCAATTTTTCCGAAGTCTTTTCTCCAGTTGAGGATCATCTAGACTGCGGTGCTGGCAAAGACAGCTTAGAAAAACAAGAAGGTGAGTTAGTCTCTCCCTCACGATTCTCCTTCTCATACCCTTTCTCTTGCAGCTGTTTCTGAGAACTTGTCTGTACTTAGAAGGGTGAACAAAGAGGAATACAGAATAGCCCTTGTATGTAAAGACCAACTTGTGCTAAAAGTCCCTGATGTGCAGGCAAGAAACAACTTGTATTTATTTTTACATGGTGCTTCCTCATCCCTGGAGGTTTCCTGCTCCTACCCATGTTATTCTCCTTTAATCGCTGATGTCATTGTGTTGCCTTTTGTAATACTTATTGCAGCCATCCTCATACATCAGTAGTTATATATTTGACTCATCTTCCCCTACCCCACTAGCCTGCTGGGACTTGAGGGCAGAGGTGTTGTCTCTTACTCATCTTAGGGTCCCTTTGTGATGCCTGTATAGTTTTTTGTTCCATGGACACTTGATGAGTTGAATTGTTGCCACTCCGTCTGCCAACTAGTTACTTATTTTATTTATTTATTTGTTTATTGAGACAGGGTGTTACTCTGTTGCCTACACTCAAGTGTGCTGGCACAATCTCGGCTCACTGCAGCCTCCACCTCCTGAACTCAAGTGATCCTCCCTCAGCTGCACCCCTGCTGCCATCCGAGTAGCTGGGACTACAAGCATGTGCCACCAATTCTGGCTAATTTTTTTTTTTTTTGTAGAGACAGGGTCTCATTTTGTTGCCCAGGCTGGTCGGAGACTCCTGGGCTCAAGGGATTTGCCCGCCTTGGCCTCCCAGAATGCTGGGATTATAGGCCTAAGCCACCATGCCCAGCCCCTAGTTATTAACTTAATCAGAATCCATATTTAGATATATGTGGCAACTAGATAGCTTCTTACTTTTGTGCCTATGTGGAAATCCTTCCAAAAAACCCACAATAGTCATTCTGTATTTGTTGGTGATGCATGTATTTTATAAGTCAAAGTTTTGGATCATTTAGAACAGGGGTCAGCAAACTATGACCTGTTGGCAGCTGCCTGTTTGGAAAATAAAATTTTATTGGACTGTAGCCACACCCATTTATTTATATATTGTTTGGAGCTGCTTTCTCACTATAATGGCAGAGTTGAGCAGGTGCAACAGGAAAGTTTCAACAGAAATTTAGGTTTATGGCCCATAAACCTAAAATATTTACTGTCAGGCCAAGGTGCATGCTTGTAATCACAGTACTTTGGGGAGACTGAGGCAGAGGATCACTTGAGGCTAGGAGTTCAGTTTAAGACCAGCCTGGGTAACTTAGCAAGACCTCATCTCTCCAAAGAAATAAACAAAATTAGCCAGATGTGGTGATGTGGGCCTATAGTTCCAGCTCTTCAAGGGGCTGAGGTGGGAAGATTTTTTAAGCCCAGGAGTTCAAGGCTGCAGTGAGGTATGATTGCACCACCTCACTCCAGCCTGGGTGACAGAGTGAGACCCTGTCTCTTTTTAAAAAAAACAAAAAAGAAGGAAAATGTTTCCTAACTCTTAATCTAGAACACTTTAGGACTTTTGCTATAGCACTTATGTAATATATTCTGGGTAGGAAGGTAAGAAAATACTTTTAAACGGGAGCTTTAAAAAAATCAAGATTTTTTTAATTCAAAAAAAACTAGCTTGATGAAAAATATTAAATAATGTTGCCAAAACATCAACTCTAAATCTGATAAAGGCTTTAGGTCTAGCTACTAATTTACAGGAAATACAGAGGATAGAGGAACAAATACACTATTTAATATAATAATTGCCAAGACCAGCTCGATTGGGGAGACCCTAACCCAGCGGCACTGGAGGAATTAAAGACACACACACAGAAATGTAGAGGTGTGGAGTGGGAAATCAGGGGTCTCACAGCCTTCAGAGCTGAGAGCCTTGAACAGAGATTTACCCATGTATTTATTGACAGCAAGCCAGTGATAAGCATTGTTTCTATAGATTATAGATTAACTAAAAGTATTCCTTACGGGAAACAAAGGGATGGGCCAAAATAAAGGGATGGGTCTGGCTAGTTATCTGCAGCAGGAGCATGTCCTTAAGACACAGATCGCTCATGCTATTGTTTGTGGTTTAAGAACGCCTTTAAGCGGTTTTCCGCCCTGGGTGGGCCAGGTGTTCCTTGCCCTGATTCCGTTAAACCCACAACCTTCCAGTGTGGGCATCATGGCCATCACGAACATGTCACAGTGCTGCAGAGATTTTGTTTATGGCCAGTTTGGGGGCCAGTTTATGGCCAGATTTCGGGGGGCCTGTTCCCAACAAATAATGCCATGAGGATGCCATCTGCAAAGCTTACACTGTGCGAAACTACAGGAAAGATGACTCTGACAACTAAGATGCAAGCTGAGTGGGCGCGGTGGCTCACGCCCACAATCGCAGCACTTTGGGAGGCCCGTGGAGGGTGAATCACTTGAGGCCAGGAAGGAGTTCAAGAGCAGCCTGGCCAACATGGTGAAACCCCATCTCTACCAAAAAAATACAAAAATTAGCCGGGCATGGTGGTGCATGCCTGTAGTCCCAGCTACCAGGGAGGCTGAGGTGGGCAAATCACTTGAACCTGGGAGGCGGAGGATGCAGTGAGCCAAGATTGCGCCACGCACGCCAGCCTGGGGGACAGAGCGAGACTCCATCTCAAAAAAAAAAGAGGCAAGGGGAAAAAACAAGAGGCAGAGACATTTCCAATTCTGATTGTTTCCAATTCAAATCAATAGGCTCATTTATAAGACAATGAGGAAATCTGAACATTGGACAGTTGAAGCAAACAAGGATTTGTTGTTAATATTTCTAGGTATGACATGTAAGTAGAGATTTATAAAGAGATGTGAATGTGCCAACAAACCTTCTCTCCATGTGATGCTTCAATTCCATCATGGTGAACACAGACTGAAATAGTGTTTTAACAAATTATAACCCAGGGGAAGATGTAGAAATGGGATCTCATGTAATCAAAGATTTGTTTATCCATTTATCTGTGGTCACAGCCAACAGTCCTAATGGCTCTGAATGTTCTAAATGCCTCTCTGTGCATATATTTCCCACCACAGAGAGGACGTTCTCCAAATAGAGTATTGACTCTGACCAGCAAGAGTTTATGGGAGCGAGCTTGGTGGGCTGTGCGTAGTAGATTGTACATACTTTCTTGTGGATATCTATTGAGTTATTGTACTGATTGAGGTACAGCTAAATGCTGTAACAAAGACACCCCAAATTAACATAGCTTAAAGAAAATAGTAGGTTATTTATCTCCCATGTTATAGTTCAGGTATATACGGCCAGTCCAGGGCTGGTTACTGTGACTCAACACAGGAATTCCATTTGTGGTCCGCTTGTTTGCATCTCCTAGTTGGCAGGAAGGGAGAAAATAAAAACAAAAGGCAAACATACCTTGTTTATAGGTGTGATGAGGAATTGCACACATTGTTTCTGCTTACCTCCTGTTGATCAACATTTATCACATGGCCACACATAGTCACAAGGGAAGTGGGGAAATAGACTGTAGTTTGGTAGTTACAGTCCCAGATATAATTTCAGAGTTTTTATTACTAAAAAGAGAACGGAGTGAATGGATTTTAGTTAGTGGCCCACCACAGTTTTGTGTTATATCTACTCTTTTTTTTTTTTTTTTTGAGACGGAGTCTCGCTCTGTCGCCCAGGCTGGAGTGCAGTGGTGTGATCTTGGCTCACTGCAAATTCCGCCTCCCGGGTTCACCCCGTTCTCCTGCCTCAGCCTCCCAAGTAGCTGGGACTACAGGTGCCTGCCACCACGCCCGGCTATTTTTTTGTATTTTTAGTAGAGACGGGGTTTCACCGTGTTATCCAGGATGGTCTCGATCTCCTGACCTTGTGATCTGCCCGCCTCGGCCTCCCAAAGTGCTGAGATTACAGGCGTGAGCCACCGCACCCGGCCTATATCTACTCTTTCCATTTGTCTGTCTTTTGTGTTTTTGCAGAAAGCATCACGGTGCAGACTATGATGAACACCTTACGGGACAAAGCCAGCGGAGTGTGCATAGATTCTGAGTCTTTCCTCACCACAGCCAGTGGAGTGTCTGTCCTGCCGCAGAACAGAAGCTCTCCGTGCATTCACTACTTCACTGGGACCCCTGATCCTTCCAGGTTTGTCTGAGGCCTGGTCACGTAGGCAGAACATGAGTGCTTCCCTTGAAAGCTCATTCAGCAAGTGCGTAGTAGCGCCTGACCATGTCCTCCCCTTGGATAGCAAAGTCACATTTTTCAGTCAGCCTCAGTGTGGGCAGTGTAGCACCAAGGGCTTTGATTAAGTGAATTCCTTGGTTTTAGTCACATAGTATTTATGACAGTCAGGGAATCTAGTAGTTCTTTTAAATTTATTAGGTTGGTGCAAAAGTAATTGTGGTCCTTACCATTTTGCACCAACCTAATACCAAATATTTACTGAGTATATATCATGGGCCAAGCATTGTGTGGTACATGAGGGATACAGAAATGAACAAAACACAGCGAGACAGAGAGATGTGGGAATGCTCATGATTTATCAAAACAACCAGTTCCTGTGAGTCAGAGAATAAAACAGTTCGGAGGCAATACAGATTGAAGCAACTTCAAGTGTACTGGCCCCTTCTTTAAGACATTGTGTTTTAGGGGGTTGCTTTCTGCCCATGTGCTTCAGCAAAAAGGCAGCATTACACAGGGATGAAGAACACAGCATCTGGAATGACCTGCCAGGATTTTGAATCCAACCTTTGCCACATAGTAGCTGAATAAGTTATTTCACCTTTCTAAGCTTCAGTTTCTGTGTTTGTACAACGGGGATAATACCAGCCCCTACCTTTACATGTTTGTTGGGAGGATTAAATGAGATAATCCAAGTCAATACATAGTAGATTTAATGATTATTTATGAAGACGATCTCTGATCTCCCAGGCAGACAGCAGCCCCTCTCCCCAGGAACATTCTGTCATGTATATCAGGAATCATATCATCAGTAGCTTAGAACCAGCCATCCAGTGGTTTCTAAATCTGTTCATTGCTAGAATCACTTGGAGGAGTTTTCAAAAAATACAGGTTCCTTGACTGAAACCTATTGTATCAGAATCTTTGAGGTGGACCTAGGAATCTGTCAGGTAAGTCTGATCCTCAGCCTAGAAGGCTCTAGAAGGCTGCCCATTCCAGTAGGTTCTCTGGTGTTTTTTTGGGTGTTCCATTGGCTGAACATCATTATCAGTGTCTGAAAGTCAGCTTGTTAAACCTTTGAATCTGCTTCCAAGGTATTTGCTGGTATTAAATTTCATTCCTTTTGCAGCTGAAAATATTTATTCTCCTTTTACTGTTTCAGGAATATAAGACAGTGATTGCATCTAGCTAGGGCTGGGTCTTAGATGACTCAGGGGAAAAGTGAAGCACCTCTTGTAACCCTTTGGCCTCATTTTTTAAACTACTGCCAATATCTATAGATGTTTCTAACCAGACCTGACTGTGGAACTCAGTATTAGCTGTTCTTAGTTTTTCATTCACTCGTTCATTCAACAAACACTAAGCACCTACTGTGTACCAAATATTGTGTTTGTTGTGTACCGTGGATGAAGTGTGTACAAGGAAAGTGGTGACACAAATGAGATGATGAAGGGGAAAACTTCACGGAGGAAGGAGCTCTTGAGCACTGGGCATTGTGGGAAGAGTAGGGGTTCTTTAGGTAAAAAGCAGGAACAACAGTCTGGGTGGAGAGGACGGCATGTGCAAAGGCAGAGAGGCATGAAACCACATGACCATGGGCTAGAGCCGTGCATCCTCCTATAGATGATGCTGGTCACTAGGTGACCATTGCTCCTCTACCCCCAACCCCTCTGTGAAACAAGCCCACCACCCTCCTGTGGCACCCCTGCCAGCCTTTATCAGTGAGCCTCAACTGCTCTGTGCCGTTCCTGGCAGCCTCTCAGGAGGCTCCTCCTGTTTGAGTCCAGTTGCTATTCCCTTGATTTTCTCTCCCAGTTCTGAATCCTTGGCTCCATGGCCGTACCTTCTACCCACTTTTTGTCCCACCGGATTTGGGGCTCCGTCTTCCCCTTGTGTCTGGGCCTCCCTCCTCCTGGACTGTGACCTAGCTTGCTCCCCTGATGCTGGTGGCTCAGTAGCCCCTTGTGAGGACCCTGCTGGGTGACAGGGGTATATGGACATTTGGAGTTCTATTTTCAAGTGTCTGGAATGCTGTGCGAAAGTATTTGGGCATGGCTTTTTAGGGAACAGGAGCCTTCCAAAGAGTGGGTTGCAATTCCCGTTGTCCCTGATGTCTCAGATACCGGCTCTAACTGTGCTCAGGAGACAGGGCCTTGTGAGCTCAGGACACCATTGTAAAGGAACTCCACTTCCTAGGCTGAAGGACACGGCCTAATCCAGTTATAAGAATGGCTGGGCAACAGCCTTCTGATAGTTAAAATGAAAAATTTTAAGTACTTTTAAAAGAAAATTATTCATGGTTAAATTAATTTAAAAGGCCTTTTATTATAGAAGATTAAGACCCTTCTGGAAGACATTCATTATTATCCTCCATAGTAAAAGCTGCGTTTCCTACCGTGACTGTAGAACTGTCATAGGTTGTTACTCTTTCTATTCAACATTTCAGTGTTTCTCTGTAATTGGGCATGCTCGACTTACTGTATTTTGTCAGCAAGAAACATAATTACCTTTTCTTAGGTTTTTAGGCAAGAAAATTAGGGAGATTTTGGCTTCTATTAATGCTAAAAATGTTAGAAATCGTTTCATAGTAGCAGACTTGGAAAAGAACAGCACTTTAGTCTTTATCCCTCCCAGTTAATGTTAAAACCAAAAAACATGATCTTACTGTTCTGCCTGCCTGGACACTTGTCTGTCCCTTTCTCACTGTATTAATTATAGATCTTTTCCTTGAAATAACTTGCGCTCACATCCTCCTTTCCCCTCCCTCCTTCCCTCCCTCCTACTATGTGCTAGGTACTATGTAAGGTTGAGAGGTGGAAGGAGATGCTAAAGTCAGAGTTTGAATGCTTGAGGGAGATGCAGGAGTTCTTCACTTAATTATACTGAGAAGGCAAATTCCATCACATCAACATGGTGCGGAGTCAGTGTGTGCCACAGTCATTCAAAGAGTGACACTGATTAGTATACTGGTTCTGATCTTTGGAAACCATTTCCTAGGAAGCCAGCACTTGTTAAAGCTTCATTGATGTGAAGAATTGGAGAGGGGAGGAGTAGAGAGGCACCTTAGCATCGTGAGGCAGTGTAAAATTCAGAGTCTTACAGTGTGCTGGAGCCACGGAAAGCTCATTGTGAAGAGAGCCTCTCTTCCCAACTCCACGTTTGGTGATGTCATTGGCCCCTTGAAATGGGCCACAGTGGGGGTATTTACACTACAGAAATCGGCAAATGCCATAAAACTGAGCTATTTTTTTCAGAGATATAGTTGTTAGACCAGTAAACCACTGAGAGGCCCCCACATGCAGGAAAATACACAAATAAGTGCTCAAGATACAGGCCAGGTGCGGCCACTCACACCTGTAATCCCAGCACTTTGGGAGGCCAAGGTGGGTGGATCGCTTGAGGTCAGGAGTTCCAGACCAGCCTGGCCAACATGGCGAAACCCTGACTCTACTAAAAAAAATACAAAAATTAGCCAGGCGTGGTGGTGCATGACTGTAATCCAAGCTACTCTAGAGGCTGAGGCAAGAGAATCACTTGAACCTGGGAGGCGAAGGTTGCAGTGAGCTGAGATTGAGCCACTGCACTCCAGCCTGCATGACAGAGTGAGACTCTGTCTCAAAAAATAAAGTAAAATAAAATAAAATAAGAACTCAAGATACAGGATGGGTAAACCAGAAGGGGGAGAGAACTTAGAAGTTCTAGGAAAATAGGGTGTCTGAGCTACTTTAACTAGTGGCAGGGTGCTGGAGAGATGCCAGGGACATTCCACTCCACCCCACCTCCTTACTTGTGTGTGTGTGTTTTTTTGTTTCCTCCTCTTCTTGTCTCAGTGTACTAATCTTTTTTTTTTTCTTTTGAGATGGAATCTCACTCTGTTACCCAGGCTGGAGTGCAGTGGCATGATCTCGGCTCACTGCAACCTCCATCTCCTGGGTTCAAACGATTCTCCTGCCTCAGCCTCCTGAGTAGCTGGGACTACAGGCATGTGCCACCACACCCGGCTAATTTTTTATTTTTAGTAGAGACAGGGTTTCACCATGTTGGCCAGGCTGGTCTCGAAGTCCTGACCTCAGGTGATCTGCCTGCCTCCACCTCCCAAAGTGCTGGGCCAGTGTACTAATCTTGAGAAGTTAAATTGGGTTGGCCAAGATATTACCATCTAGATAATTCAAATGTCAGAAACAGCTTTTTGTTACTGGAGCAAACATTATGAGCCTTGGTCAGCATGACACATGCAGCCTTCGGAACCATGTGGGGCACAGCTTCCACAGATAGACAGAGCCGAAGGCCCTAGACAACATGGTGCCTACCCCTCCAATTCCATTCTGAATTCTTCCAACACCAGCCGTCTCCTCTCTCTGTCCTACACGTTTGACTTTTCAAACCCTCCCAGAGTCGCTGGATCCAGCCCACCATCCTTAAGGCTGTTCAGTGCTTCAAAAGTACTGGTTTTCTTTCCCTTTAAAATGGAAACTCCCTTCATGGATTAGTTCTGCTCTCAGCCAGGTGTGCCTTTAAAAGTTTTTTTTTGTTTGTTTTAATTTTTGTGGGCACATAGAAGGTGTATATGTTTATGGGAGCCAGGTGTGACTTTGACTCTATGATTAAAGTGGCTCACAGTAAAGCTGGAATAAACATAGATGAACCACTCTGAGGGGCACCTGCGTTTTTGAGAGAAACTTGGTATTGCAGGTTTATTTGAGATTGGTTCAAATTTGAGCAGCTTCCTCTGAACAGGGGTTTATGTATTGTTCTTTCTGTGCTAACCCTCCTCAGTAGATTTGCCAGGAACTCCACGTCACAGGATCAGCCTGGTTTGTTGCTTGGAGAGTTTCTGCATCTTCAGCAAGAGCAGAGCCATGTTTGAGGACAACACTGTTGGCTAGCCACTGATATTAAATTCTAAATTCTAAAGCACAAAAAGTATTTTATTTTTCTGCAGTAGTATAAGGTGTATGGAAAAATAACAGAAGAATATAAGAGTGAGAGGTAGTGGGGAAAACTGACCTTGCATTTAGATCTGAATTTACTTCTGCCACTTAGTAGGAATGTGATTTTGGACAAAGCACTTAGCTTTTGTGAGCCTCAGTCATCTCATATGTAAAATGGGACAGAAATGTTTGACCTTCTTTGTTCACTGCTATATCCCTAGTACCTAGAACAGCATCTGGTACTCAGCCAGGGCTCAACACATATTTGCTGAATGAATGAATGAATGAATGAATAAGAGTACCATGATAATTGAATGCAGATGCTTTGAGAATTATGCTGCGCTATAAAATGTTAGAGATTTTCATGATAATGTTGCTGTTCTTCCAAAATGAGAAAACAAATGATTGGAAAATAGTTTTTTGCATTGGCATGCTGCGTCCCTCACAAGGCTTTAAAGGGAAAAATAGACAGATGAGGTAATGGTGTATCCAGTGGAGTATGTTTCTTGGCTGTGCCTCAAATTGTCACTCAAGGCTAAAATTCTGCAGATCTCTGCAACGGAGCTTGGATGCCCACGCTGTGCATCGTGTCATGGGACTGTGTGCTTCAGCCCTTAGATTTGTCTTCGTGAGAGCTGAAGGCTGGAGGGAGGCTTCCTTTAGTGTTGCTCATGGTCTCATTGGTTTAACTGTCCCTCACAGGTCCCTTTAAAGTAGCTCAGCCAGCTTTGAACCTTCTCATGAACTGGCTACTGGGCTGTGCCTTGACATGGGAAGCACTTTGTCCTTTTGGGCCCATCATCTTGTATTCCTGTCACACCACACCACAGAAGGCTGAGTGACTGGGGCAAATTCCCAACCCAGGGTTTGGTGACTTTTCTGAAGGTCGGTCTGAGAGTCAGCCCTGAGGACAGAGGTAGAATCAGCCTTCTGGAGCCTTCTCAGCTGTGTTCCGCATCCAAGCCATCCATGGGACACTCGGGGGCACCCCATGCATGTGATGAAGTGGGCCTCGTCCTGGTCAGGTGGGCTGGACACAGTTGGGTGTATCTGCTAATTGTACGTGGTGGAGACAGCTGGGTGTATCTGTTAATGGCTTATATTCATTCAAGTAGCATTTAAGAAGCTACTGTCTGTGGCTTACTTGTGGGAAAATGTCAGCGTATCTCCTTATCTATTTGGAATTCTAAATGTGATTTTCTGTAAAGATTGGCAAGAAATCAAAACGTTTGGGAACCACTGAGTTACCCCCATTCCCCTTTTCTGGGTACATAGACACAAATGATGAAACCGGAATTATAGATAATTTCCACATCCTGGTTTAAACTAATATTAATATTGCAATTATTATCAGCAATAATTTTTGTTAATATTTTATGTAATTATTATTTTTTAGATAACCTTATTTATTAGTTATATAATTTATTCAATCTCAGAAAAGCTTTTAACCACCTCAATACATTTAGGCTTTATATTTTTTATTAGTTGAGTATACTAAACTTTGAAAAAATCTTTGGAGAGCTTTGGCTGCTTTAGAATATTTTGCGAACCTCCTCATATTTATTATGTATTCTTTTTAAACTAAAATAGTTAGATGAGAGGGACAAACTTAGGGTATCTCTTCTCTTAGAAAAGCCACCAGACACCCTCATTGATTAACCTCTCCATTCCAGTGAGCTTGGGGTGGGTTTAAAGTTACATCACATAGAGCATTCTGAGTTTTTACTATGCATTTATCCTATATTGGATACAGAAGACCCTGACTGTGGTTAGCATGAGCTTACTGAAGCTGGCATCACAAGTTTATAAGCTTCATGACAGAAATAGAAATAAACGAGTTGTAGAAGCTAGAAGAGACTGTTGAGATCACTGTAGTCAGATGAGAGCCAGAGAGGGAAAACCACAGACTCACAGTGGGTCAGAGGCAGAGCGGGAACTCACACCCCCAATCAAAGTCCCAGCCCAGTTCCCTGCCCTGCTCTGTGGGAGGCAGCTCTGCCCAGCGGTGCTGCCAGGCTGTCCCCTTCCCTCACTTCTTGGCATGGCTCTCCCAAGGGGTCCTGTGTCAGAAGAGTCCTGAGATGCGCAGTAAGGGAAGCACTGAGGTTTTAGGAGTGAAATGGCAGGTTTCCTGATGAAGATACTGCTCCCACTTGGGTTTGGAGTGGGCTTTGGAGTAGCATGGGGATCGAATGAAGTAGCATTGCATGGGGCCTGCTCAGTAGGCTCCGCTGGAGGGGGTGGTCGCAGTTCCCTTGGCTGCCAGGTGTTGAGCCTGCACCAGTCCTACCGTGAAGCCTGCCAGCCCAGGTGGGAGTCTTGGCTCTGCCCAGTCCTGCCCAGCGCAGAGCCCTGGAGCTGAGAAGATGTGAACCCAGCTGACTCTGAGCTGCTGGGCGGGAGCCCCGGGCCTGTCCACCACTGAAGGGTCTCTGTGCCAGCCAAGGAGGCTGATGCTGCTGAGGTGACATGCGCTGACTTCCCAGGAAACCCCGAGTGCTGTCTGGCCCTGAAGGGTAGGATGCCTGCCGGTTGCGAGGCAATCCTGCTGTCAGAGCCCAGAGGTAGCCCGGAGGCAGCTGGTTGTGGATGGCTAGGCGTGCTCTCTCCTGGCCCTCCTCCTCCCCACTGCTCCATTGCCGTCTTTCAGTGAGCCCTCCATCTGCAGCCCTTTTGCAGAATCAGCTGACTCACCAATTAGAGAATTCAATTTCTTTTTTTTTTTTTTTTTTTTTTTTTTTTTTGAGACAGAGTCTCGCTCTGTCGCCCGGGCTGGAGTGCAGTGGCGCAATCTCGGCTCACTGCAAGCCCCGCCTCCCGGGTTCACGCCATTCTCCTGCCTCAGCCTCCGAGTAGCTGGGACTACAGGCGCCCGCCACCACGCCCGGCTAATTTTTTTTATTTTTTAGTAGAGACGGGGTTTCACCGTGGTCTCGGTCTCCTGACCTCGTGATCCGCCCGCCTCGGCCTCCCAAAGTGCTGGGATTACAAGCGTGAGCCACCCCGCCCGGCCGAGAATTCAATTTCATATAGTCAAAATTGGTTTAAACAGTTTTAGGTTTTGCAGTAATTCCTTTTTCGTATTCAACAGCCATCGGTTCAACACTCAGTAGAAGGGTAGGTAGAGCAATCATCTATTTTCAAGAAGTGTGTGTTCCTTCTGTACAAGGGTACCTCCCCTGTGTCTTTAGTGGGGACTTCTTTTGATGATGGCTGGGGAGGAAAGTTCTTGGCAGGGCTTGACTTTGAGCAGGTGGGCGCAGCCTGGCACGCCTTGTGCTTCCCAGTGGATCGGAGGATGGGCCCAGTCTCCAATTATATTTGCGTCACCTATAGAGAACAGCAGAGTACCTGACACTAGTCCTCAACTAGTGTCACTCAGTTCACCAGCTTAGGGTACGAAGGTCTCACTGCTTTTAATACTCAAATTAAATTAGTCTGGGCCCCAGTTTTGCATATTGTGATCAGTGTCTTTCTTTTCTCACTTGAGACTCCTGTCCCATGGCAACATCAGGAAGCTAACCTAAGAGGGTACTTCTCATTACTGCTGTGTCTTTAGTAGTGCTCTTCAGACTGGGATATGTTATGAATCCTCAGGGATCTTGTTAAAATTGCAGATTCTGATTCATTAGGACAGGGTGGGGCCTGAGGTTCTGCAGCCGATACTGTTGCTGCAAGTCCAAGGACAAAATTGGGTAGCAGGGGTTATTGGCTCCCAGTCCTTTTCAGGTTATGGCATACCTGAAAATAACTTTTGTTTGTTTGTTTGTTTGTTTTTGAGACAAAGTCTCACTCGGTCACCCAGGCCGGAGTGCAATGGCATGATCTTGACTCACTGCAACCTCTGCCTCCCGGGTTCTAGCGATTCTCCCACCTAAACCTCCTGAGTAGCTGGGATTACAGGAACACTCCACCACATCCGACTAATTTTTTTTATTTTTAGTAGAAACGGGGTTTTACCACGTTGGCCAGGCTGGTCTCGAATCCCTGACCTCAAGTGATCCGCCTGCCCCAACCTCCCAAAATGCTGGGATTACAGGTGTGAGCCACCATACCTGGCCCATACCTGAAAATATTAATACCTGTGTGGCACACTGGCAAGGCTGCCCTGGCTTCCTCAAGCCCCACATTCCTCAGGGCTGAGGGAATCCACATCCTAGCTCACCTCTAGCCCACTTGAGGTACCTGGGATGGGCCACAGTACACCTGTTGAGAGGAGAAAAAAAATGTCCAAATCTGAAAAATCTGACTTATACATATGGGGCACACACATATGGGAAGTTCCTTCTGTCCTGCTGTTATTGCAGGTGCTGCCCCATGGTACAGCTGAAAACAGGCAATCCTTGGAACCCAGAGGTGCCCATGCCTGCCAGGAGCAGCCTTCTGATCCAGCAGTGTTTCCTCTGGGTGTGGGGAGGGTAAGATAAGGCTCTCTCCCTGGTGTTACAGTCGGCTGTAATGGCCCCTCACCCTGTTGGCCTGGGATCCCAGGCCATAGCTGTTTATATGCATAGCTCTCGTGTGTGTGTGTGTGTGTGTGTGTGTGTGTGTGTGTGTGTGTGGTGATGTGTCCTAGACATGCACAAGTACACACACATGCAGGCATGTGCACAGCCATTTTCCTGAATATAACATCCATCCTACCAAGAGAACTGAATTGAAGAGAGCCGGGGGGCATTAGCTACCTGCTGTGCCCTGTGCTAGCTCTCTCACACAACCAGACTTCTGTGTGGTGTGCACCCTCCAAGGCCTCTTCTGTCGTCTTTCTCACTCTGTCCCCTCCATGGGTCCGTCAGAGATATTCCATAGATTTTTCAGTAAGGTAGAACCTCAGAAAAAACTAAAAACAAACCCAAACCAGAAGGCCCTTCCTTTCCTGGAGGCTGCTTCTCAGACCACGGTAAAAAAAAAAAAAAAAAAAAAAAGCAAACCTCTCTCGCTCAGCTAGATGGCTCCTTGCACCTTTTCTCAGAACACTGTTTGTTTGCCTCACTTTTTATTGCTCAAAGAGTCCTCTCAAATGGTTCAGAACAAAGGAAGTCTGTTTTGATGTCTCTTTACTGTAAGTAGAAGAATTTGCAGCTTGTAAATGACTGCTAGTTTTGCTAAAATAGTGACTAAAACATGCAGTTATGTCTCTCTTGGCACCCACCCACCACCCACCACCCACCACTCACCATAAGTTGGCTTGGGAAATGTTTGCTGAATAAAAGGACAGTCTCTGGGTGTTCCCGGGTCCCAACCTTTGCCTAGCTGAAGTGCCTCTCCTTCCTCTCCAGGTCCATATTCAAGCCTTTCATCTTTGTTGACGACGTAAAACTTGTCCCCAAAACACAGTCTCCCTGTTTTGGGGATGACGACCCTGCCAAAAAGGAGCCTCGGTTCCAGGAGAAACTAGACCGCCGGCATGAGCTGTACAAAGCCCACGAGTGGGCACGTGCCATCATCGAAAGTGACCAGGTGAGCTTGCGTGAGGGCCACAGAGGCAGAGGCGGGCGGGTGAGGTCAGCGAGGAAGGAGGCAGGGAAGCAGATGACAAGCTAGACCCTCCCCCCACCCATCCAGTGTGGCCGGGCTCCTCCCTGAGGCCAGGTTCCTGGGGCCTTTCCTAGAAGGCTGGGGTTCATTTTCCTGCCCAGGCTTGAAACCAAATAAGACAAAGCTTCTCCTTCTCATGTTATTCTGGAACTCAGCAGGCTGAATATCTTACTTATATTTACTGTTTACGTAGGAATATGCAGTATAGTAGGGATAACTTATATACTGTGTAAAATTCTGTATGTACTTTTGGGGGTAAAAGGTTGTATTTGCTGGCAACATTTTATTTAAAGATACAATCATATGTTGTTTCAAAAAAGTTCTGGAGATGGCTGGTGGTGCTGGTTGCACAACATTGTGAATGAGCTTAATGCACTAAACTGTATGTTTTAAAGTTTTTAAATGGTAAATTTTATGTTATAATACATATGTTTTACCATAGTACAAACATAGTTTTAGAAAATATTCTCGTATTCCTAGGGTATTTTTTTTTTTAATTTATTTTTAGTAGAGACGGGGTTTCACCATGTTGGCCAGGCTGGTCTTGAACTCCTGACCTCAAGCGATCCGCCTGCTTCTGCCTCCCAAAGGGCTGGGATTACAAGCATGAGCCACCGCGCCCGGCCTCATATTCCTAGTTTTAAAAAAGAAGTCGTAATCCTTCAAATGCAGCTCTCCCCAATCCCACACCTTTGGTTAATAAAGTGGTAAGTCATCAATTCAAACAAGAAAACCACCCAAAGCACGTTCCACAGCACCCAGTGTGTCCACAGCAGCCACCTCGATGCACTTTATATAAAATTCAAGCCTATATTTTGCTGAAGAGAGGAAGAAGGAACGTGCTTGTTAGACACTCATCAGTTTTCCCCAACTATTTATGTAACAACTTTTAATAGGTCCAAATTGGCCTGAAGGGCCCAAAAGGGGGACCTTTTGTATAAATTGGTGCTGTGGACTCTGTGAGCCTCTTGCATTTGACATAGTGGACTATAGAAAAAGGATATCAAGAGAGAAACCCAAACAATAAATCCAGATGAATTCAGAAAGCATCTCTGAGAAGGGCTGTCTCACTTTTCTGAGAGCTCACCCTTCTCTTCCACAGAAGTGACCATTTGACATGTAAAGGTCGCACAGTTATTTTACATCTCTCCTCCCCGCCAGCCTAAAAAGGCTGGCAGAAAATCGCAAGCATGCATGCTGCCACTGCATTTAACTGTGTTTCCTCCAGGCTGTTCACATTAGTTCCTGATAGTGCTTATGTTCTTGGTGGATGACCGTAAGCCCCAAGTCGATGAAAACTGTCGCTGTGCGGTGTATGGTGTTGTGGATATTTGGCTAATTAGAATGAAGTGGTAGAAAGGGCTGTGTGTTCAAGGAGATGAGACTGCTGAGGCTGGTGGGTTTTCAAATTTGGAAATGACTCTCAGGTGGAGTCACATGACGCTGCATGAAGCAGTGGTGGGCGGGTGGTGAGAGCAGCTTCTCAGTTCTGGGACTCATGGGGCAAATGAAAGCTTTCACTGTCATCTGCCATAAATGAGTGAGTCCCATGGAAGAAGTGAACTCACCATCTCAGAAAAAGAGTGAACAGGAGAGAGACATGGCACCTGTTTATTCATTGATCCTTTTTTTTTTTAAATTCAATGAACATTTTTTTGAGAGTGCCCTCCCAGTCACTGGAGGACAGAAATGAGCCCGGTTCCCATCCAAGGGGCCACAGCTGCAGAGACAAGCCAGCACAAGGTGGGAGACAGCGCCCGTGGCAGGGGGAACGGTGTGGCACTGTGCGGGGAAGTGGAAAGGCTTTGCAAGGAAGCTGCAGATGGGTGCACGTCGACCAAGCGCTGCGGAAGGGGACGGCCCTCCAGAGGGCAGGGCCACCTGTGCAGGGGTGAGACAGCATCAGAGGCTGGAGGGCTGCAGTGAATTCAGTCCAGCTGAGGAGTAGGGAGATGCAGGGGAAGCGGTCTCGGATGTCAGAAGGGCCTTCCCTCAGTGTTACTCTGGGGTCTGGGCTTTGTCCTAAAGGCAGCAGGAAGCTGTGCAAGTGTTCTAAGCCGGGCAGTGACATAACCACACTGGCGTTCTAGAACAATCCCTGCGGCAGTTATGTGAGAAATGGAGTGTGGGGAGGACAGGACCTTGAGCAGGAAGCCAGCTGGCCCCCTAGAGGGTTTCAGTGTCCGCTGCAATGCCCCCTGCTATTTTGCTGACACCTAAAGCAGTCGTGTCCTTCCTCAGGAGCAAGGTCGCAAGCTGAGGAGCACCATGCTGGAGCTGGAGAAGCAAGGCCTGGAAGCCATGGAAGAAATCCTGACCAGCTCCGAGCCCCTGGACCCTGCGGAAGTGGGGGACCTTTTCTATGACTGTGTTGACACGGAGATTAAGTTCTTTAAGTGAAGTAAGCATTCCCCTTCCCCTTCTTATTTAAGACTTCCCACCTTACTAAATTACCAGCAAAACAAACCACTCTCCTGTTTGAGTAAAATGAGAAAGTTAAGATGTGGCCTCCTTTTCTGAAGCCAGATCAAACTGTTCCCTTGTGTTCCGCCTTGAATCTCACAGCGTCCCCTTCTGCAATGTAGGTCTCCTTCCTGTGCGGTGTAACATGTATCCCGTTGCCTGTTGTTCGGTTGTGTGACTAATTGTGGATTTTAAGCTGCTATTATTGTATTTCAGTGGCAATGGACACATTAGCCTTTTCCAAGAGGCCTGGAGTTCATCAAGCCTTGAAAGGCAGGCTCCACAGTGCCGAGACAGCGGGCAAAGCAAATTCTTTTGAAGTCTTAGTCTTTCCCTCAGTAGCGGTTTCTTTCAGGTTAACAAGAGGCATTTGTGCACACACAGGGCTTTTGTGTGTGTTGTCAAGGGGAACCTCCCTGGCCTCCCGTGAGTGCATGCCTGTAGTGCACAGTGTCTCTACAGGTGTCTTCTGAGGGACAGAACCAATGGGAAGGAAGGAAGCGACCCCTCTCCAGTCCTGGCTCCTTCCTACATCCTGGGCTCCCGAAGAAGCTCTCTTCCCATTTTCCGTGCGCTCTGCTTATGTGTGGTGGACTGCAGAGCTGCTTCCGCTTACAGGAGAGCTGATAATTTGTTAGCTGGAACCTATTCACTTCCAAGATTCAGACATAGCCATACTGGTGGCCCTCTGAATCACTGCATGGATGTCCCAGGAGGCAGCTCTCCCTACACAGCAGCACAGCCACCACTGGATTCCTTGTGTAGAAATGATCCCCAGTCTAGTTACCAACAGCTAGTCTAGGAGTAATTGAATGGCCCTATGGCACAGTTCCACCCACAGAGTGGTGAATCTCTCAGCCAACGAGGGAAAGAAAAGGAGGAACTCTTGACTATTTAGATTCTAGTTAAATAGCTGGAATCCTAGCAGTCACTACATTATCTCAGCAGAGAGACTTTAATTAAACTGATTTGTTTCCAATGTCGGGTTCACTTAAAGGATTTGACTTACCACCAGAGCATAGAAAAGCATGCAAGGAAGACCAGATGGACTTAGCATTGGGAAGACAGAGGGCAAGGAGGCAACAGATGGATATAGAAGCATTTCTCTGCAGGATACCAGTTCAGGCCCCACCCTTCCTGCCAAGCCCATTACATCCCACAAACCCAAATACAAGGCAGCTGACTTCCCTGGATCTTCCCCCCACTCCTCACACCTCACATGTCCCAGGAGCTGCCTTCATTCAGACGGGTAGCTGCACTAGGCATGGGGTGGTGGTGGGGAGCTTACCGCCACCTATTCAAACTCCCAGCCACTCCTGAAATGGGCAGAGATGATGAACAGAAGTGTATGTAAATGCAGTAGCTAGTGGGAGAGCACCAGTTGGGCGTAATCCTGCCTCATCATTCTTGGCAGGAATCTGCAAATGGAAACATTGTATCAGCAATCTGGGAAGTGACAGGGTTAATAACTCCTTCCCAGAAGCTGTATCATGAGATTTTGAGGGGACCCAGCCCCGTTACATGGATGTGCACAGTGAGGATCAGAGGTTTCATCAGAACACGTTCTTTTTTTCTACCAACTCTCCAAGAGCATGAGTATAGGAGTGCCATGAGCTTTGTGCTCAGCAGTTTTGTAAAATCCGTATATAAAATCAGTAACCACACATTGTGGGTGATGGGAAGACGATTTCAGCTGACAGAGTTAATGGCAACCAATAATGGTGGCCTGTAGCTGCTAAGAGCTTCACGCAGGTTGGCCTGGGCTTTCACTGTTGGTGAATTTAGAGTGTCCTTTTAGGTGGGGCGGCATTTGACATGGTGGGGGAAGTGAGGTTCGAGGATGACGTAGGTACCTCTTCCCTCCCAAGTCCACGTTCCAAGTGGCTATGTAAAGCAAGATGATGCAGAAAGCCGCTCTAAAATTTCACTACGTGATTTCATCTTCGCCTACTATGAAATGTCTCATCAGACCTGACATGTCTGAGATAACCAAGGTGATTCAGGATTTGATCAAAAGAAGTCTAGTAAGAATTAATTACACAGAAGCCTCCTTTCATTTCTATGGGCCAAACAAAGGCCATGGATAACCCTACCTGCTTTATGTCATTACCAGTTGAGAAACACAATGGCTACTTCTGTTAGGGGACATTGACCTTGGTCAAGCATCTTAAAGAAGGCAACCCTAATTGACAGCTGTCTTGGCTAATACTCTACACCACAATTGTGATGTCCTAGTCATACCACTAGAGGGCATGGCACAGCCTGGCAGAAGTTAAAAGGGGTGTGGCAGCTCCCATCAGGTCTGGAGGTGGTCTATAAGGGCAGTGGACAGTTGTGCATTGGGATGGGTGGAGAAGGACAAGAAGAGAGCAGAGAATCTGCTGATGTGGCTGCGCTTACTTTTAGTGACTTTATGTACTTATATTAACACCTGGAAATAAGTTGTTGGGTTTTGAGCAGGCTGTTACAGTGAGGAATGTTCATTTTTAAATGTTCCTAACAGATTTTGCTTTGGAAAAATGCTTATTACATGAATAATGTGTGGACCAGGGATTGCTTTTCTGAAGGCAGTATGGGGAACATGAATATTCAAGATGAAATACAAAAATTATGTTTAAGGGTCACAGTGTATAAGTAGCTTCCTAGGAGACCCTTTGTGTGTCTTTTCAGACTGGGGTGGGGGCTGAGCATGCTTGTGCAGAAAGAAGCCATGGCCAAATCTCTCCCCCACTCCCTTGCCCCATAACCAAACATAAGCTAGCTAGTTTTGTCTAATAGATGGGATTTACCATAGGTGAAGATAGCCCTCATATTCAAGGACAGAAGCTCTGGCAGGAGTAAATGAGGAAAGCAGAAATAGTACCCCTTCATTCTTGGAGGTGCTTTGAAACTTTAGGTAGAATAAAGATATCAAAATTATGGAGAATCCTTAGTGTTCAATAACATAAGACATGGTGTTATTAGAACGAGTCTTTCTTATAAACTAACAGAGCAGGTATTTGCCCATTAGATCTTAGCTGTGGGGTTCCTTTACTATTGGGTGAATCATTAGGTATAAAAAATAATCATCAACCAGGCAAATTACTTTGCTTCCTAGCTGATGTCATCCCACGTTGGTACAGGTGTTATACAGCTCTCGCTGGTTCAGCAGGGAAGGTGGGTGGGACCAGTGTGTCTGTCATGAAACCACTAACTGCATTCCTGACTGAAGAGCCATCTGTCGTTTATTGGGGAAGGTCTTCAGTTGAGCTCTCAGCCTTAGGAAGGAAGCACGTGGAGGAGGGAGGGAGGAGGTCCCCTTGCTGGGCACGCTCCATGGAGGGCCAGGAGTGGCAGGTTATGTGCATATGCTGTTGCAGCACAAGCTTATGCTTCCTGTAGCCATGGCTTTTCATTCTGCACAGTCCCAGGTCCCAGCTCCCCTCTTATGGTTTCTGTCATAATGTGCTTTATCTGATTGACTCCAAACATCCCGAAATGTCACCTGCAGATTTCTTGTGGGAACCAATATGTACATGTTTGCAATTATGTTGTGAGAATTTAAATGTGTTAGATGGAAAATGCTATTGGCAGGGAATAATAATAAAAAAAAAAAAAGAAAATCATTCTGTTTCCTGCAGTGGGAACTGGCCATGTAGTCTTAACAGTCTTTTGTACAAATATCTACAAAGCAGATAATATCCCTATCCAGTGCTTGCCCTTGGAATTGTCTCTAAATGCATCAAGCATACAATAAAAAAAAACTGAAATTAACATCCAGTGGAGTGGCCTCTTCTAATTTGTGTCTCGTGAATAAACATGGGCCTCAGTCGCAACATAGAAGATGTGTGAGAAGGGATATATTTTTCTGGCTGGAATCTTTAGAAAACAGTCAGTTCAGCAGTTTCTTGCATTATGTAATGTTCTGTGGATGAATTCAGTCTTTAAATATAAAACCACAATGAAGTATCACCTCACACCCATCAGGAGAGCTACTATCGAAAACAAAAACAACAACAACAACAAAACCACAACCAGAAAACAACAAATGTGGGTGAGGATGTGGAGAAATTGGAACCCTTACGCACTGTCGGTGGGAATGTAAAACAGTGCATCCATTGTGGGAAACAGTACGGAGTTGCTCAAAAAATGAAAAATAGAACTACCCTATAATCGGGCAATCCCACTTCTGGGTATACACAAAAGAGTTGAAAGTAGGGTCTGGAAAAGAGGTTGCACACCCATGTTCATAGTAGTGCTTATTCACAGTGCTAAAATCTGGAAGCAACTTAAGTATCCACAGATGGAAGAATGAAGAAACAAAATGTGTTCTATCCATACAATGGAATATTATTCATCCTTAAAAAGTGGAAGCATATTCTGACATGCTACAACATGGATGAACCTTAAGGATGTTATGCTCTGTGAAATCAACCAGTCACAAATATTATATGGTTTCATTTCTGTGAGGTACCTAGAGCAGTCAAAATCATAGAGACAGAAATTAGAAGGGTGGTTGCTAGGGGCTGGAGGTGGGGGAGAAATTGGGAGTTACTGTTTAATGAGTATAGAGTTTCAGAAAGTTTCGCAAGATAAGTTATGGAGAGGGACGCAACACGAATGAATTAAACACTAAACACGGTAAGGATGGTAGACTTTATGTGTATTTTACCATAGTTACTAGAATGGAAGTCTAGATCATCAGAGTGGCTGGTACTCTGTGCCAGGCATCTTGATTCCAAGGCATCAGCAATGCCACAACAGGAGAGGATGCCACTTAGGGAAAAAGCCAGCTCTCTCCACTCCTGTGACCCAGAAATGCCAGCTTGCTTTCCATGACTCTCCACTGTGACAGGTAAAACGCAATTGAATGTCTTGCTCGTGAAGACAGGACTTAGTCACCTGCAATGAGTGACCTATTTCAAGGTCAGAGTAGATGACTGCTCTGTTTACATGATAAGGAGCTGCTAATTCTGAAATTTTATTCCCAGCTCTCTTTTCATAAACATTGTACCCTCCTGCAAAGCTCTGGGTGACAAAGCCTGTATTCTTTTGCCAGGGCTGCCGTCACAAAGTACCATAAACTGGGCCGCGTAACCAGGAGAAATTTCCTGGTTCACAGTTCTGGAGCCCAGACGTCCCAGGAATAAGGCATCTGCAGGGTTGGTTCCTTCTGAGGGCTGTGAGAGAGAATGTGTTTCATGTCTCTTGCCCACCTTCTGGTGGCTTGCTGGCAATCTTCAGCACTTTGGGGCCCATAGAAGCAGCATCCTGATTATCTCTGCCTTCATCTTCATGTGGTGTTCTCCCTGTGTCTATGTCTGTGTCCAATTTCTTCATTTTATAAGGACACCAGTCATATTGCATCAGGGGCCCACCCTGATCCAGTATGACCTCATCTTAACTAACAATATCTGCAATAGGCCTATTTCTAAATAAGGTCACATTCTGAGGTACTGGGGGTTAGGACTTCAACATACGGATTTTGTGGGGACAAATTCAACCCATAACAGAATGGGTGGATGAAGGATGCTGAAGCCTTCCGGGGCACCGTCTGAGAATTTGGAACTTGCTTCTGGAGTCCACGGCCCTTCCCATTAACTTGCTCCCTCTCTAGGAACCACGTCTCCCACACTTAACTCCGTAAAAGGTGCTTACACTTCTAGCTATTCACCACTGCCACACTCAATGTGACTTTGAAGTTCATCATCCACTTTGTAGATTATCTTCAGCCCTTACTTTTTCTTCCCCATTCAGACTGGCCCTTTTGGCCATGAAAGAGCTAATCTGTACCTCCACTAATAAGAGAGCAATAAAACAGCCCCTTAACTAATTCTGATGCAAAGTGTGTAGTAACCAGCTTTGAAATTAGTTTCTAGATGAGATTTATTTCAGGAACATGTATGAATTTTAATGACTGCTCTCTCATTGTTATCCAGCAGCAGAGTTAGTAAAGTGTAGTCTGAGCAGCTCAGCAAATACTGAAGTGCCTGGGATGCAGCCAGCAGAGCCCTGTTTGTGCCCAAGCATGGAATCAGCAAACTGGCTGCTCCCCGGGGTGCAGGGTATGCATCACTGGTTCCGTTGTGATCCAAGGGTTGAGGGCTTGCCCTTGGGTATTACATCACTGAATCTTCACCAATACACACTCAGGTACATATTTATGTCCCCTTTTGACAAATGAGGAAGCTGAGGCACAGATTTTAAGAGGCAACTTGTAAGAGGCAAAACGGAGATTCAGATCCTGGTTTGCCTTCTGAGCACTAGCTCTGAGATAGCTTGCCTAGCAGATAAATCTCACCTCCCCTGAACCCTGCTCCCAAAGGTTCACCTTAAAACACTACGGGGGGATTCAAGATGATTCTGTTCCTACAGGAGGCTTTTTTGAGAGGTTTGCTGAGTTGGGAGTGGGGACTAAGTGCACGTAGAGGGAAGGTTGTTCTATTTCAACACAATTTAGCAGAATTTATAAGCAATACACTGCCCATTCTGTGTTAATCAAACTGAATAAATATAGTGTTATCTACTTTTTAAAAAATGCACCTGAGAAATTTTTTTTTTCTTGCTTGTTTTTTCCAAATACCAATTAGGCTACTTAGCTCAAGAAAGAAAGGCCCTGTTTCCAACACAGTATGTTACAGCAAGCACTGTATCCATGTAAATATCTATTTTTTTTCTGTCATTCTTAGAACTTCAACTTCTCCTGATCCTTAAAAATGTTTGGTTTAGATTGATACTGGTGACCATTGATGGGTTTTAACAAGGAAACGACTGGAAGCATTTCCACTTACTAAAGTTTATTAAGTACAAAGAAATGAATCTGCAGAAGGAGACATCAATAAAAATAAAATACATGGGAAACATTGGAGGAGTCACAGACTGCAGTGTCAATGAGAATATGTGACAATGGCGGGGACTGTGTGACTCAGATGTCTCTAAGTGTGAGTTTACAGTCAAGGGGTTAAACCTTTACAGCACCCAAGGAACTCAGTGCACCAGCATGAGCTCGAAGGGCTGTGAATTCAATGATAGGTCTCAAGGGGAGATGGGATGCCACATTCCTGAGATTTCTCCCTAATTGCCATTTTTGGTTTCTGCTCCTTCCTCCCCGCTGTCCTTTTTTTTTTTTTTTTTTTTTTGTTTTGAGTTAGAGTCTCGCTCTGTTGCCCAGTCTGGAGTGCAGTGGCGCCATCTCAGCTCACTGCAACCTCCGCCTCCAGGGTTCAAGCAATTCTTGTGCCTGAGCCTCCCACGTTGCTGGGATTACAGTTGTGAGCCACCACGCCTGGCTAGTTTTTTGTATTTGAGTAGACAGGGTTTCACCATGTTGGCCAGGCTGGTCTTGAACTCCTAACCTCAAGTAATCCACCCACCTCAGCCTCCCATGCTGGGATTACATGCATGAGCCACTGCTCCTGGCCCGCTCTGTCCTTAATAGTGTTATTTTAATTTCCATCCCAGCCATAGGGGACACCAATGTCTAAACACCTCATTAGGGCAGGCAGTCTACTCTGAAGGTGGAATTGCCTTTGTCTAGGGTCTTCTTAATCAGGATCATTAAAACTTTTATAATTATTTTACACAACTGTGAGGGCAGTGAAGTGGACACTGTTATAATAATAAATTCTGGCTTTTTGGAAATCTTCCAGAACCAATAAAACAAATTAGTTATGCCCAGAGCTGATGACCTGCAAAAACTTCTTTTCTACTTACTTAGCTGTTACAGTTTGGGCTTGATTCATTCCCCCAGAGAAGGGAATTTGACCCTGGCTCACTTGCTTCCATCTGGAATGAGAAAGCACAGCACTGCTGCAGGACGCCACCTGGGTCTTTACTCCAGACAACAGTGAGGCAGATGCAGTCATGTTTGCCCACACCCTCCTGACCGGCTACCTTTCTGGATGGCTTGGTCTGGACACGATACACTTCAAGGGTGAATGTGTGCGTGGATTGTTGCAAAGCAAATTTCTTTTTCGCTGGTTTCCCTCCCCTCCCTGCCTGATTTCCTTTAAAGGGCAGCTATTTTGAGCACAGCCCAGGGATCAGTCTGTTTCCTTCTATTTTTTTCTCCTTCCTCTGTCACAGTCTTCCCCGACCAAAGATGGGGAACATCAGGGGTCAGGCAGCAAGCAAAAACACACTTCCACTCCCTGCAGGATCAAGAAGAGGGAGTGAAGAACAGGCCCAGCCCGGCCTGACCTTTTCCATATTCAGAGTGGCTGAGCTTGCACACGTCTTCCCACAGACAGGTGCCCACCACAAGGGAATGAATGTGGGGCTGTCAGGCAAGGTTCTCCTTTAGCTCAGAAGGGAGCTAGGTTTTGCCTGACAGGTGGCTCCAAGGATCCTAAGATGGGGGCGGTGAGGCACCAGGTATTTGTGGCAGGTATTTCACACGATGTTTCGTTCTACACTTTTTCATGTCATATTTTCCATGGAAGTCCACACTTGAAGCAAGGGCAGAAGGGGAGACCTCTGAGATACAATTGATAGTTTAGCATAATGATGAGTTGTATATGTTTTTAATCTGCAGGGAAAAAATACCAAAATCTGATAAAGCTGGCTACTGGGATGGGACTGGGAACTTGGAGGGAACAGGAGGAAAGTGACAGAGACTTGGGCACTAGGGACACTGTAAACAGTAGGAGCATTGGCTACTTGGAGGATTATTCAGTTACAAAAGGGGCCCTGTGGTTGGCATCGGAGGGCCAAGCCCACTCTTGCCTTTACTTTGTGATATATTTACATTAGGCAGCAAAAAAAAAAAATCCCTGTACTGCAAAATGGAAGCGAGACATGGCATCTCGTTCCCTGGAGGCTGCACGGCACTGTCTGGGTGTGGGGGACACACTACTTCCTCTGAGCTGCATCATTGATAAGGCATTATTTGGTTTGATTTTGCAGTTAGTGTGATGAGAATATGAAATTATGCCAAGAAGAAGCCGTCGTGGATATTTATAACTTTGGGGCTACCTGCAAACTAAGGACTCTCTACAAACGGTTCAGAATCTAGGAAGGGCCAGCCTGCAAGCATATTCACAGTCATGGAGTGGGCACTAGGTGGAGGGACAGGGCTCTATCTGTGCTGACAGACAAATGCCAAGATGCAATGTAAAAAATGGAAAAATGAGGGGTGTTTTAAAAAATATTACTGAAATAAAAGTCAATTAAAATACTGCTTTAAAGCCTGTGCAAACCACATATTTACAATAAATAAATTCTCAATTCCAAGCCTGTATGCCAACTGAATTACAGCTTGAGCATGGGGTGGGTGGGGTCTGACATGTTGTTCTGCAACCTGGAACCCCAGGACCTTGGCTTCATCTGTCTTCTCACCGAAGAGTCTTTAGAGATAACTGTGGAAACATAACAGAACATTACCAGGTGGAGTTAGAAGACTCTTGCACACGAAAGCCCTCCTCTTCCACCCCCCAAACACGCTGGGCCCCGAAGCTTCTCATTCATGCAAGGCTGTCAAGTTTGGGGAGATGCCTATGCAAAGAGCTGATTTTTACCCAAGGGGCTGTGGGTGGAAACCAGATGAAATGGGATATGTAAAAAGTTGATGATATGTATGTGAGGACCTAATACTGTCTTATAAACATTTATAGAACCGATCATCAGCAATTCACTTGACAGGAAGCTCAAAGAAATCAAAAAAACGTGCTGGAGATCCCAAGTTAAGGCAGTGGAAAAGCAAGAAACAGATTTAGGCATTCAGACTTCCAGCCCAGGGCTCTCACCCCATGCACTGACCACTCTATCCATAAAAAAGAGCAGTCCCTGGGGTATTGTTTGCAATGTCTAGAACCCAGTGATTTCTCTGGGTGATTGTTTTGTGTCTCACTGCAGTGAAAATGAATTAAGATGGTATCCAGTGAGACACAAAGATCTTCTTGACTGTGGAATGCCCAAAGGAGACTACAATCCACCTGACTGGACTTGCAGGCGGAGATCAAAACCACCAGACTCAGGTGATCTGGGTGCATGCCTGCCGTGAGGCTGGGGACCAGATCCTGCACAGTGTCTGACACGTTGGTAGTGAGCAGGATACTTGTCCCTGGAGATTCTAACATGCCAGGAAAAGCAGTGAGGCATTACAGAAGAAGCACTGGACAAGAGGTCAGAAGGTCTGGGCATTGTGACATGGGCAAGTTCTTCAAATTTCTAGAACAGTTTTCTCTTTTATAAAAATGGCATTAAAGGTATCTCTCCAGCTTCCACCACAGGGTTATTAAAAGGATTAGATGATATGACACATGCAAGCTAACTGAAAAATGTAAAGAGCCACACGAATATGAAGGAACATGATTATGATTGTTACTATATTTTCCTGGTCACAGGAATAATATAATCATTGTAGAAAACTTGGAAATTGCATAAACGCAAAAAGAAGAAAGTATAAATCAGCCATAGTCTTCTAGAGTGAATGCCTATTAACATTTTTTCTCCATTTTTATTGTGGTAAAATATAAATAACATAAAATTTACACTAGTAACTTTTTTTTTTTTTTTTTTTTTTTTTTTGAGACGGAGTTTCACTCTTGTTTCCCAGGCTGGAGTGCAATGGTGTGATCTCGGCTCACCGCAACCTCCGTCCATGAGTTCAAGCACTTCTCCTGCCGCAGCCTCCCGGGTAGCTGGGATTACAGATGTGCGCCACCATGCCTGGCTAATTTTGTATTTTTAGTAGAGATGGGGTTTCTCCATGTTGGTCAGGCTGGTCTCGAACTCCCAACCTTAGGTGATCCGACTGCCTTGGCCTCCCAAAGTGCTGGGATTACAGGCATGAGCCACCACACCCAGCTGACTAGTAATCATTTTTAAGTGTATAGTTTAGGGGTATTAAATACATTCATAATGTTTTGCAACCAATCATCAGTACCCACTTTTGTTTAACTCTTTTCATCTTGTAAAACTGAAACTCTGTACCCATTAAACAATACCTCTCAATTTTCTTTTTCCCTCTAATCTCTGGCAAGCACCAGTCTACTTGCTGCCTCTACTACCGTAAGTACTTAGGTAAATGGACGCATATATAGTGTTTGTCTTTTGTGAGTGGCTTATTTCACTTAGAATAATGTTCTCAAAGTTCATCCATATTGAAGCATATTTTAGAACTTCCTACTTTTTAAGCTGGATAATATTCCACTGTACATGTGTGTATCACATTTTGTTTATCCATTCATCTATCTATGATACTTGAGTTGCTTCTACATTTTATTTATTTTATTTTATTTTTCCAAGTTCAGGTCAGACGAGTAATGTGCCAAGGTTGTAACAAGGTTCAGAGGGTTCACACATGCACATGAATACCCAATCGTCACACTCATGAACTACAAAAGGATCAAGCTGCTTCTACATTTTAGCTATTGTAAATAATGCTGCTATGAACATGGGTGTACAAATATCTCTTCCAGGCTCTGCTTTAGATTCTTTTGGGTACATACCCAGAAGTGGAAGCGCCAGATCATATGGTAATTGTTTTTATTTTTTTGAGGAACTGCCATACTGTTTTCCACAGCAGCTGTACCATTTCACATTCTCACCAACAGTGCATAAGGGTTCCATTTTCTCCACATCTTTGCCACCACTTGTTATTTTGTTTTGTTTTGATAGCAGCCATCTTGATGTGTATGAGGTGGTATCTCATTGTAATTTTGATTTGTAGTTCTCTAATGATTAGTGATGCTCAGCAACTTTTCCTATGCTCATTGGCCATTTGTTTATCTTCTTTGGAGAAATGTCTATTCAAGTCCATTGCTCATTTTTAAATTAGGTTATTTGTTTTCTTGTTGAGTTTTATAAGTTCTCTATATATTATGCATATTAATCTCTTATCAGATATACGATATGAAAATAACTCCTCCCATTCTGTGGGTTGCCTTTTCTTTTTTATATTGTCTTTGATATGCAAATTTTAAAGATTTTCACCAAGTCCAGTTTGCTTATTTTTTCTTCTGTTGCCTGTGCCTTTAGTGTCATATCCAAGAAATCATTGTCAAATCCAGTGTCATGAAGCTTTTGCCCTGTGTTTTCTCCTAAGAGTTTTACAGTTTCGGGTCCTACATTTAGGTCTTCAATTCATTTTGAGTTAATTTTTGTATATGGCATTAGTAGGGGTCCAACTTCATTCTTCTACGTGGGGATATCCAGTGTTCCTAGCATCATTTGTTGAAATTTCCCTATTGAATGGTCTTGCTTTGTTAAAATCATTTGACCATATATGCAACAGTTTATTTCTTTTTATTCTATTTATTTACTGCTTTTTATTCTATCCCATTGGTCTATACGTCTGTCTTTATACCAGTACCACACTGTTTTGATTATTATAGTTTTGAAATAGGAAGTGTGAGTCCCCTAGATTTATTCTTCTTTTTCAAGATTGTTGTGGCTATCTCAAGGAGTTCCTTGAGATTCCATATGAATTTCAGGATTCTTCTTTTAGGATTCTGGGTTTTTCTATTTCTGAAGAAAATGTCATTGAGATTTTGGTAGGGCTTACACTGAATCTGCAGATTGCTTTGGGTAGTATTGACATCTTAACAATATTGTCTTCTAACCCATGAACATGGGATGTGTTTGCATTTATTTATGTCTTATTTATTTCAGCCATGTTTTATAGTTTTCATTATACAAGTCTTTCACCTGCTTGGTTAACTGCTAAGTATTTCATTCTTCTCTATGCTATCATAAATGGAATTGTTTCTGTAATTTTCGTTACAGATTGCTCATTGTTAGTGTGTAGAAATACAACCGTATTTTTGTGTGTTGACTTTGTATCCTGCTACTTTGCTGAATTATTTCTAACAGCTTTTTTTTGGTGGAATCTTTAGGGTTTTCTACATATAACAACATACCATCTGCAAACAGAGATAATTTTACTTCTTGCTTTCCAATTTGGATGCCTTTTATTTCTTTTTCTTGCCCAACTGCTCTGGATAGACTTCCAGTACTATGTTGAATAGAAGCAATGAAAGCAGGCATCCTTGCCTTGTTCCTGATCTTAAAGCAAAAGCTTTCAAGTCTTTCACCATTGAGCATGTTCACTGTAGATTTTTCATATATGGCTTTTATTATGTTAAGGGAGTTTCCTTCTATTCCTAGTTTATTGAGAATGTTTTTTTTTTATCATGAAAAGGTGTTCAATTTTGTCAAATGCGTTTTCTGCATCAATTGAGATGATCATGTGTTTTTTTCCCTTCATCCTATTAATGCAATATATTGCATTAACTGATTTTTATATATTGAATAATCTTTGCCATGCAGGAATAAATCCTACTTGGTCATGGTATATAATCCTTTTAATATACTACTGGATTTGATTTGCTAGTATTTTGTTGAGAATTTCTTCATCAATGTTTATAAGGGATATTGGTCTATAGTTTTCTTGTCATGTCTTTGTCTGGCTTTGGTATCAGGATAATGCCAGTCTCAGAATAGATAAAAAGTGTTCCCTCCTTTTCAATTTTTTGGAAAGGTTTTAGAGGGACTGGGTTAGTTCTTTGAACGTTTGGCAGAATTCACCAGTGAAGCCATGAAGTCCAGAGCTCTTCTTTTTTGGGAGATATTTGATTAATGGTTAAATGTCCTTACTAGTTATAAATCTATTCAGATTTTCTATTTCTTTTTTTTTGTGGGTATATAGTAGGTGTATATATTTATAGGGTACATGAGATGTTTTGATACAGGTATACAATGAGTGATCATCACATCAAGGAAAATGGGGTATCCATCCCCTCAAGCATTTATCTTTGGGTTACAGACAATCCAATTATACTCTTTGAGTTAAACTGCACAGTTAAATTATTATTGACTATAGTCACCCTGTTGTGCTATCAAACAGTAGGTCTTATTTATTCTTTGTAACTAGTTTTTATACCAATTAAACATCCCCAACTCCACTCCTCCACTAGTTTGTAACCATCTTTCTACTCTCTATCTTCTTTTTCTTTTTTTTTTGAGACAGGGTCTCACTCTGTCACCCAGGCTGTAGTGCAGTGGTGCAATCCATAGCTCACTGCAGCCTCAAACTCCTGGACTCTAGCAATCTTCTCACCTCAGTCTCCCAAGTAGCTAGACTACAGCCACGCACTACCATGTCTAGCTAATTTTAAAATTTTTTTGTAGAGACAGGGTTCGCTATGTTGCCTAGGCTGGCTCAGACTCCTGGCCTCAAGCAATTCTCCCACCTTAACCTCCCAAAGAACTGTGATTACATGTGTGAGCCACCATGCCCAGCCAGATTTTCTATTTTATTGTGATTTCATCTTGGTAGGTTTTGTGTTTTTAGAAATGTGCCCATTTCATCTAGGTAATCCTTTTTATTTCAGTTGGATTAGTAGTAATGTATCCACTTTCATTTCTGATTTTAACAATTTGAGTCTTCTCTATTTTTTCCTTAGTCTATCTAACTAAAGGTTTGTCAGTTTTGTTAATCTTTTCAATAACCAACTTTTGGTTTTGTTAATTTTCTGTATTGTTTTTCTATTCTCTATTTCATTGATCTCTGTTCTAATTTTCTTCATTTCCTTCCTTCTTGCTAGCTTTAGGTTTAGTTCTTCTTTTTCTAGCTCTTTACATTGTAAAATTAGGTTGCTGATTTGATAACTTTCTTGTTTTTTAATGTAACAATTTATAGCTATAAATCTCACTCTTAGCACTGCTTTCAGTGTTCCATAAATTTTGGTATGTTGTATGTTCATTTTAATTAATCTCCAAGTGTTTAATAGTTTCCTTTCTGATTTATTCTTTGATCCATTGGTTGTTTAAGAGTGTAGTGTTTAATTTCTACAAATTTGTGCATTTTCCAGTTTTACTTCTGTTCTAGATTTATAATTTTATTCCACTGTGTTAGGAAAGATATTTTGTCTGATATCTATCTTTTTTTTTTTTTTTTTTTTTGAGATGGAGTTTCACTCTTATTGCCCAGGCTAGAGTGCAATGGCACGGTCTCGGCTCACTGCAACCTCTGCCTCCTGGGTTGAAGCGATTCTCCCACCTCAGCCTCCCAAGTAGCTGGGACTACAGGTGCCCACCACCATGCCTGGGTATTTTTTGTATTTTAGTAGAGATAGGTTTTCACCATGTTCCAGGCTGATCTGGAACTCCTGACCTCAGGTGATCCACCTGCCTAGGCCTCTCAAAGTGCTGGAATTACAGGCGTGAACCACCGTGCCTGGCCTGATATCTATCTTTTAAAATCATTTAAGACACTTAATTTGCAGCCTAACAAATGGTCTCTCCTGGAAAATGTCTCATGTGCATTTAGGAAGAATGTATATACTGCTGCTGTTGGGTAGAGTGTACTGTATATGTCTGTTATATACAGCTTTTTTGTGTTCTCTATTTCCTTCCTTATCTCCTGTCTGGTTGTTTCATCCATTATTGGGAGTAGGATATTTGATTCTTCAGCTATTATTATAGGTCTATTTCTCACTTTAATTCTGTCATTTTTGCTTCATGCATTTTTATGGTCTGTTATTAGGTGAACTAATATCTGTAATTGTTATGTCTTCTTGCTCTATTGAACCTTGTATTAACATATAATGTCCTTTTTGTTTCTTGTAAACTCTTTGATTTAATGTCTATTTTGCCTGATGTTAGTAGAGCCACCCCTGCTCTCTTTTGCTCACAGTAGGAATATCTCTTTCCATCCTTTCACTTTCAACCGATTTGTCTTTATGGCTAAACTGAGTCTCTTGTAAACAGCGTACTGTTGGATCAGATTTTTAAAACTCCATTCTGCCAATCTCTGTCTTTTGATTGGAAAGTTTAATCCATTTACATTTGAAGCAATTACTGACAAGGAGGGATTTACTCTGTCATTTTGCTACTTGTTTTCTATATAGCTTTTTTGTACCTCATACCCTTTCTTTTCTGTTTAGTTGACTTTTTTTGTAGTGAAATGTTTAAATTTGTTTCTCATTTCCTTTTGTATATATTCTATAGCTATTTTCTGTGTGGTTACCATGGTGTCTTAGTCTTTTCGGGCTGCTATAACAAAGTATCTTTCACTAAGTAATTTATGAAATCAGCGGAAATTTATTTCTTAAAATTGTAGAGGCTGGGAAGTCCAAGATCAAGGCACCAGCAGATATGGTGTCTTGTGAGGGCTCGCTGTCTGCTTCATACGTGGTGCCTTCAAACTGCATCTTCACATGGTGAAAGGGATGAACAAGCTCCCTTAAGCCTATTTTATAAGGGAACTAATCTCATTCGTGAGGGCTCTGCCCTCATGATTTATCACCTCCCCAAAGGCCCAACCTTTTAATACTGTCACATTAGGGATTAGGTTTTGGTATATGAATTTTGAGGGACACAAACATTCAGGCCATAGCCCATAGGAATTACACTTAACATCCTAAAGTTATAACACTATGATTTTATAGTAGTTTAGATTCAATAACATAGAAAATATCTGCTTTTTTACTGCTCCATCACCACTCCTTTTAGTTGTTGATATGAACAAATCACATCTTTATATATTGTGTGCCCCAAAACAAATTAATGTCTTTTAAATATACTAGTCTCTTAAATTATATATAACCCTAAGTATATAGTTACAAACAAAAGTTACAGTAACACTAGCTTTTAAACTAAAAAATTTAAAAATGTTTTGTCTTTTAAATCATGTAGAAAACAAAAAGTATAATTACAAACTGTTGTTACAATAATATTAGCTTTTATAATTGGCCATATAGTTACCTTTAGTGAGGTCATTGTTTCTTCCTATAGCTTCAAGTTACTGTCTCGTGTCCTTTCATTTGACCCTTTAGGACTCCCTTGGGTATTCTTGCAGGGCAGGTCTAGTGGTAACAAACTCCCTCAGCTTTTGTTTATCTGTGAATATCTTAATTTCTCCCTCACTTTTTAAGAATGGTTTTGCCAGATACAAAATTACTGCTTGACAGTTTTTTTCTTTTAGCACTTGGAATATATGGGCTCCCTACCTTCTGGCCTTCAAAGTTCAGATGATAAATTTACTGATAATCTTACTGAGGATCGCTTGAATATGATGAGTCACTTCTCTCTTGCTGCTTTCAAGATTTTCTCTTTGCCTTTTGAAAATTTGATTATAGTGTTTCTTTGGTGTGGTTTTTTAGTTCATCTTACTTTACTGAGCATCTTGGATGTTTATATTCATGCCTTTCATCAAATTTGGGGAGTTTTGAGCTATTGTTTCTTCAGAGAGTCTTTTTTACCCTTTCTCTTTCCTTTCTCCTTCTAGAACTCCCACAATAAGCACATTAGTCTTCCTGATGGTCTCCCGCAGGTCTCTTAGGCTTTGTTCACTTTTAATTTTTTTTCTTTCTGTTCTTCTGACTCAATAATTTCAGTTGTCCTATCTTCAAGTTTGTTGATTCTTTCATCTGCCTGCTCATGTCTGCCTTTTGTTCCCTCTAGTAAATTTTTCATTTCATTTGTTATATTTTTCAGCTCCAGAATTTGTTTTTTCCTCTTTATTGATACTTCCATTTTGTTCATACATCATTTTCTTGACTTTCTCCACATTTTCCTTCAGTTCTTTGAGCACCTTTAAGACAGTTGTTTTAAAGTCTTTGTCTAGTAGATGTCCCATCAGGTATTTTTTAAGAGCAGTCTCTATTGATTTGTTTTTTTTTTTTTTTTCCTTTGAATGGGCCATACTCTCTTGTTTCTTTGTATGATGTGATTTTTTGTTGTTGCTGAAAACTCTACATTTTAATCTAATAATGTGGTAACTCTAGATATCAATTCTCTCTCTCCCCCAGGGTTTGCTGGTTTTTCTTATTGTTTTTGTTCATTTTATTTTTTTGATTGTTGTAGGCTGTTTCTGTGCTAAGAATCAGCCTAAGGTGTAATCTTAAGGTCTTGTTGGTCTTTTCTGAGCCTGTGCCTTTCCCTGGGCATATGTGGTCACTTTCTAATTTTCATCATATATGTAGTAGCCCTTGAATGTTCGTCTTTAATGTTTGGCTCCTAAATGGGGAAAAAAAAAAAAAAAAGGACAGGAGGAACAAAATGGCCACCAGCCCTTGAAATCCCCAGGAGGCCACTTCAGCCAAAGGAAAAGGAATTTACAATAACAGGAGGTGCAACAGTGGCTGCCCATCTCTTTATTTGTACCTCTGTGATCAGAAGCAGCAATAAGCAATCAGAGAACAGATTCCCCAGTATCTGGAGGACAGGGTTTTTTTTTTTTTTGTGCCCACCTTGGCTCCTGCAAGCTGTGTGCAAGCTGCTCCAGGAACACGTGCCCAGTTGCCTGCCATGGGGTGGGAGGTGGAGGATGAGTAGTTACTATTGTACTAAGAGCACAATTTACTGTCCAAGCTTCCCCCTGGAAGTTGCAAGCCTTTAATGAATCCCAGAGTTCCAAAATACATCAGACAAATTACATCAGACAGATTCTGCCAATGCAATTGTTGTCCACAGATTCCTGGTGCTTTCTCCTCTGCCATCTTCTCAGAATTCTCTCTACCTGTTAACAATATTGTGTATACTCTTCCTGTCTTTTTTCCTATGTATATATACTTCTTCCTTAACTACAATCATACACACAGTTTTGAACCTGTGATCATCTAAGAATCATTACTGCAATTCTTGCATCAGCTGTGGTTAGAAAAGGGGGATGCTTATCTGCTAGGGGATGTACTTTTTCCTCTGAGGAACTCATCCTAGCTTCCAGGAACCTAGCCTCTTACTTCTCAGGTCACTTTCCTTGATGTTCCACACAGTTGCAGAATTGCCTGGTTTAACTGCAAGCGACTCTGTAGTCTGTCACATACTATTCAGAAATGGGGAGACTATTGTTCGACTGAATACATGTTTTCAAAGAAACAAAGGGCTTTTAGAGATGAGACCCTGTCACGTGCAGGGAAACATTGTGTCCAGGTTAGGAAATACTTCTGTTCAAGATGCCCTGGGTGAGACTAAAGGTGTTTCTTCAAGGACTGTCTTATCACAAAAGCAGCTGTCTGGCTTCCCTTCTAGTTCTGTTCATTTCTTGTAGGTACTAGTACTTGAATTGTGACTAAATTTGGCCAAAATCAATTATAACATTGGTGGGGGAAAAAAAAATCTCCAAGTGTGCTAAAAGAAACCATGTATTCTATAGATGAGAGAGAATACTGAATTATGTTTTATACATGTTACTCAGTTTTTCTCACAGGCCATCATAACCAAGGAAGAATGGAAAGTGATTGGCATGACTGTTGCAGAATGTCAGAGTTGCTAAACTTGCTTCTATATGTAGTGGTGATTCCAGGGAAGCCCCCTTTTGTCACACTTCAGATTTTGAAATGTTGAGTGTTTCATTCTGGCTTGAAAAAAGGTCCACCAAATGGCTTTCCCTGAGGAAAAGGAGTGTGAGGAAAAATATAAAGCTGTTAAGGAGAAAGCATACCCTTACCATTTCTGTGCCCTCTGAGGAGAATTCCTGGTTTTACATTCAGAGACATGAAGCTTGTGTTACCTGAGAATTTCTGCCTTTGATGTCATCAGAGCTCTGCCCGACTGCCTCCGCTTGGAGCCAGGGACCAGGTGTACGGCCTGAAGGAAAAAAGAACAATCTCATTGTCTATTGGCCCAGGGACCGGATGTGCATGTTTCACAGAGAAACTTTCTCTAAACCAGCACTTAAAGCAATGAAACCTTCAGGATCCTGGCCCTAGACTGTCTGTTTCCACCACTCCCAACTTCTATGTCAAAGACCATGGATGCAGAAGAGTCATGTCTAATACACTGAGAAGAGAACAAATTATTAAGGCCCATCATCTAAATGCACGTTAGAACTTCTTTACCAAAATATGCCATCTCCAGGGATGCTCATCCATTATTCACAATGTGCCCAGCAATACTAGGGCTGGCTAAAAAAGTAAAAGATGAGTAACTGCTGACAAATCAGGCCTCCCATCCATGAGGAACCAAATCATTCTGTCAAGTGTATTGTGCTTAAGTATTACACAAGTTACATACGAATATATTCTTATAGTTAAGAATTCAAAGAATAAAGAAGATAATGGAAAAAAACCTCAAAGTTCCTCTTCTTGTTCCTCCCCCAATCCCAATTTTCTATCCCAGAGTCACCATGGCTAAAAGCTTGGTGTTTATCTCTTCGATTTTTTTTTTCTTTTTGGTATTTCCATACATACATCTGTATATATACAGATACATGTTTTGGTTGGTCTACCCAAGTTTAAATCCCCATTCCCAGGTGTTCCAGAACTCTCCCTTCAATTGGTTATTCCAAATGGTGTTTCCTCTGCTGCACTGGTAGGACACCTAACTATTCTGTTTCTGTCATGAACTAGGCATTAAATAATCATATCCCAAAGTCTCCAGAACAATCCAGATTGCTGTGCTATTTAAAAAGCAACATGAAAAGCATGAATGTTCATTATAGATTATTTATAATAGTGAACAATTAATGACCTGTGTTCAACATAGGTTTTTAGGTAATGTAGGGTTCAGTATTACATGATGGAGTACTAAGCACCTGTTTTTTTATTGTTTTATTTTTCATTTTATTTTTCATTTTATTTTTGAGACAAGGTCTCCCTCTGTCTCCCAGGCTGGAATGCAGTGATATGATCATGACTCACTGCAGCCTCAACCTTCCGGACTCAAGTGATCGTTCCACCTCAGCCTCTTGAGTAGTTGGGATCACAGGTGTGCATCGCCACACTCAGCTAACTTTTAAAATTTTTTGTAGAGACAGGGTCTCACTATGTTTCTCAGGCTGGTCTCAAACTCCCGGACTCGAGTGATCCTCCCACCTTTGCCTCCCAAAGTTCTGGGATTGCAGGCATGCGCTACTGTACCCTACAAGAAACTGAATATTTACAAAGACTCATTTTGGAGAAATGAATTTGTATAAATAGAATGATCTGAACTATTTTAAAAATTCATTGAGAAATACATAATATTCTGAAATGTTTCCTTCTAAGTGGTAGAATCACCGTTAAAAAAAAAACAACTCTTTTTTTTTTTTTGTTTTGAGACAGAGTCTTGCCACAGGCTGGAGTGCAGTGGTGCTATCTCAACTCACTGCAACCTCCGCCTCCCAGGTTCAAGCCATTCTGATTCCTCAGCCTCCTGAGTAGCTAGGACTACAGGTGCTTGCCACCATTCCTGGCTAATTTTTTTGATATTTTTAGTAGAGACAAGGTTTCGCCATGTTGGCCAGGCTTATCTCGAACTCCTGGGCTCAAGTGATCCTCCCACCTTGGCCTCCCAAAGTGCTGGGAGTATAGGTGTGAGCCACCATGCCTGGCCAAAAAACTCTCTTAAGAAACATTTTTTTCAACTTTTCTACAACATATATAATATATAAGTACTATAAAAACCTTTTAAGTTAAGGTACAATTTTTTAAGTTGGACTATCATGTAGAAGGGTCTCTAAAACTTATAACACATTAATCAAATGGGCACTGTAATTTTCATTAAAACTTTTTAATGAGTGGACTTGTTCTGGAATAAAGATATTTTAGAGCAAAATATATAGTAACTGCTAGATTTTTAGCTAGTTTATTAATTGAGCAAAAAGTAAAAAAAAAAAAAAGAAGAAAACACTAATATACAGCCCCTTGTCTAATTGCATGTGAGAGGACAGCCTTGGAAATGACTGTTCTTAGGTTTAAGAAATTCCTGTCCACTACAGAAAGACCTTCTAGGCCAGGGGTCTGCAATCTTGGCTCTATTGACATTTGGGCTGTATAATTCTCTATTGTGGGGGCGGTCCTGTGTGTTGCAGGATGTTTAAGAGCTTCCCCGGTCTCTACGCACTAGATGCCAGTAGCACACCCTGGCCCCCTGCTCATGGCCACTTGTAACAACCCAAAAATGACTCCAGACATTGCCAAATGTCTCCTGGGAGGCAAAATTTCCCCTGTTTGGGAACCACTAGGCAATAAAATAGGCTTCACCATAGGTTAGCAATTCCCACTGGTTTTCTTTCTTTTCTTTTCTTTTTTGTTTTTTTTCTTTTTTTTTTGAGACAGGGTCTTGCTCTGGAGTGCAGTGGCATGATCTCAGCTTACTGCAACCTCTGCCTCCCAGGCTCAAGCAATCCTGTCACCTCAGCCTCCTGAGTAGCTAGGACTACAGGTGCACACCACCAGACCTGGCTAATTTTTTATATTTTTGGTAGTAAAAAATGGGGTTTCAAATAGAAAAATAGAAACATTAAAATAGAAACATGGGGTTTTGCCGTGTTGGCCAGGATGGTCTCAAACTCCTGAGCTCAAGTGATCCGCCCACCTCACCCTCTCAAAGTGTTGGGATTATAGGCATGAGCCATCGCACCTGGCTCTTCCCACTGGTTTTCATAAATATGACAAGAAACAATATCGAAGAGGTTAAAGGGGAATCAGTTTCTCCCTAAAACAGAAAGGCAAAGTCTGTCTTGTAAAAAAAAAAAAAAAAAATCACTGCTGCTAGAAGTTGAGTGGCCAGGACTTAGGGTTTGTTGGAGTGCTTTTAATCCAAATATTCCCTTAAAGGGATTTTCCCTTATAAGATGCCACCAGAATCTCAGAATTCAAAAGCAGAGCCATTCTGCGGAAGTACTCCTTCACATGGGCTCCCTTCCCACAGAAGGGCTTTGCAGATTCACCAAATCAGGGGTTTTCACACTTGGGATACTGTAACTCATCAGGAGAAATATTGTTTACCTCTCTCCTCAATCTCAAGCACCTACTGCACTTAGGAGCAGGTTGAGTGGACACTGCTTCCGTCTCCTGTCCACAGATGGCTCCTCTTCCCTCCCATTCATAACCACCCAGAATAACCACCAGCCCTGGGCTGCAATTCCCTCCCAGAATAATCACCAGCCCTGGGCTGCAATTCCTGTGAGCCTGGGAGGGGGCTTTGAAGCAAATCTAACTGTCAGCTCTGGGCCAACACCGTCTAAGCTATGGGCTGCCCTGGCATCATAGAGACAGTACAACGTGGTGAGACAGTGCAACGTGGTGCAAGGAGCGCTGGACCCTGGGGGCAGAGAACCTGGACTCTAGCCCCAGCTTTGCCACCAGCTGTAAACAGGGCAGGCCACTTTACTTCTGCTTGGCTTCTCTAGCTGTACAGGAAGGAGTTGGGCTGGCTGACCTCAAAGGGCCTTTCTTGTTCTCACTTCTCTAAGTGAAGGAAATGACAAGTGTGATTGGAAATGATCATTCTAGTATCTTCTAGGTTTAAACCTTAGAGACTGCGTATCTGGCCTTTCCTCTCATCCCCCACTGTTGCTGTCATCGTTCTGGTTGGTACGAGAGCCTCCATCACTCCTTCCTCAACTTCCACTCCTCGTAGAGAACTGAGCCCGCTCAGTCTCTAAGAGAGGTCACCCTACATACCAGCGGACGTCACTTCCTGTCCACAGGTGCTCAGGCCAGAGGTGAGCTAATCATATTCTCTCTCCCAACAACTTGCAATTTAAAATTTAGATTTCAAGATTGTTAAGAGCAATGTACATGTATTATAAAAACTTGAACTAATTAGTAAAGAAAATGAAAATCACCCAACTTTCACCATTGAGTAATAACCACTTTTAATATTTTCGTGTACAGGCTGGGCACAGTGGCTCACACCTGTAATCCCAGCACTTTGGGAGGCTGAGGTAGGCAGATCACTTGAGGCCAGAAGTTGGAGACCAGCCTGACCAACATGCCAAAACGGCATCTCTACTAAAAATACAAAAATTAGCTGGGCGTGGTGGCGCACACCTGTAGTCCCAGCTACTCAAGAGGCTGAGGCAGGAGAATCACTTGAACCTGGGATGCGGAGGCTGCAGTGAGACAAGATCGCACCATTGCACTCCAGCCAGGGCAACAGAGTGAGACCTAATCTCTAAATAAATGAATAAATAAATAAATAAAATATTTTGGTGTACATATTTCTAGTCTCTTCTCTCTTCTATTTGATCAACTTCTCCTTTTCTACATAGATACACAAATTTATTTATTTTTTACAAAACGTAGATTTTATTTTATATACTTTTTTGTATACATTTTTTGGTATTGTTTTTATGTAACAAGGTGTTTTTATGTAAAAAGGTAAACATTTTCCCATGTCACTAAATATTTGATAGCCCCATTTTGTAATGGTTACATAGCATTCCATTGTGTGTCTCTGCCTCCATTTATTTAACCCCAATACTGGAGATGTGTGCTATTTCCAAATTGTTTTATTATGTAAATGGTTCAGCAATGCATATATGAGTGAACATTCAAATTTATTAATTCAACAAATACGTAAGGAGTGTCTGTGTACCTCACTTTATTCTGAGAGCTGGAAATAAGCCAGTGAATAAAAACTGCTGCAGTCTCTGCCATTCAGGGCCTTACACTGTACTGCAGAGGCAGACAAGTAACAGGTAAATAATGTCTGAAGGTGATGAATGCTTTGAAGACAATTAAAAAACAGTGTAAAGAGAATACAAAGTGATAGGGCAGGAAGAGCTTCTGTCTTATACAGGGTAGTCAGGGGAGACCTCTCTGATAAGTTACTGCCATGGATTGAATCATGTTTCTCCAAAATTCATATGTGGAAGCCCTAGCCCCAGTATGATGATATTTGGAAGTGTGGCTTTTGGCAGGTCATTAGGTGTAAATGAGGTCATGAGGATGAGACACTCGTGATAGGATTAGTGCCCTTATAAAATAGGACACCAGGAAACTTGTGTGGCACCAAGTGTGTACACAGGGAGAAGGTGGCCCTCTGCAAGCCAGGAAGAGAGCCCTCCCCAGAAACTAAATTGACTAGCACCTTGATCTTGGACTTCTCAGCCTCCAGAACCATGAGAAAATAAATTTCTGTTGTTTGTGCCACCCAGTCTATGGTATTTTGTTATGGCAGCCTGAGCTAAGACAAGTACCATTTGATCAAAGATCAAGAGGAAGTAGGGAGACAGGCATGTGGATATTTGGAGAAAGTATACAAAAAGTACATAAAATAAAATCTAAATTTTGTAAAAAATAGTTTGTATATTTAGGTAGAAAAGCAGTTGATCAAATAAAGAGAGAAAAGACCAGAAATATGTACACCAATGTATTAAAAGTGGTTATCATCACTCAGAACCAGGTATCAGAAGGAACAGCAAATGCAGAGCCCAGGAGCAAATGTGTGCTTGGAATGTTCTGGAAATTGCAGGTGTTGTTAGACCACAATGAGGTAGGAGGAGAGTGGTGAAAGGGGAGGGAGGAGGTTCACATAGGTCTTATGAACCATGATAGGAATTCCCAGTTGATTTGGGGCGAGATGGGGATTCCCTGGAGGATTCTGAGCAGAGGGGAGCGACTGGACTTGGGCTGTAGACAAATCACTTGGGCTGCAGTGTGAAGCAGTGGAGCCTGTTAGCAGGTTCCAGGAACAATTCGGATGAGGAATGACAGTGGCTTAGGGCAGAATGGGAGTGGCAGAGGAGGTGAGAGAGATCAGATTCTGGATGCATTTCAAGGAGACACCCGAGTTCACTGGTAAGTTGGATGCAGGAGTAGACGACTCTGAAGTGTGTGGTGTAACAAAAAACTGAGAAGGAGTCAGTGTGCAGTGGAAGGAGAAAGGAGAGAGCTGTCATAAAATCTAAATGAAGAAGTGTTTCAGAAAGAGGGAGTGACAAGCTGAGGTTAGAGCCTCTGACACTGTAGTTGGCAACATGGAGTTTCACTGGTGGCCTTGGTAAGAGCGCTTACCATGGTGCAGAGGGGAGAAAGCCTGGGAGGACTTGGCTCCAGAGAGAACAGGGGGTGGGGAAGTGGAGACAGTGTTGGCTAAGAGAAGAGCAGAAAAATGGCTCAGGGACCAGAGTAGGTCCAGGGAGATAGTTTACAGACATTACAGCACCTTCATGGGTTCAAAGAAATAAAGGATTGTCCTGGAAGGACAGAAGCTGTGGTAAAAGAGTGGAATGCTGGAAGACAGCTTTTGAAGAGGTGTATGGTCAGCAGTAAAAACCAGGCTTCACCAAGGAAAGCTCATCAGGGCAGAGGCTCTTACTCCCCAGCTGCCTTCCGCAAAGATGGAAATAAATACCCTCCTACTGGCAGTGTGCTTTATCCTCCAGATTCTCTCAGTCTTGGGACATCTAATCCTTTAATTTTTATGACATGAACTATTCCATACTGTTGAAGTTACTGCAGTGCCTAATGGAGAGGTTCCATCGCTAATGGAAATAACGGTGGGTAGTTTTACTGTTAAGTGTAAAGTAACTCTATTTTAAAATAGGAGTTCAATCACAAAGAGATACCACCTCACACCTATTAGAATGGCCACTATACAATAAAAATAAGATAAAATAAAATAAAAAAACAAAATAAAAATTATTGGAGAGAATATAGAGAAACTGAAACCCTTGCACACTGATGGTAGAAGTGTAAAATGGCCCAGTAGATATGAAAACGGTATAGCATTTCCTCAAAAAATTAAAAATGGAATTACCATATGATCCAGCAATTCTACTTTGGGTATTGAAAGCAGGGACTTGAATAGATATTTGTACTTCCATGTTCAGAGCATTCACAAAAGTTAAGAAGCGGAAGCAGCCCAAATGTCCATCAACGGATTAATGGATAACAAAATGTGGTACATCCATACAATGGAATACTATTCAGCCTTAAAAAGGAAATAAATTTTGACATATGTGACAACATAGATGAATTTTGAGGGCATAAGCTAAGTAAAATAAACCAGGCTTAAAAAGACTAATGCTATATAATTCCACTTACATGAGGTACCTAGAGCAGTCAAATTAATAGAGACAGAGAGTAGAAGGGTACTGCCAGGGGCTGGGGGAAGAGGAGAATGGGGAGTTGTTCAGGACTTGGGATATAAACACAATTATGTTTGAAATGTGAATTTTTTAAGCACATGTGAAGTACTTATTTATCTAAATCTCTCCAAAGGGTAAGGGCCTCAGTGAGTATCTGTTGATAGGAAGATGATGTCATTCTTTCTACCATCATTATGTTAACAAATATTTGTGACCTTTGCATTTTTCCCAAAATTTCTACTGACAGTTTTTGTTCACTTTCTTTTTATTGTTGTAAAATACACATAACATAAAATTTACCATTAGTGACATTTAGTACATTCACAGTGCTGTGCAACCATCACTTCTATAAAGTTTCACAATGTTTCTATCACCCCAAAAGGAAAACTTAAAAATAATTTTTTCTTTGGGACAGAGTCTTGCTCTGGCACCCAGGCTGGAGTGCAGTGGCACCATTATGGCTCACTGCAACCTCCACCTCCCAGGCTCAAGCAATCCTCCCACCTCAGCCTCCCAGGTAGCTGGGACTACAGGCATGCACCACTACATTCGACTAATTTTTGTATTTTTTTGTAGTGATGGGGTTTCGCCACGTTGCCCAGGCTGGTCTCAAGCTCTTGAGCTCAAGCCATCCACCTGCTTCGGCCTCCTAAAGTGCTGGGATTACAAGCATGAGCCACCGTACTCAGCCTAAAATTTTTTCAGAGAGAGGATCTCACTGTTGTGCAGGTTAGAGTGCAGTGACACAATCATAGCTCACTGCAGTCTCAAACTCCTGAGCTCAAATGATTCTCCTGCATGAGCCTCCCCAGCAGCTGAGACTATAGAAGCACACCACCATGCCTGGCTAATTAAAAAAATTTTTTTTGTAAAGACAGAGTCTTGCTTGTTGCCCTGGCTGCCGAAAGAAAGCCTTGCATCCATCAGTACTCACTCACCATTCCCTTCTTCCCCTTCTCTCTGGAAACCACTAATCTATTTTCTGTCTCTGTGGATTTGCCTCTTCTGGACATTCCATCTAAATGAAATTATACAATATGTGGCCTTTCATTTCTGTATTCTTTCACTTACATAATATTTTCAAGGTTTGATATAGTTTGAATATGTGTCCCCACCAAATCTCATGTTGAACTGTAATCCCCAACTTTGAGGTGGGGCCTGGTGTGAGGTGTCTTGAGTCATGGGGGCAGATCCCTTATGGCTTGGTGCTGTCCTTAAGATAGTGAATTCTTGCAAGATCTGATTAAGTGTGTGGCACCTCCTCCAAACACTCTCCCTCTTGCTCCGCTGTGTCATGTGACACAAGTGCTCCTCATTCGCCTTCTACCATGACTGGAAGCTCCCTGAGGCTTCCCAAGAAGCAAATGCTGGCATTATGCTTCCTGTACAGCCAGCAGAACTGTGAGCCAATTAAACCTCTTTTCTTGTAAATTACCCAGTTTCAAGTATTTCTTTATAACAATGTGAGAACAAACTAACACAAGGTTTATCCATGTAGTAGCAATGTATCAGTGCTTCCATCCTATTTCTTGTTGAATCATATTCCATTGTATGGCTACACCACATTTTGCTTCTGTGTTCATCAGTTATTTCCACCTTTTAGCTATTGTGAATAGTGCTGCTATGAATATTTGTGTACAAGTTCTTGTTTGAACACTAGTTTTAAATTCTTTTTAGCCTATACCCAAGAATGGAATTGATGGGTCATAATGGTAATTATATGTTTCACTTATTGAGGAATCTAATGCATTTTAAAAACATCAGGAAAAAAAAAACTAGGCTGGGTGCAGTGGCTCACCCACCCAACACTTTGGGTTGCTGAGGTGGGCCGATCAATTGAGGTCAGGAGTTCGAGACCAGCCTGGCCAACAGGATGAAACCCCGTCTGTACTAAAAATACAAAAATTAGCTGGGTGTGGTGGTGCATGCGCTACTTGGGAGGCTGAGGCAGGAGAATCGCTTGAACCCAGGAGGCAGAGGTTGTAGTGAGCCGAGATCACACCACTGCACTCCAGCCTGGGCAAACGAGTGAGACTGTCTCAAAAAAAGAAACAAAACAAAAGCGAAAAACAACAACAACAACAAAAACACACACACAAAAAACACAAAACTAAACAAAGCCATTCAATCAATGGAAGAAAATAGCAAACACCTGCAGAGTGGAGACAGTGATGATGGCTAGTGGAAGAGCTAAGCGTGTGTGCTCGCGTGTGTGTCTTTATGTGTGTGTGTCAGAGACAGCAAACAAGCAGGCAGGGACAGAGGGCACAGAGGCGACCACAGTGCACGAGAACACACTCATCTGATGGAAACAACACTGTCTCCCAGACCACGAAGAACTCGTCTTGGGGAGCCAGGTCAACAGTGAACAAGAAGAAAACTGGTAAGGAGAAATGTCATCAGACAGGCATACACCACATCTGATTCACACTAATATAATTAACAAGGTTCTGCACTAGGGCTCACAGGGATGACAAGAACATGCATATTTAATTTTGCTGGGAGGCTGGTGGAGTACTTCGTGTCCACCGATGCCACATCAATCTAAAACAGTATCTTAATTTTGAAATTGCACTTGCCCTTTCAAGTCTGTACAATGTCAGTTCATTTAATAGGCTCTTTAAAAAACTGCTCCTTTGTAAACATCAGGAGATTATTTTTGGTGCACAGACTGCCAATTGCGCCCTCCTGGCAAGCTGTGTGCGGTGAGGGGGTGTAGCTTTTCTTCTCTTCTTGAGGGTGCGAGTGAGCACCATGGGCATAAAATGCAGCTAGCTGTAGATTAGAACTGACTGAATCTGAAGGCTGAGGGACCTCACAGCACATTACTGAGAAAGACTGAAGAGCAGAAAGAGGTTTTTAGGAATCTGTTTTCTGGAATGGTTTAGGGCAGATCAGCAAAACATGACCAGCAGACCAAATCCAGCCCACACCTGTTTTTGTAAATAAAGTTTTATTGGAAGACAGCCATACCCATTCATTTATGTATTGTTTATAGCTGCTGACAGATTTAATAATCAGCAGAATTGAGTAGCTACAATCAAGACCTGCATTACTTCAAATAGGTATTCTCTGGTCCTTTACAGCAAATGTTTGCTGACCTCTGGTTTAGGGTATAGGTTACAATTTAAAAGCCTTCAGGGGCCAGGTGGGTGTAAGGGAAAGCTGTGGGGCTTATGGCATGAACATGGCCAGTCAGCAAACCCTGCCTCAGGGGAAGGAAAGGAGCCTGAATGAGCCAGTAGCTGGGATTCTGTACATGTGCATTTTCCAAGGGCACAGTTATTTCAATACTGCCAATAAGTATACTGAATTAAATTAAGAAAAACAGTATACATTCTTGATTTACAACTTGGTGACAGTATAATAAAAGGAATTCCTTACTTCCCCCTTCAGCTGTCTGTCTAGGTCACCAAGGTCAAATCCCATTTATTAAATGCTTGCACAGACCTGGCTGTCTGGGAGGGACTGAGTTGACCCTGTTCATTGGCAGCTTAAAGCCTCCTGTCACACAGACAGACCTACTTCACGCACCCCGGCCGACATCATGGCCATGTCCTTCATTGTTCTATATTTCCATCTCCAAACTAATGGCCAGCAAATCAAGTCCTTCCCCTTGCCCCACCCTGTCAGCCCCAGACCTGTATATCTTGCGCTCCACCTGCTACATGCCATCTCCCCCTTGTAGCCCTCCAGCCACCTCCCCTCACCATAAATGACAGGAATCCCATCACCTCCCCCTGAAACCTCCAGTTCCTTCTTGGTGTCACATCCTCCATCCAGCCCAAGGCAGGCACTCCTGGGACCCTGGCTCCTCCACTTTCCTTGATCCCATCTGTGCCTGGTTCTCCAAACCCTGATCACTCTGAGGACCTCCTCCATCCATCTTCCCTTGCACAGACTCTTTTTTTTTTTTTTTTTTTGATGGAATTTTGCTCTTGTCACCCAAGCTGGAGTGCAATGGCACGATCTCAGCTCACTGCAACCTCTACCTCCCAGGTTCAAGCGATTCTCCTGCCTCAGCCTCCCGAGTAGCTGGGATTACAGGTGTATGCCACCACACCCGGCTAACTTTGTATTTTTAGTAGAGACAGGGTTTCACCATGTTGACCAGGCTGGTCTCAAACTCCTGACCTCAGGTGATCCGCCCGCCTCGGCCTCCCAGCATAGACTCTTATAATAGCTGGCTAACAGATTCCCTGACCCTGGTCTCTACCTCCTCTGATCAAGCCACTGGTTATCTGTCTCAACCTGCATCTCATCACATCTGTTCTCAGAGTTCACCACGGCCAAATGGAACTGGCCCTGGTTCAGACAGATGTGGGTTCAAAATTCCTGGCTCTGGCTTTAATCTGCTGTGAGGCTTTAGGCAAGTCACTTGGCCTTTTCCCTGTCTGGAAACTCTCTGCATTAAGGACAAATGATAAGGTATGCAAAGCACCTAGAACAGTGCCAGGCACGAACATCCACAGCATCCACCACAGGGTCCATGACGGCCCTGGAATTGTCGTTTAATGTTTTCACTGACAGCTCTTCCCTGCTTACAGGTTCACACTCCAATGCCTTAGGCGGGACACAGGCTGTTAGAAGGCACCCTTATCTCCTTGTCCCCGTCGGTTCATGCGCAGGCAGCCCCCTGCAGCCTGGCTCCTTCCGGCCCACGCTGAGATCCAGCTGCCTGTTGATGAAGGGGGTCCCTTGGCTCTGCTCCCCCTGCCATGTGGAAAGTCCCATGAGGCACACTCTGTAACTGCAGGGGGCCAGAATCAGTTTCCTCATGTGTGAGTCCTGCTGCCTGAGGGAGTAAAGGAGCCTAATTCTGGGTGCAGTATTAGAAGGTCTGCTGTTGGGGAACATAAGCTGTGTCCTCCAATAAGAACACAAACACTTAGGTTTTCATCGAGCTGATTTCCTATGCATATTTCACAAGATGGGAAAAGGGGTGTTGTATATGGACACACACTCCCAACCTTGCACCTCCGGCAGCCTGTATGGTTTTACCTAGCCAGGCACCTTGGGCTCTGATGTACCACGTGGGACAGATGGTTCCTACATGCACCCAGCACAATCACGCTCTCTCCTGGGTCTGTCCCGTCCTCAGCCTGGATGCCTTCCCACCCACGTGGAACTGTGACCCTCTCTCTCTGGCTTTCAGGCCCCCAGCATCCACCTGCACCCCCTTGGCACTCTAAACAATCACTGATTAAGACACTTTTATGGGGTCTAATTCTCCTCTATCTCAGGAGTGTGTGTGGTGGGTGCGTGGTGGAGGAGACCTTGTTTCTTACACTTTGCAGCCTCTGGTGCCTGTAGGGTGCCTGCTGCATGACAGGCGGTTCATGTGAGTGTGCTGAACTGAGCAGAGATGAGAGATGGACACAGTGCCTGTCTTCCCCTGTTGCTGGCCCTTCATGTTCTATTTAACCTTCAGCGGGTGGGATTTCCCTCCAACCTCCTTCATACTAATTCCTTTCTCTCTCTCTCAACTCAGAGCAGTTGGTATTTACATATTATTACAAAGGGCACACAAGGTTATATCTCTAAATGCACAGCTATACAGAGCAGCAGAGAGATGTCCCAGTGGACCCAGAGATGAACATCCACCTGAGCACAAGGCAGGCCCATGTTCCCCCAACTTGACCACAGGGCAGGCCCACTTTCCCCTGACCAGCACACAGGGCAGACCCGTGTTCCCCACTCCTGAGCACAGGACGGGCCCGTGTTTCCCAGACCTGACCACAGGGCAGGCCCGTGTTCCCCCGACCTGAGCACATGGCAGGCCTGTGTTCCCCACACCTGAGCACAAGGCAGGCCCGCGCCCCCTCCACCTGAGCACAGGGCAGGCCCGCGCCCCCTCCACCTGAGCACAGGGCAGGCCCGCGCCCCCTCCACCTGAGCACAGGGCAGGGCTGTGTCCCCTTCACCTGAGCACAGGGCCCTGGGTTCCCTCTACCCGAGCACAGGGCCCTGGGTTCCCCCAATCTGAGCACAGGGCAGGCCCACATTCCCCCCACCTGAGCACGGGGCAGGCCCACGCCCTCCCCACCTGAGCACAGGGCAGGCCCGCGCCCCTTCCACCTGAGCACAGGGCAGGCCTGCGCCCCTTCCACTTGAGCACAGGGCAGGGCTACACTCCCTCCCCCTGAGCACAGGGCCCTGGGTTCCCTCCATCTGAGCACAGGGCAGGCCTGCGTTCCCTCTGCTCTGCAGGAAGCTGAGTTCTGCAGAAGGGACTTCACTAAGGTCCCTCTGAAAGGAGACGGGCAAAGAGCCTGGCTCACGATTCCTGGTCTTAGGCTAACCCTGGACACTGATTTTCCATCTGGGTCCACAGAGGTCTGGAATGGGGGCTTACTTAGGCTGTGGGGTGGGAACGCATTTGACACTCACTCCATAATGTTGACTCTGGCTCCCGCCCAATCTGATTGGCCCAGTACCAGACAAGAATTGGCTCCTCCACCTCATTACCTCATTCTCTCTCTTTTTATTTTTTTTTGGATACAGAGTCTCACTCTGTCATCAACGCTGGAATGTAGTGGCACGATCATAGCTCACTGCAGCCTCCAACTCCTGGGCTCAAGCAATCCTCCCACCTCAGGCTCCCAAGAAGCTGGGACTACAGGTGTGCACTACCACACCTGGCTAATATTTTGTAGAAATGGAATCTTGCTATGCTGATAAGGCTGGCCTTAAACTCCTGGCCTCATGTGATCCTCCTGCCTCAGCCTCCCAAAGTGCTGGGGTCACAGGCATGGATCATGCCTGGCTTATCTCTCTACTCTTAAGGCTGAACAGTTAAGCTGGGTTAAATGTCCTCTCTTAAAGTCTGACAACAAAAAAATAAAAATAAAATAAAATAAAGACTGATCACATAATGAAATCAGGAGAAGGCGGGCCCTTATTGGGCTATTATTCTCAACCTTGGCTGTACGTTGGAATGACCTGTCAGCTTTTAAAAATCCTGACACCTCGATATTCTAATTATGTGGGTTAGATGTAGCCTGGCCTTCAGGATTTGTAAAAGCTCCTTAGAGGTCATTCTAATATGTTGCCAAGGTTGAGAACCATTGACCTAAGGACATTCTCCATGTCATGATTTGCCAGAGTTCTGAATTAGGGGTTTTCAGGTTCTTCATCAGCGATTGATGCAAAATATCCTATTTTGCTGTTATCTGGGTTGGTTAGTTCCCTTATCAAAAGCCCCAGGGAGGAGAGGGATGAGTGGTAAGTTTAGGCATCCAAATCTGATGCCAAACAGTTACCCTTGGTGTTCTGTAAAAATCTCTAAATGAACACTTAGGTATCAGGAGAAATCAATGTCCTAAAAGTTCCAGAACTATGCACTGCACTACATCCTTGCAGTGGTACAGTGAAATCATGACATCATCCTTTAGACAGTCTGTGACCAACTGATGCACAGCAGGCACCTAATTTTGAAGAGTCGGGAAATGCCAGGAGTCTTATCCAGGTGGTACTTACTTCTGGGGATCTTGCTGGGGTAAATCTTCTGGCATGGTTTGTATTCATCCGGAGGGGGAAAGTCTTCCACAGAATGGAACGTGAATTTAGACTCAAAGTCATCTGCACACATGCGAAATGGAAAGAGTTACTCAGGTTACTGTCATGATCCAAGTTTTGATCATTTCCAGGAGCACACAGATTACTCTGACTACATCCACCGTTTTCTGTTTGCCTGCTCAGTGCAAGGATTTTAACAACAGGGCCGTTCTCCCTAAGACATCCATTCACCTCGCAAGTTTTACTGGTTGGTTGGGATGGAGGGAAGCAGGAAGAGGGAAATCCAGTCACTCCCTGTCACCCACCTGAACATACTCCAACCAATAAGGCCGTATGGAAGCTGCTAAAGGGGTGGAAGTGGCACGGGGCTCTCCAGGGTCCAGAATCAGAGGTGGGGATCCTGGTGCCAACAAGGAACTGGCAAAGCCCCAGCAGCCTGAAGCACCTGAGAAGCTCCTGGGAGAGTTTCGAGGGGAGGGAGAGGTGGGCAGAATGACTGGGGAATGGAGGAGCATGGCCTGTGTCTAGGGTGGGACCTGAGCTCCACAAAGCAAACAGCTTCTGCTCTGGGATCTGTTGGCAGGAGGGGAGGGCTCCTGTGGCCCTTTCATGGGCTGAGACCCTGCTTTGTGATCTGGGCCTTTGTTGGACACTAGCCCAGCACACAGAAGGGATCCAAAGATTCCACGGCTTCACATCTGACCCCAGGTGACTTTCCTTCCTACCTCCATACTTGTACTCGAAATGTCCCTCTGCCTGGTGGGCCTTCTATGTATTCTTTCTCCTTATCCATATCATTCTACTCTTTCAGGCTTGTGCATTGATTTCTCCATAGACACACACACACACACACGCACATGCACACGCGCACACACACACAGTGTAAATGTTGCTTTTCTTCCCTTTCTCTAATCTGAATTAGAAGGCTAGAGAGTGGGCCTTGAAACTATGCAGAAAGCCTTGAAAGGAACCCTATTTAACAGAACCTATGGGCTGGTTGGTGCTGGAATGAGCCCCTGTTCATGAAAGAAGCATGCACCCTGATATGGCAGCACTGTGGCCAGCAAACTCTCTCTCCAGAGATTGGGAGAATCACTTTCCTACCGGCAGCCAAACTGGCAGAGGGTGCACCCCACTTACCGATGATGTGCAGGCTTCCATTTCGCAGTTGACCTCCAGGCTGCTGCGTCGGGGTCCAGGCTGTGGCCTGCTGGCTCTTGCTTGAAAGCTCTGTGGTGGGTGATCTCGCAGGGGGTGCTGGAGGTGGATTTAGCTTTCCCCCACCGGCCCCTTACAGAGAAGATGATGGTGTATTCAGAAACACGGATGGGAACGGTGGATGCTATAACCTTATGTTATATTAGGCATTTCCATCTTCAGATGTAATATGATATAGCGAGTAAAAGGGCAACCTCTGGAGCCAACCTGCTTGGCAGCGAATTGTAGTTCTCCCGTTGGGATAAGTAACATAGCCTCTTTGTGTTTTAGTTTCCTCATCTGTAAGATGGGAGCAGTAATAGTACACCCACTTCCCAGGGTTATTGAGAAGATTCAATGAGTTGAATTTAAGTTGAGTGGCATGTAGTAAGTCCTCAATAAATGTTAGCTGCTGCAATAGTATTAATGATGGTGATAACCTTCATCATCGGGTACAGCCCAAAGCAGGGGAATCACTGGAGGGTGGTAAGAACAGGAAGGGCTGCCTGTAGAAGAGGCCCAGAGGGAGGCTTGAAGAGGGAGCGGTCAGGGGCTTGTTCTGCCCCTGTGTCCCGGCTCACACTGGTTCTCCAGCACTGCAGATGCTTGTTTCTCCTTCCAGTCCACCTAAATCTTACGTGCCCACCAGGGCCGAACTTGAATCCAACCTACTTCCTCCAGCCTTCTCTGATCATGCCTGAGAGGCTATCTCCTTTGCCAGTACTTTCCTGTATGGTTCATCTGGCAACCCAAAATCTGACATCCCGGCACACCAATGCAGGGGTTCCACTGCCGCTTATTTCTTCAGTGGCACTGCAAACATCACTTTGCTTCTTGAAACGATGACAATTACATTATTACTATCTGTGCTAAGATGTTCACAATTACTACCTCTCTCTTTTCCCCCCATATTGGGCTAAAGTAGAAATTGCCCTTATTTTGAACATGGACAAACCAAGTTTCAAATCCAAAAATGCAAAGAAGAAGGCCAGATATGAATCCCCATCCTGGCCTGGGGCTCGCTACTCTGGAGCAGATGAAGGGGCCCCAGCTGCAGCAGGCATTCTCAGTCATCACCCGCCATCCTCGCGCCTCATGTCCCTTCAGCATCTGCCCATCTTCCTTTCTTCCTCCCAACTGACTTCCTCTCCCTTTCTGGTCTTCCCATTCTGGGCACAAGGATCTATGAGGAATTTATTTGCTCCTACATGCAGTAAAAGGACGGCAGCCCCTCTTCTGGGTGAAAGCTGCCCCACTGTGTGGTAAGGAAATAATGCTGGCCGGGCATGGTGGCTCACGCTTGTAATCCCAGCACTTTGGGAGGCCAAGGCGGGCAGATCACGAGGTCAGGAGATCGAGACCACGGTGAAACCCCGTCTCTACTAAAAATACAAAAAATTAGCCGGGCGTGGTGGCGGGCGCCTGTAGTCCCAGCTACTCGGAGAGGCTGAGGCAGGAGAATGGCGTGAACCCAGGAGGCGGAGCTTGCAGCGAGCCGAGATTGAGCCACTGCATTCCAGGCTGGGTGACAGAGCGAGACTCCGTCTCAAAAAAAAAAAGGAAATAATGCTGCTGGAGCTGAAGTTACGTGCAAACTCTTTATGCAAATTTCTCATTTCATATTCCTAATAATCCTATGGGAAAGGTGTTATTAGTAGACCCGTTTGTCAAATAAAAAAAATTCAGTATTAAAAAAAAACAAACCTAAGTGGTGTGAGTTTCCACAGGAGTGGGTGGGGAACCCAGGATTTGAATTCATAGCCCTCTGAATCAAAAGCCTTGTTTTTGTTGGCCGGGTGTGGTGGCTCACACCTGTAATACCAGCACCTTGGGAGGCTGAGGTGGGCTGATCACTTGAAGTCAGGAGTTCGAGACCAGCCTGGCCAACATGGTGAAACCCTGTCTCTACTAAAAATACAAAAATTAGCCAGGTGTGGTGGTGCATGCCTGTAACCCCAGCTACTCGGAAGGTTGAGGCACGAGAATCACTTGAACCTGGGAGGCAAAGGTTGCAGTAAGCTGAGATCCTGCCACTGCACTCCAGCCTAGGTGGCAGAGTGAAACTGTGTCTCAAAAAAAAAAAAAAAAAAAAAGCTTTGTCTTTTTCGTCACATCATACATATTTGAAAATAACAAATATCAGAAAGGGCTTAGCAGTCCAAATGCTGGCCCTCATGGTGACCAGTCAATTGAAAAGAGAATGATTAAAACTTTACCTCTTGTAATCAAGAGGCTTAAAGATATCTTTGCTCTTTGCACCAGGAATTCCCTTTAAGACACCAATACTTTTAGAAAAATATCAAAAACGTGGATTAAAATTTCTACAAAAGTATTTCTTGCAATATTGTTCATAATAACAAAAAATGGAATCAACTTAGATATCTAACATGAGGAATATGGAATATATTGTCATACTTATAAAGACATTTTAACAATTTGATAAAATTGTTTTTAATATAATATTAAATAAAAAACAGAACACAAAATTGTATGCTAAAATAGTATTAACCATGTAAACATGTACATATATTCAGAAAAAAGAATTAAAGAAACCTATCCAAATGGCAGTTTTCATCTCTGGGTGATGTTATTATGGGTGATTGAATTACTTAATTTACTCAGAGACAGCAGCATCTGGCTCTGTCATCCAAGCTGGAGTACAATGGCACAATCATAGCTCACCACAGCCTTGAACACCTAGATTCAAACGATCCTCCTGCCTCAGCCTCCCAAGTAGCTGGGACTATAGGTGTCTGCCACCATGCCTAGCCAATCTTTTATTTTTATTTTCTGTAGAGATGGGGTTTCGCTATGTTACCCAGGCTGGCCTAGAACTCCTGACCTCAAGCCATCTTCACGCATGGGCCTCCCAAAGCAGTGGGATTACTGGTGTGAGCCATCCGTACCTGGCCAATTTGAATTTCCTTCTATTTGCTCTGCAACAAGCTTGCATTATTTTTAAGTCAAGAAAATACTTTTAAGAAGCTTTCTGCATCAAAAGATTTTCTAAAAGACAAAGGAATATGTGTGTTGGGGGTGTGGATGTGGATGTGTGTGTTATGAGTGTGCATATGTTTGAGTGTGTCTGCGTGTGTGGATGTGGGTGTGTCTGTGGACGTGTGGAGGTACTTTCCATTCACAGGGGCACTAAAACTGAATGAAGCCTCCTACTAGAGGGATCAAGGAAATCAGCCATGGGGAATGAACACTTAATTCAAATAATCTGTGCTGCATATGTGAAGGAATTATTTTTAATATTTGGCTCAAAATACAGGCCCTCAGTTTTCTTGAGTCAGCTGGAGAACCTGCGAAAGCTAAGGCAGAGTGGGAATCCAGTTTACCGAGGGCCGGTGAAGATTCTGGCTGGGAGCCAGATGGGAAAACGCGGGCAAATATAAAAGGAGGCCTGGTTCTGGAAACAAGCCACACTCACGCCCCCTCTACCTCAGGGAGGAGATCTGGAGTTGGAAGGATGGTAGTAAGAATAAATAATCCCTCTCAAGCTCACTGTTGCCCTGTTCTAAGCACCTCAAACCTAAGAACTCACTTAATCCTTAACAACAAGCCCAGGAGGTAGCAACTATTGCTATCTATCCCCATTTTACAGATGAAAAGAAGAGAGAACAGAGAGGCCAAGTGGTTGCCCAGGGCCACAGAGCTAGTAAGGGCTGGAGATCAAGGCCAGGATCCCTTGCTTACAGGCAGCATGATTTTGGGCAAGTCTCTGCCTCCCTCACCCCTGGCGTCCATCTCTGAAATGAATACCTCCAAAAATAAAGTCCTATGCAAAGACAAGATTTTATTGCGCTCCACCAGGGGCACTGGGCCAGGCAGCGCTCCTTACCTGGTCGGCCATGCCTCTTCTTCTGCAGGAACGGCTGGGAGCCCGGAGGGGCAGGAGGGGCGGGCAAGGCCTGCGCACTGGCCTTCTGCGGTGGGGCCTGGAAGCTGGGGGATTTAGGGGGTAGCGGGGGTGGGGTTTCACTGCTGTTATTAGCTCCTGGCAAAGGGGGCGCGGGCAAAGAAGCCCTCGGGGAGCAGGAAGCATAAGTGGGGAGCGGGGGCGGCGGGGGCGGCGGGGCGGGAGGCTCCTGCACTTCTTGCGCAGGGCTGACGGGCTCCGCTTTGAGCCCAGGATACCCACAGGGTGGGAGGAGAGGGAGCGGGGGCGGGATGGGCGGGAGGTGCAAGGGAGCTAGCTGAGGCTTCACTGCCTTATCACTAAGAACCGAGGCCGGGGGCAGCGGGGGTGGCGTTGGGGGAGGTGGCGGAGGTGGAGGTGGTGGCGCACAGGGGACAGGGGGTGCAACCACAGGGAGGTTCCCTTTGGTCAGTGGGCCAGGTGGGGACACAAGCGGAGTTTTGATGGGGGAGGAAGAGGGAAGGAGCGGGGGCAAGGGTGGAGGCGGAGGGGGTGGGGTGGGAGGGGGCGGGGCAGGCACGTTAGGGCGAGGTGGGGCTGTCCTGGCAGCGCCATGCGCCTCGGAGGTATTGCCTAGCCTGGGAGAGGCAGGCGGGATAAGCGGGCCGCTGATGGTTTTGTTGGGAAGCCTGGGAGAGGGCGCGCGGGAGCCAGGGCCCTGCCCTGTCTTGCCACCTGGAAGTAAAAGAGATTCTGGGTTAGCTCGGCAATAAAGAAGGAGAAAGCCCCCGCAGGTGGGCGATGCTCAGGACACTCAAGCCTGCCCGCAGTGAGCTGCACTGTAGACGGCTTTTCCTGCACGTGTCCACTGAGAGGCCTCAGGTGCCGCAGCTGTCACACAGAAGGACCAACTGGACCAGCTCTAAAGTCCTTGTCAGCATTAATGACAAACCCAGGTCAGGCCTCCAGCCCTCCTATCCATGCCACCTCTGCTGTCATCCGCCTTGGGCCTCTAGTATCCCAGCCGAGGGCCAGGACTGCCCGGGTGTCTTTTGCCCTTCCTAGTCAAGGCCACACTCACACTCATTCACTGACACCTGCTAGGTCCATCAGCCCTTATGCTCTAATTTGGACCCTTAAGTGTACCAACCAGCACTCCTGGCTAGGGAGATTTTCTTCACTCCTAGCATTTTGTGAACAAAGACTTTCTTTGTTTCTGTGTTGAGAGCAGAAAATTCATGATTCCCTGAATACATAAGGTAAGACTGGAGGGAGACATTTACCCTTGACAACCCAGGTCCAGTGACCTTGAACCTCGCAGTTCTATGGCCTCTGGAAGTTCAAAACCTCCTTTCCTAAAGACTTACGCTAATTCCAAAGGGTTTTGGCTTTCTCACCCTATAGATCCTTCATTGCATCTGCCCCAGCTGGAAATTCAATTCCTCTTTTAAATTCAACAACAACGATTTGCTCTTGGTAAGCATTTGCGTTTGGTTTTCATGGAAGACTGGGGTGGAGCACGTCCCCAGGAGGGGCCTCTATACTCCGCACAGCCTTGCACCATTTTGCTGGTTCTCACCCTTTTTTCGCTCTGCCCCTCTCTAGTAAGAAAAAGTTCCTCTCGTGGTTTACTACCTTGAAGTTCTGCAATGACTGCTTAGAGATGTCCTTGGAGTGTCACTGTCTACTCAGGAGGCAGATTAAAATATTTCTTCCAGATTTAGTGCTCTTTTTATAAGAATTCTGGGGGGTGTTTTCCCCTATATTTTATAATCACCATGACAACAAATGGACAACACTTGAAAAGTGATGTTTTCTCACACCCACTACTTCCTGGGTGCTGCAGCATGGGACCTGCAGCTTTCATTTCAGATTAGAAACCCCAGCACCTGTTGGGGGTTCTGAGCTTTGCAGTACTTGAGTCTCCTGTGTGTTTACCCCCATCAGGAGCTAAGTCATACACTTAAAGTACTGGATGTCAAAAGCCAGGCCAATCAAAGCACGGCCTAGCAGAGGTGACTGAGGCGAAGCTAAGTAGGCAAGACCTTGGTATCTGGCTTTCCAAATATGAGCCCCTCTGGCTATAATGTGGCAGTCACCTAGACCACAATATTCCAACCACATTATGGAATGGCTGTTCTTAAGGTAGGGTGAGGATGGTATTAGCAGGTGTCAGCTCAGGGATTCCTGCCTAGAAGTTCTCAAACCTGTTTCCACATAACACAAAAAGATGATGAGGAGAACCTAGGCAGCTGCCTAAACAAGGCAGAGCCTACCTACATGACCAGTGGCTGAATGAAATTGAAAGGGATAATAAAAGTTTGCAAAACAGAGTGAAGCCTACCCTTAAATAGCCTATGCAAACCTTTTAAGTAACTGAGGACACCATGTCTCAGAGATTCAAAACCCTTAAAGTGAGTCAGTTAAAAGTAGGGGATCCTGTGCTGATGAAGCCACCAACCAAATGAGAAATGTGGGCAAACTCATTTTTATCCTGACATGCGCAGCAGAAGCGAGGGCGGGCAAATCTCTGCCCATCTTCTATTCATGCCCCTCAGGGAGGAAGGTGAGACTGCAGGGGAGAGAGGGGCTGACGGTGTAAGTGCAGGCAAGTGGAGGAGGCAGGCCTGGGCCGACAGAGAGCTCCGAGGGAGTTGAGGGAAGTAAGGGAGGAGGCTGTCCTTCACAATGGAAACGCGAGCCCTAGAAATCCAAAGAAAACACAAAGGAGGCCAGGAGGTGGCAGGAAAGGCCAGCTTGAGGGCATCAGGGATGCTGTGCCCATAGGAAAGGATTCAGCTTTTAGAACCTGTAGGTTTATCAAAAGATGAAATATTTCTTCTTCCTCAAATCTGAATGTTTTCCAGAAGACCTTGGAAGTCTCATTACATATTCTATTCAACCCAGAAACAATGTTTACTCATCATATCTTATTGTAATTCTCACTCCCTTGGAGCTCTAAGCAGGGGCTGCATTATGACTCCAGGGTCACTTTTGCGCCTTTGTGGGCCTCTTCTCCATTAAAAAAAATTTATATTCATGACTGCATTGCTACAAAGACAAATACATTCTTTGACCCTAAAAGGTCATATGTTTTCTTCTGATTTTAAAAGAAATTTAAATATTTTCATGGGTCCCTGAAAGTACCATGAGCCCATGACACTGTTCTGTGGTCCCTAATGAATGTCAGCCACCACACTACCATTCACACATGCAATTCAGCAAGTATTTACTGAGCACCTGCCATGCACCAGGCATTTCTATGGCAATGAACAAAACATAGTCCCTGCCTTCATGAAGCTTAACTTTAGATGGATAAGACAGACAATAAACAGATAAACCAGTGAATACATGATATGTCAGATGGTGCTAAGTAACACAAGAAAAGTAAATTGAGGAAACGGAGATATGGAATGAAAGGATAGGACTGAACCTTTATATGGGATGATAAGTGAAGACCTCACGGACACTTCGATCAGCTGCCACCTGAGCAGAGACCTGCAGGAAGGGAGAGACTGAGCCACGTGGACACCTGCGGATGAGCCTTTCAGGCGAAGGGAGAGGCGGTGCAAGCACCCAGTGGCAGTGTGTGAAGAGCAGCAACGAAGATAGTGTGAGTGGAGGGGACAGCATGAACCACCAAGAAAAGCAGGCCAGAAGATCAGAGAGGGAGCAAAGGCTCAAGTCCCTTCCTCTGATGAGAAGGGGGCTGCCGGGAAAGTGCTGGGAGCACGGAGCCACGGCCTGCCTTGCCCTGACATGGTATCCAGTCCATGTGTTTATCTGGTGGCTTTCTCCTTGAGTTTCCATCCCGTAACAGGCATCATTAGTCACTTCCTTATGGACCTCCATCTCTAAAGAGATAAATTCTTGTCTTCCCCATTACAGTGGCTCAAACATCTGACACTTATGTCCCACTGGAGACAAGCAGACCAGTAGGACTCCTGCTGGCTATTTTTGGCTGCTTCCTATGAAAACCTGAGTGGGGCCCATTTCTCCCATCTTCTATGAAGAGAAACTGGTGGAAGCCTTCCATTCCAAAGGATAATTGTTTGATAGCACTGGGGAATTTTGAAAAAGAAGAAGACACTGATGAATATCCACTGTCTTTATTGAGGAAGACCTTGTGCTCTACCTTTCCTGCTAACTCCTCAGCAAAAATGAGGAAATGAACATGGCCCCTGAGAAGGTTCAAGTTGGATCTCAAAATATCCTAGAGTCTTTTTCTTTGCTGGACTTTTATTGGTGAGTGAGGCAGCATAAGCATCCCATAACATTAAACAGTCACAGAAGCCACTGAAAAAGTTAGAAAAGTCGCACGATGGAAGATCCGATACCAGGAATGTTTGGGCCTTTGTATTTCTTGTATTAATGGTATTCCTGGAGTTTATTCAGCTTGCTGGTTAAAGAGAACAAGATTAGGAAAAACAGGTTTTTTGTTTTTTTTCTCAGAGTAAATTTGTATTTGTTCAATTTTAATGCAATACTTTCAAAACATCTGATGCCCACTGAAACAAAAATCACTGAGGTAGACTGATTACAGACATGGCCTTCATTACCCACTTATGCTTGATTCCATAATCTTTGAAATATGATTTTACAGTTCCTCTCATCAAGAGGCGAAGTCTATTTCCCCATCCTTGTGACTTGTTTTGGCTAAGAGAATGTGGTAGGAAGTGATACTTCTTAGACTTCCAAGTTACATCCTAGTAATATTTCCAAGACTAAGCCTCAAGAGACTTTATTTATACTTCCATCTTCTCTCTTGGAACCCTGCTGCTGGCATGAAAACAAGGCCCGGACAGCCTGCAGGATACTGACAGACCATGTGGATAGAGGTGAGTCAGGCCAGTGGTTATAGCTGAGGCCCCAGAGGTTGGGAAAATATGAGAAATGTAAGATTAGCAAAGCTACCTACACAACCTGCAGTTCTTTATAGAAGCAAGAGGGAGCCCAGCCAAGACTACTCTAAGCTGCTAAGCCACAGAATTGTAGGCTAAAAAACGATTGTTTAAAGCTTTTAAGTTTTAGGGTGTTTTGTTACACAGCAGTATCTAACTGATATGATGACTGAATCATTACAACTCATGCATTGCTAATGCATCCACAGTGATGTCACTATAAAGTTCTATTACAATTTGGACCTTCTGTCTATATACACTTTGCAGTCTGGGCTACCATCACGCCATCACTAAGTATTACACACTATTAAAAGTCATTTTTCAGCTATTACAATGGAATAATTTAAACAGGATGATGAATTAAAAGATTTCTTAAGAACCATTTTGTACTTTGGAAGTTTCCAGTGCTTAAGGTCCCAAGAACATGATCTTCTACTCTATCATGCCTGTTAAGTAAAACCATGTTGCTTACTGACATGTGTGGATTGCCCAGATGGTTCCACAGGTTAAGGAGATACAGACCACAAGGGAGCCAGAATGAATTCTTCCTTACCTGCTACATCCCGCTGGCCTGCTGGTCGCAATACAGGAAAGCCACCAGCAAACAGATCTCCCAGGGTGGGAGGTGTGCTTGCGCCTCGTGTGTTTGCAGAACCTCCTCCTTCTTTGTTGGTTCCTTTAGAATCTTTATAGAGAAGACACAAATAGGCAAGGACTTGAGAGCAGAGCTGAGCAGCCAGGTCTCATTTCAGACCATGGTCTAACACTGGTCTACCACTGCCCTTGTCAGCCTTCCCATTCTCCCACCCCCAATGTCATCCTTTCACTCAGCATCTTCCCCAAGCACCCTCTGCCTTGATACCCTGTAGACTCACATGCCCTGCCCTCTCCAGTCCTACCAAAGAACCATTTGTGCCCAACTCCCCTGAAAAGTGACCAAAACAAAGGGACCTGAACACTGCCATTTTGTAGATGCTAACAGAGCAACTGGCAGCACCTTTGAATTAGAAAACCCAAATGTGGTAGGTGTAGAGCCGCTCTTATTTTCAACTTGGCTATGGAGGACTAGACAAAGAAAACCCACAGATTTAATTCAATCAGTCATTTTAACTTCTTGTCCACAGAGCACTGACCAGAACAGCAAGCAGGAGGTAAAGCCTGCAATGATTGTGCCTTGGCAGTTTCCTTCCTGTCTCTCCAGCCCTCAAGCCCCCAGCCCCTCGCGCCTCCCTGCACCTTTTCATCTATGGAACAGAAAGATCATGAGCCCCTGAGGAAAGGTGTCACTAACTCCAGCCTTCCAGACATGTGTGATTACCAACTACAGAAAACGAGAAGATACTCAGCTTAGACAAGAATTCCTGGCAGAAAATATTTATAACTCAAAGCTCATATGCACAGAGAAATTAGGGCACAGTGCCCACTGGTGGATGAAAGTGGCCAGATTATTCTGAGTATTAATATTGTACATTACTTACTCATGAGAATGATTAGGAAGTGAGTGTTCCAATGAAATTGATTTACCTGTTAATTAGGCTTAACCAATTCAATCATGGGTTTAACCAGAAACTAATTTTTAATGTACTCAATGTTGAAAATACTTCTTTAAAAATTTGTCTATCCTTGTGTGTTGACATTTATAATTACAGATAGGAGATATAATTCTACTTTTAGGACTATCTTTAAGAATTACCATCATGCACATCATAGCAAAACATAGGAAGACATAATAACACCTTACATTACAGGGTGAGTATCCCTTATCCAAAATGATTGGGACCAAGTATTTCAGATTTTTTTTAAATTTTGAAATATTTACGTATACATAATGCGATATCTTGGGGAATGGGACCCAAGTCTAAGCATGAAATTTATTTGTTTAATATATACCTTTACACATAGCCTGAAGTTAATAAAATATTAATTTCATGAAATATTTTAAAATAATTTTGTGCATAAAACAAAGCTTGCGTTCATGGAGCCAACAGAAAGCAAAGGTGTCACCATCTCAGCCTCCCCTGTGGACAATCTGGTTTGTCCATCACCATCATTCCTGACACTGAATTTCTATGCTACCAATAAGCAATCATTTTCCTACACTTCTTCACACATAAGTACTTAGCAGTTAAAAATATGGCATACCATTAACACAGCAAAAAAATAATGTGTTCAAGGTAACTAAGCAACACAGTAGTATCACCAGAATACCCGGATCAGCTGTTAGACAACAGCAGCAACAAACAAAGGCAGGCTTTCAGGCTCTTGCAATGCTGTGTTTTGATTAAAGGTTACTGTACATTGGATCTCATTGTTTTAGGTGAGAAGAAACATCAGAAACCACTGAGACCAGGAAGTAGGTCCTCTAGAGTTGAGGAAGCATTCTGCTAGCTGGCTTTTAAAAATGTTTCCTCCAGAGTCATCTGCTTCATTAACAATGGTTTTTGTCTCAGAAGCCTCTCTCTGATTTTGTAAACTGACATCATTTCTTGTTCTGTTATGAATGTATGCCGCTCTTGTCCTTCAATAAACACATCATACATTTCCACCATGTCACCTGGAGGCACATTGTCTTCAGGGTTAACAACGTCATCTTCATCATCCACGTGAGGCATCATGTCAACATTCAAAAAGTTTCAGATTTGGGATTTTTGGATTAGGGATGCTCGATCTGTACTAAAGAGTTCTGCATATATTATTTCAACTTTTAACTATCTTGACCAAGAATAAAAAAGGAGCCAGGTATTGTCTCCCCATTTCACAGGTGACCAAACAGCCTCAAAGAGGCTCCCCGATTTGTCTGGTTGCAGAATCAGAACTCAATGTGGGTTGTCTGACCTGAGCACAGGACTCAATTTACTCTGTCACATTCTAGAAGACAGCAAGCTTCAATCATATCATCCCTCTGAAACAGAATTCTTAATAAATCTTTCTCCTTGTGAAAAGTGAAACAAAAATTTTGCATTTTTAAAAAAATGTTGAGCCCTTCACTTTCTGTCACTGAGTTTGAGGACCATGTTGACACAAGGTGAGTGATCTTTAAATGTTATCCTACAAAGAATACACAAAACGTGGTGTGTCCATACAATTAAATATTCAGTGATAAAAGGAGTGAAGTACTGATACATGCTCCAACATCTATGAAGCTTGAAAACATTATGCTAAGTGAGGGAAGCCAGCCACAAAAGGCCATATATTGCATGATTCCATTTTTTGAAATATCAGAATAGGCAAATCCAGAGAGACAGAAAGTAGATTGGGTTGGCAAGGGCCGGGGACTAATGGGGAATGACTTACTAATGGGTATGAGATTTCCTTTAGAGGTGATGTAAATGTTCTGGAACTAGATAGAGGTGATTGTTGCAACAACATTGTGAATATAATAATTGGCACCAATTGAACAATTTAAAATGGTTAAAATGATGAATTTTATGTTATGTGTATTTTATCATAATTTTTAAAAAGTTGTCCCATTGCGGAGTTCTTTTCAGCATATGAAAAGGATGGAAGATATGCTCTAAACCATCTGCAGATTTGGAGGGAAAGCTCTGGTTCTCTTGCCCACTTGGCCTGTCCAATGAGCAGGTCTGAGATAGCTCCATATGTGTCCTGGGAAGCAACTGTGGCCCCAGCCAGGAGTGTCTGGCTGTGCCTCACATGCCTGTCCTGTCCTTGGCTCACAGGAGGCCTGGCCGGGCTGCTCACTTACTCTCGATCTGCGGGGCACTGCGGTCGTTGATCTGCGTGACTTTGCGCAGGCGAGTTCCTTGCTGGATATCAGCCAACAGTGCACTCCGGCCTTTCGGATCTGCCCTTCTCAAGCTGGAGGTGTCTGTGCTTACCTGTAAGGGAGTAAGAGGGATTTGACTATAATAGCATTCTCAGATAAGCAAAATGTCCCATCTGCTGTCAGTTTCTCCTCTTGCAGTTCTCTGTCTTCCCTGTCCCATTCCCAAGGCTGATCCCAGGTTACCTACGGGAGAGACACTTTTGGGTCCTGATCACACCTCTTTTCCTGGTGACCTAGAAGGGACTCTTTATTTTCGATGACCCAGTCCCAAGTGCCTATCTTGTGCACAAGCTCCTGGAGGTCTTAGGGAACCCTAAATCATAGCCCCTCTTTCCTCTCTCTTACACTCCCCACCCCAGGGCTTCTGTCCGTGAGTACCTGGCCCCTGCTCTCAGGTTTTGAATGATCTTCCTCCTTGGTGCCCCAGGTCCCCTCCTGGACCAAATCCTTGGCTGATTCCCCACTTGACAATGGGAGTTGCTCCTGTGCCCTGTCATCTCCTGGACTGTTCTCCTGAGCAGGACTGATGTCTTGCTCAGTCCTTAGGTACTCACATCCTCCTTGCTCTTGGGTCCTGGGTGGCTCATGCTGGGCCCATTGTGTCTCTTAAGGGAAGCAGATTCATGCTCTAGGAGCTGGCTTTGAATGGGGGATGGTGGTCTTCATGTGATCATGGAGCAGAGGGGAGAACTGGGGAGCTCAGGGGAAACTGAGACCCATAGAGGTCAGAAAGTTGTGGAGAAAGAGAATGCAGAAGATTACAATTAATGTCTGGTGACTGTCTTCTGTGCCTGAGTGTGTTACATTAGTCCTCACAAGACCTTGTGCATTTAAAGTGAGTTTGCCCTCATCTTACAAATGAGGAAACTGAGACTAAGAAATCGTCTGTTTGAGGCTGCAGGGCTGGGGTTCAAACCCAGATCAGCTGAATCCCAAAGACCATGTGCTTTTCACTTTGCAACACTGACTACCAAGGACACATGCTCTTTTATTAGGATAAGTGTCTAATGGACTGCTAAATGCGTCATAAATATATTTGCAAGAAAAAGTTTTGTCCTAATTCTGCAAGTAGCCCTGAGATACAACTGCTTCACTTCAGCTGTAGCCTCAGCTGACATGGTGGAGGTTTCCATGGGTTATTAGAGCCAGGGAACACCAGAAAGAACATTGGGAGATTGGTGGCAAATAAAGGAGGGAAGGCGTTGCCCTGGAAGCCACAGCCAGGAGGATTCTCCACAGTTAGAAGGTTCATACCAACCACGTGACCTTAGAAATGGCTGATCATTTCTCAAAGCAAGAAATAATTGTTAGCCCTACTGTATGGGGATACCATGTATCTTTGGGTTTCAGCTTAAATATCACCACTTCAGAGGCCTTTTCTGACCCAAAATCTAAATAAGGCCATTCACTGTTTTCTCTGAGGGTACCATATTCCTTTTTCCTCTGTCACAGTTATCATAGGGTATAAGTTTATATTATCACTGTGGAAAATTTCCATTTGTGATTATGAGTTGAATGTTCATTAACCCCAAGGACTCCACATCAGGAAAAAAGATTCTGTTTTGTTCACAAAAATATGTCCCCGAAGAGTAGAATTGGATCTGGCTCAATAACTACCGTATGAATGATTGAATAAATGACTTGAGTGAGTGAGTGAATGAATGAACTAGACCCAGGGTATCAGAGCTGTCTTTGCTCTTAAGGGCATACACATGCACCAGGCAGAGAGGCATACGCTATAGCGAGTTAAGCCACTGTGCAACGCGCAGCACAGGACTGGGCAGCCATGCTGGTTCCCCAGAGAGGAAGGCCACCAAGAGTCCAGAAATGACCATGTTTTTCAGGCTGAGCAGGCTTCAAGGAAGACATGTGACCTTAGAGGGTCCCTGGAGTATAAATAGTGTTTATAAATCCTTGCTATTGCCATTTTCTGTTTAAAAAAGGACAAACCAGGTTGGCTGACTAGAAACTCATGGGCTCTCTGGTGTCACAGACTAGAAGCAGAGGCAGTTGTGGTTTTGGCTAAAATGTGCTGAGTCCACATTTTCACTGGTGGACTCCACTGCATGGGTTATGAAACTTACGCAGGCTTTGAAGGACATAGGCTTCAAAGTCTGATTCTTGTTGCCTGGAAACAAGCTTTTGGACCCTTGAGAGGGACTTATGAATGATGGTCAACAAGAAAGTGGTGAGCAAGGAGCCTCAATCCTGATTCATTGGAGATATTATGTATTTATTTATTTATTTATTTTAGAAAGGCAAGGCATTTCCCATAGAATATGCTTTTAAAAACCCCATATAAACCATTAATATCATGAGTTCATTTTAAGCTGCAAAATTTTAAGATTTTTAAAGTTTCCTCTCATTTTATTTATAAATAATGAATGACAGAAATAAGGGACCAAAGAAATATCACAACTGTAGCTAAGAGGGTATGAAAATTTTTGTGTGAATTTGGCATTACAACTTCAGGTATGCATTATGGTCAGGGATTTTGGGAAAAAAGCGTGCTTTGTAATTTTCCTTCTAGGTATAAGAAGATAACCTACTGAATTATAATAATATTCACAGCCCAACTCAGAGGAGGCTTGGGGAAGGCAAGGGTGAGAATGGTGCATTCTTTTCTTTAAAAAAGCAACTGGAATGATGAGAAAACCCCATCCCTCACTAGCCCTTGGGGATTGGAGGGGAGGGTCATCTCATCCAATTTAGACTGTTTATTACCAAAAGGTATCCCCCACTCCTTGACCTTGCCCAGGCCAGGCATTTCAGGTGAGGGCTATGAAGAACGTTGCATGTCCTTAAAATGATGATTTTAAATTTGGACATGCCTCAATAAGTTCTTGACAATTCCACAGGGCAGATTTGTTAGTAAACATCTTCCAAGTCAGCAGGAGGACATGGCAGTCACAGTGTGTTTATTTACACGGTGCAGTTCAACCCTGTGGGCTAAATTTAACATTCCTTCTCTGACTTCTCGGCTGTCTTCCGCTCCAGTGTCGGCCCTGATGAGCGCCCTGACGATCTCCCGCTAGAGGGCTCTCTCACCTGATCTTTTTTTTTTATTTGAGATGGAGTCTCGGTCTGTCGCCCAGGCTGGAGTGCAGAGGCGTGATCTCGGCTTACTGCAAACTCCTCCTCCCAGGTTCACGCCATTCTCCTGCCTCAGCCTCCCGAGTAGGTGGGACTACAGGTGCCCGCCACAACGCCCGCTAATTTTTTGTATTTTTTTAGTAGAGACGGGGTTTCACCATGTTAGCCAGGATGGTCTCGATCTCCTGACCTTGTGATCCGCCCGCCTCGGCCTCTCAAAGTGCTGGGATTACAGGCGTGAGCCACCGTGCCCGGCCTCACCTGATCTTAATGTGGTGTTCGCCAATCCTCTCCTCTCCTGTGCGGCAGGAAGGAATTAACAACTTTGTGGCAAAAACGACCATATACAGTATATTTAGACTTAATTGGTTTTGCACAAAAGGGCATATCCATTTGCACATTGAAGACCACATTACACAAAGCCAGTCATTTCTACTTCACCTGCAATATTTATGAACAATTCAATCATAATTTGCTGTCTTAAAAAACCTCCTGCCACCTCAAGAATTCTTGTTACTGTGGTTACAGGATGTAGAAACAGGAAAGAAAGGATTTTCAAATATTCACTGAACGTTTCATGTTGTGCAAATCCTGATCATGGGCAACGTCACTGAAAATACAGTCAAGGGAGAGAAAGGCATTCCTGGACACTTTTCCCACGGCAAAGCTATGCACCAAAAACTAAAAAACACACAGACAAAACAAAACAAAAAAGAAACCAACAAAACATTACTTCCAAGTTCACTCTTGTTTTGTCTCATTAACATGGTGCTTGAGTAGTGACAATTTGTTGGGTATCACACAAAGCTTTTGTTGACTCAGTTCTATAGCAAGCTTCAAAAGAGATAGCCCAGAATCCCCAAAAGATGAACCATCATAGAATAGACGTGCACCTTAGCTCATCCCCTTGGTTATAAAGGATGAAAACCTGAAGAGTGCCTGTGAGATTAGAAATACAAAAATTGAACAACAGTCCTAACAAAGCCAAGGATAGAATAAAAAAATACGGAGGGGCCTTTTCTCTCACGTTGATACATTATAAAAGCTTTCGCATGTCCATTTGTCATTCCAACAAATGAGTCAACTCCCTTACGGCATAGTCTGGGGAAGGGAGATGACAGTCCAGCCCAGATCAAAACTTTGACGTGCATATCTCCTGCTATTTGTCACCCTGTCACCATATGTCATCCTCACCTTTCCAATACTCGTAATTGTGAAAAATACTAATAAAAACCTTAGCTGGTCGATTCTAATCTAGCGGGTCATTTCTCTCAACAAGGGTCCAAACCCTATCATTTTAATACAATTTCAGCCTTGCAGTCTCCTAAAAGTAGCTTCTCCAATGTGGCCATTGAACCTAAAATTAGTGCACAGGTTTCCAGGCATACAAGCCTGCTCATCACCCCAGCCCTCAGCCTATGCCTGTCTCCTAAAACTTGGGGGCAGACAGGCGTCAGCAGCCAGGGTATTTGCAGTTCATTACCAAGTCTGAATCCCAAGGACAGCCAGAATGGCAATGTCTCCCTTCTACTGTTGCCATCTTTATGTAGGAGAACACAGAGAACCTGGAATCCAAAATAGAGAAATGAAATATTTGCTTAAAAAACTAACTTTCTCCTGTCAGGTCTGACACAATGTTCCCTGTACCCCATATGTGCCTAAGTCAAGTTGTTCTAGAATGAGGTACATTGAGATCTAACAGTTCCAAGTCTCATTTTTAGAAACCCAAATATCCAATTCCAATCCATGCTCAAAAAGAACGCACCTGCTAACCTTCTTTTCTAAAGCCTGATTTTTGATTTTTTTTTTTTTTTTTTTTTTTGAGACGGAGTGTCACTCTGTTGCCCAGGCTGGAGTGCAGTGGCATGATCTTGGCTCACTGCAATCTCCCCCTCCCAGGTTCAAGCAATTCTTCTGCCTCAGCCTCCACAGTAGCTGGGATTACAGGTGCGCACCACCATGCCCAGCTAATTTTTGTATTGTTAGTAGAGATGGGGTTTTGCCATGTTGGCCAAGATCTGATATCTTAAACAATACTGTGTTCAGACCTGTGACTCTTAGCTGTAGTACAGAGCTGATTCACCCTGTGCCCCTTTGCTTCCTTGGAGGTAAAGCAGAATGAGGGGGTATTTTTGGGGCTGTGAGCTATGAGTCTGGTCCTGTTCTTTACACCCATAAAACAAGCATACCCATCAAGGTTATCTCATCCACTTTCATGACTTGGTTACTATCTGTGGCTGTCTCCTCCTTGCTTAGGGATGTAAAGGTCACCTGATACTCATCCCTTTTCCTTATTCTTTTTTTTTTTTTTTTTATTATACTTTAGGGTTTTAGGGTACATGTGCACAATGTGCAGGTTTGTTACATATGTATCCATGCGCCATGTTGATTTCCTGCACCCATTAACTCGTCATTTAGCATTAGGTGTATCTCCTAATGCTGTCCCTCCCCCCTCCCCCCACCCCACAACAGTCCCCGGAGCGTGATGTTCCCCTTCCTGTCCCTTTTCCTTATTCTTAACAGCCAGTCCATTGCAAACTCCTGTTGTTTTTCCTGATTTCTCAGAAATCTGTCACCTCTTCTCCATCGCTGCCATGATGCCTTACTGCAGGCATGCATCACCTCTGGATTCCCTTATGTGGTTTTCATGTCTCCTTGCCCTCCTCCACACAGCAGCCAGAGTCATCTTTATAAAAGATGTATCACTAATTCTGTCATTCTTTGCTGGATCCATTTGAATTGAATCCTGAGGATTCAAATCCCCTCACGTTGCATAAGGCTCTTAGTGACCAGCCCGGACTTTCCACTCCTTGAGCCTTCCATGCTGGTGCTCACTTCCAGAACTTGGCTTGAGCTGATCTCTGCTCTTTTTACACTTGTCTCTTGGCTGTCTCCCAAGAGGCCTCTTGATCCTTGAAGGCCAGATGAAGATCCCTATCTGTGTTCCTAGAGCAACAGGCTTACCCTTAGCAGAGCATCTACTACCCAGATCATGTTATTCCACTAAAAATTTGCAATGACTTTCCATCTCACCCAGTGGAAGAAAATCAGAGGCCTCATTAGTATTGCCTGCTGAGCTTGCCCAGATTTCCACAGGGTACCATGAGTTTATGTATAAATGCCAGCTTTTTCCTATCCAAACCAGTGTTATTCAAGCAGTTCCACTGTGTGCCAATCCCTTCCTAACTACAAACTGCACATCTGGCAATATACTGTAGTACTAATTTTTAGCAACGATGAGAATTTTGATTCCAGTATTAATTCTAAGTCTCTTTAGTTGGGAATAATCAGAAAAATATAAGAATAAATGTTAGGGATGGAAAGAGTAGAAAGAAACATGGAGAAAGAGAGATTTGGGACATGTGTAAATTGGGCAGATACAGACGGATTTCAGAGGCAGGGATTAGAGACTCAACTACCCCATAACTAGCAATTCAGAAGGACATTAAACATATAAATGGTGGATCAGACACTAGACAAAAACATGTCTTTAAATGCACATGATGGTTACTTTAACTGATAAAAGTAGTTCACAGAAACTGCTGGAAAGAAGGGGCTTGAAAAGATGGTAAATAGAAATCAGTAAAGCGAACCCGTTGAATATTAATGTAACTCAATATTATTTAAGATTTGAGTGCTAACTCTGTGCTAGGCATGGTGTTAAGAGTGGGGATACAGGTGGGGCGCAGTGGCTCACGCCTGTAATCCCAGCACTTTGGGAGGCCGAGGCGGGTGAATCACCTGAGGTTGGGAGTTCGAGACCAGCCTGACCAACATGGAGAAACCCAGTCTCCACTAAAAATACAAAATTAGCCAAGTGTGGTGGCACATGCCTGTAATCCCAGCTACTTGGGAGGCTGAGGCAGGAGAATTTCTTGAACCTGGAGCAGAGGTTGCAGTGAGCCAAAATTGCGCCATTGCACTCCAGTCTGGGCAACAAGAGTGAAACTCCATCTCAGAAAACGAAAAAAAAAAAAGAGTGGGGATGCAATATGGGTAAGATTGCCAGGATGTTGTGCTTGGGGGGTGTATGTACATACATGTGCGTGTGTGCACATTCTCTGCATAATGATGTATCAGTCAGTAATGCCCCACACATACGACGGTGGTCCTAGAACAGTATAATACCATATTGTTACTGTACCTTTCCTATGTTTAGATATGGTTAGATACACAAATATTTACCATTGCGTTACAGTTGCCTACAGGATTCATTCAGTACAGTAACATGCCATACAGGTTTGTAGCCTAGAGCAACAGGCCATACCACATAACCTAGGTGTGCAGTAGGCTCTACCATCCAGGTTTGTGTGAGTGCACTCTATGATGTTCACATGATGACAAAATCACCTAACAATGTAGATGCTTCAGAATATATCCCCTTTGTTAATCGATGCATCACTGTATATATGTGTGTATATACACACATATACGTACATATATTTAATATATCTGTGTATGTGCATATATATATACACTTCTCATTATTTATTCTCTAGACCCAGAGCCTCCTAGCTGGTCTCCAAAACTGGACTCTCATCTCTCTTTGAGACAGCCTTCAATTGATCGTTTTTAAAGGGCTAATTGACTCCTCTTCTCAAAATGCTTCAGTGGCCCATTAGTCTCTATCGAATCAAGGAATTCAGCCATACCGTCCCAAGATATCTTTCCTTGGCCAGTTGGAGCCTCATTTCAGCTGCTCTGGGTTTATCCCGTGTCTCTTCTTTCCCACTTCCAAGCCCGTGCTCAGGCCACCTCCTCTTCTGGGGATGCCCCACACCCCACTCTGCCGTATCTGCCAAACCTTTCATCTCCCCGTGAAGCTCTTGACACCAAATACAGTTTACTTTAGAAAATGTATTTTTTCAACTTTCTCAACTAAACTTTTCCTTGTGTGATCTGCTTTTCCACTGCCAAGGCACATCGTTTTTAATTCTCTACAGCACTGCTCATATCTTGCCCAGTATTATAGCTTCTACATATTGGTCTTGCTTCTTATTTTTTGAGCGCAAAACTAAGCCACTCCACTTTCTCTTACCAGTGAATCCAGCTTAAAAAAAAAACTGTGAGCAACCTATCAGTATTTTGTTGACATGAACTCTATAGAAACCTTAGTCCCTGGATCTTCGGCTCTGCCTCCCCTGACATCTATCTGCTCCCACAAAGCACGCAGGTGTGGGAAGAGAAGTGGCTGTTTTTTGAGGTCACATTTCAGCCCTGATTCTTCCTAATGTCTTCACCCTTTTTATCCTTTGGCCACTGTGTCCCTAGAGATGTGAATTCAATTCTGCACCATTCTCTCCTTTTCAATGACACCAATATTCTCAGGCTTTTAAGACTAAATTTTAAATTACGAGAAAATTTGATCTTCAAACTTAAGTTGGACCTAGAAAGAACAATCTCATGAACTCAAAAAAAAGCTGGGGGGGCAGGGGCAGAGCTAGGGGTCAAGGGCATGGCACCAGGAATAACTAATAAATAATACATAGTTAGAACAGTGTGAGGTTTCATATCTTCTATTTCTTCTAGACAAAAAGTACTATCAAAAAGAAACATGCCCCCGCCTGGCAGATTCATTTGCAAACTAATGAAATAACATTACTGTTGTTATTTCCAACTCATTGTGCTGCTGGCCCTCGGTCTCTGTTAAGGGCTTCTCCCCATTCGTCCAGGCTCGAAACCTTAAAGGTCCCTATGGCTCCTTCCTCTCTTTCTCATTTGAAATCACCAATCTTTTACAGAGTCCCAGCTCCTTCTCTCTTCTTAGAGTGCACACAGCGGTGACTTTGGCGTTTGGGTAAGTGAATTAACAAGAGGGCTGCAACATGCAATCGGTGACAATGACAATAGCAATAATAAAAAGAAATGGGAAGGCATTTGTTTATGCCAGGCACTGTCCTAACTGCTTTGCATGTATTAATTCATTTCAAAGGCCCTGAACAACTCTATAATGTAGGTACTAGTTATGAGTATTATGTCCAGTCTACAGATGAGGCACAAGGGTGAAGCAGACCATCCACTGCTACCAAGTACAGAGCTGAGTGGTGAGTCCAGGCAAGTTCGGCTTTCTTCATCACAACACAGCCTCTTATACCCAGGAAATACAAGACAGGCCTGAAGCTGGGAGAGTGGAGTGGTCCCACTGCTCTCTGGCTCGAGGCCAGGGTAGATGTCACCTCACAAGCAGTGTGAGAGCCAGAGCAGGAAGGAGTGGGCAGGAAAGGGGCATCAGAGAAGGAAAAGGGAGGATGGGTAGAAACAGACAGTGAGTGGAGCATCGAAGAAGGCTGGGGCCAAAGGAGCTAAGTGCTAGGCTTTTGCCAGAGCCAGAAAGGACAGCCAAGGCTGAATGACAGGCTCTGAGAAGAGCCTGATGAGTGCATTAAATGCCAGCAGCCACCTTGGCAGGGGAACTGAGAGCACTTAAAATGGAAAGTGCACAGAGTAACCCTATGCTGTGTGGCTGATACCCTCAACTGTAAATAAGCTGTACCTGAAACTCCCTTGTCAGATAACAGAGAACCTCTTATGGGCCAGCCCTGCTGGTCCACCTCTCTCTTCTGAGTGTTGGGCCTCTTCTCTCCTTGCTCGTCTCCCTATTGGCTGCAGGGCAAAATGCAGGGTCTTTGGCATATGGCCTCCCTTTGTTGACTCTAAAATAATAGTGGTTATGAACATTGCTCACATATGAAAGGAGACAAAGGTAACAAAAATAACTAAGCAAGGGAAAATTCCAAAATTTCTAGAAAATTCAAGATGTTTCCACAGTATTGTCTGTTATAGATGATAATGTAAGTGAATCTAGACTTCCTTTTCTTTTTTTTTTGAGACAGAGTCTTGCTCTGTCCCACAGGCTGGAGTGCAGTGGCTTGACTTTGGTTTACTGCAACCTCCCCCTCCCAGGTTCAAGCAATTCTCCTGCTTCAGCCTCCCAAGTAGCTGGGATTACAGGCATGTGCCATCACGCCCGGCTAATTTTTGTATTTTTAGTAGAGACAGGGTTTCACCATGTTGGCCAGGCTGGTCTTGAACTCCTGACCTCAGGTGATCCACGTGCCTCGGCCTCCCAAAGTGCTAGGATTACAGACGTGAGCCACCACACCCAGCCTAGACTTCCTTTTCTTACAGTCAGTTTCTAGGACCTTTGCATGAAAAGTCCAGCAGACTCCTCTGGGTCCAGACTTGGATTGAATCCTAGAGAAACAATGACTCACAGCTAGCCCAAGGACAGTCCTGAAAGGGTCTCATTGCTGGATCTGATGGAATTCTCATCCATTCCAGAACCTTCTTCCAAATCTCTCTGGGTTAGGACCCTAGGTCACCAGACCAGGCTGCTAAGCATATGTGTTCTATAACTGTGTCATCCCTGGGCCTCACTCCAGTTCTAGGCCCTGTCAATAAAGAGTAGAGGCCTTTCCTTCCCTGTCTGCACCCAACAAGTCCTTCTTTGGTTTGCAGTGATCCTCCATACCCCTAGTGTCTCTGTGGTTCATGTTCTCAACATTCTTGGCTCTTCTCTGAGCCACTTCTTCCTGCTAGTTGGGCTGCCAAAAGCATATTTACCCACTCATTATTAAGAAGGCAGTGTGGTATAGTGGAAAAAGCTGAGTTCAGGGGTCAGTTCTTCAATTTACTATTCTGTTCTGGCTGTCTGCATTTCAGGAAGCATCTGGGTCCAGTCTGCCAGTGGCCAAGTGTGCTTGGTGGAGTAAGTCACCCCTAAAGACATCCGAGACAGCCTCTCTTTGCAGTTAAAAATGAGGGCTCCAGAGTCCCATCACCTCGGCTGGGATTCTGGGTCCACCATTTATTGGTGGCAAAACTTAGGCAGGTTACTTGACTTTTGAAGCCTCAATTTCCTCATCCATAAAATTTGGAAGAGAGTAATAACTACTACGTAAGTTGTAGTGCAGATTAAAGGAGGTAATCCCTATAATGAGCTTAAAACAGGGTTTGGCACCTGGTAATTACTCAATAAATGGCAGCTATTAATACCAGTTCCCTCTAATAATTTTCAGCAGACTCCACCTTTTCCTGCTTTAAAGCTTGCATTCCCTGGAATAAAGCCAGAGATCCAATAAAAAGAAATCCCCGGATGACAGCTGTGTAGCAGGCCTAGAAAACAGCCAGTTCAAATTAGAAAAGAATGGAACACATTCTAAGCAAGAGAACGTCTAAGAAGCTGGGTGATGCTGGGCATCAAGGGAAGAAAGAATATGGCTCCCTTTCCTCAACCACTAGTAAAAATAAAGAGAATCTGAAATGTGGGAAGAAGAGAAAATTGTCCAAGAAACACATTGATTCTGAATCACTTAATAGAGTAAGAAAGGAGTTACCATATCTTAACCTATTAAAACGTTGAGAGTATTTCGGTCACAAAGAGAGAGAAATACAATAATACAATCCTATTTGTTTCCATGCAGACAGTATTTGTACTTCATATCCTAAAAGTATTGTCTTTCAGAGATTTTCAACTTCTAGAGACATTTGTAGAGACAAAGCAGGAAACACTTCATATGATTACACAACTGAAGGCAAACGTTATCCTTAGCTATGAAGAACTGACAGAGTCCAGCAATATGTAGAATTAATAATAAACTACAACTAAGTGGGGTTTATTCTGGAAATACAATATAATAAAATCTGGTTCAAAATCAATCAATAAAATCCACCATATTAATAGTCTAAAAAAGAAAAATCACATGATCACATCAATTGATACAGAAAAAGCATCTGACAAAATTCAACATCCATTCATGATAAAAACTCTCAGCAAACTAGGAATAAAAGCGTACTTCAACAACGTGATTTAAAAAAAAAATACTATAGCTAACATTACACTTAGTGGTAAAACATTTTCTCCCAAGATCAGGAACAAAGCAGGGACGTTCACTCTCACCACTCTTACGGACTATCATAATGGAAATTCTAGCAAGTGCAATAACATAAGACAAATAAACAAATGGCATAACAGATGGGGAAGGAGGAAATAAAAATTGTACCTCTTCTCAGACAACATGATTTTCTATGTAGAAAACTCCTAGAACTGATAAGTGAGTTTAGTCAGGTCATAAGATACCAGGTCAGTACACAAAACTATATACTGTACCAGTCAAAAACTGGAAATCAAAAATTTAAAAATACCTTAAAATAGCTCCAAGTACAAAGGAAATACTTATGTATAAATCTAACAAAACATGCACAGCATATGGATTCTTAAAACCAAAAAAATGCTAATGAAAGAAAGTAGACCTAAATAAATGAAGAGATATGCTATGCTCATGAATTGGATAACTCAACATAGGAAAGATGTCAGTTCTTCCCAGATTGATCTGTAAATTCAATGCAATTCCAATCAAAATCCCAGTAAGATTTTAAAATAGATATAGACATGCTAACTCTAAAATTTATATGGAAAGGCAAAGGAACTAGAATCATCAAAACAATTTTGCAAAAGAAGAGTAAAGTTGGATAACTCACATTACCTGATTTTAGGACTTCCTGTAAACTACAGTAATCAAGATGGTATGGTCTGGTTGTGATAGAGAAATAGAGATTTATGTTCATATGAAAACTTATGTATGAATGTTTAGATCAGCTTTATTCATAATTGCTCAAAACTGAAAACAACCAAAATGTCCTTCAGGAGGTGAATGGATTAATAAGCTGAGGACTACTACCCAGCAATGGAATAATAATGATAATAAAGGAAGAGCAGTGGCTGCCATGGATTATGGGTGGAAGGAAGGTGTGATTACAAATGAGTGGCACGATGGAGTTTTTAGGGGTGATGGAATTGCACTGTGTCCTGATGGTGGTGGTGGTTACATAAATCTATGCATGTGTTGCAATTTACAGAGTTATTACCCTCCCCTGCAAAAGTCAGTCTTACTATATGTTAATTTCAAAATAAATAAATAAAAACAAAATAAAAAATACAGTTGAGAAAAATTGGGACATGGAAGATAGAAAAGCGATGTAGCAAAAGGGAGAGGCACCACAACCTCATTTCACAAAACAGAGGGTGAAGGAATGCTGTCAAAAGCTGACCAAAAGCAACAGAGGCTTCAGTGTATTATTTAAAGTCACAAAGGTAACCACAAAAGGAAGTAAAAATAGTGCCATAAGGATAAAAAAAATAAGGAGGAAGGTGGGGAGGAAGAGAAGAGGGATGATTCAAGGAAGCTAAATCCTCATCACTCATAGTAGCAAGTCAACAGATGATGTCTCAGTGTGATAAATAAACAAATAACAGCGTTGGCATATTATTTAGAGACTGCAACTTAAACTCAACACACTGCAATAAGCTTATTATCTCTCCTACACCCTGGCCAAAACAGTGAGCCCCATTAACAGACACAAACTACACTTGCAATGTTGCTCCTTTCGCTACCGACTCTTTGCACAGCTTATTTTTTAACCATGGACACATAAAAATTTGATATGCCCACTGGGCCACTTGCTCAGTTCTAATTTCTTTTCATTTTCAGGACAGAGATGATAATATATCCCCAGGCCAACAAATGACCAGGCCTTTCCCAGCCCAAGTGACCATCCTTGCCGACTATCCCATGTCTCACTGACCTTTTATCATTTCCTAGCCCTACAGTATCCTTTATCATATGAGAAAGTTTAGACATCTGGAAACAACCAAGTCTGACATTTTCCCTAGGAAAAAGAAGGAGCATCTCCCCCAGCCTCATCTTGAACTCAAGTTGAGTTGTCTAATGGTCTAGTTTGTGTGTGTGTGAGGCCTTCACAGAATAAGGTAAGTGGGCCAGGAGGTGCTGCCAGCAAGGAAGCTAAATGGATGCATTCTAGGAAGAATATGCCCCCTGAATTATATGCCCCAGGGGACCCATGGACACCATGGAGTGCCAGAATGACCTCCCCTCCCATGTCAGCACCCACGCCAGGGCTTCCCGCCACTGCATAGCTGAATTACTGCAAAACACTTCCAGATAAATCTTCCCCAAATGCCATCAGTCCCTCTTCTGAGTAAGAATGAACAATGGCTCTGTCTGGCTCAAATATATCTTTTCCATGAAGTATGTTCTGAAAACTGGTGAATCCTTCTTCATTTACCTGATTTTCCCCCAAATAACGATGACAACAACATCAGTGTCCTATAACTGCAAACATTTGCAGCTTGTAAGTCTGTCCCTAGATATGATGACATGTGAGTCTCCCAACAACCCTGAGGGGTAAATGTCAGTTCCTTCATTTTTCACCACATGAGCCCAGTGACCCTGCACGCCGGGCATTCTATCCGTATTTGTTTGACTTTCTTCTTCTATTAAGCACAACTATTCTGGTCTAAGTTCTCTACAAAAACAGACTCAGGCTGCTGCTCTTTAGAGGACAAATATCTATAACAAAGAAACAATAAACAAGCAATATATTAATAAATAAATAAATAAATGGCAAAAAGAAGGTAGTATAAACTACTATGCTAACAGGTCACAACGAAGAGAAACAAAGGAAAGGAAGCAGGAGGCAGGACTAAGATTGTGCAGTACCCCTGCCACCACCCCTTTGCCCTGTGTATTTAAGAAAAATCTCTCTTGTAAAGTTACATTTCTTTTCCTAGGAAAATATTTGTTACTTCCATATGTTCATGGACGAAACGTCAAATATAAGCAAATATAGTAAATGAGTGCTTCCATACCATGATTTGCAACTAAAGTATAAACTCTTCCATTCCCCTCAGAATCACCAAACTGAGGGTATTGCTCCCACTCACACAATAAACATTCACTGAGAATCTCCTATGGACAGGGACAGAGTAGGGGGAAATCCAGACACTTCCATATATTACTTCCATGGTGAGGCTCAGGAATGAGCTGAAACACCTAGAATCTACTCCGTCTACCTCTGGGCTTTGCTGGCATTTATAAGACATAGATAAGTTATTTAAGAATGAGCTTAGTGTGCAGCCCCAGGCCTGCATTTCCAAATGGCTGCTGAACATCTCCATGTAAATATCCCACTAGTACCTCAATCTTAACACATGCAAAACCAAACTCATAATCTCTGCCCCACCCCCGCTGTGCACAAACACACTCCTATGCACCTCTTACTCCTCTTGTGATATGGAGATCAATAATATCTTTCAAGTCAGCCAGACTTAAAACCAACAACTCCCTGTATCAATAATTTGTCAATTTTACCACCTATCAACCATGCCTCCAAATGTATCTCTGATTCCTACCATCCTTTCTAGTTCTACTACAATTTCTTGTGTTCACTCTCTTTACTTCTTACCCATACCACTTGAACTACAGCTCCAGTCTTAGCGATGGGAGTAGATCATCCTCCAGGGGTTATCTTAGTCTGTTTGTGTTGCTATAAAGGAATACCTGGGCCTGGGTAATTTATGAAGAAAAGAGAGGTTTATTTGGCTTACAGTCCTGCAGGCTGTGCAAGAAGCATTATGCTAGCATCTGCTTCTGGTGGGGTCTTCAGGCTGATTCCACTTATGGTAGAAGGCAAAGTGGAGCCAGTGTGTCCAGATCACATGGTAAGAGAGGAAGGAAGAGAGACAGGGGGAGGCATCAGGTTCTTTTTAACAACCAGCTTTGGAGGGAACTAATACAGCAAGAATGAACTCATGGGGAGCTGTCCCCATGACCCAACCACCATCCATTAGGCCCCACCTCCAGCACTGGGGATCACATTTCACAATGAGGTTTGGGGAGACAAGTATCCAAACTATAGTAGGTGTATAGGTGGAAGTGGGAAGTTTGAGTCATGGATTTAAATGGTCTCCTAATGGGACTCTTGCTTTCAAAACTTTTCCTTACAAACTTTCATGTTGTTTCTCCAATTTGGTTCTCTAGATACAGATCAGACATCCACAGACTTAGGTCAAAATTCACTAAGCATGGAGTTTAAGGCCTTCCAGAATCTGACCACAGTCCATGTTTCTACCCACCCACACACTACAGATGCCAACCACACATGCCTAGTTCTCCATTCCCTGTCCTGTCCACACAGTTGGTGTCTCAAGGCCAATTCTCAGGCATTCCCTCTACCTGACACAGCCTTCTCCAATTCTGTTTATTGTAATCACACTCAGCTTCCAAGGCCCAGCTATGAAGGCTCTCTCAGGGAGCCCTAAATTAATCTGAGTCAGAATTAACTATTCCCTTCTGTGCATTTCCACTCTTATAAACTTACATAAAATGGCCATGCATTTTAACGGTTTAACCCAGACAAGCAGGTATCAGCTGGGGCTTCCCAAGCCCTTGAGATTGAGAGGAAACTGGCTCAGACCTCCCGCTTGACGCCCTCAGGAAGTACAATGCCTGCCAAAGACTTCTGCAATTTCAGGGGAACTTGTGTCTCAGGGTCACATTTACTTCCAGGTTCCTACTTTCATACATCCTGTCTCTGCTGTATTCCTCATGCTCTCAGAAATGCAGCTCAGAACCTGCTGGGATAGTCCCCACACCCAAACAAAACAAAACAAAACAAAGAAACCCCAAAACACTCACATAAAGCATTCCTGATAAGCACAGTAGATGTTATTGAAATGTGGTAGAGAAGAGGAAGGTTCTCCCTCCCAAGCATCATCAACACCCTCACACTGAGCACTGGGCATCCCTGGCCCTCAAATGGCCTTTGATATTCCCAACGTGGAATGTCACCTGGTCCAGAGCTCCTTTTGTCCCAAACCTCAAACCCGTGTTCTGGATCTTCTCTCTCAGCTCCCTGCTCAACCGTCTTCTCCCTCTGCCTAGCCTCTTATGCGTGGAGCGAATTCTTCGCCTTGTCTCATGTGGTGTGGTTTATCCATTCTTACCACTACCTTGTTCCTGCCCTCAAGTTCCAGCCCTACCCCCGTAGTTCATGAAGATATTTCCCCAAAGACAGCTCCCTCCCTAAGAAGTGCCAGCTGTAGACATGCTAGTTTCACATCTTGACATGTATCTATCTTCCCCAAGTAAGTTCCTTGAGGCAGGAATTATGTCTCAATGAACCGTTCCGGTACTCAGCATAATGTCTTATACATAACAAGCACTCTTAAAACTTCATTAAAATAAAATAGGTTCTTCAATGTGAAAAATACAGTGGGAGCTGAAAATAAAAACAAGTATTTTTGTCATGAGAATCACAGAAGGGGCCCGCTGGTATACTTGAAGTGTGACTCATACAACATACCCTCCTTAATGACACTCTTTGTATATTAATAAAATGGGGCCACCTCAAACTCTCTCTGAAAAATACAGTAGCATCTGTTTAAGTGAATGCCAGCAATTCTAAAAAGGAGCAGAAATAAGTGGAAGGTCACGACAGCTGCAATGAATCAAAATAAAATGTAGGCTTTCATTGTTCTTAATCATCATCAAAAAGTCTTTATGACAATTATGATAGGCAGAGAATTTTGCTTAATGGAACAGACCAACTATCTGCGGAAGTACATTGTAACAGAATAAGGGGGGTGTATTTTTAGTTCACTTCTCTCGACTGTATTTTTGTCTTGCACCTCCTAAAATTAGGCCTGCTGATTGAGGCTATATGTAATGAGAGTGGTGTGGGCTGATGTAACTATTGCTCTGAACCTAAGATATATCACTATATACTGTCCTTCTTTTGTGCTGATGGGTCTCTGCCTCCTTGGTATTTCAGTGAAGTTAACCCACACCCTGTGGAAGAGGCTACAGCCTTGTTGAGGGTGGGGTGAGGGGAGAAGCCATTTAAAGACCACGAAGCATCTGGAAGTCACAAGACTCTGAGGAATAGAATATCAATGTAGTTTAACAAACATCATCAACTGCCTTTGATGTGTCAGCTACTATTCTGATCTCTAGTATATTCCATTTCACTTTGGGAACCAAAAATACTTGTACTGGCAGAAAATATGGCTATGTAATATGAGAAAATATGGCTATGTAATATGACTGTAAGACACTTACCATAAAAATTAATACATAAACATTTTAAAGAAATCACATTAAAATGCCAATAATCTCTGGCACTCAGTCTGTTCATTTTGAATAACAATAGATTCATGCTGCAACAACCGTGAAAAGGAGGGTTTTAAAGATGACGAATCGTTAAAAAATACAGAATGTAAGTCTTGATGTGCACAGTGGGAGAGGCTGTGTATGTGTGGCGGCAGTGGGTGTACAGGAACTCTCTGTACTTTGTGCTCAATTTTGCTGTGAACCTAAAACTGCTCTAAAAAAGTCCATTTAAAAATTAAATCACATATGCACACAGAAATAGATTCAATGTTTACATGGAACATTTTAAAGAAAATCATACTATTAAAGCTCTACGGTCATCAATGTCCCTGGGAGAAGTCACTGGGTAGGAGGTGGGGGAATGTAGAAACCCCAGGTAACACCAATGGCCAACAGCAGCTGGGCCACAGGAAGCAGAGCTCTGAAAAGTGTGTCTTCTCCTTGAATTGGTGGGCACCTGCACTGAGCTTTCTGGTTTATTTTGTCAAAAAATAAATCAGACCTCTTATAAACCAGAAAAAAAAAATCTGTAGAAGCCAAGTACTATGGAAAGGGTGTAGGAAAACTCTGAGGGAGAATTTTTAAAATCACTGTCTCAACTTTTTGTGGAAGGAGTTGGGGCATAATCTACTAAAAATCAAGAAAAATAAATTCATCGATTTATATTTTCCAAAAGAATCAGGGATATGTTGCCATGATTCTTTTTCAGAGAAACGACTTAGTTTATTCTTCTGAAATGCCAGATTATGGGGGAGCAAAGTTTAACTACCCTATTTCACAGGTTGGGGACAAGGTGAGGTGAGGGAGGTGGTTAGGGTGCAAGTGAGGGAGGTGTGTGAGTGCCCAGCGAGGGCCCCAGCACTGTCTGCTCTGTGCTTCAGGCTGGTGAGGAGGGCAGCCATTTTCACCTGATCCCTTAATCACCAAGGTCTCTTATCACTCAGTTCCCCCTCAGCCTACATTCTTTGCTACAATGAATATATATTACTTCATATTACCTCTTTATATGTCTTATCTGAGGGCAGAGACAAATAAGGCTCCACTGATTTGGGTCTCCCACAGGTTAGCATAGTGATTTGCAAAAAAATAGACATTAGAGTAACTTGTGCCTATTGACTGGTGGATTTTGAGATTTGCTAATAAAATATGACAAGATTGAAAAAAATTTATTCCTTAAACTTTCCAAGTTGCCCAGAAGGTTCTTACATGACATGTATTCCAGCCCACCAACCTTCTGTATAAGGGTATCATCTCATTTTTGATGAAGAGCCATTGATCTGACAAGGTAAAATCAATATAAACAAATAAATAAGAATGATAATAAAACGCAAGTTCTGTTTTTAAAGAGATAACTAGAAAGTTTTGTTTGGTTTTTCTTTTGAGACAGGGTCTCATTCTGTCACCGAGGCTAGTGTGCAGTGGCAAGATCACAGCTCATGGCAGCCTCAAGCAATCCTGGGCTCAAGCTATCCTCCTGCTTTAGACTCCTGTGTAGCTGGGACAACAGACACCACACCAACATGCTCAGCTAATTATTTTTTTAATTTTTTGTAGAGATGAGAGCTCATTTTGTTGCTTATGCTATTCTCGAACTCCTGGGCTCAAGCAATCCTCCAGCCTTGGCCTCCCAAAGTGCTGGGATTGCAGGTGTGAGACACTGTGCCTGGCCTGAAGATTTTTACTTCTCAGAATTTTAAAGTAAGAAGGAAACTTAGCGTACTTATTAAATATGACCAATATTTAGGAGGAAATACCATAGTTTTTAAGGATAGATTAGGGAGATATACAACAGGGAACAGAATACAAAGGCAAAATAACAAAAGAAGAAGAAAAGATATATATAAAAACCCCTATATATATGAATAAAGGTGGGAGATATGTAGGGTGGGGTAGGTTTACAATGGAAAAGGACAGATTAGCAAAGTCTGTGAGGAAGATAGCTATGTCTATGTCTATAGTCCTATCTACATATATACATACATATCTAAGAAACACACAAAAGTCATGTTGAGAGACATAGGGTTGCCAGATAAAATACAGAATTCACAGTTACATCTGAATTTCAGATAAACAACAAATAATTGATATAGTGTGAATTTGCTACACACTTATACTGAAACAATTATATGTCGTTTAATTGAAATTCAAGTTTAACAGGGTGTCCTGTACTTTGATTTGCTCACTCTGGCAACAGAGACAAAGTAATAAAGGGACAGTAGAGTGAGAAAAAATGGAGACAAAGAGAGGGCAGGAGTGAGATGATTTGTAAAAAGTGGGTCAACATTCACTTCTTGTGGTTTCTTTGGTACATGTTTGCAACTATCAGCCTACACTAAGACCCCCTGAGGCTAACCCTGGGTCTGCTCACCCACTCCAGCCATAACTGAGCCCCATCACTCCAGCAAGCATCAATTAGAACAACAGTGGCCCCCAAAAGGGAGCCAACAGCTGCTGCATGGCATGCGAGAGGGACAATTTGCTTTGTGATTACTGAAAGACTGTCCTATAATGAATGCTGAGACCATCCAAGGTTGCAAGGAATTGACACAATTCTCCATATAAGCTTCTAGAAATAGCAGTTATCTGTCCATTGATTCTAAATGCATTGCTACTGCAGCACATTCAGCAATTTATGTCATTAGAAGCAAAGCCCTAAAAGGCTCCTTCTAATCAGAGATTCTGCATTTTTCCTAAACAGTAGACAGAACAAGGCAAAACAAAACAAGTACGACCAAAACAAAACAGCACAGACACTTGGGGGAAAGGATGTGCATCCACATTCATGTATGATCATGGGGTGAAGATACAAGGTGCAGATTCCGTCCAGGAACGCTGAATTCTGCCTCAAGAAAAATACGTTTACCCCTAAAAGTCTTTCCTCAGGTTAATGGCAGCATCTCAGAGGATGGAAGGTGGGATTTCATGGAGCTGAGGGAGCCTCAGGTGGTTTCTGCACACGCTTGCTAAGAAAGACATCGTGCATTAGTTTGTTAGGGCTGACATAACAAAGTACAAAGACTGAGTGGCTTAAACTGCAGACACTTATTTTCTCAGAGTTCTGGAGGTTGGAAGGTCAAGATCAAGGTGTTGGCTGGCTGGTTTTTTCTGACAGCCTCTCCCCTTGGCTTGTAGATGGCTGTCTTTTCCCTGTGTCTTCACATGGTCTTTCATGTATGTGTGTCTTTGTCTTATTTCACTCTTCTTATAAGCACACCAGATGTTTTGGATTAGGTCCCATCCATATGACTTTATCTATTATTTTTTTATTCTTATTTAATTAATTTATTTTTTATTTTTAGTTTTGGGGTACATGTGCACGATGTGCAGGTTTGTTACATAGATAAATGTATGTCATGGTGGTTTTTGCACCTATCAACTCATCACCTAGGTATTAAGCCCAGCATGCATTAGCTATTTTTCCTAATACTCTCCCTCTTCCCACCCACCCCTCACAGGCCCCAGTGTGTGTGTTCCCCTCCCTGTGTCCATGTGTTCTCATTGTTCAGCTCCCGCTTAATAAGTGAGAACATGAGGTGTTTGGCTTTCTGCTTCTGCATTAGTTTGCTGAGGATAATGGCTTCCAGCTCCATCCATGTCCCTACAAAGGACATAATCTCATTTCTTTTTATGGCTGTGTAGTGTTCCACGGTGTATATGTACCACATTTTCTTTATCCAGTCTATCACTGATGGGCATTTGAGTTGATTCCATGTCCTTGCTAATTATGAATTAGCACTTCACTGTATCTTAATTACCTTTTCAAAGGCCCTGTCTCCAAATACATTCTGAGGCACTGGGGGTTAGGATTTCGACACTGGAATTTGGCCAGAGAAACATAATTCAGCCCACAAGAAGCTGAGTCTACGACCGAGTCACAGGCTGCGGAGCCATCACCCATCTCCCTCTACTGGGTGCCTCTGACATTATCAAAGAAATGTGGTAATTGTGAACAAGCAACCCGGCCCAGGTCACTTCTGCTGCAGGGGAATCTGTACACCTCAGTGGAAGGGATTCGTCATCTGTTAAACAGGACTCCTCAATTTGGCCCTGAGGAGTGTGTCAAAGTCAAACAAGTGTTAAATGTAGTCCACTTGTTGGCATATAGTGCTATCCATAATAAAACATTAATACTGATCATCAGTGGTGGATGCTACTAGTGCATATTAAAATGCCACACTCCATATTTTAGCTTTCAATTTCATCCTACTTGGGATTAAAGAATTGAGCCACAGCTGAAAATACTTTTGAGGGTCTTATAATAGCATTCTATAAATACAGAGAAAATTCTGGGAGAAGTGCATCTTTTGTGCAGCCTTTTAAATTCTTCTTACATTAATGCCACCAGCAGCAGGTGGCTCGGCTGTATAACGTGAGGCTTTGGTGTCACCGGTGAACCTATGGAAGGATGTGCTCTCCTCACTGAGTGCTCCTGAGCAGCTCCAAAGGCCGGGAACCTCACTGATTCATGCTGCTGATGCCAGGAAGGGCAAGGCAAGTGCGATCTCCTTCCTTAGGGAGTTTACCAGTGTGCAGTGAAGACAGGTGATACATAAATCGTTCAAAGTATAATGGTGTTTAAACTTCGTGAGATCCCTATCAGACATAAATGCTGCAATGAAATGCGAGCTTTTGTTTTACCGGTTCACATTAATTCCAAAGCCAGGAAAATGGTAGTAAAAGGAAAAAGAGCATCGCTATGCCCAACCACACCACCACCAGTGAACACTTGGATGGTCCTTATTCTCTACTAAGCTCTTTATATGTATTAATTCAATTAGTCTTCACATCAGCCATAATGAGATAGGTAGTATTTTAATAGAGAATGAAACTAGGGCACAGAAGATTTAAGTAATTTGCTCAACCAAGGCCGCAGAACTTCTGGGATGGGAACACAGGAAGTCTGGCTCAGGAATCTTAATCACCATGCCCTAAAAGAGCGTCTAAAAGAAGGGGCCACACCAGCCATGCAGGGCCCCTGTGTGAGAAATACTGTCAGAGAAGGCCATTGCTACTGGCCCTGTTGCTAGTCTTCTAATACTGACTGCCCTGGGGCTTTAGGGGATGCACTGTGGTGGAGGGGACAGAGGGCAGGGGATGGAGTCCTGTGGACTCTGAGCAAGCACTGGACCTCACTGTGCCTGTTTCTTCCCCTATGAACCTGTCCTTGTGAGAAGCACAGCCATAGCATATGCTGTGGGTCTCCCATGCACACCTGCTCAGCCTATTCCAGAGGATGACTTCAGCTCCGCTCTGGGCTAGCTGCCTGTTGGACTCTGCCAGGGGAACTCCTAGAGGAGAATGCACACCCCTGCAGGACAGATGGGGAAAGTGCCTGAGAGTCACAAGAGTTGGTGGAACGACTTGAGGCAGGCTCCACACAGTCTCTCTGGGATACAGCATGGGTGCAGCCCCAGTTCCCCGTACACCCATTACTGGTTTTCCTCCCTCTTCTATTTCACTTCCTCACTCTCTTATCAGGACATCCAGGAATCACCTCCCAAACTACTTGCACCCAAAGCCTTGTCTCAGAATCTACTTTTAGGGGAACCCAAAATTAGACCTTACCTATCTCATGAAGGTGTCAAAAGATCCAATGATATTCTATGGGGAGATGTTTTTTAATTTGTCACACTGCTGACAGCAAAATGTTAGAGGATTACTATTATGAGTAATAACAGGAAGGTACGGTTATAATTGCTGTGGAAAAGTCTCCCTGTCAATAAGTGACTTTGGACACACACTCCTTCCTTTTTCTAAACTTATCCTCCCAACCTGAAACTCAGCCGTCACCACTGGGTCTATGTCAGAAATCCTGAGTTCAGGGTAGGGGGCAACTACATTTGGCAGCAAAGAGAACAAGAGGTTTAGCGAAATGCACCTGTTTCTTGGGGACGACATACAAGAAGTTCCAGTGGGTTGGGTAGCCCTAGGGCTACTACTCCGGGTGTCAAAGCAGTGAATCAGGGAACTGAGTGGTAAGATGATTCTTGTTGGTCTTGATTCTCTTGGTGTCTGGCTCTTGTTAAAGCAAGAATAATATGTCATAATATAGCTGCCATATTTCAGTTCATTTCACCGAAGTACAACGGTGTACACGATTTTGTATTTTAAAGAGTTTTCCTATGAAATCTCATTTTGTTCCTTCTATCCTCCTTAGGAAGCTGATGTGGTACGGTCATGGCATCTTCCGCTTTTGGCCAGCCTCTCCCTGTTTTACACTTGAGAACCCAGCCTTTGAAGAACATGTTTAAAGCTTTAGGCTAGGCACGGTGGCTCATGCCTATACTTTGGGAGGCCAAGGCAGGAGGATTGCTTGATGCCAGGAGTTTGAGACCAGCCTGGGCAACAAAGCAAGACCCTGTCTCTACAAAATAAATAAAAAATAAATAAAAAATAAATTAGCTAGGCATGGCGTTGTGTGCCTGTAGTTTCAGCTATTTGGGAGGCTGAGGCAGGAGGACTGCTTGAGTCCAGTAATTGGAGGCTGCAGTGAGCCATGATTGTACCACTGTACTGCAGCCTGGGTAACACAGCAAGACTCCCATCTCAAAAATTAAAAATTAAAAAAATTAAAAAATAAAAACAAGTAAAATTAAAATAAAAAGTTTTACAGGAGCCTTTCTCTTCAGGCATTGTCTAGCAACACTTGAAATGAAACAAAAGCAACATGAAGCAAAAAAGAAAATCAATAGCACGCTCAAACCTCTCCCTATAGGACTGTCCCCACTGTGGGGTCTGAAGGGTGAAGGGCACGGAAATCCAAGGTTACCCAGAGGGCACTGATGAGGCAGATGTGAAAGAAGCTCAGCTCTCGGGGCACCCGCCCAGTCAGCCCAGCCTGCACCAGCATGCGGCCATGCAGCTAGTCTTGCCAATAGCCCTCACCATCAGTGCCAGCAGCAGGAAGGAACAACACTGAACTTCATAAAGTCCACTGAGCCTTCCAGGTCCATTGCTTGACAATTGCTTTTATCTAAGCCAAACAGGCCAAGCCTGGCACTGTCAGTCACAGAAATTTTGTGTGCCTGGAACACAAAAGTATATTGTTACTTTGAATGTAAGTCAATGGTGAGGAGGGAGTGGTCTTGCATGACCCTGGTGAGGAGGAGCAGCCAGGGTTTTTCCCAGATGAGGGTCAGGATTTGATGATTCCATTGAAAAGATTTGGTCCAAAAAAGAAGAGGAGGTGGGCTAAAAAGTGACAACCCCAATAAGATAAAGAGGAGCTGATGTGTGAATTTGCTTGTGGCCAAGCCAAGGAGAACATCGCAGAGACCAGGAAGTGAGCTTCACATTCTGCTCTGCAGACCCCTGGGAAAAGGGGGTTTCAAACTCCGTCCCCCACCTCCAGTCTCAGCACCCTCCTGAGGGCAGTCTCTTCTGACACCGAAGCAGAAGGTGACGTGGCCGACAAGGTCGGGCCTGGCAAGAGCATAATATGACACGGGAGGGTTTGCTGTATTTCCAGAGAGGACAGTGCAAAACTCAGTGAGACTGAGCCCCATCCTGAGATGCCGGGGACTGGGGGACAGGGTACTGCCACTGATATAACTGAACAATTAGTATGTTCCAGGATCTGTGCTGCTGCTTTAAAGCATCACTGCAGTGAATTCCTTTACAGCCCCATAAAGGTATTATTATTTCCATTTTACAGATGAGGAAAGTGAGGTCCAAAAAGAATTGGCCCAGATATCAAAGATGACTAAACTCAGAAGCCAGGTCCACCTGACACACAGGCCTGAGGCCTTTTCTTTCTAGCTCAGGCATCCCTCCAACACATGGGGAAGGTGAGTGTGTGCCAGGTGGGGCATGGTGCCCTCTGGCCTCTGGAATCATGTTTATTGGTGAGTCTCCATTGTCCCTACTTCATCCTCACTTTCTGTAGTGGTTCTCAATGGGGTGAGTAGGGGTGGCATGTTCCCCTGTGTGAGTCTGAATCTCCGTGGTGGCCTGGGAGGTCTGAAGAAGTCCCCGGGTACCCATGTTATGACATCTTGAGAATCACTGATGGGGTGCTGCCCTGTCCTGTGTAAGCACAAAGAACCAGACCTGCTGTGCTCCTCCAGCTCGGGAGAGGCCCTGCAGTTTGGCTCCAAAACCTTCTCTTCTATTCTCCTTCATATTCCTAATTCAAGGCTCCTAAACCTTCTCTTCCATTCTCCTTCATATTCCTAATTCAAGGCTCCTAAACCTTCTCTTCCATTCTCCTTCATATTCCTAATTCAAGGCTCCTAAACCTTCTCTTCCATTCTCCTTCAAACTCCTAATTCAAGGCTCCTAAACTTTCTCTTCTGTTTTTCCTTCATACTCCAAAGTCATGGCTCCTGAACTTTCTTCCATTATCCTTTATACTCCAAAGTCAATCTCTCTAATTTTACATCAACCATTGCATTTGGTTTTTCCTTTTAGGAATTACCTATCAATAAAATTTTACTTTTTTAGAACAAAAACTAGATGAAGTTATGGGAAACAAGCATGGTGCGTCTTCACGAAATGAAGTTTCACATTCATGGAAAAACATGCTCCTTTTAAATGTAACTATCTGAGCAAGCATTAGTAAACAGATATGGTTTCTGATGACCCAAAAGACATATGAATGAGTCTTGAGATATTTTAAATTTCCAATTATTCTTTTATCCCTAAAGTCATACCCTTCCCTCTGACAAAAAGCAATTCCCAAAAGCAACCCAGAAGAAAATACAAACGATTGCTCTGATGATGCTAAGCCCTTAAATAATTATTCCACTGCAGTCTTAGATTTAATTTTATAGAAAACTCCATCATCTGACATGTTTCTGTTCTAGAACGTACATTGACCTATGCTAAGGTCTAGCACAACCAAAGACCCCTTTTCCCTTTGTCTCTTAATAGTTCAGATGATGGTCTTTAACAAATATGTATATATAAAGAAATACACACACGTGCGTGCACACAAAATTTTTTTTAAAGCCGCAACACACACTTTGTATGCTATCTCTATGACCAGAAGCTTTTCTTTTAGAGTTGGCTTTAAGGCTCCTTCCCCCTCATCACCTTCTGAAATTCTTCAACAATACAGTCACGAGAGGCATTTAGTCAGACTAGAGAACACTGAAGGTGAAAATTCTTCCATATCTGGTGTCCTTGGCATCAAGAAAAGTTGCCAACTGGGAACTTTTGATTTGATAATTGCCCCAATGTCCTCTGTGCTTTGTGGGAGAAAACACCAGCTAGTGATAGATGTCCTTGTACCGGGGCAGAGAACAGTAAATGCAACAGTTTCACAAAATATTGTTCGATATCTGGTGTTCCCATTTGGTCTGTGGTTTATTTACATAAAAAGTAGCAACGAAGATTATGATGGCAAGTCCCACAGTTTCTCTGACATTCCTGTTGCTTGTATCCATTTCCACTCTTAGGAGAAAAGACCCAAACTATTGCATATGTCAACTCAACGATTAGGGCAGGAGAGCTTAAAAACAAAACAAAACAATAAAACCTTAACGTTAATCCCTAGAAAAACAGGAGCCAGATTGGGCTAGGTTGGGGTCGAGATAAGGGGAATAAATCACAATGACATACAGAATTTCAAGCAGATGACTTATGAACTTTTATTTTTTTAAATTAAAAAGCATATAATATTTTGATCTCAAATGCCCACCTGAATTAGTGAAAGCATGCTACATAACTCCTTCCTTGGTTCTGCCAAATCACTTATATTTTGCACTAAATATGAGGTTGTTAATGTCCACTAAAGTTTTTTTACTATGAAAAATTGTTAGCACACATGATGTGAGTAGTACAATTGAGCCTCCAGACATCATCATCCAACTTCAACAATTATCAACTCCAGTCCATCTTGTTATGTCTTTCCACAACCCACGTTCCCCCTCCAAATCCCTGCTTATTAAAAACATATCCAACACTGTACAAAATCACCCACAAATATTTCAGTGTATAGCTATAGAAGAAAAGAGCTCTTAAAATATAACAAGCATATTATTAAATAAAATTAACTGTAAAATTATCTACAATTCCTTTATATAAACCAATATCCCATCAGTGTTCAAATTTCCCTGGGTAGTTTTAAATGAATGTTTGGCTCAGGTAGAGAAAGACCAACCCACAGCACTAGAATCTCAGCATCCCAAAGCTGCCACAAGGCCCAAAGAACTTCTTTCTCTGCTTTGGAGAGGGGCTTGGGGCCAGGTGATCCAGAATTCTTGCATGAGCATCATGATTAAACCTTCTAGGGAAACGCATGTCCTTCCCTTCCCTCTTGGTCTGCTACTGGTGAAGCTGCTTGTGAAATGACGAACCAACAGCAGCTTAGAAAACAGAGTCCTCTCCAAATGTTTAAAATGTTTGAATGGAGCTGCCATCTCACTGGAGTGGATGCTCAGGATGCCCCCGGATCTTCGTGTATTTGTTGCTAGCTTTAGCAGTCACAGTCCTACAGCTGCACTGATGTGGGTCTAATCTGTGGCTGGTTCTAGGTACCTTCTGCTACACCAGTGGGCCCAGGTCCACTCAACTCAGCAAAAGAGGAGAGAGGACAAACCATTCTACTCCTCAGAATCATGCTGCAGGAGCAAGTACTGGCCCCATGGACTTGGAACCCCAGATGACCTAGAAATGGTAACATCTGCACACGGCTTGGAATTAAAACAATTCCCCAAAATGAAGGCCTCAGAAGCAGCCTCAGAGGCAAAAGTTTTTTCTCTGACCTTCACCTGCCCTCTTGTCGCTCAGTCCCATTCTCCCCCAAGGCTAACCACAGAAACTAGAACCCCTCTTCCCCAAGGTGGGTCATAGAAACCAGAGCCCCTTTTCCCCAAAGCCAGCCATAAACCTAAAAATACTACTCTAACTCCCCACCACCTTCAGTGTAAAAACTGGCCATAAAGAAATTATCTGACCTATTTTGTTTGATTGTAGATCATAAGACCTCATTCCAGAGAGGGTCTTGTCCCACACCCAGAAGGAAGGAATGCAGCTTAGGCAGGCCAGAATTGTCTAGACAGACATACCTTGCTGGGTTTCCCCTGTTCAGTCTATTAGCATTGGATCTACCCTCTTTGTCTAATCATATTTCCACATGGCTGTCAATACTCTGTTCAACCTAAACATAAAAATAGATAATTTCCGCTACATCATTGGGTCTTTATTCTAAAGACTCCCAGGTACACATTAATAAAATTTATATGCCTTTTCTCCTATTAATTGGCCTCTTTTCAGTAATTTTTAACAAACTTTCAGAGGGCAAAGGAGAAGCTTTCCCTTGGTCCACACCACCTATTTTTGGGCTATTTTCAGACTGCTGGCCTGACTTCCCACTTGGATAACTCAGGTTCTCAATTTTGATCTTGGCTTCTAGTGTCTGACCTCCTGCCCTGTACTGACCACAAAGACTTTGGACCTGAACATGTCGGTCCAAGATCGGGTTATTTATCCAGTTGTTTTCCAGTCCCCAGAATGAAAGTAGGTACTATTTACTAAGGAGGCTCTTGGTAAGCAACTGCTGCTGCTGCTATCTTATGGGGTCCTCACCATAACTCTATGCTCCTGTTCAGCACATTAAAGATGCATTGTGAGCAAAATAGACAAAAACAATCCCTCTATGAAGTTTCCATTCTAGGAGCAATGTACCCTAGGAAGTGGCAATTATTAGTCCCATTCACAAATGAGGAAACTGAGGCTTAGAGTTATTAAGTAATTTGCTTGACATCCTATGGCTAGGAAATGGCACAGCTGAAATTCCGCTTCCAAGGTATATGACTCTAAAATCCACGTTTTGTTTTTAATACACCAGGCTGCACCATTACATGATCCCTACTGAAGCTGACAGCTTAGCACAATGAGTGCTGATTGGACAACTGTGGGACACAAACATGTTCAAACATGTTTTTACACCTCTGTGTTGTTTTTTGATTTTTATTTTTGTTTTGAGACAGAGTTTCGCTCTTGTCTTCCAGGCCGGAGTGTCATGGGGTGTGATCTTGGCTCACTGCAACCTCTGCCTCCCAAGTTCAAGCAATTCTCCTGCCTCAGCCTCCCCAGTAGCTGGGATTACAGGCACACGCCACCATGCCCAGCAAATTCTTGTATTTTTAGTAGAAATGGGGTTTCACCATATTGGCCAGGCTGGTGTTGAACTCCTGACCTCAGGTGATCCACCTGCCTGGGCCTCCCAAAGTGTTGGGATTACAGGCATTAGCCAACGTGCCTGGCCACCATTGTGTTTTAAAAATACTCTATGTGGTACAGGTGGAATCCTGCTTTAACCAACTTGAAAACACATTCAGACTCCTCTATTGTGAACAGACCTTATTAAAATGGAAATCTATTGCTAGCATGTACAAAGTGGGTACGCTGTGTTCCTTTCTGTGAATTTTTAAAAGATCTTCATGCAAAGCAAAAGGCACAGGGTCTATTCTCTTTGAAAATAATGAGTTGGAATGAGAAAGGCTGTGCCAAAAGATACTTTATGGCTTTTAAAATAATACCCAAGTATTAAATTTTGCTGTCCCTGTATTCGTTACTTCTGATATAGCTGCATTTGCTTTATAAAATATTTTACTAAAATTTAAATGTATTGAGGGTGTTCTTTTTTAATTTTATTTTTTCTTTAAAAAATAACTTTCATATCACAGCCAGGTCCAATGTTGATGGTGCTCTCATACAACACAACACAGAATGTCATTCTGGCTTTCAAGGCTTAGGCTCACGGCAAATGGAAAACCGTGGTTGGTTAACTCATAGTGGGTTTGCCTGGTGAATTACAATATCTGCACTAAACTCACTAGATCAGGAAGAAAGGCTACGAACTGAGTGCCTACTACGTCCTTCGGACTGATCTAGGCACAGACTCTCTGTCTTCAGATCTCTCATTAGCTGCTTTGTGACCATTGGCCCAATATCCTCCCTCATCCCTCACCCAACTCTGGTCTGTTTAGGAGAGAGCTCACAACATTACCTAAGCACATCTAATGCCTGATATGCAGAGAAGCAAGCTTAGGGATGAAAGGTGACTAATTCAGAGGGCAAGAGGGCTCTTTAAAGGTGAGACTTCAGGATCCCATATTCAGGAAATACCTAATGAAGAGGCAACAAGTTTTAGTCTAGGAATAAGAAGCCAATTCTATACTCATCTTTCTCATGACCAAGCAGTGACCAATGTCACGCCCTGGTTTCTCTGGATTCAGCTTCTAAACTCTTCAGAGGCAGGGACTTAGTAATTTTGTGTGGCCAAAGCTCAGTTAAATTTGCATGATAGCCTGATCAAGGTTAAGAACATAGTCTGCTGTCACTGAGCTCAAGGGGCAGCCACTGTCCCCACTATGTGTGCTGCACTGCTAGCAGCAGAGACCCTATCCTTCTGAGCTCATCTGCCATTAGCTATAAACCAAGACAAAACAAAACCGAGTTCCTTTGCACTGCATTTTCTTTTTTCATGCTGATTCTCTCTCAGAATCTCTCTAAACCGTGAGTTTTATTCCAAGGACAATGTGCAATATGTTTTTTTTTCTATTAAAAGGGTGGAAGAACCAAAAACCAAGTGGGGAAAACGATGGAACCACACAGAAAAAAAAACACACACACACACACAAAAAAAAAAACGAAAGAAAACAGCAATCTCAGGAGGCAGCTTGGAGGAAATGTGGAAGCTCTGGCCAAGGTATGGGGAGCCGAATCCATTGACTTCCTGGCTTCTAGATTCAGAGAAGTAGAAGTAATCCTTGAGAAGATCTGCATCGAAGGGCTTTTGGCTTAGCGTTTCAGAGCACAGCCGGGAGCCGTTCGGCCAGAGTCCCAACAATAGCCCTGCCCAGTAAGTGACATGCCCCCAGTGCCTGAGTTAGCTCATCCTTAAAATGAGAACAGTACCTGCCTCAAAGGGTTACTGTGAAGAATAACTCAATTACTATGTGCTAGCCCATAGGCCAATGCAAAGGTCATAGTAAATGCTAGATAAGTGTTCATTGCCTCGTCATCAGTACCACTTACTGAACCCATTCATGCAGCTGGAGGCAGTGGGGCACACGGCAGTTAGGCTCAATGGCCAGAAAGGCAGGGGAGGAATCCAGCCTCTACCCATGACTGGCTGTGTGACACTGGGCACATAAGTAAACTTTCTGTGCCTCAGTTCCTTCATCCTTAAAATGGCACTACCGGTCCCTACCTCACTGGATTGTTGTAAATATTTAGATAATTTAGACAATCCATGTTAAGTGCTTACCACAGTACTTGGGGCACAATAGCTATTTAGTAGATGCCTGTTATTATGAAGCATTATTGTTACAGGATCCAACTTAGCCAATGGGTAAGTGAGAATTCATTCCTTTTTAAAAACCTTTTCTTCTAATTATAAAAGAAACAAATGTTCCATGTAGACATCTGAGGAGACGCAGACTCATACAAAAAAGAAAATAAAAATCACCCAACCCTTTTCCATCCCAGATACCCAGTGATAACATGTTTTCCATGTCCTTACAGCCTTTATGTGAGAGTGCATAGGCAAGCCTGTGCACACACAGTTTTGTTTTACGTAATTGGGACTACACTGTCTACATGTATCCTGTTTTTCTCACTTCATGTTACCTGTCTTTTTATTAAACAATCTAGGAAACGTGACTTCCTGGCTGCCAAGCCAGCCCTCTACTGCAGAGATGTGGCGTGTTGGCTTGGCAGCCAGGAAGTCACGTTGTAGAGTCCAACACCACTAGATGTGGAGCTCAGCATGGGCCACCCCTCCTTACCCCACCTCATGACAGCTTTTCCTCCCTGGGCAGGGCTGGTTCTCTAACCACCAGCAACAACCTGACGTGGGTGGAGGTTTTTTTTTCCCCTTTTATGACAAGAAAAGTTAAAGAAGGAAAGAGCAGTTTGGGGAAAGAAGTAAGTGGCTCCAAGGATCCCAGCCTCCCAACGATGGTGGCCTTCACAAGCACAGCAGTGTACAGATGAAAAGACAAACTTGGTGGAGGGAGGAACGGTTCGCTGGCAGTTTTCTAGGAATCGCTAGTTACCTTGGAATCTTAAAAGATTTCCAAGGCAAAGAGCCAGAAGATTTGGGTATAACAGAAAGCTCCAGTTAGGAATCATTGCTCCAGAGACAAACCCCAGGGTCACCCTTTAGCACTGTACCCCCTGTCACCTTCCTGCCGTAACCCTCAGCTCAGACGCCGCCTGTGAGCGGGTTATGCTCCGGGCTCCTACGAAACTCGACAAAGGCCCTTAACAAGTGCTCACAAGCTTTTCTTGCCAAGTCCTGGGCATTATGAGTCTGTAATCGCTGCCTCCTGCACACCACTGCAAGCCCTCTCCTCTTTGTTCCTGCCACCCCTCCCATCTCAACAGCTGTGAAAAAAGAAACACATTTAAATACCATCCTGAATGGCCCTTTGGAAGTATGAGTGGCAGTCCTGCCACACCTCTTTCTCTTCCAGACCATGGCAACCTGCTGCCAACACTAGCTCATTTTTCACTAAAGCCATATTCCTGCTCCTGGTGCTCACCACCAAAGAAGAGAGGGAAAATCAAGTTTTTAGAATTGTTTAAAGATAAAGGTGTCATTTTGCAAACTGTTAAGCAGCAACCAAATGTCAACTTAATACTATCCTAACAGCTTGGCCTGATGCAAATGCCTTCTTCTTATTCCAGTGGCCACTATCAGTTCCTGGTAAGCGTCCCCAATCCCTCATTAGTGACACTAATCGAAGTACCAGAGTGTCGGGGAACCTAAGTGAGTGACAGTGTGTAAGAATTTTTAAGCCTTTCATTATTCCAAATGCACCGGCAGACATGCAAATTACCTTTTCCAGAATATGGTGTAATATGCAATTCTACTAAGCACTCTTCCACCTAGCGACCCTCCACCCGCATGTTTTTTTTAACAGCAGCAAACACAAAATTCCAAAAAAAGCTCTCATGGGACTTCAGAAAGAACTCCATTTTCTCCATTTTCTTTCACAGATTGGCATGTTTTTCTACACCGCATGCACCCCAGCATGTTAAAGACGGTGGGAAAACCTCCCAATATATGTCACAGCTTGTATTTCCTACTGGAAAGCCTACTTTCCTGAGGAATCATGCAATCCTTAGACTACAAGGAGAAAAATCATGCCACTGAATTTCCTGAAAGCAAAGACTCTGGCAAACAGGAACTAGGGAGGAAAACAGCTAGGGGTGCGATAAGCTTCTCACTGTAATCTCCATTCAGCATTCTATGAAACATCACTCCCAGAATGGGCAGGCAGAAATATACAGCACCTCAGTGTCTTCCTACTTAGAGCGTTGCTTTTCACGGTAAAAAGTGATTATCAAGCCAGTTTCCCCTTTGTATTTAAATAATAAGTCATGGCCTGCCCTAGGTGAACTGTTTCTTCCTTAGGATATTGAAACTTGAATGGCAACATTAAAAAATAATGGTATAAAAATCCACATTCTGTTTTATAAATAAATGCAAATGCTGTAGCCCTAAACCCTACTGTCAGGCTTTGCCTGGGCAACCCAACTCCAAAAAATTTCTCAGCTGGTCAGTGACATGTAGGGAGAGTGCACCACTCATGGTTAGGGACTGTGGCAAGAAAACAGAAATCACAGGCCCCCGAGGGGCTTCTTTGCTCATCTTGGAATCTACCAAGGGGTCAAAGTACAGTTTAAAGCAAAAGTTCGGTAAAATTCTGATGCATTTCAAATATCAAATCCATTCTATTTCCTTTAGATATATTTTTAGGTTACATCTTAAAAGTAAGGCAACAGTAATAATTTAATTTTAAGTGGACCAACACACCATGTGGGCAATTCTGACACTGATATTGGATTTTATTTTTTATTTATTATTACTATTTTTTTGAGCCAGGCTGGAGTGCAGTGGTGTGGTCTTGGTTCACTGCAACCTCCGCCTCTTGGGTTCAAGCGATTGTCCTGCCTCAGCCTCCTAAGTAGCTGGGATTACAGATGCTCGCCACCATACCTGGCTAATTTTTGTATTTTTTAGTAGAGATGAGGTTTCACCATGTTGGCCAGGCTTGTCTCGAACTCCTGACCTCAAGTGATCCACCTGCCTTGGCCTCCCAAAGTGCTGGGATTACAGGCTTGAGCCACTGTGCCAGACAATATTGAATTTTAAAGAGATGAGACAAGGAGCTCAAAAACTAGGGAACCAGAAGCAAGAAAAGAGGGAAAGGAGACGAAGAGAGCCCGTCTGGCTTTGCTTTAAGCCTGCTCCACAGCTTCAGCAGGCTCCATCAGCCCTTCTCTCCGTTCCACACTCTTGAAAAAAGAAAAGATGCTCATCAGCGATGGAGATGAGGAGGAGCAAGAAGGGGTGAGGGGAGAGGTAGAAGGCTGAAACTAAAAAACGTTTAGCCTAATTTCCCCCTAACGTACTCCCCAGGTCTTCCAGAGCCGGGGTGAAGTCTGCATTTCATTACAGAGGATCAGACATATCACACAAAATGATCCCCATCTTACAAAGATTACATACAATAAAACCTGACATGCTGGTCTATGCACACTGACGAAGGCTCTCTGCTTGACCAGAGAATCCTGACCTCCTAACCAAAATTTAATCAAGCTTCCAAAGCTTCTCCCAGGCCCATCTGTGCACTCCCTTGTAAAATCCAGTTTTGGCAAAACCTCCTGCTACGTCGATTTAGCAAGAACAACCCCATCTCGATATCTGATCACCCTTGATATCCGATCAGGTGCCTCATCCTTCACCAACCCCCAGGGTATGTCCGATCACCCTGGCTTGTCTTCAGTAAGAATCTTGTTAGCTCCATTCAGCCAGAATCTCCTTTAGCCTTGATGTTTCTTTTTAGTATATTCACTGACCCCCACCCTGCTCCTGGGCTATACATTCCCTCTTGCCCATGTTGTATTCGGAGTTGAGCCCGATCTCTCTCCCCCACTGCAAAATCCTATCCACCTGTTGTGATGGTCCTAAACAAAGTCTTTCTTACCATGCTTTCTACCTTCAAATATACTTTTTTCTTTCACAACATAGATGTTTAGAGTCCTGAACACTAATTATAAAAAGTTTTAACTCCATTTCTTAACCCAATTTACACAAATAATTGTTCATTCATTCATGTATTCATTCATTCAGTGAGCTGAGTACTTATTTCGAGCCAGGCATGAGTGACACAAAACATCAAATATAGACCCCAGTCAAATTTTTAAAAAAGTTAAAAACTACTACCTGCTCTGAAGTGCGGGATTTGCAGATATAAAAGATATAAAAGCCAGTAGTGTAGGAGGAAGGGACACCTGAGCTGGGATGACTGTGAAGAGCCTTTCCAGGCTCTCAATGGCTATGCAGAGGCCTTAAGTAGGAGACTCCAGGACAGGGACACAGAAGGAGGTCTTAGAGACAGGCAGGGGCCAGACCACGCAGGATGGAGTGGGCCACAGTTCAGCAGGGTCCAGGAAGTTCTGGAGAGGATGTACACATGCAAGATCTCTGGCTGCTGCGGTGGGTGGGTGGTGGGTAGTGGGAATGGGAAGCTGAACAAGCCCAGCTGACTTCGGGACAGGTGTTGGCAAACTTTTCTTGGAAGGGGCCAGGCTGTAAATATTTTAAGCATGTGGGCCAAGAGGCAAAAATCTAGAATATAATGTATATACTTATATAACAAAAGAGAAAACAAACTTCCACAAAATATTTATTGACAAAACTCAGAACATAGTAATAATAATTGAGTAAAATTTTTAAAATTCAAGCCTACTAGTGAGAAGAATGGAATTCTTTGAGGAATAACATTTTGCTTAATTGGTGTTCTGCTGCTGTAGCATAAAAACAGTCATAGACAAAATGCATGAGTGTGGCTGTGCTCCAATAACACTATTTATGGATTGAAATGTGAATTTCGCATACTTTTCATGTGTCACAAAATATTACTTTTCTTTTAATTTTTTTCCAGTCATTTGAAAATGTAAAAGCCAGTTTTAGCTGGAGGATGGTAAAAAACAGGTGGTGAGCTGGCTGTGGCTCAGGGGTTCTGGTTTGCCAGCCTCTGTTGCAGAAGGTCCCACATTCTGCACGTGTCTGATTGCTTGCTCATGAGGTCATTCATTCTGGGCGAATTACCACAGGGTGACGCTCTGTGCGCCTCCTCGTATCCAGCAGAGGCTTGTGATAGGAGGTCATTCCATTACACGTGACAGTAAGTTTGATCCATTTTAAAGAGACACTTTCCCCTTTGCAGTAAGAAGCAACTGTGTGTGCTTCTTCCAACCCTGAGAACATCTTTTTCCCCCACAACCTTTCACTCAGTGGTTTTAGCTTTCATAGATGATTCTTGTCTGAATCAATCATGACATTGGAAGTTACAAATTCATTTGGATATGTTTTTTTTTCTCTTTTAACCTTTTAAATTGTCCAGTACCACAAATAGAAAAGCACAAAAATAATTTTGTACAGTTTAACATATTTCTATAAAGTGATACTGTATGTCATCGCCACCTGTGTCAAGAATTAGAGTCTTGCCAGCACTCTAGAAGCACCTGGGGCTTTTCTGATCCTGAGTCCCCCACTCTCCTCCCAAAGGGTGCCATCTCCTGATTTTATGGTTATCTCTTTCTTGCTTTTCCTCATAATTTTACCAGCTTGTCTTGCATTCCTAAACACTGTAGTTTATTTTTTTCTGTTTTGGAGCTTTATATACATGGGACCATACAGCATGTACTCTTTTGTCAGGTGGCTATTTCTCCATGTTGTTGCATGTATTGTTGATTCATTTTCACTGCTGTATAATACTTTATAGCATGACCATAACACACATTTTATCAATCCATTCTGCCATTGATGGACACGGGGGTTGTTTCCAGTTTTGTGCTATTCATGCTGCTACAAATGTTCTTAACATGTCTTTTGGGTCATGCAGGCACACACTTCTCTTGGATATCTACCTAGGATGCACAAGTTTAACTGTGGTAGGTGCTGTCAAACGGTTTTCCAAAGGGTTTGTATCAATTTACACTCCCACCAGCAGCGTATGAGAGTTTCCATCACTCCACATCCTTGCCAACATTTGTCATTTTCTTCTTTTTAATTCTGATATGATTTTAATGGCTGCTTCATATACCATTTAGAGGATATATAATAAATTATTGAATCTGCTGTCATAAAAATGTGGGTTGTTTTTTGTTTCTTTCTTTTTGGTTATTATTACAATAATACTTTCATTAATCTCCTATAGCTATATATTTCTGTATATCTATGATTAGTTACTTAAATAAAAATTACTTGAAGCCACGTCAAGAAAATTACTTGAAGTGAAACTAGGTCCATTTTTTACTGACAAATTGTATCTTAGGGCATTTCACTAAGTTTTGCTCCCACCAAGAGTTATAAGTGCCTAGTTCCTAATACTCCAGCCAACATTTAAAAAGTATCTCACTAGGCTGGGCGCAGTGGCTCCGCCTGTAATCCCAGCACTTTGGGAGGCTGAGGCGGGTGGATCACGAGGTCAGGAAATCAAGACCAGCCTGGCTAACACAGTGAAACCCCGTCTCTACTAAAAATACAGAAAATTAGCCGGGCGTGATGGTGGGCACCTGTAGTCCCAGCTACTCCGGAGGCTGAGGCAGGAGAATGGCGGAACCTGGGAGGAGGAGCTTGCAGTGAGCCGAGATCCACTGCACTCCAGCCTGGGCGACAGAGCAAGACTACGTCTCAATAAATAAATAAATAAATAGTTTCTCACTAAACTGATAGATAAAAACGGTTTCTCATTATTTTAATTTGTTCTTATTAAACTGTAGTGAGGTTAAAATATTTGTATTTCTTCAATCTAATCTTATCTAATGTGCCCATCTTTGTATTCATCATTTCCATAGTAATCTGTAAGAGCTCTTCATATGCTAAAGACGTTAATTATTTGCCTTTAATATGTATTGTAAGTATATATATTATTTTTCTACATAAATGTAGAAAATATGTTTTAAGAAAATATTAAAATTTACATGATTATTTTACTCCTAAATTGACCTGTTCTTCAGAAACAGAGAGAGAGAGAGAGAAATGAAGGAGAGAATTCAAAAAATTTAAACAAATGTAGAATTATTTTTTATTATGCGTTTAAGCATCTTTAAAGAAGGAATTCCCTAATGAAATATTAAATGTTATTGTCAACATTATCAAATTCTCTTCCGATCTTTGCTATTTATTACATATATTAAGTAGTTGATTTCATTACGCACAAAATGTGTTTTTTTTTTTTTTTTTTTTTTTTTTTGAGATGGAGTCTCACTTTGTTGCCCAGTATTTGTTGCTGTGGTGTGATCTCGGCTCACTGCAAGCTCCACCTCCCGGGTTCACACCATCCTCCTGCCTCAGCTTCCCAAGTAGCTGGGACTACAGGCGCCCACCACCATGCCCAGCTAATTTTTTTGTATTTTTAGTAGAGATGGGCTTTTGCCTTGTTAGCCAGGATGGTCTCGATCTCCTGACCTTGTTATCCACCCGCCTCAGCCACCCAAAGTGCTGGGATTACAGGCGTGAGCCACCACGCCCGGCCAAAATGTGTGTTGTTTCTAATCCATCATTTTATATTTACTTTTCCATATCAGCATAGATGTAAGTTGTTTTTGTTTTTGTTTTTGTTTTGAGACAGAGTCTCACTCTGTCGCCCAGGCTGGAGTGCAGTGGTGTGATGTTGGCTCACTGCAACTTCCGCCTCCCGGGTTCAAGTAATTCTCCCTGCCACAGCCTCCTGAGTAGCTGGGATTACAGGCACCTGCCACCATGCCCGGCTAATTTTTGTATTTTTTAGTAGAGATGGGGTTTCGCCATGTTGGCCAGGCTGGTCTTGAATTCCTGACCTCAGGTGATCTGCCCACCTCGGCCTCCCAAAGTGCTGGGATAACAGGTGTGAGCCACTGTGCCCCACCAGATGTAAGTTTTAATTACCAGCACTGCATAATGCAATTTTTAATTAACAGTACGACGTAACACATTTCATTTAGTTCTCGTAAGCCATTTAAGATCTATTTTTTTTGCTAGAATAAATAGCATTGTTGGACATATCCTCGCATAAATTCTTTTTGGCATTTTTAGGGTTAAATTCTTAAATCAGTCTCAAAAATAAAACTACCTGATTACCAGAGGAAAAACTACGACACATACACATTTACTGTTTTCTTACAGAGAACACTCCAGAAAGACCTGTTCAACTTTTACTGAGTCCTAGACATTTGTCTGTCACTAGCAATGTTTAAAAAGGATTATTTTCTCAAACCTCCAATAACATGGATTTTGTTCAGTTTATTTATTCTGGCTAAATTTATGGGTACATCAGTATTTGCAGTTATTCTAAGTCGTACTTCTTCAGTGCTTGCAAGAGCCATATGATAGTTTCATGTGTGTTTACTTACAAACCATCACTTTGTGGCAATGACCTTGAATTTGACTTTGGGTCAAATTCAGCAGTGAAACTTCAATACTTATTCCTATTCTTTGTTTATATTGGTTAGAAAGCTCTCAAATGTAATTTATACTATGTGCTTTCTTTCTACTCTCTTGCAGGGCAAGAGACAAGTTCCAGGCAGGTCTAAGCCCTTGGCACCTCAGATAGGGTCAGTGTACAAAGCTAACGTCACATGGGGTGACATCTCAGGCATACTCTCACCCTCACCAGGGCCTGTGGTCATGCAGCAGGGGCCGCAGGCTCTCCCTTCCTAGCCAACACTCCTCAGGGCCATGTCATCTGCGGATCTGAGGGAGGGTTGCACCCGGTGGGGAGGATGGCAGGGAGGTTCTGTTCCTGGCTTCTGCTGACTTGGCTCACACCATCCCTAAGCAGTACTGTCTCTGTGTGCCATACCGTCATCTCGTTCATCTTCCAATGCAAACAGAAGCTGCGGAGCGGATGTGAGACACCGCTCACTGAAGTGGTGTGAGGAATGGAGAATGAGTGTGAGAAGTGCTCCTGGTTTTCTTTAGAGGAAAAGTTTGCTGTAAGCATTAAGCACCAGCATTTTTCTGAAACTGTGTGTGTGCAGTGGTGATTTCTGCCCCACAAGGGGACATTTGGAAATATATGGGGCCATTTTTTTACTGCCACTATTGGGGGGTGATACTGGCTTCTAGTGGGTAGAGGCCAGGGATGTTGCTAAACATCCTACAATGCATAGGACAGCCCAAACAACACAAATGATCTGACCCCAAATGTCAGTGGTGCCAAGGCTGAGAATCCCTGTTCCAAAGCAAAATGACCACCCTCAGTGGCCCCCTTCTAGACACAAACCAAACTATGAAACCAAGAGAGAGCATTCAGCAACACAAACTGAAATAGCTTTGATTCAGTCTTGTGTAGATAGGGAAACTTCATCTAAGGATTTTATATTTCGTTGTGGCATATCCTATTACACTAGGGGACTGAAGCTCAAGCTATCATTATCACCATCCAAATTCCACACTGGAACTTGACTTCACAACGCCTCATTGGCTGTGCACTTTGGCATGGGCCATTGCATGAGGTTTCCAGTGAGACAGAAAGTCACTCAGACTCGTGAGCCTGTACCAAGCAGCAAGAATGAGAAGGGAAATGAGGTAGACATCAGTAGACCAATGAGGTAGAGGTGGAAGCTGCCAAAGAATGAGGGAGAGAAATGGCTGAGCCAGGCTGGTTTGGAATCAGACTCTAAAGCTGCCAGATCCAGCTACCTAAGATGCCACCTGCCACAGGGAAGCTAGGCAGTGCTACTTCTGAACATTTAAAACCTTCTGCTCAAGTGTATTCAGGCAGTTTATGCTCCACAGTAAACCAATCAGAAAAAAGAGGTCTTACCGGGGGTGCTGATGGTGGGGGAGGGGGAGGAGCCCCCAGAGGAGGGGGAGGTGGAGGCAGAGGAGGTGGTGGCGGCGGTGGCACTGGCATGTGTCACGGTATTGATGTCTCCTGCTTATGAATGGTCCCAAGAGAGTGGCTTCTGCTCTGAAAAAGAGAAAAAGGATGGCTTTAAACTTGGATTTCTTTACTTATATGCAGGAAATGCATATCTTGCAGACATATGCATATTATAGGCAGCTTGATTCTTTCACCTGTTCATTCATTTGTTCATTCATTTATTCACAGAGTGCCCACAAGGCAAGCCTTGTGCTAAGTGCTGGAGATTGACAAAAGCAGCCAGATTCTAGAGACAATTAGGTGTTAAAACTGATAGAATTTAGCTATTTGTGTCTCAATACAAATAGAATATACATATATATGTATATATACAGCAATCCTTCATCCCGTAATAACTTTTCCAGATAACTGGCTTCTACCTCTTTAGCATTAAACTTTTCGTTTTATCATTTTCAATCATTCTGCATAGACTCCCATTTTCCGAAGCAGAGCAAACAGAATGAAATGTAACCTTTTCTGAATGTCACAGGCTCAACATGAACTCATGACGCCAGCCTCGAGCAAGGCTTAGGGCGTTAGTCATTTTCCTGCCTCTTTCTCTCCTGTCAGCTCTTACTTTCCTGCTATTCCTGTGTCATCATTTTTACCCAGCCATCTGGATGAGGATGGGCCACCCCTCTCCTCTGCCTAGACTTTCTATCTGGTATTTGCTATGCAGGGGGCTTTTTGGCATGATTCTGCAAATATGATCCTGTTTCAAATAGTTAATATTATAGGAGGTCTGATCTCTGGATAAATGTGTGGAGCCTGTATGTGTGCATGCATATGTGTGTATGTGGGCATGTGTCTTAGAACCCATAGCAAGGCACACTGCAAGGACTTAAAATCTGTATTAAAGAAAAACCCCGTAGTTTACAAGAATTGGAAAAACCTATATGTGAACCTAAAAACAATCAAAGCAGAAACTGAAATAAACCTTACACTTGGGCAGGGGTGATTTTGTATTTCTGCTGTCCCTTTGGTCACTGGAGGACCAGAACAAGGCCTGTCCCTCTGTTTTTTCATCTTTAAAATCCTGTGGCATTTCTATTTTTTTCATGTTAATATTCTTGTCTCCACAGACGCCAAAAGCATTTATGCAATGTGATGCTTTCTTGTTAGCATAGTCCACTGAATTTTGCTCACCTAATATGTTAGTTCTTTTTATCTTTTTATAAGTGGCAATTATGTGACACACTAATCACACTTATTTCTACAAGAATCTTCTAAGGTCAGGGCTTCAACGCCTAGCATCCCCATTTTTATAGATGAAGAAAAGGATGTTCAGAGACATTAACTCTTTTGCTCAAAGTCACCTATACTATAACCAGCAGACCCGGGATTGGAACCAAGGCTTAACAGGTTCTAAAGTCCAAGAATATCAGATTTATCATTTTAACCCCTTTTAAGTATACAATTCAGTGGCGTTAAGTGCATTCACAATGCTGTGCAACCAGCATCACTATCCATTTCCAAAACTTTTTCATCATGCCAAACAGAAACTCTGCACCCATTAAACAGTAACTCCCCACTGTCTCCTCCCCTCAGCCCCCAGTAACCTCTGTTCTACTTTCTGTCTCTATGAATTTGTCTAGTCTAGGTACCTCATATATGTGGAACCATACAATATTTGTCCGTTTGAGTCTGGCTTCTTTCATTTAGCATAATGTTTTCAACCTTCATTCACATTGTAGCATGGATCAGAAATTCATTCTGAATTATTCCATTGTAGGTATACACCACATTTAGTTGAGCCATTCTCTATTGATGAGTGCCTGGGTTGTTTTCACCTTTGGGGTGTTGTGAGAAATGCTGCTATGAATATTGGTGTACAAATATCTCTTCAAGACCTTGCTTTTCATTCTTTTCAGGATATATGTAAGAGTGGAATTGCTGGATCATATGGTACCATCTTTTTTCCCAGCAGGATTAATCTATAATTGTATAAAAATTGAAAATGGTGTAAAATATGTGTGTCAGTGCAACTTTTTTGGGGGAAAGAGTCCATGATAGTTTTCCTAAGAGTTCCAAGGAGGTGCATAAGCTGGTTCTTGTACACAACTACACTTCTCTTACAAAGTATTTCAGGCTCCTTGAAAGAAGGAGCCTGATCATCACTGTGTTACTGCCTCATTCCTTGATATTAAAACAAGAACAGAAAGACCGAAAAGGAAAGTACTCATCAGAGTCCACAGCATAAAACCATAGTAAAATCGAGCAGAGATCTCATGGGGTAGTACGTGTTTCTTTCAGGTAACATCAATGTTATTTTATTACCAAAACTAAATTAATGGTGCACTAAACTAATACATACAATGACATAGAGTTAGACACAGTTAGCATTTTACAGGCTGATGCTAAGGCAACTTGGATGCAGGCCCACAATTTAGTTGGAACAAGCATAAATTATCAGATATTTGTATTTTAACACTTTCTTTTACAGGAGGCACTGGGTCTATTTTTTATGATCTTTTATTCAGTGGCAAAAATATTTTCAGTCAAAAATTTATAGCAAAGATTAAAGAGTTGGTTGAAGTATTAACAGAACAAGAGAATATAGAGAGGTCTCATTATATAAGGATCTCATCTTTTAACTAAGACACATGACAGGAGACAGAAATGCTTCCCCTGGAGAAAAACTGGAAAAGGTGGGGAAGAATAACCTTTAAAAACGGAAATACCACTTACCTAAGGGTTTTGTCATTTACCTAAGAAAAAATAACTGTATAAAAAGACTTTAAGGAGAACTGCAGCAGAGCTTTTCCTGTAATCCCTCAGCACATGGCTAGATTGCATCTCCCAGTCTCCCTTGTAGTTAAGTGTGACCACCAGACTGAGTTCTGGTCAATGCAATGAAGGTCGAAGTGATGTGCTATTACTTCTGGGCTGGTTCAGAAAGACCTTCTGCCCACGACTTTTCTCTTTCTCCGCCCATTGACTGGTAGCAAAGGTCCTATGTGTTGGCAGAGCCACAAGATGAAAGGAGTCTGGATCCCTGACTCACCTGTAAGACCACCTGCCAAGCACCTGATTAGACTTTACATATGTGAAAAATAAACTCCCATTGTGTTAAACCATGAAGATTTTTGAGTTAATTTGTTTTATCCACTAATACTGAACCTATCCAATATAGGAACTAAATAAAATACAGTTGATTCTCATTATTCACTATAGTTATGTTTAGAAAGTTGTCATGAACACAGAATGTGATGATTACTTTTATGTGTCAACTTAATTGGGCTAAGGGCTGCCCATCTGGCTGGAAGAACATCATTTCTGGGTGTATCCAAAACAGGTTAGCATTTGAATCTGTAGACTGAGTAAAGGTCTCCCTCACCATTGTGGGTGGGCGCCATCTAATCCATTGAGGGCCCAGATAGAACAAGACAACCCATGGCCAATGGCACTAGGAGTCATGTCTGAACAAATCTTATGGAACACTTACATTTTCTCCATAAGGCACATCACGGCCTTCTTGGGCTTAAGAATGCTAGGCAGTGCTTCAGCACTTTGCTTGGGGCCATTTTAAACTGCAAAACCACCAACAATAAGTACAAAATTTGGAAAAAACATGGCATTACACAGACTGCGAGAGGGACACTTGTTTATAGGATGAGAGCTGAAACAAGAAGGCAGAATGTCCTGTTATTTCAGCTTAGCTGGGAACATGCTCGTCAGTGTCTACAGTTTTTCACCACTTTTCACATGCCTGGGAATGACCACAAAAGCACCGTGAGTACTGATTTTGGAGTTACAAATACACTTTCGTGAGTACACATAGGTGAATTTGCAAACGTAGAATCTGCAAGTAATAAGGATTGGCTGTATACCTTTCTGACTCTCCCACCCAGTAGGTGCTCAGCACTGCACCGAGGACTTCTAAGACATTTTATGTAATCCTCTCAACAACCGTGTGGTAGACGCTGATATTTCCCTATAACAAATAACCCAACTTTGCTTCAGAGAAGTATGCAATTTCTACTAAATTTCAGAAAGATCATCAGAGCTGAGTTTAAAGCCCTGGTTTTTCTTATCTAAAACCTCATTTCTTTTTTTTTTTTTTTTGAGACAGAGTCTTGGTCTGTCACCCAGGCTGGAGTGCAGCGGCATGATCTTGGCTCACTGCAACCTCCACCTCCTGGGTTCAAGCGATCCTCCCACCTCAGCCTCCCAAGTAGCTAGGACTACAGGCACACACCGCCACCCCTGGCTAATTTTTGTCTTTTTAGTATAGACGGAGTTTTGCCATTAAAACCTCATTTCTACTGCACCACATTACTTTATTAGCTTGATATGATTCAGGTCAAGTTACATCCCTGCTTCCATTTTGCAAAGATTTAAAAATATTTTTGAGACCATTAAGTGAAAGAAACCCCATAAAGGTGACTGTAATTCTTCTGCTTGCTCCTCCCTCACCTGAGCAGCCTTGGTTTCCTCCTAGTTTTATCTTTAGGAACCTGAGAATGCGTAGGTGCCACGAAGATGCTGCCTTGCTGAAGTCACAGGAAAGGATTTTTCAAAATCCAGGATTAGAGGATAGTTTTATATGTAGTGTTTGATGGCTGTGAAAGGCTTTTTTTTTTTTTTCCAGATACAATAATTAAGCAATTATCTAAAGAAGTATTTGTTAAAATCTGACAGTTGAGAACGCTGAGCTCCAGGAAGTCAGGGGCTGCACCCAAGAGTTCTTCGAGGCTTTGTGTTCATTCAACCCATTTAAAAATGTTGTTTGCTCTGAAGTGTATTTAAAATGTTTAGGATTTAAAAGGCCAGATTCTCAAAGGCTTTTATACTTTCTCCCAATTCATGAACTATCTGAAAAACAGCATCGAAATACACATCCAAGCACCATTAGAGGGTGGTGAGGGAAACAGAACTAACACGTACTTCCACGGGAGGCCCGAATACAGCACCTGGTCTCAGAACGAGACGGCCCCAGGTTCTGCTTCCACCTTTCCCTTTTCCTGGCTGTGTGGCCTTGGTCAGGTCACTTTACCTCACTGGGCCTCCTTTTCTTCATTTGTAAATTAGGAGCGATAATGCTTAATTCTGTTTGTTGTCACTATTAAAACAAACACTGTATATGAAGACACAGTACACGTCCTGACACATACGTGGAAGTGACACTTATCATCACCACTACAAATAACTATGTTAAAAGCAGGAGTCATTTCAGGCACGGTGGCTCATGCCTGTAATCCTAGCACTTTGGGAGGCCAAGGCAGGTGGATCACCTGAGGTCAGGAGTTCCAAACCAGCCCGGCCAACATAGTGAAACCCCATCTCTACTAAAAATACAAAAAAATTAGCCAGGTGTGGTGGCAGGCTCCTGTAATCCCAGCTACTTGGGAGGCTGGCTGAGGTGGGAGAGTGGCTTGAACCTGGGAGGCGGAGGTTGCAGTGAGCCTAGATTGCACCACTGCACCCCAGCCTGGGCAACAGAGCAAGACTCCGTCTCAAAAAAAAAAAAAAAAAAAAAAAAGAAAAAGAAAAAGCAGGAGTCAGATAAAAGCCCCAGGAGAGGTAAAGAGTGCTAAGGGATAGCATCATCCATTCAAACTTGAGGAGGAGGCGCAATAAAGAAACACTTGGTAGAAGTGATCTTATTTTTCACCAGGTAGAGAGGTGAACAGAGGAGTCTGTTCTAGTAAGCAGGAACAGCAAATAATCAGAGATTTGGAAGTGAGAGAACACAAGCAGCCTGGGAGGCTCTGCATGTGTGAGGGAGAAGAGGAAAAGACTGCCATGATGGAGGCTCTTCAATGACACTCGGCTCTCCTGCAAGCATCTTCCTCCTTGGGCAGGGGTGCTCATCTGTCTTGTGGTTGCCCACCATCTTTTGAACACTTACCCTATGCTGGAGGAATTTCCCACATTCTGAGTCCCACCTCCTCCAGCCAGAAGTAGGAACTCCTTCCCCAGCATCCCTTGCCAGTAGGGAGCAGGCTGTGCCCACCCACTCAGAGGTGGGCTAAATGACAGGTGAAAGAGCGCAGATGGGACATGGCTACAGGACATGGACCTGGGTCTGCAGTGGGAGCCCCTCTCAGCATGGGTTGGGTGATATTCCACGGGAATACCAGCCCAGTATTGGCCAGAACCCCCTATTTCCCTCTTCCAAAAGCCCCATATCTATCTAGATTTTTGTGCAAAGTTCAATTTTGAAATCTGGGTATGTAATTTAAAAAGCATTTTTAAAAGCCAGTGGGCCACAGAGCACACAGCACATCTGCAGGTTGCACAGGACCTGCACTGCAACCTCTTTAGCGGGAGCTATTCCAGGGTGAGGGTACCGGCGCCCTACTTGATCCTTCTTTCCCTACATGTTCAGCCTGTCTGTACCCATTCAGAAGTGATCTGGACTGGGCTTGCCTCTCTTTTAATAAAAAATTATATATGTCTGTGTTCCAACCACACTTTGTGAGTTATTTCAGAAAGAAAGAACTCATGGTAAGTAATTTTACATACTAGTTGCTCTCGTCAAACTCTTTTTTTTCCCAAGAGTAGTCTGTGAGAGTACAGCTGTTCACACACAGAAAGTGTGCTTACGTTTTTAAATATAAGCAAGAAAGATTACTGCCACCATCTGAGTTCTATGAGCTGGGTGTACTGGCTCATACCTGTAATCCCAGCACTTTGGGAGGCCAAGATGGGTAGATAGCTTGAGCCCAGGAGTTCAAGATCAGCCTGGGCAACATGGCAAACCCCATCTCTACAAAAAATACAAAAAAAATTAGCCAAGTGTGGTGGTGCACACCTGTAGTCCCGGCTACTCAGGAGGCTGAGGAGGGAAGATTCACCTGAGCCTGGGGAAGTCAAGGCTGCAGTAAGCTGTGATTGTACCACCACACTCCAGCCTGGGTGACAGAGTGAGACCCCATCTCAAAACAGTAATAATAGTAAAATAACACATTTGACTAGGAATCTGCAAATAAGGTACTCTGTGCAATCCTAACTTTGTATGTTTTGACACTGTTCCTCTTTCAAAGAAACACATCCTTTGTTTCTTTGGCTATAAAATGGGGCAGAGGGAGGAGAATAAAGATTTCTCACTTCTGAATGAATGAAGGCTAATAAACCCCATGACACAATATATATCTCATATTATGATCTCAGTAGGGTCCTGCCACCTCTAAGGGTCCATCATTCATCTATTAAAGGTACCTTGCGGCCAGGAGACAGCAGCCCACAAGCCCATGTGCAAACAAGGTACAAATAAAGGGGTTCTCAACATAAATGTAGTAAAGTTTCTAAAGCTATAAGTAAAATAATAAAAGAATTTTATTTTTTAAATTTCTCTCCAGGTGATGATGAGAATAACTTTCTGTTGTCACTTTCTTGTCATTTAATGAGCAAATTCTCTGGCCACATCTCTCTCCTTGGACTTCCAACATATGAGATCTCATGCCCCACCTACCACTTCTGTCAGTTAAGACTGCCCTCTTTTTGGCCAAATGGAAGTTGCTGCTCTCACTCTTCTCAATGATATAAAAAATCTGTAAATATTTAGCTTTGTGGGGAGGTGGGGGCATGTTGGCCTGAGTAAGCAGAGAAGCCAGGAACAGGATTCGGGGAAATCTAATGAAAAAAATCACTGAGCATGTATTTGTGCTCTAGATAACAGTGAAGTAAATTAGCCCTGACAAAGCCCTTACTATGTGTCAGGCACTTTTCTTAGAGCGTTTCATATATTAGCCCTTTTTTAACACCATGACACCCCAATGAGATAGATACCATTATTATCTCCATTCTCCAGATGAGGCAATTGAAGGATGGAGAGGTCAAGAAACTTGCCCAAGGTCACACAGTGTCATTAGTGGAGGAGTTGGTACTCAAACCCAGAGTGTCAGGCTCCAGAGGCCAGGCTCTTAAGCACCATACTAAGTAAGGTCACTTGTATACAAATGACGTTCACGGTTTTTGTGACAGCCGCATACCACCTAAACTCATATTTATTTAACATTTACTATAAATCAAGTCATGCTTTCAGTTAAATACGTTTATTTTGGAAAATAAACTTTATTATCATAAACGGAAAACCAATACCACTTGGTTTGTAATAATGGAAAGTAATAATAAGAATAAATGGAAGGTAATAATAAGAATAAACACAGGATCTCAGGAAGAATAAACACTTGGAAGGTAATAAAAAGAAGGAAAGTAATAATAAGAATAAACACAGCCATTATTTAAAAATGTTTATATACTCTCTAAACTCATCTCCAGTTTCCCTAGCAATACCTAAACCAGGCTTTGGGGAACAGTGATCTAGGGTGGTATTTACCAAACTCCAGTGGAGGGCGAGTCACCGGAGATCTTGTTAAAATGCAGATTCTGATTCAGCTGATTCAGTAGGTCTGAGCTGGGGCCTGGGATTCTGCATTTCTAACAAGCTTCTGGGTAAGGCCGACACTGTGGATCTGGGGCCACACTGAGCAGCTCTCCAATGTGGAAGGCTGTAAGAAAGGCACCGTCTCCACACAGACCTACTGAAGCAGAATCTCTGGGAGCATCTTATCTACAGGGAAGTTTTATGCTTGCTAAAGTTTGAAGAACCCTGCTCTGGAACATCTAGGATGATGAAAGCATTCTGTCTCCCATAGAGTCATAAGTTGTGGCCTCTGCTGAAAAGGCTCATTGTCATGTAGATTCATTTAATTTCAGCAGGCTGGGTCCATGCAAATAGCTACTGTACTTGGAATTGAATATGACATACAAAGTGAAAGGGAAACCATTGCTCTCACACAGGGGACATGAAGGACTTCTGACACCTGAGAAACACCAGCCCAGACATCGGCTCCAGAAACTGAATTGGCTCAGCCCTAACTGGGTATTAAAGTTAATTATCTGCTGAAGTGCCAAAAGGATTAATGTGGGTTTGTCTATGTGAATTCTAAAATGGGAGCATACTTTAACCACATCTAATATGAAACCTAGTATGTCACACATACTAAGATGAGCTCATAAATTGGTTTGCTTTCATAGGACTCTTATTGAAATGCAAATTTGTTCCCAGATCATTCATTGAATTCATTTTAATTTTTGAACAGTATTTGGTGAAAGGAAAAAAATGAAGATATTAATAATATTTATCACTGACTCAGGCATTTAAATTAGGGCTGAGTTCTATAAAAATTGCCATCAGAGAAATGCAAATCAAAACCACAGTGAGATACCATCTCACACCAGTCAGAATGGCCATCATTAAAAAGTCAGGAAACAACAGGTGCTGGAGAGGATGTGGAGAAATAGGAACACTTTTACACTGTTGGTGGGACTGTAAACTAGTTCAACCATTGTGGAAGTCAGTGTGGCTATTCCTCAGGGATCTAGAACTAGAAATACCATTTGACCCAGCCATCCCATTACTGGGTATATACCCAAAGGACTATAAATCATGCTGCTATAAAGACACATGCACACGTATGTTTATTGCAGCACTATTCACAATAGCAAAGACTTGGAACCAACCCAAATGTCCAACAACGATAGACTGGATTAAGAAAATGTGGCACATATACACCATGGAATACTATGCAGCCATAAAAAAGGATGAGTTCATGTCCTTTGTAGGGACATGGATGAAACTGGAAATCATCATTCTCAGTAAACTATTGCAAGGACAGAAAACCAAACACCGCATGTTCTCACTCATAGGTGGGAACTGAACAATGAGAACTCATGGACACAGGAAGGGGAACATCACACTCCAGGGACTGTTGTGGGGCGGGGGGAGGGGGGAGGGACAGCATTAGGAGATATACCTAATGCTAAATGACAAGTTAATGGGTGCAGCAAAACAACATGGCACATGGATACATATGTAACAAACCTGCACATTGTGCACATGTACCCTAAAACCTAAAGTATAATAATAATAAAAAAAATTGTTATATGTGTGGTTCCCAAGGGTGAAAGGAGAAAATAGTGATTTCCTGTCTTTCTTTTCTTTCATCCTTGAATTAATTAAGAACTGGGTTTATTAAAAATATATGATATTAATCACACATTCACGAGTAAGCTTCATTTTATATAACAGTTATACTTCTTTAATATGGTATCTCTAAGTTTTGGAAAATCAAGGTAAACCTTAAGCATAAAAAAGGAGCTTAATACTTTTTTTCCTTCAACTTTTATTTTAACTTCTGGGGTACATGTGCAGGGTGTGCAGGCTTGTTACATAGGAAAACACATGCCATGGTGGTTTGCTGCACTGATCAACCCATCATCTAGGTATTAAGCCCAGCATGCATTAGCTAAAGGGAGTTTATTATTCAATGGAAACTTACAATTAATATCATAAAATAATGAGCCATTTTACAAAATGAATGACCACCTCTTTAATTTATGTTATGATGCTAGATTTTATACAAATGGTGTTTTTTACTTTCTTAAGGCTAAGGTGGTAACTTTTCACGTTGTACGTATTCCAAAAATGCTACTATTCCAAAAATCATTGAGGAAATAATGTGCAGATGGGAGGTGGTATTGGGTACAAGAAGAAACAAATCCTTTCTTTCCAGGTTTTGGGTGCAACTTTAGATTAGTTTAAGTACTTTAACCTTATTCCTACTGTTCCAGGATAAGCAGATTCTGATGCCCTGGCTCCCTCATCCAGTTTGAAGTTAGGCTAAAACCTCAAACAGCCTGCAGCAAGGAGCCTCCCTCACCTCAGCTACCAGGCAGATTTCTTCCTGAGGCAGCCAGCACATCACTGACAGTGAAGTCTCACAAATCGACTACAGGTGTCACCTCTCAGCGTCCATGACATCCCTCCTAGGTTTAACATGTACTCCTCTCTGGGCTACTTACTATGAAGTCAAACTCCACATCTCATCCTCCACTGCATTCCAGGCCTCCTCCATTATACCCACATCACACTGTTGACATTTTCTTATATTCTTTTTTTTTTTTTTTTAGAAAAATAAATCTCTAAGTCTTTGCCCGTGGTATTCAGGCTGCAGGTCAGGGCCACCATCTGGAAAATACCTATTAACCTGCAAAACTGTGTTCAGGTGCCAGCTTCTTTGCAATGACTTTCTTCTTCCTTTGGGAGGGCTAACTGCCCCTATAGCACTTTGCACTTTGGCCACACTTCTACCATGGTACTGAGCACTCTGGTAATTTTCTTCTTCTTTTTCATTTTCGTTTTGTTTTGTTTGAGATGGAGTCTCGCTCTGTCACCCAGGCTGGAATGCAGTGGTATGATCTCAGCTCACTGCAAGCTCTGCCCCACCAGGGCCAACCAATTCTCATGCCTCAGCCTCCCGAATAGCTGGGATCACAGACATGGGCCACCGTGCCCGGACCTATTTTCCTTTTATATGTCTCTGTGTCTCCCTTCACTGGACCATGGGCTCCTCAAAGGTTCAAAGATAGGGACTATGTCTTTAGGATATTGGTATTGCCAAGGCCAAAAGTAATGCCGAATGCCAAATATCATTGCCTTGGTGTATTAGTCTGTTCTCACGTTGCTATAAAGAAATACCTGAAACTGAAAAATTTATAAAGAAAAGAGGTTTAATTGGCTCACAGTTCTGCAGGCTGTACAGGAAGCATAACGGCATCTACTTCTGGGGATGCCTCAGGGAACGTTTACTCATGGCAGAAGGCAAAGTGGGAGCAGTGTCTTAAATGGCAGAAGCAGGACTGGGGTGGGGGTGCCACATACTTTTAAACAATCAGATCTCGTGAGAACTCACTCACCATCACGAGAGCAATGATGAGGGGATGGCGCTAAACCAATAACGACAAACCGCCCATGATCCAATCACCTGCCACCAGGCCCCACCTCCAACATTGGGGATTACAATTTGACATGAGATTTGGGCAGGGGTACAAATCCAAACCATATCAGTTGGTATTGAGATATTTTTGTATCAAGGCAATGGCATATAAATCAGGAATCAGGCTCACGCAAAAGATGGAGACACACCTTGTTAGCAGAATATTAAGAAAGTTATATGTGAATCTAGAAATGAGATATCATCTTAATGATTATTAAAGAAAAATATTACAAACTAGAAAAGGGAAGAGAAGTGTCAAAGTTTCTGTACAATGGTAGACCTCATTATCAGCGTGGGAATAAAATATATTCTGAATGTTGGGTTCTCCCAGGGGACGGAGGTTGCAGTGAGCCGAAATCATGCCACTGCACTCCAACCTGGGTGACAGAAACTCCATCTAAAAAAAAAAATGAATGTTGGGTTCTCAAAGCTTACAGTGCTTACTAGAAAAGCCTTCTCTGGCATGACAAAAAGCAAGGCAATCAAAGAGAAATAATTTGATAGCTGGGAAAACTGGTCTTTAGTTCTGGCTTTAATTCCCATCTATTTCTTCATCAATAAAAAGGTAGAGTGTTTCTTCTTTCCTAAGTTGTATAAATACAAGGAGCAAAGGAGTACTGCTTTGAGATAAATACTAAAGAAATTTAAAATTGCATATGATCCTGTCCAAAAAACAAAGTTTTTCCAAATGTAATTTTTTAAAGTAAGGATATGGTGACTTCTTGGAAATGGAAGGGGTCTTACTAAAGGGCAGCAGAGAGGAGCCAGCTTGCTTTTAGATTTTTAGATTAAAAAACTCACTTTTCAAAATAAAGTTCAAGAAGGTCTTCCAGTTTTAAGATGGTAAAAATATCTGTTTCTTCCCTTTCTTGGAAATCACCTCAAGATAATAAAGAAAAAGAAAACTTTCTTTGGTAAAACTATATCTCCGTAACTCTGCACTTCAATGAATAAGACAGGATGGTTCATTGCCCAGGATGATCTGATAGAGGGTGTGGATATGTTGTAGAGGATACATTTGTGGCTGTAAGCCTCAGACAAAGCCTGCAGAGCCCTGCTCTCCAAAGTGGGAAACACTAGCTCCTTGGCGAAGAAAACCCATCAACTCTTGTTTAGAATAATGGAAAAGGGTGTGTAGGATGGCAGCAGGACAGATCTTAGACCCTAGACCCACCAGGGAGCAGAGAAGATGGCAAAGGCAAGGCATTTCTGTAGGGGCATTCTAGGAATGAGGTAGGCCAAGAAGACAGTGAATCTTGGGCAGCCTTAAAGCTACCCACCTCTATCGGCTGGGGAATGGAGGGTCCAAAATTATTTGCAGGCACAGATACAAATGTGCATTTCAATGAGTTTTATAACATATATACTTCTCTCTCTGTGTGTCATAAGAAGTTCCTCCCTAAGCCAAAAAGAATTCTTGCTGGTCTAGAACTTGCCACGGTCATTTCCTCAAGTAAATCTGAAAATAGTTGGTCCAAGAAGAGTTGATCTTATTTTAAGATGAATAATGAGAAAGAAAACCAGTATAAGATCTATACAAAAAAAAAAAAAAAAACTAAGAAAAAAGTAAGGAAAGGAATAGGAAAAGAATGATGATAAGTGAAGAACATTTATTAGAAAAAACAGTGCTGTAAAGCAATAGAATTATTAACTCAAAGAAGTTAATGAAATAATTAACCCTTTAAAACAAGGAATCAAAGAAAAGAGATAAGGACTCTGAGAATATCTAGCAAAATAATAGAGGATGAAAAATATCATGGTAGAAGTAAAAGAGAAAAATGAAGAACACACTAGAAGAAGCCCAAAGAAAACAGGTATTGTTGAAAACACACTGAGTACTATGGAGGATTGAGAAAAATGAGCAGAATGAAATGTAAATGGACAAAGAATTTAAAAGGATTAGAGAGAAACTGCTAGATATGGATGACAAATGAAAAAGATAACTGGTTTTCATGAGTAAAAGACATAAACAAATGGAAGAGAATAAATATTCAAACACATAATATCAAGCATATAATTTAAGAAAGCTTTTCAAAAGGAAGATTTAATTCTGTACATTTAAAGGTACAAGGCAAGGCACAGTAGCTTATGCCTGTAATCCCCACACTTTGGGAGACTGAGCTGAGAGAATCACTTGCACCAGAAGTTCATGAGCCTGGAAACATAGGGAGACCCTGTCTCTACAGAAAAATTAAAAAATTAGCTGGGCATGGTGGCACGTGTCTTGTCCCAGCTACTTGGGAGGCTGAGATGGGAGGATTGCTTGAGGCCAGAAGGTGGAGGGTACAATGAGCTGTGATCAAACCATAGCACTCCAGCCTGGGCGACAGAGTGAGATCCTGTCTCAAAAATAAATAAATCAATTTATTAATAAAATAAAAGGTCTATGATATCCAAAGGAAAATCATATAGTTTTGGAGACATATTAACCATGCCATCATATCCCAGAGAAACAATGTGTGACCTAAAAGTTTATATCCAGCCAAACTGTCATTGTAGTAAGAAGGCAAGTGGCAAATGTTTTTGAACATGCAAAATGTGTGTTTCTTGAATTTGTATTGAAGATACCACTATAGGAAAAATGTCAGCCACTATAGGAAAAAAGAGTTGAGGAGAGAAAGTGGGGACAAAGAAATGGCAGTGAGTATTGAATTAACTGCTGAATCAAGACTGAAACAGCTATGGAAATATGCTATCGGAAAGGAATGGAACTACTATTAATCATGGCAAAATGGAAAAATGTAACTTCCAAAAGTTATCAGGTAAAAAGGAAGATAAAGTGGGAGATATATGCATGTTGATTCCTTAGCTATTATACTCAAGCATAATACCTTTAAAGTTAATAAATCAAAATATCTTTAAAGAGAATAAATCATGTATATTTCTCAGAGGAGTATAAGTCAAATATATTAAAAGGTTTAGTTTTGGAAAAACTAAAAAAAAAGTGATTATATCAACTAGAATTGAATGGTGGAAAGGAGGTTTGAAAAGGGATAGAGGGGAGGTGGGAAGAAGTGGATATTCAGTATCACTTCTGTTGGGGAATCAGTGGATACTCTCTAAATTAAAAGAAACAACAACAGAGAATTATTATCATTATAAAGGGAAATGCTAGAAGAACTAAAGATAGGATACATCTCCCAAATGAATTCCATGGGCACAAAGTAAGGAAAAAAAAAACAGATCATTAAGTGACATGTAAAAAAGCAAATTAAGCAATAAAAAATAGAAAACAGAACACATAACAAAAATAACAAATGTATCTGCCATATCAACACACATAAATAGGCAGAGCTCACATATTAAAAGAAAAAGCCCTCAAACTGGACCAAATTCAACTGCATACTGTGTAAAAAATACACACCTGATTTCAAACAGAGAAAATTAAAATCACCATAAAAACCATTAAACAAGGCAAAGAAAGATTCTTTATAATGGTAAAGGGAATAATATACAAAGTTTGAGTTAGCAGCCATGAATATCTATGTTCCAAATAGCAGTAACAAAATTAATAAAGCAAAGCTGCATGATATTATTCAAGGAAAGGCAGGCAAGTCTATATTCGGATCAAGACTTTTATGGGTTATCTCTCTGTCCATATCATATTTAGTGGATCAAAAAAGTAAGGTTTTAAAATATATAAATAAAATAATTGCAAGGTAGGGGGAAATATGTGACTATACATTCTAAATATAGAAGACACATATTAAAGTGTCCCTAAACTAGCCACAGAAGGGACCATATATTAGCTGTTAAATAGTGCAAAGAAAATCTCAACAAATTCTAAAACGTAGAAACAGAACAGACAATCTTATCAAATGATAAAAATACAAAGAAAACTTCAAAATTCTATTACTTAGAAACTTTTAAACTTTATTTAACAGATCTTGGAACAAAAAGATATGAAAACCAAACTTAATGTGTACTGAGAAAATAAGGATAATGAAAACATTGCATATCAGAACCTATGGAATGCAGCTAATGAAAAATTCATAGCAAAAGTCATAGCTGTAAGTAACTATATTTATAAAACAAAGAATAAAGAACTCTCAAGAAGCATGAATAACAATAATATAAACCTAAAGGAAGCAGAAGGGAAGGAATTAACATTTATTTGTGAATTTTTAAAACCAGATATTAGGAATTAGAAAAAAGATAAATGTTTAAATGAATGTATCTAAAAGCTTAGTCTCTGAAAAACAAAAAACAATAAAATAAGTAATCATCTTACCTTAACCAAATAAGGGGAGGGAGAAAGAGAAAACACAGATACACAAAATAAAACAAGAGACAGGAAAAATAATGATAGATAGACGCTAAAAGATTTTGCTGAAATCTAGGTAAAGAAATCTGAAAACTTGGATTGAAATTGACAACTATTATGAAGAGTTGAATATGAAAATACTAGTTAATCAATTGACCAAGACAAGAGAGAACATCTAAACAGAAGAAATAGTGAAAGTTGTCAAAGATCCACCACCAAGAAGTGTGAAAGATAGATGACTGAATTCTGCCCAACCTCTAAGAAGCAGTTAATTACCACATAGCAGTCAGATCCAAACCTGAGAAAGAATAGAACAAATAAAAAAGAAAACTACTGACCAATCTCATTTATGAATATGAAGGAACAAAATAATAAGCATAAATGAACAGAATTCAGCAACACACTAAAAATAATACACACCAACCAAGTAGGGTTTAAATGCAAAGATGTTTTAATGCTTGAAAATCTACTGATATGACTCACTATAGTAGGGACATAAAACAAGAAAATCGTACAATCATCTCCATAGCTGCCTCTAAGTATCTATAACATAACTCAAAATACATTATGGCAAATGGAGAAAGACTAAACAAATTCCAATTAAAGTCAGGAACAAGACAAGAATGTCCACTATTGTCACTACTAGTTATCATTATCCTAGAGCTAGTAGTCAATTCAATTAGATAAAGGAAAGAGCTAAACTGTATAATAGTTGAAAAGAAGGAGGCCCAATTATCATGTTTTCCTCCCCCCCAAATAATATGGCAATATACATGGAAAACCTAAGAGAGTCCATAGAAAAATTATTTTAATTATTTTTATTTTTTATTTTTTTTGAGATGGAGTCTTGCTCCATCTCCCAGGTTGGAGTGCAGTGGTGTGATCTCAGCTCACTGCAACCTCCACCTCCCAGGTTCAAGCAATTCTCCTACTTCAGCCTCCCGAGTAGCTGGGACTACAGGTGCGTGCCACCACACCCAGCTAATTTTTGTATTTTTAGTAGAGATGGAGTTTCGCCATATTGGCCAGGCTGGTCTTGAACTCCTGACCTCAGGTGATCCACCCACCTCAGCCTCCCAAAGTGCTGGGATTACAGGCTTGAACCACTGCACCTGGCCGGAAAATTATTTTAATTAATAAGATAACTTTAAAAGGTAGCTCTTCAAAACCAATAAACTCCAAAAAGTATCCCTATATATAAACAATAACTGCCAGAACGTATTGTGAGGAAATAATTCTGTTCACAATAGCAACTTTAAAAAAGTATACCTAAGCATAAACTTAACAAAATATGCAAAGACACGAAATAAAACTTCAAAACATTACTGAGAAACAATGAAGACTAAATATCATACAAAAGTTGATTTTTCTCTATATTAATATAAATTTAGGGTGATCATAATGAAAATACTAACTTGTTTGCTTTTTATAACTACGTAAGGTGATTTCAAAGTTTACATGGAAAAATAAAACCATTGGATAATAAACAAATAATAAAGCCACATTCATTAAAACAATTTGATATTGCTATATGGAGAATCAGTAATGGTAATGGGCCTGAGAGCCTGGAAACTGACCTAGGTATTTTTGGAAATTTTGGTTACTATTTTAAAAAAATAAAGACATTGGATATCAGTGGGGAAAAGATGAGTCATTCAACAAAAAGTATTGAGTAAATTGGGTAGTAACCCGGAAAAAAATAAAGTTAGCGAACAATGTAAGGATCTCATGCCTTACATTAAATTCCAAGGAATCAACTTTTTAATTTCTAAAAGAGGAAATTATAATCATACTAAACATATGAGAGAATTTTTAAAATCTACAAGTCAGAAAGACCTTTCTAAAATGTATAGAAGAAAAGGTTTCTGCAAAGCAATAAATACATATCTATATACATAAAACCACATTAAATAAGGCCCAAAGTCATACTACAAACTGGAGGGAAATTATATTAAAATAAGTCATATTATAAAGTGGGGGAAATTACAGTAAAATAAAAATTACAGTAAAATGGCTGTTTTATCTTCTCTATAAGGTGTTCCTACAATAAAAATCAATAACCTGATAGAAAATACACAAATGGGCTTAAACAGTTCACAGATAAGGAAACATAAATGGAAATTAAACACATTCAAAGACCCTCAACCTTATTTCTAATGAGAAAATGCAAGTCAAAACCACAATCAGATACCATTTTCACCTATCAAATTGGCAAAGATCAAAAGTTTGATATATATGTGTTGGAGAGAGTGCAGGGAATCAGACAATTACTGGTAGGAATATAAATTTGTACAACTTCTGTGAAGGGTAATGGGCAAATGTAGCAACATTTAAAAATTCACATTTCAATTCTAGGAATTTATCTTACTGATCTTTCTCATGTGTGAGAAATAATTTGTACAGTGACAAAAATTGCAGCATTTGTTTTAATAGGAAAAGGCTGGAAATAGTGTATATACCTGTCAACTGAAAACTAATTATTAAATTATGGTTCATACATTATACTGACATACTAGGTAGCTGTCACAAGGAATATGGCAGCCCTATATGTACAAACCTGGAATGATCTCCAGGTTGTGTTACATGAAAAAAAGCAGGCAGCAGAAAATGTATATAGAATGAGTTTGCAGCTGCGCATGGTAGCTCATGCCTATAATCCCAGCACTTTGGAAAGCAGGGGCAGGAGGATTACTTGAAGCCTAACATTCAAGACCAGCCTGGGCAACAAAGCAGGTCCTTATCTCTACCAAAAAAAAAAAAAATTAGCCAGTGTACCTGTAATCCCAGCTACTCAGGAGGCTGAGGCTTGAAGTCAGGAGTTGAAGGCTGCAGTGAGCCATGATCAGGCAGGCCACTGCACTCCAGCTGGGCAACACAGAGAGACTCTGTCTCTAAAAAAATGATGATGATGATAATGATAATGATCATAATAATAATAATAAAAGAATGAGTATGCCTTTTCTCTGGAAGAATGCATAACTAGGTGGTCTGAGGATAGAGTATAGGACATATTTTACAGCGAACATCCTTCTTACACTTTTTGAAGTATCATGTGCATTATTACTTATTCAAAAAATTAATAAGCAAAAGTTCAGGATTACCACCTCAGAGAAACACTTTATTTGGGACCACTGTGAAGAAGTATTTTTAAAAGTATTTGGAACTATCTGAATTAGGAGATCTCTTTACACCTACAAGGCAAATATAAATAGAGAAAGAAAAAGATTAAAATGGTCTTGACGATTTGGTCCAAATGAGCAGCTGCTGGAGCCATCCAGAGTAGGACTCAGCACTGAGGGTGGGATTTGCTGTGCTGGCCTTGCACACAGACTTCCTGGGACAGCTGAAATCACCACCACAGCCACCGACAAGTTAGAGGCGACTGACCAGGTGCACTAGGAAAATAGGCAAGAGCAGAATAAAATAATTCTCCCCAAACCAGTCATAACCCCTATGGTTTAATTCTTCTGTTATCACACGGTTAATGCACAAAAAGGAACGGTTTTAAGACATGGTGCTCTATTAGGCACGGATCGTTTTAAGTTGGTTCCAGCTGTAGCTGACCCTTGTCATTCATTACCTGTGAGAAGACAAGCATGCTGGTGAGAAGGTGTACATGTCTGAAATAACATGTGGGGGCTCTCTTCCCCCAGCCACAAAATACTGCACCCCTAGATTCTATGGACAGGTATCTTGGCCCGTCTTTTTTAGACATATGTAATTCTTATGGATACTGTCAAAATGTGTGCAGATCAAACACCAACCCTTAAAACTCACTGAGCATCCATGCACGCCAGGAAGGACAACAAGAGGCATAAACCCAGGCTACTCTTTAGCCTTCCTTCTATGTCTGCAGGCAAATTTCTAACCTCAAGACATACACATTTGGGTGAAAACCAGAACAACAGCAACAAAGAGTCGAGCAAAAGCTTTTAAAATGTGGGGAAAGTGAATTTGAAACTCAGGAAAAATGGTTGCTTGTTTGTCTTGTCTTACTGTTTTTTTTCTTTTGTCTCCTCTGTCTGTGTATTTCCAAATAGCCTGTCTTCAAGCTCACCAAGCTTCTCTTTTTCTAGGTAGTTGTCTTACCTATTTCTGAAGCTACTTTATTTTTTCTCTGAATCCCTGGAGAGAAGCACAACTGAAACAAAAATGTTTCATTGAAACGTTTAAACGAGTGTTAGAATAAACGGAAGCTTTAAGGGACATCGGAGACTTAAAATCGACTCCTGTTGTTAAAAGGAAGAAGAAAGCACACTTTTGGTTCTTTTCCTTGGTTCTACCATGTGAGGGGAAAATGTCCCCTCCTCTAATAGGGCGGTAATAACTTACACCAGCCACATACGAAAGGGGCCAGTTTCATTTTTGACTACAACTTTATTCCCTGGGCAGTCATAGTTGGTGTTTCAATACTGATGTACATGGTTGGGAGGGTGCTCTGTTAAACAGTTCACTAAGAAAAACAATAGTTCACAGGTACTGAGCATATTCCCTACACTAGCAATTCTGATTGTCACTTATATAACTATCTCTTATCCCCCAAAACAACTCTTCACAACAGATGCTATCATCCCCATTTCAAAGATGAGGAAATGAAGGCTCAAAGACATCAAGTAATCACCCAAGATCAAATAGCTAGGATGTGACAAAATCAGATCAAACCCAAGTGAATTTGATTCCAAGCCTGTGTGCTTTCCATGACTCCCCCAGCCTTCGACAAGCACATCAGTCTCTGCACAGTCCATGCAATGCAGCAAATATGTACCGAGCTTCTTCTATCTGTTAGGCACTAAGCTAGCCATGCAGTGAAACTATAAACAAGAGTAGCAGGTAATCAATAAATGTTTGATGAATAAATAAATCCATAGCTACACGGTTCCTGCCCACAAATGATAGCTTGTAACACTTACTGAAGGTTACTATGTGCCAGGCACTTTTGTAGGAGAAGGCAGAAAAGGAAGGGAAAAAAAAGAAGTAATAATAAAGCACAGGGTATACAAGAAAACACAAAATAAGTTCCAATATATGAGTAATCATAACAACTGTAAACAGGTTATTAAATTCATTTTGGGAGGTGGAGGTGGACAGATTGCTTGCCTAGGAGTTCAAGACCAGCCTGGCCAACATGGCAAAACCCCATCTCTACTAAAAATACAAAAATTAGCTGGGTGTCATGGCACACACCTGTAGTCCCACCTACCTGGGAGGCTAAGGCAGGAGGATCACCTGTGCCTGGGTGGTCGAGGCTGCAGTGAGCTGGGATAGCACCACTGGACTCCAGCCTGGGTGACAGAGCAAAACCCTGTCTCAAAAAGAAAAAATTATCTTACCAAAAAGGCCACATATTGTAAGAGTCCGTTTATAGGAAATATCTACAGAAATAAAAAATAGATTAGTGGTTGTCAAGGATTGAGGGGAGAGAGATGAGAAGCAACTATTAACGGGTTTCTTCTTGGGGTGATGAAAATGTCTGGAATTAAATAATGGCGATGGTTGCACAACTGTGAAAATTCTAAAAACCACTGAAATTGTGTATCTTAAAACACTGAATCTCATGATATGTGAATTATAGCTCAATAAAACTGATTTTTAGAAAAAAAAACTGGTGTAGCATTATCAATACCAGGAAAAAAGAATCCAGGGCAAAATATATGAATAGAAATATAAAATAGTTTGGAAGCATACATGAAAATTTACTTAACTGTGCCATAAGTTATGGACAAGTAAAAAGTGTCAGAAAGAAATGTCTGAGCCAGGCCTTCCATGACTGAAGCAGGGGAGGGTATGAGCAGAGTCCTGCCCTGTGTGACTGCATGGGCGCTGTGGCTTGGGGGTTGTGGCAGGAAGCTCACAATGCCAGGCTGTCAAGAGCTGGGCTTTTGGACCTTATTTTGTAGGTTTTTAAAGAGAGGAAAGATGTTGTTAGACATCTGTGTTCTAAAAACAGCACCGTGGGGCTATGTGTGGAAACCGAATTGTAGGGAGAGGAAAGAGCAAACAGGTATATCAATTTGGGGACCCACATGAGTAAGGATGGGTATTTATTTAAATCAGAGTAATGGCAATGGGATACAGGCAAGGAGGAAATCAGATTGGATGTCTCGGATGGGGAAGAAGAAAGAGCCTGGGGTGACCCCTTGGGTCCTTGGTGGTCAAGACAATGTAGTGTTAAACGAGACAGATGAGACAGTGGGAAGTGGTGGTCAATGAGCAGAGAGAATAGATTTTAATTCAAAACATTTTTGAGTTTGAGGTGCTTTTGGCAAATGGAAATTTAGATCTGAAATTTAGAGAAGAAGCAAGGCTGGCAATAGCGATTTAGGAATCTTTACACAGGCAGTTGGGTGCATTTTATTCTCTAACACTAATTCCATGAAGATCTAGAAAAGTACAACATTTAAAATTACTGAGTCACCTTCTGTAATTTCTAATTAAGTCAGAGACATGGCTAATAATGGAAGTTAGTCAGGTGGCTGATACTGCTAGCTGCCTACTCAATAACCATTCCCTCTTCTTCCTCACAGCAGAAGCCCTAATTTGAGTGATGGGGTTGCAATTTACCCGGCTAAAAATATTTGATTTATCAGACTCTAATATATTTAGAACAACCCTGTGACACTGTTCTGGCCAATGAGATGTAGGTGGAAATCCTAGGGAGTGCATCACTTGCTGAATAAAAAGGTAAAACCTCACTAATAGAAGGACGTTAATTCCTTTATCTATTTGCACCTTCCTTGTCTTCTTGCCTAGACTGCAGATGGAAGCCTAGAGATACCGCAGCCATATCGTCATCATGAGGCAACCAGATTTAGGATGAAGTCCTATAGGCTAAATGTGGTGAAGCAGGAAGATGGATGGGTACTGGTCTCAGATAGCTCCTGCACAGGCCCCAGACTGCCTTTCTTGGGAGTCTAATTCCACAAGACAAATAAACAAATCCATTTAAGCCAGATTCGGGTGTGTGCACTGGTTTGGTTTTGTTTACTTTGGCAGCTGCTACAATTCACATCTGGATATATATATGGGAGTGGGGAGCTTAAAAGACACGAGCACTATTATTTCAATAATAAAAAATGTTTAAAAAATAAAATATTTATGCTTTCTAGCACTGGATTTTTCTTTTTCCAAATAGGTAATAAAAATGTTCAGCTAAAGGGAAATTATGGACTGCCGGTATTAAGAAAATTCATAAATACGTAATCATCTGTTAATGAGTACATGTGCACAATGACACCCTTTGGACTTTTCCTGGATGAGGTAAACTGATCTGGCTCATTTAAATGGCTTCAGCCAGAGCCAAAGTTCTTAAAGATGAGATTGTTCACTACCTGACTCTCATAAGAATTACAATCTTTGGAAGGAAGACTCTGGCTCTTCCAGGCACTCAGTAAGCATAGCTAAGAATACAGAATGTCCCTGCACCACAGTGTTTTGGCCCTGCAAAGAGCTTTTACTGAGCTGTGTGGGATTATGTCTCCGGAACTGCAGTCAATAAAGTTCTAGGAAACACTTACTTTTGCCTTCTACCACAGCACTTCCATTGTCTTTATGGCAGGGATGATGTTGAAGACTTAAGTCTCTATGGCAACAGTGAGTGCATTGAAGACCTGCCAGGAGAAAGTTATCCCAGGTTTCAGGACCAGGAAAAGCTGTGTAACCGATCTGTTTTTATCTCATGGTCACTGTGGATCAGGTAACTATTTATGTCTTCTTTTTTGTTTTGGCTGCTGGGAAGCTCTGGCAAATTTTTACTCCCACCTCTGGAAACTATCCACAACTTATGATCTACTCTGGTTCTGTAAATTACCTCTGATTTTATCTCACTTTCTAACCCATGTGTTCCCTTTACCTCAGTTTCATTATCTATTAATTTTATGTTGTTTACTATCTATTTTTGTAAACTCCTTGAGCACTTTATGGAACATGGAACATTGAAGGCAAACAATTTTTAAAAGCATCAGATCATAATAATAATAATAATAATAATAATGGCTAATTGACTGAACATTGCTATGAATGAGGCACTGTCCTAAGTACCAAATCTATCTTATGGCTGGGCAAGGCAGATCATGCCTGTAATCCTAGCACTTTGGGAGGCTGAGGCAGAAAGATCGCTTAAATCCAGGAGTTTGAGACCAGCCTGGGCAGTATAGTGAGATCCTGTCTCCACAAAAAATAAAAAAAAATTAGCCGGGCATGGTGGCACATGCCTGTAGTTCCAATTCCTCAGGAGGCTGAGGTGGGAGGATCACCTAAGCCTGGGAGTTGGAGGCAGTAGTGAGCTGTGATCAAACTACTGCACTCCAGCTTGGGCAACAGAGCAAGACCCTATCAAAAAACAAAACAACAAAACAAAACAAAAAAAACCAGAATAAATCTATCTTATTAGCCTTAAACATGAGATAAATACTATTATTATCCTCATTTTGTAGATGAGAAAACCAAAACACAGAGAGGTTAAGTGATTTGTCCAAGATCATACAGCAAATAAATGATGCATGTAAAATTCATGCAAAATAGTCCAGGGATTCTGACTTACATAAGTTATACAAAAGAATAAATAATTTCTTAAAGAAGCAGAGGCTTTCTGATTTTATAGGCTGAGCCCTAAAGGAGATACCTATTGTAAATCTCATCCATACAGTTATGCCTGATGAGCCATATTAACAAAAGGGAATGAGACAGTGAAAGTTAAAACAGCAGATAAAACACAACAAATAATTGGCTTTTGATCTTGGAACATACTTCCAGATATTCAATCATTCATTTATTCGTTCATTCACTCACACAATTACTCATTCCTCCACTTACACAGTCCTTTAATTCATCCAATAACCTTTAGGGAATACCCCTCACTTGCCAGGCATGGGGCAGGTGCTGTGCTGGGAATGGAGATGAACATAGTTCCTGCCTTCCAGGAGCTCAGGTGCAATAAGAGAGAGTCAGGTAAGTTAGGGACACTTTGGGGTTATGAGTGGGCTGACAAAAGACCAGAGCAGGGTGCGACATGATCATTCTGAGAGTAAGTCAGCCTTTGGCTTCTGTCTCCCCTTTGATAAAGGAATATGAAGAATCAGCTCCCTATAGGGCTGTTGCAGTGATGTCCTACATATAAAGCTCTTAGTCTAGCCCTGGGCAGGGCTAGCTAGTTATTAGCTCTTAACGAACAGTGGATGGCAACCTGGGCACCTTGCTCAGACACACACGTGCACTCACACGGATGAACGTCCTCAGAAACTCAAGCGCTGAGACTGGCTACTGCCTCCTCTGAGCTAACCAAGAGCTGACTCTCACAGTCCATGCGCAGGCCTGGCACTCTCTCCTGGATGCCACCATCCTAGATGCGGTGTTAGCTGGAAAACACCACCCACATAGGATGAACATTCCTTCAAGATGCACTTGAAAATCTTCCTCCACAGTGCCTGGCCCACATAATGCCCGCTGGGCATTTTTGTCACGTTTATTCTGCTTTAGTTTATCTCCTTGGCACTTGAACACCACAGTTCACTACACAATTCCCCTGCTGCATAATGGTCGGGTTCCCTCTTGAACAGGTCTAAGGAAAGACGCAGCTAGAATTGCAAAAGGGGAGTTTCAAGTGCACTACTGGCTGAAGCCAGTGAGAAAACACGTGTGCTGCCCCTGCCCAGCATCAGCTGGGGAAAGGCATGCCTCTTCGGTTTTGTACAGTGGCTAAATAAAAAGCAATTAATCACTTTCTCACCAACCCTAACTCATATTTAATAGTTCCCCCTCGAAGTTTGTTTTGTCATGCTGTCGGTAAAGTCAGTCAAACATTACGATTCTTTTCTAAATATTCCAGCAGCCAGATGGCAGAAGCACCACTGTGACAAGGCTAACTTGCCTAAAGATAACTTTGTGATGCAGAAGGACCATGCTCGATGGCACTGGGCTGAGGGGACTCGCCCAGAGATATTTCTAAATTGCTCCCCTTAACCCACGTTCTTTACACCAAAACTACCTAAGACAAACATTCAACTCTGCAACTTGAAACTGGTGGTAAAACAAACACGTTTCTTCTACCTCTTTAAGTTCTGAATATTAGGCAGAAATATAAAATCACTGGAAGACCACACATCAGGACAAAGTTCTCAGGATTTCTCCGTAGATTTAAGGCTACTGTACCCTAATGTTTCAAATATTTCTGCACCAAAGTTCATATATATTAAATATTTATAACACATTTGCTAGAAAACACATTTTCTTCCTTTTGCTGAGCTATTTGTGTAGGTTTCTTTTTTAAAAAAACTTCAACATTAATAAACATATTTATAAATTCTAGAATGTAAAAAAGTTGACTGTGCCACCCGGGTGAAAATTCTATGTTTCCCTCTACTGTTAGTCACATTTTGTTTTCTTGGATCTTTCCTAGGTTATATTCTTTATTCTTTGTGTATGTGTTGGAGTGACTGCAAACTCGCAACCTGTACTATATGGTTTCTGAACAATAAGTCTCCTAAAAAGAGCGTTGCCAGGCTAGACCAGCTGGCTTTCCCCCGTTCTTATAACTGTATGTTCTTAGACACACACACACACACTTCCTCCATTCCTTCTGCTGCTGGCTAACTGCAATCTGTGACACAATGTCACACTCACAATTACATGAAAACGGAGACTCCTAAAAGGAACAAAAAGGGGGCAATGGCAAGAAGCCAGCCTACAAGTGTCCGTCACCCTGACCGCTCTGCCCCGATTCAGGTGGCCACAAATTGCCTGTTGGAGGTTGCCTGTCTAGAATTTGAAGTCTGTGTGCCCAGGCTCTTACCCTGAGTAAGTAATTTAACCTCTGTGACCTTTTATTTTCTCATCTGTAAAAAAGGCACAATAACAATATCTCTGTTAAAGAATTGCTGCGAATCACAGGAGGTGATGCACATAAAGGCATCTGCAGTGTATGTCTCATTTCCAGTTACTTCTTAACTTTCTTTTGCCCCTCCCGCCACTTCTTTTCTGATTTGGTTTTTGTGGTTTTTAAATGTATCTTTGAAATGCATTAGCTGGAAAACTGCAGCAATCTGTGTGTTACCACAACGAGTGGACTTTAGCATCACATTTTTATTTACTTTTTCATTGAGGTAGAATTTACATAAGTGCACAAGTCTCAAGGGCATAACTTCAGTAATTCTTAGGTCAAGGTGAGAAGCATTTCTAGCATCCCAGAAGCCTCCCTCATGTCCTGTCCAGGTATTGACCTGGAGTTTATCTCCTTGCAAGGCCCAAAAACAACCTCTCCTCTGACCTCTTTCATAATGATAAAGTTAAAAAAAAATTAAAGGGAGGCAGGAGTCCCAGTGATAACTATTAATGCTGGCCACAAGAAGTGCACTCCCAGTCCTCCCTCTGAAGTGACAAAAGATTCTGGAAAGGAGGAGGCGGAGGGGCACAAACCTTCTAAATCACACAGGTCATGCCAAACAAGGCCCTCATTTACAGCCAAGGACCCGAGGCACAGAGGCGAAGAGACAGCCTAACTTCCTGCTACAGAGTAACTTTCCTCCCCAATACAGCCAGTTACAAAGCGCCCTGAGTGCCGGGGATTGGCCAGACTGTCCCAGGGCGCCTGGAACCGCTCTCCCGGCCTTTCCCTGCAGAACTTCTTTCCAGAGGGAGGCGCACACACGGTCCCCACGCCGCCCCGGCGCCCGCCACGGGCACACCCACGCTGCTGGCACGCCACCCTCCAAAGGCGCTGTTCCTGAGTGCCGGTGCCTGCCTGCCCACGGGGCCCGGGCCGCGCTCCTCCAGGTCCAGGGCGGCCGGGTGCCCGCCCTGCCCGCCACCTTCAGAGAGTGCGTGTCAGGGGCTGGGGGAAATCGGCTCTGCCACCTACCTACCCACCACCTAATCCTCCAAAGGACCCTAAACCCATTTGTGGCCAAATGTACATTGCTGGAGCACAGTCTGACTACTGACCCCAGGGGCTTGGAGATGAGCACTGGGAGGGGCGTCCAGAGACCTGCGCTCTGTCCCCATGAGCTGTGTGACCTTGGACAAGTCACTTCACATCTCTGGAGTTGGCTTCCTCACTAGGGGGCTCCTTCCGTATCCCCCAAGCCACCTCCGGCTCTGCAATTTCCTAGCTCTCTTTTACTCCGCCCCAGTCCTTCCCGCGACAGCCCCCTCCCCAGCGAGACCCCGGCCTTTTGTTCCGGGGGTGAAGCGGAGAAGAGAGAGCGTCGCGAAGGACCAGGCCGAGGCGGCCTCGGTGCCAGGGGCTGCTCACCGGAGAGTCCAGTCCGGAAAAGTCACCAAGCAACCCCGTGGTGACCTCGCTCCCCACCCCGCGGTTTGTTTCCGCCCGGCCCGGCCCGGCCGGGGCGGCGTGGCAGGGTGCGGGTGGGGGGCGTGAGCGCCGCGCGGCACATCGACAACCTCTCGGGCCCGGGGCTGCAGCCCGGCGGGGGTTCCCCGGCCCTCTCACGCGCTCAGGATCTCCGTCCCGGGCCGGGCCACTCTGCTCTGGGACCGACCAGGGCGGTCGCCGCTACACCGCCCGTTCCTTCCACCCTTGGGCACCGACCCGCACCCGCGCGGGGAGCCGCTACCTGCAGGTGGCGGAGCCGGGGGCTGGACTGGACTCGAGCTCCGGCCGACGCCTCCGCCGCCGCCGCCTCTGGCTCCGGGCTCCGTCCCGCAGCGCCCGTGCTCCAAGCGGCGCCGCTACCGCCGAGCTGCGCTCGGTGCTGTGCTCGGTGCGCCCGGCTCGCTCCCCGGCCACCGGCTCTGGTGCTGCCGGGACGCGGAGGCGGGGCCGCCGCCCCCACCTGCTCGCAGGCTCCTGCCTGGGAGCCGCCGCCGCCCCGCGGAGGGACACGACCCCGGCGGGCGGGGTCGCTCTGGGACCCTGGAGGCGGGTCCCAAGTCGGCAGGCGCGCCTCCTGGGTACAGAGTCCCAAGTCTCAGCTGCGGAGAGACTGAGGCCTAAGGCTGGAATTCCCCAAATAGGAGCTGTTGTGCGGGCGACACACAGCCCAGCACAGCTACTCTGGGGACACGCCACTCCTTGAATTTATTCCAAAATGTTGAGCCCTTACTAAGCTCCAGGCGGCGTCATAAGCGATGGGGACGAGAGAACAAGATTACCTCTTGCCCTCGTGGAGTTCACAGTCTAGAAAAGGAAAGCCACCAATGGGCGATTACAGCACAACCAAGAGGAGGCAGTCAGAGGCCTCCTGAGCCGGCTGCCAGAGGGGGCACCTGATCCAGACTTGGGGTGGGGAGGAGGTCAGGGAGGGCTTCTTGAGGAGCTGACGTCGACCAGAAGAACTGAAGACTGAGTATGAATTAGCCAGGTGATGACAGAATTATCCGGGTAGCCTGGGGAGGTAGATTGATGTCCCAGGTGGAGCCGAAGGGAGGAGAAAGCAGACTGAAAACTGAAATAGGACCGGGCGCGGTGGCTCAAGCCTGGAATCCCAGCACTTTGGGAGGCCGAGGTGGGCGGATCACTTGGGGTCAGGAGTTACTAGCCTGGCCAACATGGTGAAGCCCTGTCTCTACCAAAACATAACAAAAGTTAGCCGGGTGTGGTGGCGCTCTCTAGTCCTAGCTACTCAGGAGGCTGAGGTGGAAGGCTCGCTTGAGTCCAGGAGGCAAAAGTTGCAATGAACCACTGCACTCCAACCTGGGCGATATAGTGGGACCCTGTCTCAAAAAACCAAACCAAACCAAAGAAACGAACAAAAAGAAACCTGAAATAAGCTTGCTTTTCAGGTTTGTTGAAGAACAGAAAACCTTGCTTCTGTCGCACTTCTTGTTCAAGCCCTTGGAGGATGCAGAAAGTTTGTGTCCGAGGCGGAATGCATTGCTGTAGGTGCTGAGATCATTTGGTGAGGATTCTGTATTTCCCATGTCCTGAGCATTCCTGCTAGTGGAGGAGCTAAGCGGGTACTTGTGGACTGTTCACTCAGCCTCGGTGTTTGAGTATCTGCCATGAGCCAGACACTCTGCAGGGCCTCAGGGCAAGGTGTCTAACTCTAAAGTTGCTGCTGGTCTGGAGTAGAGGAGAAACCTGCGCTCAGCTCTGTGCTGAGGCTTGTGTGAAATGTTGGGGACCCAGATGAGGGAGCAGTTAATGCCAGCAGGGAAGATCTCACACGTGGATTACAACCTGTCTTCAGGTTCAAGTTCTGTAGCAGCTGCTGTCAAAGTATGTTCCCCAAGCAGCCCTTAGCTGATCTCTTAATTACTCATGTTTGTAGCTGGGCAATGTGTCGGCTTATGTTTATAGCTAGGATTAATAATACACTTTTGATGTCTTTCACTCCAGTGTCGCCAAGAACATGGTTTTCTCTTTTGATTTAGGTGAAGAAGGGTCTATGTGTAGTGAGTGGAAGCTGATGAGGCACTTGCTTTCCACCTGTTTGTCCTGAGTTCCTCTTGCCCTTTCCTCCTTTAGAATCATAATAGATGACCACAGGTATGGAACCTGAAGAACAGTTCTCCAACATAAAATTCATAAGCCCTCTTACATGGGTGATTGTTACTAAAACAAAAACAAAACAAAACCCAAAACCCCAAAACATGACCCAGCCACTCTCTTTCTCTGGACCTCCAGTGCTCAAGCTCACTAAATACATAACCACTAGTGTTCTAATTCAAAAAGGAAGAAAAGTCAAACTATTAGAGAAGACATTGCCATGGGCCTAGAGTTCCCATCACATCTCCTGAGCAGCCCAAGCATGAGCCAGTTGGATGGAAAGCCTGTTATTTATCTTAAGAGATGCTGGATTGGGTCAAAAAATTTGCTTTTTAAAATGCCTGGTTGTAGGGATTGGGAGGTGGTGAGTGAGGAATCAATTCGGACATTTGGGGCTGAAAGCTTCAAGAGGCATTCCATTCAGGTGCCCAGTGTTTTCTATCCATGTGAAGTAACAATACCATTAGCATCTTGTTCCTATGGACATTAGAGAGGGATTCATTTCCACCTAGCTCCACTAAGACAAATTGACTTCTAGAAGGCACTAGCTATTCCTGGTAGATGGTACTTGTTCAGTGGCAGACACTGTGAATTGTCTTCCCAATTGCCAACCTATTCTCCACTTCCTCCTTAGTGACAGAACCCAGGATTATGATTGATCCAAGACGACCATGACAATCCCCTTCCTGATTTCCCAGTCTTTCTTACAGCTGAGGAAGTCATTGACCCAGTTCTAGCCAATGAGTTGAAAGAAGGGTCTCGGGGCGGGGAGCCTCTGAAAAATTTTTTCTGGTTCTGCCTTTCCTTTTGCCTCTTCTCTTTTCTTTTTTTTTTTTTTTAGACAGAGTTTTGCTCTTGTTGCCCAGGCTGGACTACAGTGGCACCATCTGGCTTGCTGCAACCTCTGCCTACCGGGTTCAAGAGATTCTTCTACCTCAGCCTCCTTAGTAGCTGGGATTACAGGCACCTGCCACCACGCCCAGGTAATTTTTGTATTTTTAGTAGAGATGGGGTTTCACCATGTTGGCCAGGCTGGTCTTGAACTCCTGACCTCAGGTAATCTGCCCACCTTGGCCTCCCAAAGTGGTGGGATTATAGGCGTCAGCCACCGTGCCCAGCCCATTTCCCACTTTCTTTATGATTTGAATGCAAATGAAATGCCTAGTGATGATACAACCAGACTGCAACCAAGAGCCAAAGACTGTGAGGCCAAAAGGTCAGTGTAATTGGGACAACACACTGGAAAATAGAGTCAGTGTGGTATCGCTGGGCTCTTGAGCCAAAGTGTGCAACTGTCCACCTCTGGATGGACTATATCCTATGTGAGAAAAATAAACCATGTTTGTTTTAGCCTCTGAGAATTAGTTTTCTAATTTTGCAGCCAAATGTATTCCTAACTTATACTATGACCTGGTAAAGAGCAAAAATCTCCTCTTTTCTTCTCATCGCTCACCAAATGCCTGCAATAGCTCACCTTTCACACCTTCCACTTGCAAACGTATTTATATCTGTTCTGTAACTTCTTGAGCTCTTCAGGAGAAAGGCACTACAGAAATATTAAGTGTTTTGTACACATGTGCTCACTTCAATCTCTCAAATATGTACAGATCAGCTGTTTTCTGGTGATACCACACTGGTGCTAGGGGTGCAAAGATGAATTCACAGCCCTGCCCCCAGGGAGCCAATAGCTTAGTAGAGAACATAGCTTGTAAAGAGAATATTGCAATTCTGGGTAGAGGAGAGGAGCTTGTCCTGGAGAGAGAGAGCTAATACAGGAGAAGAAATGATGAACTGTCTGTAGAAAAGGAGGGAGCCTGTGAGACCTGAGCTGGGCATCCATTAATGAATGGAGTTTCTCCTGTCAGAAAGTGGGGAAGGGAGGGCATTTCAGGGAAAAGAAAGTCTGAAAGAGCTTGGTGGTTCAGGAGCCTCAAATGCTACAGGTCTGGAACTACACGTCAGGTCTTCCTTCTAAACCTGACCCACTCTGTGTTGCCCATCCCCTGACCCCCACCCCGCCACCTCCATCTAGTTGGACCACCCAGAAATTTTGTAAAGCTACTTTTCCCCCATCAACCCTCCTTGAGGTTGAGCCTGTTGAATCTGTCCAATTTTGCCCATCTGTACCACCACCTGAGACTGCAGCCCATCATCACCTCTCTCCAGGACTTCCCCAGGAACCTCTTAGCTTTTCCCTCTGTAATCATATACCACTTCTGTCTTCTAAACCATTCTCCCCAGTGTGGCCAAGGAGAGCGTCTTGAAACCCAAAGCTGATCTTATCAATTCCCATTATCTGTAGTTCAATGAATTCTCATTGCTCTGATGATAACACCAAGATCCTGAGCTTGTCTGAAGGCCCTCATGGCCTGGCCTGACCCTCTCTCCCACGAACTTTTCTCAGTCCTCCCCTCCATCTCTGTCCTTCAGCCATGTTGCCCTGCTTTCAGATCCTTCAACAGCAATATTCCTTCTTGTCACAGGCTTTTTGAATGTGCTCTTCCCTCTTTGTGAAGAAGACCCCAAGCATCAACTCCTCTCCATCTTTCAGATCTCAACTAAACTTTGCCACAACTTAGCTGAATCTCAATTAGGTCACCCACTTCTATAAGCTCTCAAAACCTCATGTACCTTTCTTTTGTGCATTTATTACAGTTGTAATGATGACAATATCTGTTTAATGATGCAACATTTGTCCTCCAGACTAGACTGTGGTATTCATGACCTCAGGAACCGTCTCTGTCACTTTTGTATCCTTATCTCACAGCACAGAGACTAGCACATAGTAGGTACTCAATACACATTTGTTGAGTTCTGAAAGAAATGAATAAATTAGGGTTGGAGACTGGAGCTACATATTTGAGGGTTTGTAATGTTTCTCAAAAAAAGTTTATATCAACTTTGCTAAGGGATAGTGTCATACAATAAAATGCACTCCTTTTAAGTGAACAGTTTAATGGATGCTGACAAATATTTACTCTGATATAACCACCACCTTTATCAAGGTATAGACTATTCCATCTCCAAGAAAGTTATCTTATCCCCCCTTGCAGTCAGTCCCTATGCCCAGCCCCAAGCAACTGAAATGAGAGAGCTCACTGACTCCCTTGTGGGATGTGGGGCAGGGGTGTGGCTCTTTTGTTTGGCCACCACACGCTCAAACCTCTTATGGGATGGAGAGCAGATGGGCAGGTGCAGGAGCCAGGGCAAGTGCTTTTGGGCTCTGGCCCCATAGTAGCATCTAGGGGTGGATGCCTGTGACTCCTAAAGCCCCAGTGGGCATATTACAGTGCTCTTTTAGCTCTGCTGTCTGCAGATGGCCTAAGTGTTAACCAGCTCAATACCCTCTTGGTACCCAGGTTTTTACCCAGCATCCAGGAAGAATCAGGTCACATGGACAAATTGAGGGACAGTAAATGTGGGGGATTTTATTGCTGGATGGAAGTGGCTCTTGGTGGGATGGATGGAGCTGGAAAGGGAATGGGGTGGGAAGATGATCAACCATCGAGTTTGGCCGTCTGCAGCCAATCTCCTCTCCGACCGTCCCCAGCTGAACTCCTCTCGATGGTCAGACCCTCCTCTTATCTCCTCCTTTGCTGCTCTGCTCTGCCACTCTTTTGCCCCTCTGCTCTTTTGCTCATGGAGCCTGGGGTTTGGGGTTTATATGGGTACAGGATAGAATGATGTGGCAGGCCAAAAGGCAACATTTGGGCACAAAACCAGGAATGTCTATTCCCATTTAGGGCCACAGGTTTCCAGGCTTGAGGGTGGGGCCTTTGCTGGGGAACTGCCCTCTTTTATCCACAGTACCTCCCTGCCTCCTGTCAGTATCACAACCACAGAGCTATTACTGTGGATTAGTTTTGTCTTTTCTGGAGCTTTGTGTACTAGAATCATACATGAAGAACTATTTTGTCCTGGCTTCTTTCACTCAGCCTATGTGATTCACCCATGAGTTATGTGTTATATGTAGTTTATTCCTTTTTACTGCTGATTGGTATTTCATTATATGGATATGCCAGTATTTGTTTAATCCATTTACCTTTTGGTGAACACTTGGTTTGTTTCTAGTTTTTTTTGATATTACAAGTGAAGCTGCTTTGAATATTTGTGTACAAGTCCTTTTGCAGATAAATGCTTTTATTTTTCCATGGTAAATACTTAGGAATATAGTTTTAAGAATCATTAACATTTAAAACAAAGATAAAACCTTAGAACCACACTGAGATACTACTTCACACCCACTAAGATGGCCATAATTTTTGAAAGTGTTGGCGAGGATGTGGAGAAGTTGGAATCCTCATATATTACTGGGGAGAATATAAAATGGTACAGCTGCAGTGGAAAATAGTTTGGCAGTTCCTCAAAAAGTTAAACATAGAACTTCCATAGGACCCAGAAATTCCACTCCTAGGCATGTACCCAAAAGATTTGAACACAGGAATTTAAATAAAAACTTGTATATGAATGTTCATAGTAACACTACTCGTAATAGCCAAAAGATGAACACAATCTAAATTTCCATCAGCAGGTGGCTGGATAAACAAAATGGGATATATCCATGCAATGGAATATTATTCAGCAATGAAAAAAATGAAGTACTGATACATGCCACAGCAAGGATGAACCTTGAAAATATGCTAACTGAAAGAAACAGACACAAAGGACCACATATTATGTAATTCTATGTATATGAAATATACAGAATAGGGAAATTCATAGAGACAGAAAGCAGATTGGTGGTTGCCAGGGGTTGGGGGAAGAAAAGTGGGGAGGGATTGCTTAATGGCTACAGGATTTCTATTGAGGGGGATAAAAATGTTCTGGAACTAGATAATGGCTATAGTTGCACAAAGTTGTGAATGTATGTAATGCCACTGAACTGTACACTTAAACATGGTTTAAAGATTAAATTTTAGACCAGGTGCTGTGGCTCATGTCTGTAATCCAAGCACTTGAGGAAACCAAAGAAGGAAGATTGCCTGAGGCCACGAGTTCAAGACCAGCCTGGGCAACATATTGAGACCCATTCTCTACAAAAGAAAATTAGCCAGGCATGGTGGCATGTGCCTGAAGTCCCAGCTACTCAGGAGGCTGAGGTGGAAGGATCGTTTGAATTGAGGCGTTTGAGGCTGCAATGAGCTATCACAGCACAGCTGTACTCCAGCTGGGGCAACAGAGCAAGACTTCATCTTTCAAAAAATAATAATTAGGCTGGGCATGGCGGCTCACGCCTGTTAATCCCAGCACTTTGGGAGGCCAAGGCAGCAGGATCGCTTTAGCCTGGGAGTTTGAGACCAGCCTGGACAATATAGTGAGATCTTGTCTCTACAAATTTTTTTTTTTTAATTAGCCAAGTGTGATACAAGTGTGTATAGGGGCATGCCTGTAGTCCCAACTGTTTTGAAGGCTGAGGTGGGAGGATTGTTTGAGCCTGGAAAATGGAGGTTGCAGTGAGCTGAGATCACATCGTTGCACTCCAGCCTGGGTGACAGAGCAAGACCTTGTCTCAAAAATAAATAAATAAATAAATTTTATGTTGTGTATATTTTACCACAATAATTCTAAAAGATAAAGCCTTAGAGGGGTGTGACAGGCTGGGGCAGTGTTTCCCACCCTCTGTAAAAGCTATTCCTTCATGCACTACAACTGAGGGTGGGCATGTCTGTCAGCTCAAATGTGGCCCTGAGCCTTCTGTGCAAGTCTCTGTGCAGAGAGGAAGCTCCGTCTTGCCATGAGAAAAAGTTAAGAGGCATGGCACTCCATCACTTAACATCAGGCCGGGGCCGTGCAGATTCCTAGGTTGAGAAACTTGACTTCCCAAGAACAGTACATAAAAGAGAGCAGGAAGTTCTATTCAAACACCCACACTGTGCCAAAAGGCAACCAGGGTGGCGATAGTTCAATATAGCTGTGGATGCATTTTAATCCCATCAGGCTGCCTCCAAAATTTCTCCTGCTCCAAAATGTGTTGCAAACACAAAAAGGCTGAGATCTACTTTCTTCATTTTTTGGAGTGAGAAGAGAGGATAGTCAAGGCGTGTGGAGAACACAGGGCTTTACTGAACAGGCAGAGAAAGAGGAACCAATCCACAGGGCAGGTGGGAGAGAGGGGCAAGAGAGAGAGGCAAGAACCCAGGAGAGTGAGGACACAGAAACCAAGGGGAGAGAAGACATGGCTGGTAGTGTCATGCTACACGGAAGTCACATTCAGCGGCCAAAACACATGACAAAGGGAAGTCATCAGTGACGTTGGTATTTGCAAGATCAGTGCAGCAGGCCACGCAGAAGGCTGATCTTACTGGGCTGAGATATGGGAAGTACCTGAGGAAGTAGAGACCACACTTTGAGTATATTTTTCAAAAACCTTGACCTAGAAGAGAAACAGAGAGACAGGGCCATGTCTAGAAGAGGAGCAAGAATCCAGAGAAAGTCGAGACTCTAACATGTTGTAGGGTAAGAAAAAAAGATCCAAGAGAGAAAAAAGTTTCGAGATTTAGGAAAGCAAGAGAATTGTAAATGGAGCAAGGAATTCTCTGAAATTCTTTCTTAAACCTGTTCTTTGAGAAACTGAGAAGAGATTTGCTAAAGAATATTTTACAATGTTTTTAAGACCTTTGATCCTTCTAAGTAAGTAATATAAAGTAGTATAGAAAGCCTGGATCTTGGAGACAAAAGACATAGATCCAAGCTGATTTGTCTATATCCACATTGCCAACTGGCTGTGTGATTTTTCATCTTTCAGTAGTTTGTTAGATCCTTAAATCTTAGTTGTTTGAGGTGCAAGGCAGGTGCAGTCATTTCTGCTGTGCCTCAAAGTCATTATCAGAATACCTAGAGGTGAATTCTATGAAATTCTTTAAAGTGCAAACACTGCGTTTTACTATGAAGGGCCACAGAAATAAAAGAAACTACCTGTTTTACTGTATCGTATTTTTAATTAATCTGCACTCCAAAAACACCTACTGAAAAATAATTATTATTTAAAATAAGGACTGTAACTGCCAACTATTCTCACCTTGCAACCTCCAGCCTGTTATTTCAGAGTACTTACCTTTGTCTACACAAGGGCCACCTTTTTGCACACTGTGAGTACAAAGGACTGTCAATGCAGTGTAGGAACAAGGGGTGGTGCACCTCCTGAGGCTGCTCCCTACTTCTCTCCAAGCCTGTTGCACTAAGATTGCTTTTCTTCACCAGTCTTCTCTTGTCTCTTCTTTGCCAATATGGTCCATTATCCACAAGGCGAACTCTGCTCTCAGCTTCGTGGTGGAAATGGCCATTTGGTTTACAGTGACTGACAGTTTTCTAAGGGCTTTCCCCTCCGTTGTCACAACGATCATCATCACAAGTGGAGGCCTTAGTCACTCTTATTTGAGATGATGAAATGGGGGCTTAGAAGTGAGTGGGCTGGCAACAGTCCCAGGGCTGGTGAGGAGCAGAGCTGTGAATGGAGATGAATCCTACTGTCTTGCCTCCATGCCACAGGATGGTCATCTCACTGCCAGCACAGGGCTTGTTGCAAGGCACCTTCATTGGATGTGTGACTGGACAAATGACTCATGAACATTTTAGCTTAGTCGTGCCCCCTGCATCCTCCATCCTGGTAAGAGCTATCCTGTCCTAATGGAAGCTCTTTTAAGAGGATTCTGTCCTCTTTCTGGCTTACTTGTTTGTGGTAATAGCACTGACACTCACCGATTCTCTCAAGCCAGGAACCTGGGTCATTCTAGTCTTCTCCTTGATTTCTATCACCACCATCTGATCCGTCACAAAACCACTGACCTTCTGCCTCCCAGACACCTTCCCTGTTGGCCCCTGGAGCCACTGCTTTAGCTCAGGCCTGGTCTATTGCTGTCATCTCCAACATGATGTTATGGGCTCCAATGTTGTGTTCCCTCCTCCTAACTCTTCTCCACCCTGCAACCATAACAAATTTCTAAAGCAAAATTTTAATCATCTAACTCACCTGCTTAGAATTCCTCAACCACTCTCTTTTGAGCTCAAGATAAAGCCTAAGTAACTTAGTATCATCTACAAAGACCCCCAAGATTGGCTTCATCTCATCTTCTGACTCTGCCTCCCCACAACCACACTGTGCTGCTGCTGTCCCAGAGGGCTCAGAGCCCCTCACATTCACCTGACTCTGCCTTCCTCAAAGCCACTTGTTGTCCTGGTATACCTTTTCCCTCCTTCTTTCCCGGCGAACATCTTATCCTTCAGTATCAACACTCACCTATTCTGAGAAAGCTTTCTGAACCCTCAAGGAAGACCAGGGCTCCATTTCTCAATATTTAACATCCTCATCCCCTTTGTTCTTAAGCACTTAGAGCATTATAACTGTCTGTTTATTTGTCTATATCCTTAAGGGCAGAAATGGTGCCATTGTCCCAGTACCACCAGCACTGAACAAAATAGGCTTCACATAATAAGTCAGCACTCAATAAATCTTGAATTGATGAATAAGTTAACAACAGAGTATCTAATCCTCTTTTTCTTGCCTGTCCAGGGAAAATTCTGCACCAGAAAGACTACAGCTTAGAGGTGATAAGTCAATAAAAGTGGATGCTTTACTTCTTTCTTGGTGAGAAATGACTCTAGCTTCAACCTCATGGTGTGAAGTCACGGAGCCCTTTAGAACAGAACAATAGAATAAGAAAGCAAACAGTTTTTGAGCAATCCTGACTTGGCTCTCTTTGTAGCTTTGCTTTTTTTTTTTTTTAAATAGTGGGGCAAACTTCTGAACAATCATCACACACATTTCAAATACGAAAACAAAAAGTAGTTCAAGGCTAAATAGACATGCTTTAAAATTTTTTGCCATTTTGGGCTATCTGTGTTCATACTCCCTAAACAGAGTCACATTGTTTACAGGGATGATCAAGGATAGATTGTTCTCAAAAGTCCTGGAGTTCTGCACATTAGGATAACATGAGGTGGCATGTGACATGGTGATAAATTGCCACTTACTGGCAACAAGGAACAGTGATGACTTCTGTATCTAGTCAACCAGGTGACATAGCCGGGCCTTGGTCAGTCAACTCTCAAAAAAGAGAGACTTATCTTCCACCCACATCTAGAGGGTAACAAGTTCAAATACAAGATTAGCCGTGTTTCCCTGTCATTAAAGAGACTATTTCTTTTTATTTTTCAATGCTGGCATTTCTTGACCAAAGAAAGGTTGAAGAAAGACATTGTGTCATGTAGAAAAAAAAAGAATAGCATGCTTGTCTAATGGCATTGCCTACCAGTTTTCTATAGCTTAGTAAGAATAAAAGACTGGGTCTTGAAAACACTTGAAAAGAGATGATCATAAATCAAAGTACACCTTAATCAGCTTAACGTATTAATCCTTCTTCTTGGCTATTCAAGAGAAATAGTCAGGAAGCACTTAGTGAAAATGGGGGAAGGCGTGAGCCTGGAAAAGCTTGCTGAAGAATGAAACACCAGCCAGATTATTTTACCAAAGGCCATGTGATCCAGCTCAGAAAAAAAAATGCATATAATTTTAGGGTGCAACTCCCATGTATCTCCACACAGCCAAAATCTGCATTATAATATAGAAGATGTAAATGGGCAGAAAATATACTTGCAAGTTCCTTAAGGACCATAAAGAACTGCTCATTGTCTTGGAGAGGAAAGGAACTGGAGGGGTGGGGGTGTCAGAGGGGTTTGAACCAGAGTAACTCCATTTTGAATAGGAGCTGGTTAAAGTAAGGCTGAGACCTACTGGGCTGCATTCCCAGATAGTTAGGCATTCTAAGTCACAGGATGAGATAGGAGGTTGGCACAAGATACAGGCCATAAAGCTGGCCAAAACCCACCAAAACCAAGATGGCGATGAGAGTAAACTCTGGTCCTCCTCACTGCTACACTCCCACCAGCGCCATGACAGTTTACGAATGCCATGGCAACATCAGGAAATTACCCTATATGGTCTAAAAAGGGGAAGCATGAATAATCCACCCATTGTTTAGCATATAATCAAGAAATAACCATAAAAATGGGCAACCAGCAGCCCTTGGGGCTGCTCTGTCTATGGAGTAGCCATTCTTTATTCCTTTACTTTCTTAATAAACTTGCTTTCACTTTACTCTGTGGATTTGCCCTAATTTCTTTCTTGCCTGAGATCCAAGAACCCTCTCTTGGGGTCTGGATTGGGACCTCTTTCTGGTAAGAGGGGGAAGCTGCTATCTCAAAGTAATAATAATAATAGCTAATATTTATTAAACATTTTCTACCTATGCTTACCAGTGCCTATAGGCACTGCTCTAAGCACTTTACTTGTGTCAATTCACTTCATTCTTACAATAACAATTAATCTTACTTTCTGGCCTCTGCTCTTAGCCACACTATCTCTGAGACTAGAACTTGGTGGGATCTTCCAGGTGTGGGCAAACAATTGCACTGTGGCAACTCCATTAACAAGCCCCCTTTACTTCTTTTGATTTAAATAGAAAAAAGAAAAAAGTTTTATTCAAGGTTCCTTTTATTTTGCTTTTAATGCTAAAGGAATATATGGTCCTTGGTTACCTGTTGAGATAATTTGGAAAATACAGAAAATTACCAAGAATAAAATTACAAATCACTCACAATTCTTCTACAACACAAATAACCACAGATAATACTTCAATGCATTTCTCTGAAACACATCAACACAGACCCATCTATATGACATATGTATACATCCATGTTCTGCTTTTTTCACTTAACATCATATCATGAGCAAGTTTCCTTGTCATTACACAGTTCAGTGGGAAGAGTGAAGGGACCCAGGAAGCTGAAGGTTTGTTGTATGGTTCACTCTTCCTTTGATGGTTCAACCTGGGAGTGACATTACTTTTGAGGGCACCTTGATTTCAAAATCTAGTGTTCATTTGTTGTTAGATTGAGGGCTGGCACCCACTTGTGAATGGAAAGTCTACATCTGTAAAATAAAATGACATTTCACTAGAGGTCAAATCACAAGGAAGCAAAGAGGGGGCGGGCATGGAGCTCAGTTATGGCAGAATTGAATTCGCCCTGCTCTTTCTCTTGACTGAGGGACAGCACTGAACCCCAGCTGGGCAGCAGAACGTAGGAGGAAGGCTTGATGTAGCTCTTGTTTTGCTTACCTCTGTTATCTACACTTTAAAGGTCCATTAACTGCCTTTCAGTTGCTATCTAAAGGAGACGGAAGCTTCTTAGGGCTCTTCAATCAACTCCTCTTTCAGAGAAAGAATGAAAGGGAACACCTGAGTACTTTGACACATGTAAAATAACAGTGCATACATGCTGTCCTGTCTTTGTCAGCCCAGTAAAATGCTTTTTTGAGTAGCTGGATTTCCTAGTGACAAACTTACACAAAGAGTTTTCAAATAATACTTATCTTGGGAGAAATATTATGTTAGCTGTCTCTTTCCTTGATTCAGTTTGACAGATTCCTTCCCTCTACAATTTATGTCATTAATGCATTTTGCGTTAATTTTTTTTTTAAATCAACAGTTAAACTAGATTTCTAAGGACCCAGGAATTTAGCAGTCTGGTGCTTGGTAAACCATTCCAGTGGATCTTTTGTTCTAAAGTCTTCAAATTGAATCAGTGAAACATGGACAGAACTACTATCTGTGTGTGTGTGTGTGCGCGTGTGCGTGCGCACGCATGTGTGTGGTATCTGCTGCCTTCCTAAGATAAAATGTCATTTCTTGCAGGTGCTGAGATTGAGATAGATAGACCTTGAGCACAGAAACCTTGATTTCTAGAATTCACAGGACTAGTTGATAGAGTTATTGAATCACAGATAAAGATAAGATTAATCCAGATCAATCTATTAATTTATTTCACCTACTGTTTTATTTCTCTAATTCCAATGAAAGATGCCACTGAAGTAGTTTGGATAATTTAGTGAAGGAACGACAGGATTGTTTTCATTTTTCAAAAATGTATTTTTTATTTTTTATTTTTGAGACAGATCCTCACTCTCACCGGGCTAGAGTGCAGTGGTGAGATCACGGCTCACTACAGCCTTGACCTCCTGGGCTCGAGCAATCCTCCTACCTCAGCTTTCCGATTAGCTGGGACTACAGGCTCACCATGTCTGGCTAATTTAAAATTTTTTTTGGTAGAGACAAGGTCCACTACATAGCCCAGGCTGGTCTCAAAACTCCTGGGCTCAAGCCATGCTCCAGCCTTGGCCTCCTGCTGGTGTCTGTTGGTGTGCTCTTCTGCTCCTCTGCTCCTCTGGACATCCAGCTGCTTGTGTCTATGCCTGCTACTGTCTTGGGTTTTTATAGATACAGGATGGGGGGCGTGGCAGGTCACAGTAGTCTTGGAAAATGCAACATTTGGGCACAAAAACTGGAGTGCCTGCTCTCACTTAGGTCCATGGGCACAAGCCCGAGGGTGGAGTCCTCACTAGGGACTCTGCCCTTCTCTACCCAGCACTTCCCTGTGTCCCTCCCATATCACTGGGAATTCCCTCATCCTTCCTCCCATGTTGGCTCCCCCGTTTCCTAAATTCCACATTCTCTTTTTTCTTAGTTTCTTCCCAAGAACATTTTTCAATAGTTGAGATTCTCTATAAACTTGATTATTCATTTTTCCAGGTGTAGAACTCATGTTCCTGAGATTTTTTTTTTTTTTTTTTTGAGACAAAGTCTCACTCTGTCCCCCAGGCTGGAGTGCAGTGGCGCAATCTTGGCTCACTGCAAGCTCTGCCTCCCGGGTTCATGCCATTCTCTTGCCTCAGCCTCCTGAGTAGCTGGGACTACAGGTGCCCGCCACCACGCCTGGCTAATTTTTTTTGTATTTTTAGTAGAGACGGAGTTTCACTGTGTTAGACAGGATGGTCTGGATCTCCTGACCTTGTGATCCACCCGCCTCGGCCTCCCAAAGTGCTGGGATTACAAGCTTGAGCCACCACACCCGGCTGTTCCTGAGAATTTTAACGGTGCGGTTCCACTATCTTCTAGTTCCCAGGGGTGCTGCTGAGAGTCCCTTGCCATCCTTAGCCCTGATCCACTGTTTGTGAACTTAGCCTGGATCTTCTCTTTGTGTCCAACAATCTGAAATCTTATAAGGATGGGCCTTGGTGGGATCCTTTCTCAATCATTATGCTTGATCCTTGGCAGTCCATCCATCTGGAAATATATTTTCCTTATATGAATTCTGAGTAATTTCCTCCTATCCATTTTCTCTAGTCACTCTCCACAGACTTCCTGTTAACCAGAAATGGGACCCTGTAATAAAGACTGCTATTGCCTACCTAAATATATTTGTATCCTCCCTTTCTTCCTTAGCAGGAAAACACTTATTAGTTGGCTGTGGTAAATTACCCAGATAAAAGAATACATTTCCCAGACTCCTTTGCAGCTAGAGGGAACCAGATTACTGTTCTGGCCAATAAGACATCAGTGGAGGTATTGGTATAGGATTTCTTGGAAAATGGCTTTTGGCACTGACTTGGCCAGCTGTCCCTCTGTTCTGCCTGGCTTCCTCTTTCCTGATACTGGAATGCAGACAGGATGGCCAGAGCTCCAGCATACTTTAGACTATGATGTGAATTTGAGGATAGAAGCCACATGCTGAAAAAGGTAGAATAAAAAGATAGAAGCAATCTCTCTGGAGCTGCCATATTAACCTTAGCTTGCCTATTTCCTTTTAAGAGAGAATAAATCCTTGTGCATTTAAGCCACTATTATCTTTGGTTTTCTGTTACATGTACCCAAACCTAAGCTTTCTGACACAGACCTCCTAGACTGATACTCTAATTTTAATATTGTTGGCTGAGGGCAGTGGCTTATTCCTGTAATCCCAGCGCTTTGGGAGTTTGAGGCAGGAGGATCACTTGAGCCCAGGAGATTGAAACCAGCCTGGGCAACATAGTGAGACCCCATCTCTACAAATAATAAAAAAAATTAGCTGGGCATGGTGGTACATGCCTGTAACCCAAGCTACTTGGGAGGCTGAGGTGAGAGGATTGCTGAAGCCTGGGAGATTGAGGCTGCACTGAGACATGATTGTGCTACTACACTCCAGCTTAGGTGACAGAGTGAGATCCTGTCTCAAAAATAAAAATATTAATAGTTTTAATATTGTTTTTTCTGATTTGCTTTTTGGTGAACTTTCTTGGACTCTTACTCGACATTTTCTTCTTTGGTTTGGCTTTCAGTTTTGTAATTTTCCAGGGCTCTTTCTTGTTTTGTGATTGCTCTTATCTCATAGATGCAGTATCTTCTCTTACCACTGTTTTTTGTTTATGGAGAAGTTTTCTATTTCCAGCATTGTTTCTGGCCTCCAAGTTCCTTTTCGTTATTTGCTTGTATCTCTGTTTTGCATGTTAGAAGCTTTCCCCAAATACCAGGTAATCTTTCATTGCCAATTATATTGAAAAAGTCCGTTCTCCAGTTGGAAGCTCCATGTCCTTGGATGAGCCTTGTTGATTGGTAGGCTCCTAGCGGGGATCAGGAAGTTGACAGTCCTTTACTGGATAATCCCCTGATGTCAACATTTGAAGATGTTTTTCGCTAAGTCTATTGAGTTTTTCCAGAGAAGAATCTTCTAACCTCCCATGGGAGTATAGTCAACCTGATTGTGGAAATTCTGGGATCTGAGCAGGAGAGTGATACCTTACTGTTCAGTATGCCGATTTATAATCCTGCAATTTTCAGTCCCTCACACTCTCCTCACCCCTCCATGGGGCCTGTTGTCCCAATGCTAAAATTTCTCTGGTTGACTTCTTGGTTACTAAAAAACAAAAAATAACAAAATTAGCACTCTCTTGACTTGGCTCTGGAAATTAGTGAACAATGATTTAACATGAACTTTCTAGAATGCACTTGGTAGGTAGAATGTGGACAGGTTTTCTCTCCCCACCCAAAGATATAAATAAGCCATAAAATAAAGAAATTGGGACAAAGACCCATAGCAAAAGGCATGTGTGCCATCTCTCCATCTGCCATTGGCACATGCCAGATGGGCTGCAGGCAGTTGCCTTCTTTCTTCTTCCATATAACTATAGGCTCAGCAATTCCCTTGCTGCTTCCTTGTGGGTTAGGAGAGAAGGATGGAGAAACCAAAGTTCTAGTTCTCACATTTCATGTGTGTAATGCTACTGATGTTTGCAATTGTAGTCAGCTTTCCATTATATTTGCCAGTGAAAGTAGGTCATGGCATAGTGATACTCAGGTCACAGAAATGTGAACTGAGGAGAAATGACATGATGACAATAGTAAGAATAGCTGGCTAGGCATAGTGGTTCATGCCTGTAATCTTAGCACTTTGGGAGACCAAGGCAAGAGGATCATTTGAGGCCAGGAGTTCGAGACCAGCCTGAGCAACTTAGTGAGACCTGTCTGTACAAAAAATAAAATAATTAGCTGGGTGCAATGGCTGTGTGCCTGTAGTCTTGGCTACTTGGGAGGCTAGGGTGGGAGGATTACTTGAGCCCAGGAGTTCAAGGATGCAGTGAGCTACGATTGTGCCTGGGCAACAGACAGAGACCTTCTGTCTAAAAAAAAAAAAGACTAGCTAATTGCTTGATACTATATACACATTACTTATTTAATTAGTACAGCAATACTATGAAGCACACACTATTATAATTATCCCTGTTTGTCAAGTGACAAAAATGAGGTGCAAATGGCTTAAGTAACTTGCTCAAAACCATACTATGGACAGTGGAAGATCCAGGATTTAAAAAAAAGTCTGTTTGTCTACACTCACTGCACAAAGGCTCTGTAATGTGTTTTATTCTCATTCATTTTGTTCTTTTTTAATCATGTGTCAGACATTAAAAATCTGTTGTATGTTTTTCTAGATTTCTTATCCATCTGCTAATATTTATATTTTTGAAATTGGGATATAATTTTATCTTAGTTATGTTTTAAAGTAAAATAACGATGTTTTATAATAACCACCCAGAAACTCATTCATTTGTGAAATATCAATAGATCACCCTCTTTGTGCAGGGAACTGTGCTAGTCTCTGGGTAGGATAAACCCCATAGTATTCCTTCTCTCTTAGTCTTTAAATTTAATAGTTTGCAGACACGCATTCTACCTGTTAAGGAACGAAACCAACTATCAAGATACTAGCTTGAAATTTTTTAAAGTGGCTTAAATCATCTCTCATGAAAGAATTTTCAAACAAGCTGAAGACCCTATCTGACTGAGCCCATGTAATAGAGAGTCACATGTAGAATTAAACGTCAAAGCCTAAACTTTGGTCTCTGTCTTAATTTGCAGTACTGCTATGAACCTTGTTTTTCTCATGTAGAAAATAGGGATAATAAGAAAGCTAGCCTCTGTACAGTTACGATAAAGAAATGAGAGAATACACATGAAGCATAAGTGAAATGCATTGCAGAACCATATCGTCTTGGTGTTAATTAGATAATTGAATTAGTGCAATGAGAAAATTCTAAGCAGTTGAGGAGGCAACAGCTAATTAACCAAACAAATAATCCACTTCTCCTTTTTTAAAAAAGCACAAATACTTGCTTAGGATAGGAACTGCTGGGCTTCCATCTTGATAATATAGTTATGGTTGCTTGGGGGGTATAGATTTGCAAATAATAATTCAAAAACCATGTAAGCTTGGGTGCTTTAGGAGGTTGAACTCAATTAATCCAAGAATCTTCTCTATTCCTTCCTCACCCATCCTCCAGTATCAAGTTTTACTTGGTTGAGGTAACTGTGGCAAGTAAAAATTTGCAAAGTTGCTAGACTGTTGCTGGGTTTTGAATTCATTGAGGGGTAGGAGGATATGGCGTGGAATCCAGTAAATAGTCAGGATTTCTCTTTATCTCTCCTTTTAAGGAAACGGGGCAGGAGAAAAGATCTTTGGAGCAATCCAAAGTCTTCAGGATTGGCCATTGGGCAGCACTCTGGTGATTTCAGCACAAATGAATCAGAGACATTATGGCAATTATCCATAAATTGCACTTAATTTAAAGCTTGATGAACAAAAATGATTATGTCAGGTTTTATATAACTCCGAAGACAAGACTGAGGGAGGGAAAAGCAAATCGAAGCACGATTCAAGCTGAGAACATTAACTCATTGCATTCTATCAAGGATTTTTCTCCTTGGAATTACTCGGGAGAAAAACTGGGAGAAAGACAGAGGCAGAGGATGGAAATCTGTATTGTGTCCCTATATGAATTTGAAAAAGAAAATGTTCCCTAGAGACTGAGCTTCAAATGCTGCCCAATTTGACATTTACCAATTCTCCTGGGACATCTACTGCACTATCTGGGAATAAAAAGTGTATTCTAGAATACTTTCATGAACCCCTAAGATCACAAGTACTTGCTGGCACCATGATGTGTCAGGAAACAGTAAGTCAAGAAGTCTAACCTTCCTCTTTCTTCCTGAGTATCTCATTGTCCTCCCTCTGAACACCTTAGCCAAGGCTCCCAGCTCTGACATCCATTTTTATTTTGCTACTATTGCTGTTTGGCGGCCCTCAGAAGATGGAATCATGGTTCATTTTTGGTTTGAGTAATGACAGGTTTCGCCATTTCTCACTACACATTTCCAGGAGTTTTTAAAGAAATTGTCGCAGGTTAAATAACCATGGGCTGATACCTTAATGCACTCATGTTGGCAGCTGCTCTTTTTCCAGCCTAGAAAGTGAACAGTTCTCTCTCTCCCCTTCACAAGAGCATTTGAGAATATCTTCTATATGGTCAGGTAATGTCAAATTAAAAAAAAAATCCCTAGAAGAGGTGATGAGAGAGAATCCATCTTTGCTCTAAAATTGAAAGCTTTTCAGATTTAATAAACTTAAACAGAAGGTAAAAATCTCATTCGTCCATAAAAAATCTCTTCCTCTTCCCTTTAATAAGGGATTGAGGTTGCCCAGGGAATGATCCCTAAAGAAGCTTAGTGTCCTGGCCTAAGGAAGCCCCATCCCCACAAAGCAGGCTCTGCATCTGCCTCAAATTTCCACAATATCCTCGGAAAGAATTTTGAAAGCTCTCCCTGGGATTGTTTTACTGGGTGAGACTAGGGAAAACCATAGGTTTTGGAATCTCAAACCCTGAGTTCATGTCCCGGCTGCCACCTACCTGAGGTGGGATCTCAGGCAAGTAACTTAGCCGTTGGGTAAGTTTCCTTTGTCCTTATCTGGATTTCTGGGGTTGATGACAGTACTAATACCCAGTTATTTCATAAAGCTGAGTGTGAAGCACAGTAACACTTACGAGGACCCTTGCGTATAGCAGGTGCCCAGTTAATTGTTGTTACCTCATTTAACTGCCCACTCAATATCTCCACGGGATGTTTCACAAGCATCTCAAACACAGCATGATCTAAAGGGAACTCTTAGTTCCCAAGTCCTACCCCCTTCCACCAGGCCCTCCCCAAAGTGATCCGCCTTAGTCCTCTTTATCCTAGCAAATGGAACTGCCAGCCCACCAGAATGATTTTGACTCCCCTTTCTCTTAACCCCTATAATGAATCAAAATCAAGCCCTGTTAGTTCTGTCTTCACAACTTACCCCTATCCCACCACTTTTTCTGCTGTTTACCACCCTGGTCTGAGTCACATCTTCTTTTGCCTGGATTACTGCAATAGCCTCCCAACTGGTCTCTCTGCCTCCACTTTTAACCTCTGTACAGTCCATTCTTTACACAGCTGCAAAGTGGTCTTTTTAAAAGGTAAATCAGATCAAGTCACCTGCCTGAGTAAAACCCTCCAATGCCTTCCAAACTTTCCTCCACAGCTCACAAGACCCTACACATTCCTGCCTCTCTGACTTCGTGTCTTACTTCCTGGCTTATTATGCCCAACTCACTGCCGTACTTGAGGCTTGGTTGCATCTCAGGGCATTTGCACGTGCTGTTCCCAGTCTGGAACACTCTCTGTCAGATCTTTGTGTGGTTGGTTCATCCTTATTATTCAGGACTCTGCTCAATTATTTCCTCCTCAGAGAAGTTTTTCTGACTTCCAATCTGTAGTCACTAGGGTCATTCTCTAGTTACTATCTGTAATTCTTTTTAATTTTTTCATGGTATTTATCATTATCTGAAATAATAATAATAATAAACCCAAACAACCAAATGCTCCTACTTCACTATCCAAAGGCTCAAATTTTAGCCAAAATAGGGCAAGCTGCCATCTGCCCTTCCCAGCAGTATGGTGGGATAGGAAGAACTTGGGCAGTAGAGTCAGATAGGCCTGGGTTTCATCTTGGTCTACCTTTTCCTTAATCTGTTTGAACTCAGTGCCCTAATCTATAAACAGAGATTGTAAGAGCTACCTCATAGGGCTGTCTGAGGAGCCAAGGAACTAGCATATGCAAAACAGCTCAATCCTTGATGCATGGAAGCTGCTTAATACATATTAGTTTCCCTTGACCTCATGATAATAATGGAGGCATCTGCTAGGAATGCTTTTGGCTGCAAGTAACAGAAAACAAAACAGACAGGCTTAAACTGTTAGAGACTAATTTTTCTCACATAACAAGTCCAGAGATGGGATGTTGCCTGCTGATTGAACAGCTCAACAACATTAGGGCTGATGTCTCTGCATTTCTCTTGATTGCTCCCTTTTGGTCACATGGTGATTACTATAGCTCTAGTATCACATTTGTGTTCCAGGAAGGAAGAAGGAGGACAAGAGAAAAGTAAAGGTAAAAGGGCAAGGAGCCATGACAAGCAGGCTTGTTCCTTCCCATCAAGAAAGCAGCCATTTCCTCTGAGGCTCTACCTGGCAGATTCTGCATACATCTCAGTGGCAGAACTGGGGCACATGCCATCCCTAGACCCATCACAGGTCGGGGGAATGAGATTGCTGTTCCAGGCAGAGATGCATTGCCTGGTATTCCCTGGAGAAAAATAAGGGTGGTGCATTCAGAGGAGGAATAGGGTGGTGGTAGGGGGAAATGAATACTGAGTAGATGATAAATGGTGTCTGCCACAAGGGTAGAGCCCATCCATATAATTCTGGTTAGAACAAAGGAAAACAGGAAACTTCCGCTTGGCACTGCAAGTTCCCACTGTTGATGGAGATGAGCAGAGTTTAGGAGATTTAAAAATTACTGATATATTTCCTAGAAATGGTCTTGCATACAAATCTGTCCTTCCTGCAATTGCTTGAATTAGATACATGGAAATATTTAGGAGCCTCAGTGTCAGGCTCTGCTCAGGAAAATAATCCACATGAACTTTAATGTACTATGTACTAAATCTAGGAAAAATTGAGATTAGCCTGTATTTATTTATTTTTTAAAATTGATTAATTAATTAATTTTTTTGAGACAAAGTCTCACTCTGTCACCTAGGCTGGAGTGCAGTGGTACGATCTCAGCTCACTGCAACCTCCACCTCTTGGGTTCAAGTGATTCTTCTGCCTCAGCCTCCCGGGTAGCTGGGATTGCAGGTGTATGCCAACATGCCCAGCTAATTTTCATATTTTTAGTAGAGATGGGATTTCATCATGTTGGCCAGGCTGGTCTCAAACTCCTGACCTCAGGTGATCCACCCACTTTGGCCTCCCAAAGTGCTGGGATTACAGTCGTGAGCCACTGCGCCCGGCCAATTAGCCTGTATTTAAAAATCTACTTTGGGCCAGGTGCAGTGGCTCACACCTGTAATTCTAGCACTTTGGGAGGCTGAGGCAGGTGGATCACGAGGTCAGGAGATCTAGACCATCCTGGCTAACATGGTGAAACCCCATCTCTACTAAAAATTCAAAAAATTAGCCGAGCGTGGTGGTGGGTGCCTGTAGTCCCAGCTACTCGGAAGGCTGAGGCAGGAGAATGACGTGAACCTGGGAGGTGGAGCTTGCAGTGAGCCGAGATTGTGCCACTGCACTCCAGCCTGGGCGACAGTGAGACTCTGTCTCAAAAAAAAAAAAAAAAAATTGCTTTCAAAAACTGCGTCTCTAACTCTAAGCACAGAACATGTTCATAGGCTGTGAAAAGAGGCTGTGATCCAATATTCTCAAATTGTCCTTGGCAAATGATACTATTGGCTGAATGAAGAATTCACGGAACTGTGAGCACTGGTAGGTTGTAAAGACCTCAGCAGGAGGGCTGGGTGTCAGGAATGGAAGGAGAAATCAGGCACTTAGAAGCACAATAAAATGACCAAATGATGGGCGTGAAGAAGGATCAAGGATAGTTTACTAAATAAGATGATAACCATGAGCATTCATGTTTAAGAAAGAAAAATTACACTAAAAGACTACATTTCAGTCTACAGTAATCCAGAGTATCTTTTGACAAAGAACCCGTATCAACATGGGAAGAGGCTGCTTAGGCATGCATTTTGCAGCAATGGGAAGTAAATCCATTCACCTGCTTGTCCATTTCTTTGTTTATCCCCTCAAAAGTAAAAAAAAAAAATTGTTGGAAATTGGAGGAGTTGGTGGGGGGTGCGGCTGAAGCAGATCAATTGTTCCAAACCCAGAGATCTAAACTCAAGAGAAAGGAAGAAAAAAAACATACAACAAGGAGAAAAGGACTAAACAAAGACAAGCTGACATCTCCAAGTGCACCAACCAGTAGCTAAGGATGGCTTCAAGTGAGGTCAAGTGTGAGAGAGACTTGATATTCACCTCCTCAACCATGGCTCACTTAAAAAAAATACTCCCTACTATCCTGGTCATTTCAGGCTGCCATAATAGAATACTATAGATTGGGTGACTTAAACCACAAACATTTATTTTTTCACAATTCTGGGGGCTGGGAAGTCCCAGATCAGCTGATTCAGTGTCTGATGAGGGCCCTCTTCCAGGTTTGCAGATAGCTGTCTTCTGTTTGTATCCTCACAGAACCAAGAGACAAATCATCTCTCTTAGGTCTTTTCTTATAAGGGCACTAACTCCATTCATGGGCACTAACTCCATCATCTCCCAAAGGCCCGACTTCCTAATACCATCACATTAGGCATTAGGTTTCAACATATAAATTTGGGGAAGACAAAACATTCAGTCCATAACACCTACTATTAGGTGTTTTCTTCTCTTTCAGCACTCTCCATCTTTACAGGGATCACACATAAAGATGTTCAAACAAATCAACATTCCCACCAGAAGCATGTGGGGCTCCAGTTGTCTGCGTTCTCTCCCACTCTTGGTACTGTCAGTCTTCTTCATTGTAGCCATTCTGGTGGGTGAGTAGTGGTATCTCACTGTGATTTAACTTTCATTTCCCTGATGACTGATGGTTTTGAGCAACTCTCTTCATGCACACATTGACCATTTGGATATTGTCTTTTGTGAAGTGTCTGTTCAAGTCTTTTTTTTTTTTTTTTTTTTTTGAGACTGAGTCTCACTCTGTTGCCCAGGCTGGAGTGCAGTGGCACGCTCTCAGCTCACTGCAACCTCCACTTCCACCTGAAGCAATTCTCCCTGCTTCAGCCTCCCAAGTAGCTGGGATTGCAGATATATGTCACCAAGCCCAGCTAATTTTTGTATATTTAGTAGAGATGGAGCTTCACCATGTTGGCCAGGGTGGACTCAAACTCCTGACCTCAGGTGATCCATCTGCCTTGGCCTCTCAAAGTGCTGGGATTACAGGCATAAGCCACCGTGCCCGGCCCCCTGTTACAGTCTTCTGAACATTTAAAATTTTATTTTTATCTGTTAAAACAATTTAAAGGAGTTTTTCGTACTATTTATTTATTAGATATGTGTATTGCAAATATCTTTTCTCCCAGTTTGGAGTGCAGTGGCATGATCTTGGCTCACTGCCATCTTCGCCTCCCAGGTTCAAGCAATTCTCCTGCCTTAGCCTCCTGAGTAACTGGGATTACAGACACGTGCCACCACGCCCATCTAATTTTTTGTATTTTTAGTAAAGATGGGGTTTCACCATGTTGACCAGGCTGGTCTCAAACTCCTGACCTCAAGTGATCCACCCACCCCAGCCTCCCAGAGTGCTGGGGATTAGAGGCGTGAGCCACCGCACCCAGTCTTAACTCTCTTAATGGTGTCTTTTGATGGACAGAAGGTTCTTCATACTAAAAAAAAAGTTTATCAATTTTTTTATTTTGTGGTTAGCTGTTTTCATGGTCTGTTTAAGAAACCTTTGCTTACCCCAAGGTCATTGCTATGACCTTGCAATGACCATTGCAATGAAGGGTTTTTGTTCCTTCAAAATTCATGTTGAAACTTAATTCTCAATGCAACAGTATTAGTAAGTGTGACCTTTTGGAGGCAATTGAGTCATGAGGACTCTGCCTTCATGAATGGGATTAGGTGTCCTTATAAAAGGACTTGACAGAGGGAGTTTGCACCTCTTGCCTTTCTGTCCCTCTGCCATGTGAGGATACAGCATTTATCTCCTCCATCCGATTCAGCAACAGGGCCCCAACTTGGGAGCAGAGACTAGGCCCTTACTTGACAATCAAAGCTACTGGTGCATTGATCTTGGACTCTCAGCCTCTAAAACTGTGAGAAATAAATGTCAGTTCTTATACATTACCCAGCCCATGGCATTTTGTTATAGCAGCACAAACAGACTAAGATAGTGATAAAAATATCTCTTCTATATTCTTTTAAAAGCCTGATTAGTTTTGTTTTCACACTTAGATCTATGATGTCTGAAAATAACTTTTTCTCATGTAATCATCACAACTTCTCTTTCTAGTAAAACCTGTCAAATGCTTTAAAATATTTTGAATCTTTTAATTCAAAGATGTACAGTGTCACTTTTTTTCTTTCTTTTTTTTTTTTTTTTTTTGAGATGGAGTCTCGCTCTGTCACTAGGCTGGAGTGCAGTGGCACAATCTCGGCTCACTACAACTTCTGCCTTCAGGGTTCAAGCGATTCTCCTGCCTCAGCCTCCTGAGTAGCTAGAACTACAGGCATGCATCACCATGCCTGGCTACTTTTTGTATTTTTAGTAGAGACAGGGTTTCACCATATTGGCCAGGCTGGTCTCAAACTCCTGACCTCGAGACCCACCTGCCTCGGCCTCCCAAAGTGCTAGGATTACAGGCGTGAGCCACTGCGCCTGGCCAGTGTCATTTTCAAGTTAAGATTTGAAGGGAGGCTATATGCTATTTATTTCATCTTGGCAGAGTTTCAGAAGTGCTCTAGGCAAGTTTCAAGGCTCTCACTAATGCACAGACAGCATCCTTCCTGCATTTCCACTCACAGTTTGAGGTCAGAATATGTTCACAGAAGCACCAGAAGCAGAGGGTAATGAAGATAAACAGCCAGTCATTATGCTCTTTGAAGCTCTGACCTTCCAATTTAAAGTATTTTTAAAAGCCTTTCAATGTAGAAATACAATTGTCCTTAGGTTGCATTTTTTACCAAGGACTTCAAATAGTGCTTTTAAGCAAATCTCTCTGGGCTTCTTCAGCTTTTTGAGGCTCCAGAGGCCAGTGTAACCACAAGTGTGTTTTTTTCTGGCATATTGTGGAAGGTGTACTGCTCTGCCCCAGCTCACCCAGACTCTGTTGAGTGAGGCAGTGACCTTGCTGAGTGGGGCAGTGACCCTGCTGTCAAGTGGCCAGCAGCCATTGAATAAATGGGCAAAGAGGACAAGGCTCCTCTTAATTTGGATTAAAACACATAGACATCTCTTATTCTGAGTAAGAATTACCACTTTTAGAAGTCCCTGCTGCATCCCAAATCAGAGTGATACATTCCTCTACTATCGATTGCATGTCTGCTTCCTGGCAGGTACCTTCATGTACTTTACTGCATTTAATCTTTGGTGCAAGCCCACAAGGTAGGTATCACTACTTCAGAGAGGTTAAGCAAGGTGCCCAAATTAATGTCCTAGCAATGGCAGAACTGGGGTGTGAATCCAGACCTTCTAACTTTATACCAAATGTCCTCTGCACCTCTCATTTCTAGACAATTTCTTGAGCATTGCTCTTTTATGCTTCTATTGTGTGGATAGTTTTTAAGTCTAGGGTCCGTTTTTCATGCCCTTGGGAAACTGTGAACCCTGAACTTTTAAGGAGTCTGTGTTTTCTTGTGTGATTGTGTGCACAGAGGCCTTCCCTTTCCTCAGATTCAGATTTTCAAAAGGTTCCATGAAATTGAAAAGTTTCAGAGTTGCAGTGCTGGATGGTGATGAAGGAGAAACCCTGAGGTGGCCTTGCTGGCTGCCAGGCGTGGGCAGCCCACCTGGAGGTGGTGGGAACATTGGATGCAGCCTTGAGCTCTCAGTCTTCATCAGTGGGACACTCCTCCTGTTCCTGCTGTGTGGGGGCCCCGGAGGTTTCCCTGGGGCTCTGCTAACATCCCTCAATTTCAATAATATGCTTTCTTTTCTCTTGTGATTATAGGGAAGAATAATGATGCTCATAATAAATAATTAAGGGCCTTTGTAAATAAAACATAAAGTACAGAATGTTCTTCCAAGCTTTTTTCTGATTCTCTTCCCACGTGTTTCCTCTTATTGTGATACACACATCCCACAACAGTGTGCAGTCTTCAGACTGGCTAGAAATTGTGTGCAGACATTATTATTATAATTACAGAATCTCTGGGTAGCAAGAAACACATGCTACAGTTATTTAACAGGGAGCACAATGACAAGAACTGTAGTAAAGGTTACTCCACTGAAGCCGGTATGGGTCAGAGGGAGAGGGAGAAGAAGGAGGGAGGGAGATGACATGAGGGGAAGATGTGAGCAAGCAGAAGGAGAAGGCATGAAGCGCAATCAGGATTGCAGATTTTTTGCAAGTGAGAGGGTTTCTATAGGTGTATTGGGTGATCCAGGAGGGGACCTGTCTTGGGGGAAGCCTCATAATTGTGTATCACCTGGCAGAAGGAAAAACAGCTGGCATCTGTTATGCCAAGTTAGGCATGATGCTAAGTTTGCTCAAAGTTTGGTCCATGAACTAACAGCATTGGCATCACCTGGCAGCTTGTTTGAAATGCAGACACTCGGGCCCGACTCAGAAGTCCTAAATCATAATCTCCAAGTGATCCACATGTATATTCAAGTTTGAGACTCACTGAACTCACATCTCACTGGACAGATGTTGTTGACAGGCAAATAAAGGTTTTTGTAGGAGGTGGAAATGGTTCCATCAAACTCTGGAGGTTTTATTAATCTATTTTTCCAGAATATCTTAAAGCTTTTACCTCTGTAAAGGATTTTATATTTAAGTCTTTAATCTACCTTGAGTTGATTTTCATGTATGGTGTAAGGAAGGAGTCCAGTTTCAATCTTCTGCCTATGGCTAGCCGGTTATCCCAGCATCATCTATTGAACAGGGAGTTCTTTCTCCATTGCTTGTTTTTGTCAGCTTTGTGGAAGATCAGATGGTTGTAGGCATGCAGCCTTATTTCTCGGCTTTCTATTCTGTTATATTGGTCCATGTGTCTGTTTTTGTACCAGGATCATGGTTTGGGACCATGCTGTACATATCTGTGGTGTATATGCACCGCATTTTCTTTCTTTTTTTTTTTTTTGAGATAGAATTTCACTCTTGTTGCCCAGTCTGGAGTGCAGTGGCGCGATCTCGGCTCACTGCAACCTCCGACTCCTGGGTTCAAGCAATGCTGCTGCCTCAGCCTCCCAAGTAGCTGGGATTACAGGCGCCCACCACCATGCCTGGCTAATTTTTTGTATTTTTAGTAGAGATGAGGTTTCACCATGTTGGCCAGGCTGGTCTCGAACTCCTGACCTCTGGTGATCCACCTGCCTTGGCCTCCCAAAGTGCTGGGATTACAGGCGTGAGCCACTGCGCCCAGCCAGTACCGCATTTTGTTTATCCAGTCTACCATTGATGGGCATTTAGGTTGAGTCCATATCTTTGCTACTGTGAATCCTGCTGCAGTGAACATATACGTGCATTTATCTTTATGGTAGAACTATTTGTATTCCTTTGGGTAAATACCCAGTAATGGGATTGCTGGGTCAAATGGTGGTTCTATTTTTAGCTCTTTGAGAAATCGCCACACTGCTTTCCACAGTGTCTGAACTAATTCGCATTCCCACCAACAGTGTATAAGCATTCCCTTTTCACTGCAACCTCGCCAGCATCTGTTATTTTTTTACTTTTTAATAATAGTCATTCTAACTGGTGGTAGATGGTATCTCATTGTGGTTTTGATTTACATTTCTCTGGTAATCAGTGATGTTGAGCTTTTTCTTCATATGTTTGTTAGCCACATGAATGTCTTTTTTCAAAAACTGTCTGTTCATGTCCTTTGCCCACTTTTCAATGGAGTTGTTTTTCTCTCATAAATTTGTTTAAGTTCCTTATAGATTTTGGATATTAGAACTTTGTCAGATGCATAGTTTGCAAATATTTGATCCCATTCTGTAGGCTGTCTGTTTAATCTGTTGATAGTTTCTTTTGCTGTGCAGAAGCTCTCAAGTTTAATTAGATCCAATTTGTTAATTTGTACTTTTGTTGCAATTGCTTTCTGAGTCTTCACCATGAAACTTTTGTCTGTTCCTATGTCTTGAACAGTATTACATAGGTTGTCTTCCAGGGTTTTTATAAATTTGGGTTTTACATTTAAGCCTTTAATATAGTTTTTTTTTTTTTGAGACAGAGTCTTGCTCTGTTGCACAGGCTGGAGTGCAATGGCACGATCTTGGCTCACTGCAACCTCCGCCTCCAGGATCAAGCAATTCTTCTGTCTCAGCCTCGCAAGTAGCTGCGATTATAGGTGCCCACCAACACTCTCAGCTAATTTTTTATATTTTTAGTAGAGATGGGGTTTTGCCATGTTGGCCAGGCTGTTCTCAAACTCCTGACCTCAGGTGATCTGCCCGCCTGGGCCTACCAAACTGCTGGGATTACAGGTGTGAGCCACTGCACCTGGCCTTTAATCTATCTTGAGTTGATTTTTGTGTATGGTGTAAGGAAGGGGTCCAGTTTCAATCTTCTGCATATGACTAGCCAGTTATCCCAGCACCATTTATTGAATAGGGAGTCCTTTCCCCATTGCTTGTTTTTGTCAGCTTTGTCTAAGATCAGATGGTTGTAGGTGTGCGGCCTTATTTCCGGGCTCTCTATTCTGTTCCATTGGTCTATATGTCTATTTTTGTACCAGGATCATGCTGCTTTGGTTACTATAGCCCTGTAGTATAGTTTGAAGTCAGGTAATGTGATGCTTCCAGCTTTGTTCTTTTGTTCTTCCAGCTTTTGTTCTGAAGATTGCCTTGGCCATTTGGGCTTTTCTTTGGTTCCACATGAATTTTAAAATAGTATTTTCTAGCTCTACGAAGGATGTTATTAGTAGTTTGATAGGGATAACACAATGAATCTGTAAATTGCTTTGGGCAGCATGGCCATTTAAATGATATTGATTTATCCTATCCATGAACATGAAATGCTTTTCCATTTGTTTGTGTCATCTCTGATTTCTCTGAAGAGTGTTTTGTAATTCTCATTGTAGAGATATTTCACCTCCCTGGTTTGCTGTATTCCTAGGTATTTTATTCTTTTTGTGGCAATTGTGAATGAGATTCAATTCCTGATTTGTCTCTCAGCTTGGCTTTTGTTGGTGTATAGGAATGCTAGCAATATTTTGTACATTAATTTTGTATCCTGAAACTTTGCTGAAGCTGTTTATCAGCTGAAGGAGCTTTTGGGCTGAGATTATGAGGTTTTCTGGATATAGGATCATGTCATCTGCAGACAGATAGTTTGACTTCTCTATTTGGATGCCCTTATTTCTTTCTCTTGCCTGATTGCTCTGGCCAGGACTTCCAATACTATGTTTGATAGGAGTGGGGAAAGAGGGCATCCTTGTCTTGTGTCAGTTTTAACGGGAAGGCTTCTAGCTTTTGCCTGTTCAGTACGATGTTGGCTGTGGGTCTGTCATAGATGGCTCATATTTATTTTGAGGTATACTCCTTCAATACTTAGTTTATTGAGGGTTTTTAACATGAAGGGATGTTGAATTTTATCAAAAGCCTTTTCTGCATCTATTGAGATAATCATGTGGTTTTTGTCTCTAGTTCTGTTTATGTGATGAATCACATTTATTGATTTGAGTATGTTGAACCAACCTTGCATCCCAGGGATGAAGCCTACTTGATTGTGGTGTATCAGTTTTTGATGTGCTGCTGGATTCGGTGTGCAAGTATTTTGTTGAGCTTCGTCCCAGACACAAGGGATAGTATGGGAAAGTTGGGTATTCCAATGAGCTGGAGGTGAGGAGGAGAAGGGGTAGGTGATAAAGGCTGAATGTGCAGGGATATTGAGTGTATATGTAAGTTCAGAGTTCAGCGGATATTGACTAGATCCATTTGACCAGGGTGTGATTTCCTGTGTCAAAGGGGTTGGAGATCAAGTTGTGTATGTAAGATAGGTAGTAGAATGAGGTCAGGGTGTGAAAGCACTTTACTTCTGGATTGAAGAGTATGGACTGTGTTCAGTGTGAATTATGGATTCCTTACACACATGATAAAAGCAAAGTTTAATGAGTCTAAAACATTAAGGTAGTACATCAAAGTGTGTAGGAATAGTATACAGGTTTAAATCCCAGTCCTGCCACTTATCAGCTGGGTGATCTTAGGCAAGTGATTTCAACTCTTTAGGCTTTAGGGCCCTCGTCTGTGAAACAGTGACAACAACAGCACCTCCATCAGAGGCTGGTTGTAAGGAAAATAAAGTTTACATATATGATGTCTTAGAATTGTTCCTGGAATGGTTAGTTCCAACAGTTTTTATCATTATTATTGTATACCTGGTTTCAGAAAGTAGACTGAAGATGGGGAAAGTAGAAATAGGGTTAACAGTTTCCAAGTTTCAGGGAAAGTCAGATTAAGTTGGGAAGAGAGTGGAGGCAGTAATTGTTGGAACTTGCCTCAGTACAAAAACAGCTGATTTCATCCCTGTGTAAGCAGCTCTCCTGTTTACCAAGGGCACTAATAATAACCGGCCCTTGCATCTGTTCTGCATATCACCCTGCCACCCCTCCAGCTCACAGAGTGCTGTCCCACGCATAACTCCTCTTCCTCCTCCTTTTTCCCTGCTCCAGGCATGGGGTCAGGTCAAGCACACACTGAACAGGTGGGTGGTAGGATAAGCAGGAAAGTATGTGTCTTGACTCCAGGGGTCAAAGGAAGTCTTGGCTCTGCCTGGGTCCCTGAGACTGCAGGCATTTCACTCACCTGCTGTAACCAGCTGTGTCAGTAGAGGAGAATATCATGGGTCGGCATCAGCTCTCCCTGGCACTGACCTGCCCTGGAGGCTCGCTTGTATCCTACCTCCTACAGCTCTCACTCTTGAATTTATGGGGATTTAAAGGGATTGACAACTTTTCCAAAGTTGTTGGCTCTGGGATGTTTAACTGGTGGCTTTATTAGTTTGAGGATAAGGCATGTAGCTCAAAAAATTTACCTCCTTCCTTCCCTCCATTGTACTAAGTAGAATGGGTTAACAAGAACCTCTTTTATTATTATTTTTTTATTTTTTATTTTTTTATTATTATTATACTTTAAGTTTTAGGGTACATGTGCACAACGTGCAGGCTTGTTACATATGTATACATGTGCCATGTTGGTGTGCTGCACCCATCAACTCCTCATTTAGCATTAGGTATATCTCCCAGTGCTATCCCTCCCCCCTCCCCCCATCCCACAACAGTCCCTGGTGTGTGATGTTCCCCTTCCTGTGTCCATGTGTTCTCATTGTTCAATTCCCACCTATGAGTGAGAACATGAGGAACAAGCACCTCTTTTAAAATGGGAATATCTCTTGAAAGTAAATGTTAAACTTAGAAACAACTTACCCTTTATATGAATTACTATAACTGAGTAATTTCCTATCTGCCATCAACAACATTAAGGGAAGAGCAATATTGTTGGATGGGGGTGGATGCCAGAAAGAACAACAGGATGATTTTGTAGAGTAAGGAACTTACTGCAGGGTTAGGGGGAGAGTGGGGAGTCCTGAATGGAGCCAAGAAGTCAAAGGGCTTTAGGCAGAGGGGAAGAAGGTTAAAGAGAAGGCAGCAGGAGGAGGGATACAGGTCACAAAGTGAAACGGAATGGTCCCAGTGGAAGTCTTCTTGACTATGAAACTAAGCCAATAGTGGATGGAAATAACTACCTGAACGTAATTGTGAATAATCTCCTGGGATACTTTAGGCATTTATGGCATAAACAGACAATGCTTTGTTTGCAGAATAAACTCAAGGTATCTCATGGGAGACCCACAGCCCTCCCCAGTTGAGTGGAGCCAAATTTTATGCTTACCCTCCTTCACTTTCCTGAATGAGCTTTCTGCTCCAGTCAGAATGTTCTACCTCCACCCTGTGGGCAGGCCCCCTTCCTGTGCTGGGAGTGCCCTATTCCTTCCTCTTTGCCCAGTTACACCTGCTCATACTTCAAGACCAGCAAAAGTTCTGTCTCCCATAAAGTCATTCCTAATGCATGGCCACAGTGAACTTCCTTTCAATAATCTTGCTTATTATTGGAACTGGGTGGTTTTTTTTTTTTTTTTTGGCATTTGCGGCCTTACTCATTTACCATTTATTTTTTGAAAAAGAGTGATATTTTACATTAAAAATTAATATATGCTCTGCAAATCACAGAAAATTTGGAAAATACAAAAAGCCAAAAAGCAGAAATTAAATCACTCGGGAACCATTAAATTCTAGTATTCTTCCTCCCTGCTGTTTTTCTCTTTATACATTTCTTCTTCACTTAGTTAATATTATGGACATATATAAATTGTATGTTCTGATTTTTGTAAAAATAACATTCATTTTTAATAAAAAATGGTCATTTGAAAACAGAGAAAAGTGGGAAAAAACTCTCAAATCTCCCAGATTTCCAATATCTAGAAATAATTGCTTCATACATTTTGATATATTTCTTTGTAGTCTTTTTCTCATATATTTTTACATGCTCAAGGTCATATTGTCAAGATCATGCTGCATGTATTTTAAATTCTAGTTAACCCAGAAGTATTACAGATCAAGATGCTATGAAGAAAGATCTGGTGAAAGGTAATACTTGTCCCTGGATGATTTACTAAATTTTCCAAAATTAAAGACTACAATCATTTAAAATAAGTTTTGAAGATGCAAAATATCATTATTCAAATTGCTCAGCCATAAAAGTGTCCATTATGTTGTTCTGTGTAATTCTGCTTTTATAAAGGGAAAAAAAGACTTTTTGTTAAGTATTTCTTCTGGCATAGTGTTCCAATCAAGTGAAAACTTAGCCATTGTTAGCAAGTCCTGGAAGAACAACAGTAGTTATTGTTTTAAATAGTCATCAAACAAGTCAAGACATTCCATCTGATTTGTTGGGTGGAGACTGGTTCAAGAAACATGTATCCTTATACCGAGAAAGGGAGAAAGGAATATGACTAGTTAATTAAAATGACACAAGGTCAAAGTTTGTCCCGAGACCTCAGGATCTATCTGGAAATACATAATTCAAAGAGATTCCTGAAGTTGGGGTGCAAACTGAGTAAGAAGAGATCTTATCCTTTTGAACTACAGTTTTCCCTTTCTTGCTATACTAACTTTCATTAATCGTTGATTTGGTTAGAGTATCTTCAAATAATCTTTTTTCCAAAAAATCTGCAGTAGAGGTTTCTCTTATGAGTAGTTGAGCATCTATTCATTCAAAATATTTATTGAAGTCACCATATGGTGACCTTATCTTTACTCCTTCGACCTGAGAATACTTAAAGGGTGCAATACTACTTTTAGGCAATATATGCTCCACCTTAACATGGAATGTGGAAGCAAGAGGCCTCAAAATAACCCAATTATTTTTTGTTTTTGAGACAGGGTCTCACCCTGTCACCTAGGCTGGAGTGCAGTGGCACAATCATGGCTCACTGCAGCCTCAAACTCCCAGGCTTGGGTGATCATCCCACCTCAGCCTTTTGAGTAGCTGGAACTACAGGCATGTGCCAAGCCTGGCTAATTTTTTGGCATTTTTTGTAGAGATGGGATTTCGCCATGGTTTCCAGACTGATCTCAGACTCCTGGGCTCAAGCAATCTGCCCGCCTTGGCCTCCCAAAAGTGCTGAGATTATAGGCGCGAGCCACTGTGCCCAGCCCCAATTTTTTTATTTTATTTTATTAATATTATTTTTAATCCATGACAGTAAAAACAGAGACATAAAGAGATTGTATTAGTCAAGGTTTTTCAGAGAAACAGAATCTCTCTCTCTGTGTGTATATATATATATATATATATACACTATATACTATATATAGTATATATACACTATAGTATACATATATAGTATATAATATACATACTATATATTATATACATATATATTTTATATATATATTTATATATGTATAAAAGTAGTATTGCACCCTTTAAGTATTCTCAGGTCGAAGGAGTAAAGATAAGGTCACCATATGGTGACTTCAATAAATATTTTGAATGAATAGATGCTCAACTACTCATAAGAGAAATCTCTACTGTAGATTTTTTGGAAAAAAAATTATTTGAAGATACTCTAACCAAATCAACCATTAATGAAAGTATGGCAAGAAAGGTGTATATATATATAAAATATATATACTATATATTATATATATAGTATATATAAAATATATATACTATATATTATATATATAGTATATATAATATATAGTGTATATATATAGTATTAACAGATCCTGATGTATATAGTATTAATAGATCCTGATGTTATGAAGAAAGATCTAGAGAAAAGTAACATTTGTCTCTGGATGGTTTACTAAATTTTCCCAATTTAAAGACTCTATGATCATTTAATGTAAGTTTTGAAGATGCAAAATATCATTATTCAGAGAGAGAGAGAGAAAGATTATTATGAAAGATTGGCTCCTGAGATAATGGAAGCTGTGAAGTCCCATAATCTGCCATCTACAAACTGGAGGCCCAAGAAAGCCAGTGGTGTCATTTGTAGTTTGAGTCAAAAGGTGAAGGGATAAGGGTCAGGTGAGAAAATAGTATAAATCCTGGTTCAAGTCTGAAGGCCTGAGAACCAGGAGCACCAATGTCCGGGAGCAGGAGAAGATGGATATCCCAGCTCGAGCAGAGAGCGTTTGTCATACTTGGGCCCTCGATGGATGGGATGATGCCCACTTGTGTTGGTGAGGGAGATCTTATCTTCTTTACTCAGTCTAAAGATTAAAATGCCAGTCTCTTCTGGAAACACCCTCACAGATACGCCCATAAATGTTCTACCAGCTATCTGGGCATGCCTAGCCCAGTCAAATGAACACACACAATTAACCATCCCAGAGATACTCTGCACCAGCCCTTGTTGCTGTCTTCTGGGGCTGAGTTCAAGCTCCAAAGCGTCCTTCTGGACAGATTTTGTCTCATTCAAACTTAAGGAGGACTAGGGCTAGACCCTGTTTCCCAACTGCCTCAGAAAGCTTTTTAGGCTTACGCCTTGGTAAATGAATCCCTCTGTGAGGATTCAGGACTAATATTACTTTTAGTTGAGAGCCCTGGGTCACAATTTGTATGGATGTTTGCCTATTTGATTGGACTACACTTGTGGAATTCTTTGTCAGACTACATGGATTAGACTTTTTTTTTTTTTTTTTTTTTTTTGAGACAGGGTCTCATTCTGTTGCCCAGGCTGGAGTGCAGTAACACTGTCTTGGCTCACTACAGCCTCAACTTCCTGGGCTCAAGCGATGTACCCACCTCAGCCTCCAGATTAGCTGGGACTACAGGTATACACAGTAACATCTGGCTAATTTTTGTATTTTTTTTTTTTTAGAGATGGGGTCTTTTCATGTTGCCCAGACTAGCCTTGAACTCCTGAACTCAAGCCATCTGCCCACCTTAGCCTTCTAAAGTGCTGACATTACAGGCGTGCGTCACTGAGCCTGGCTGGACATTGTAAAATATCAGCCCAAGGAAGGGACACAGACGCCAAATGAGCACCCACACTTTTTTTGCTACTGCAAAAGCTACAGAGTTACACTCCTAGGAGTTACCTGGTTTTACTGTGCTAGAAAAGATTTTTCTGTTGAAGTGGAATTACATACCAGAAGAGGTTAAATGTAGGCCAAGATTAAATGCCCATTATCTACCAATTCAACAGTACAGTTTGGCTGGTCAAAAAAGCTGGAGGTAGGGACTGGGCTTGATGCCTGACTGTGGATAACAAGGACTAAATAAAGAGGTGGTTGTATAATAGTTATTGAACTGATTGAGGCTACTATCTACACTTGGTATGTTACTCTAGGTCTGCTATTGCCTCTTCTTCCTGATTCTTTAAGAAGTAGATCAAGAGCACTTCGCTTTCGCTTAACATGACATGTAGTACCTCTTTATTATTCTGTTGCAGGGATGTTTGAACTCACTAGAAATAGGGTCTTGATCCCTAGCACAATGGCAACAACTCATTGAGATTCAAGTATTTTATTAAATTTATGACATCTTAATCATGGCTCCAACTAAGAAAGTGGCTTTTACTGTCCTCCATGCTGACCAGACAATGCTATTCACAGTCAGCTGGGCCTTGAATCAGAAGAGAGTCAACAGCCCCACTTCCCAAATGTCTTTCTTGAAGGGTACTTGGGCAGCAGTCCAAAGAGCTACTTTACAACTGCCAAAGACACATTGCTAACCTTATAGCTATAAGGTACAAAGAAAGAGCCCTAATGCCTAGTTTGCCTCTTTGGAAACAGTGACTCACACATACACATTTTATCAAAGCACTTGTGATACTTCACTGGACAACCAGGCCGATTTAAACATCTTCCCCACCCCCACTCTCTAGTAAGAAGCCTTGGAAGCTGTCTAGGGTACATTAACACAGTCTCTGGCCTTAAGCCCCTTTTCCCCTTCAGACCCTGAGAAGTTACATGTGTTCATGACTGATTGCCTTTGTTCATTCCATCCTGCTGCAACAGAATACCTAAGACTGGGTAATTTACAAAGAAAGGAAATGTATTGGCTTACAGTTGTGGAGGTTGGAAAGTCCAAGATTGAAGGGCTGACATCTAGTGAGGGCCTTCATCACATAGAGGAAGGTGAGAGGGCAACAGGGGTTGAGAGGTCAAGAGGTCAAGACAGAGAGAAGAGAACTGAACTCTTTCTTTTGTAACAAGCCTACTCCTTCAATAACAAACCCACTTCCATGATAACAGCATTAATCCATCCATGAGGGCAGAGCCCTCATGGCCTAATAACCCCTCGTTAGGCTTCAGCTCCTAAAAATGTTGCATAAGGGTTAAGTTTCCAACACATGCTTTTTGGAGAACATATTTAAACCATAGCGCTGATCCCATAGATTATTGAAATTTTTGGCAATGAGATTCTGTTAGCATTTTTTGATCTTTAAATTTTTGCACTTTGAGACTGTCTTCCATTGCTGAATATTTCAACCCTGTTTCTGAGCTCTAACAGGGAGAGATTGTCTCACTAAAGAAAAAATGTGACACTCTAACCTAACAACCCACCTCACTCTCTCTGAACCAAAGACCTTTGAGGTGGGAAAATGCCAAGAAAACTCCTATGAAATGGAAATGGTACATCCAATTGCAGGCCAAATCTGGCCCTCAAGTCCTGAGCAAAATTCACGAGCAAGTGGCTGTTCACATCTGGTGGCTTATAGGAAGAATCCATTGAGTGTGTTAGGACCCTTGTGTCTCTATACCTAACCACTTTCCTTCTTTTTTCATCCCCACCTTGACTCCAGTAGGTGGCTGGGAAGGTTAGCCTGGGTTGGGAACAACTTCATGGACATAAATTTGGATGATTTCTGCCCTGTGAAGTCATTTCATGGTAATTGCCACAAAGTAGGTGACTGGCATTTTTGTGTGTGTTGACTTTTCAATGCTTCTTGCATGTTCTTCTATGATGGGGGTGTGGTTGTGGCATTAGGCCTATGTAGCAGGTTCCCTCTTCTCTGTAGTAGACCCTCCTTGATCTGTGAAGGTAGCCTGGTGGCCTTTGGTGGCAAAATGATGACTTCCTGTCTGCACATAGCTTTTGCTGAGGGAAAAGGAGGGATGGTTTGGATCAACTCAGAGTTGTATTGGGTGTGGGTAGAGCTGAAGGTATGAATTACCTTTCTTCCATTCCATTCCAGATATAAGTAGGGAATATATTCTTTGGGGGACTCAGGCAATGGCCTATTGTGTAAACTTAGTGTCACCCTTAACTTGAACTGGAGGCAGGGGATTTTATTGATATTCTGCTCTCTCAGACAATGGTACAGGAGTAGCTGTCATCTAGCAGTGGTGCAACTACTTCCCTTGGTTCCATACAACCATATTCCTATCTTCTGCCCAGATGATGCCACTGGCAACTTGATACAGAAAGTCACCTTAAACCAGACTCAGATTGGCACCATGTGACCCCAGGACTGATTTTTCTGCAAGGCAAGCAGGCCCTTCCTTGCTTTTTCCTTGGACTTAATACTGCCTGTTCCCTGGGAGTTATACATGACCCTTGACAAGGACTCAAGCCCTGATAGCAGCAGCAACATCTTAGCTTCTGGTGCCAATGGCAACAATTCCCTGAGGAAGACAAGGACACAGTTTTAACCATTTTACCCAAGTTTTCCTCCCAAAGGCATGATACAACATCTTCCAGTCACCCAAGGGAGATACTGCCAATAAGACAGTTAGGCCTCTTAATTTTAAGATACTAGCTTTGACTCCAGAGTTTAGTTTTGTTACATAAACACTAGCTCTGAATTATTTGCTGGTTAGCCAGTGTGTTTATATATAATGGTCACCACCTTCCATTGCTTCTAGATTAATATATTTGGCCCAAAGTCTGGCCTTATTTGTAGTACTGCAGGGCCAAATGGTTGCAAACCCCCTCAAGCTGATCCTTGGGATTTTTTCCCTCCTGGATTGACCTGGGATCCGTGACTAAACACTCTGGGAGGCCCTACAGGCCTTCACAAAGAACTTTTACTGTGTTTTCCCTGTTTATGAAACTGTCTCATTTGGTGATGTCAACAAATGCTGAAATCTCCACTGAAAATTTCATGTTTCTGCCCCGAATGGGCAGGCTTATGTTTCATGGGTCTCCAGGGTCACTGGATGGATTGTTGGAGAGAGGCAAGCAGGGCTGTTTGTTGAATGACCCCAAGAGCTCAGGCTGACTGATAGTGGGAACACTGGGATGCTAACTCAGTTGCCCTTGGAACTGGGTGACCCTTCTTCTACCAGCCTGAATCTAACTTCTCACAAGGTTGCCAGGCACTGAATGTCTGAGTTTGCAGATAATTCCCTGCAGGGGTGCCTGTGCATTCAAACTGCTTGGTGCTTATGCCCCAATAGTTTATTCTTTACCTTCAAGGTTGTTCTCATATTTGCATTATAAAACGATGAAGAAGCAGAGAGGCAGAGTTCCTCCTCTGGGCCATAAGTGTGCCGTGTGGCCCGCAATATTGCCTCTCTGCATGGGATGATGAGAGAATGCGTGGGGAGGGGCAGACTGATGCCCTTTCTGGCTGGCCATGTAAGTGTCCCCCAAGAACCCTGGTTCCATTGCCCACACCACAGGATACTTGGTATTTGGCTTCGTCCACCTTGCCACAATATCCTTTCCTTTAATTCACAGTACCTTTATAGGCCTGATTTTTTTCCCTCCTACCCATCTTTAAACATTCTCTGCTTAAGTCCTAGAATTTAGCAGAGATGCTTTTTTTTTTTTTTTAAACAGAGTCTTGCTCTGTTGCCCAAGCTGGAGTGCAGTGGTGCAATCTCGGCTCACTGCAACCTCTGCCTCCTGGGTTCAATCGATTCTCATGTCTCAGCCTCCTGAGTAGCTGGGACTACAGATGTGTGTCACCACACACGGCTTGCTTGCTTACTTATTTATTTGTTGTAGAGATGGGGTTTTACCGTGTTGGCCAGGCTGGTCAACTCCTGACTTCAAGTGATCCGCCCTCCTCGGTCTCCCAAAGTGCTGGGATTATAGGTGTGAGCCACTGCCCCCGGCCCATGTATTTTTTTATGTATATTTTTTTCTGTCCTGAGGAGAGATCCCCTACCTTCACTGCCTGGTTCTCTATTGGAGTCCATGAAATATGTAATACTCTTGCCTCGACTCCTGACTCCTCCTGATCATCTCACAGCTTGAATGTCGTGCCAGTGTTGGTCTTCCCTACTTTTTCTGCTGTTTGTTTGTTCTTTTGGAATTGCAATCTCAAATGCATTTACAGACAGTGCTGCAGTGGGGGAAATGTGAATGGCACTCTCATCAATGCCAAAGGCACCCAGGAGAGACAGCTGCCTAGTTCCCATGGGGTTCCTGACCCTGTCTCTCTGGTTCTTTGAGCAGAGGAGAAACATCTTTCAGGTGGACTGGCTTTGCTGTTTTATGCTGTAAAGTATAAGAAGACAAATAAGTATTTTTCTAAATATGGCTTCACTATTATTTTCTGTGACTGGAGAATCACATTCTGGAAATTTTTGGTTTTCCTTGTGTTACAAGTTTCCACCTTTTTCTGCATCTTCATAGGCATTTTAACTGGAAGTTCAGAGAGACTTTCTCAGGGGCTGCCATCCTGACAGCTGTGAAAAAGGAGATGTCCTGTTTCTAGCTCTTCATGTGCACATGTTTGATTTGCCAGGTTACACTGGAAACTGTTCAAGGGAGGGGACCATTGCTTCGTTGAATCTCTTGCACAGAATAGATGTGTAATATACAGTGAGTGATTAATTAATTGGCTATTTATTGGCCATTTTTTGTGATGGATTATGTTTTTCTAGAAGCTTATTTAGTAAATCTGTAGCCTAGGTGCAGTGAAGAAAATGTAAAGGCAGACTTTAGGACTGAAAGTGATCCCCTCTCAGTTCACCCTTCAGTCTTCAGATAAATTTTTGCTATAATTAGCTGAACAATAAAAAATTTCCTAGTGAAATCTGGCTTTTCCTATTTGTTTCCCACATAAATCTTGACTCAAACATCATATTATTATAAGTTCCCAAGCAATGTCCTATTCCCCAGTCCCTGAAAATATTCATATAATAATTTTCCCTAACTATTCAACTATACAAGTTAGAAAAATCTTGTTTCAAAAGCATATGGAATATCTGTGCTCCAGAGTGAAAGAATTATGACATGTCCATATTAATTCACTGTGACTCAATTGAATATCATGTAGGATTATGTTCTGTTTAGGCAGCTCATTTAAACTTGTTCAACTTTTAGAGAGCTAGCTTAACTTCTGTTCCTCAATTAGGAGTAGTTCTAAGTTCTATTTCAATGTTGGTTATTCCAGAGCTGTCAGAAAAATAGACGTTTTATGGTCTAAAAATAAATATAATAAGTTCCCTTCTTCAAAAATGGCAGAACAGATTTTATACAACTGTTCCACCAAATTTACTGCATGACACTGGGTTTGGAAAGTCTCAGCAACCAGAATAAAACCATGGAAACTTTGGGGTTGGAAAACAAGGGCAAGAATGGAAAGTACTTCATTTCCTTCCTGTGCGAAGAAAGATAACATTAGCTCAGTGTGCTGGCCAAGAGGTGTGCAAATGTATACAGTGTTTCTGCAATCCACATTGGACCACCACCACCACCACCATAAACAACAAAACCCCAAAACAAAAACAAAAAAAATCCCCACAACCCTCAGGAATGCAAAGACAATTTGTTTGCAAAGTTTTCCTTGGCATTTCCCCAAGTTTATCAAGAATGACCTCTATTAGTAGCCAGACTCTATTACTTATTATCACCGTTTAAATCATTAGACCAGTGTTTCCTAAAGAACATTCCAGGAATTACTAGCTCTTAAAGATAGGTGTTACTGGCCGGGCACAGTGGCTTACACCTGTAATCTCAACATTTTGGGAGGTCATGGTGGGCAGATCATTTGAGGCCAGGAGTTGGAGAGCAGCCGGGCTAATATGGCAAAACCTTGTCTCTACTAAAATTACAAAAAGTAGCTGGGCATGGTGGCATGCACCTGTAGTCCCAGCTACTCAGGAGGCTGAGGTGGGAGAATCACTTGAACCTGGGAGGCAGAGGGTGCAGTAAGCAGAGATTGCGCCGCTGCACTCCAGCCTGGGCAATAGAGCAAGACTCTGTCACACACACACACACACACACACACACACACACACACACACACACGATAGATATTATTTAAAGAAAAGCTTTCAAGGTAAAAGAAGTTCAAGAAATACTGACTTAAACATGACTTTACAGGTTTATCGATTTCAGGACCTCCCAATGTGCTGCTATGCAATGCAAATATCTAAGAGTGAGATATGGAATGTAGTCTGGGGACTCCATTTTCCAGCAACATAGTGAACCAGCATCTTAAAATCATCTTCACAAAACACCTCAGAAACTTTGGACAAAATACAGAATTGTATATACGTGCTTGAGCAAAATTAGAGGAATCTTCATGGGAAAAAAACAAAGAAGAAAAAAACTGGACCAGTAAGCTAGTTATGCTTCTGCCTATCTAGTGGCAGGCAGGTTAAATAGGTCTAATCTCTCTGATTTGCAAGCCCATATTTTTCAAGAAGAGGGTTATAATAATAAACTATATATGTGTAGTGCTTTTTAAATTTACAAGGTACTTATCACTAACATTAGGAAAGTGGCAATCAGGACATAACTTTACCTGGAATGCAGATGTCCTGCCCCCGCTCCCTCACGTGATGTTATTTATGTATGCAAAACATACATAAATGTAAATGGCACAGGAGAAGAATAAACATCTACTGGTTTTGCCAGGCCAGCATTTGTTTCTTCTTCCTTCTGTTAAAACCTCCCAGTTTTGCTTTGGGAAGCTGTCCTTTTGAATATAGTGTTGTTGGAATGGTCAATCATAGTGCTGAGGGGCAGTCGTAGGAGCAAGTAGAACCTCTTACCATGGGTTTGAATCTTGGGAGCAGGCTCTTAAAGTGGGGAAAGGCAACATCTTTAAGCTGTTGCATCCTTGATTCTTATGGGCACCTTGGTTCTTAACTTTTCTGAGGCTACTGCATTTCATTGGATTCTGTGATCCAACCCATATGCTTTCATTAGTTTTATTTCCTCAACTTAGCCAGAGTTTGTTTCTGTTGCTTGCAACCGAAGATCTCTAACAGGTTAAAGTTATATCTATACAAACGTAGATGATGATGATTATTATACGTTGATGTGAGCCACTGAATTTTTTCCTAATTGTCTTACATTTTACAGAGTGGTAGTATGTGAAAAACTTCTCCCAGGGTCAGGATTAGGGTGAGTCAAGGTGGTGTCTAGGGTGCAAAACTGAAGGAGGTGTGTACTCTCGGATTCCTGCAGAGCAGAAGTGGTACTTAGGGTCAGTTTTTTCTTAAGGGCCTGAGAGAAGCACTTACCTCTGCATTAAAGTGAGCCAATCCTACAATGTATGCATTATAAGCAAGTAAAAGGTTTGGAAATCCCCCATGAAGTATCCTTACCTCCACTGCCTGTTCAGAGATTGCCCCTTGGAGAGGGAGGAACAGATATTATTCCAAAGAGACTTTTGATATGAGGGTTTTGGGAATTTCTTTTTAAAGTTTCATATATTCGTTGAGAATGGCTTTAAGGGGAGTGGTTCTCAACTCTGGCCACCCAGTAGAGTCATCCAAAGAAATCTTACAAAACATCCAAAGCTTTGGTCCCACCTTCCAGAAAATTGAATCCGTGTGGTCTGAGGAGGACCCGGTGGATCAGCTCCCCGGGTGATGATCTCACGTGCAGATGGAGTTGAGAACCAGTGCTGTAAGTGTACTGCATCATCTACATTCCCTGGAAGCTCTGAACTAGGCCCAGAGCAGAAGCCCGGAGCCATAGCGTCGGGGCAGCTGAAGAGTTACTTCCATATCATCGGATAGAATTAAAAATCTAATTCCTCTCTTGCTAGATGTATGACTTGAGTCAATTACCTAGATTCCTTTTCTGTACAATAAGGATAATGATGTTATCAAAACTAACAGTATTGGCTGGGCATGGTGGCTCACGCCTATAATCCCAATACTTTCGGAGGCCAAGGTGGGAGGACAGCTTGAGGCCATGAGTTTGAGAGCAGCCTGGAAAACATAATGAGACCCCATCTCTATAAAAAAGTTAGCCATGTATGGTGGCACATGCCTGTAGTCCCAGCTACTTGGGAGGCTAATGTGGGAGGATCACTTGAGCCTGGAAGGTACAGGCTGCAGTGAGCTACTCCATTCTAGCCTGAGCGACAGAGCGAGGCCTTGCCTCAAAAAACAAAACAAAGCAAAACCAAAAACCTTACAGAGACGCTGTCCCAAAAAACAAACAAAAAACCCCAAAACGTACAGTATTGTTGTAGGGATTAAGTGAGGTGACATGTGCAAAGCACTTAGCGCAGTACCCAGCATGTTAAAAAATCCTAGCCTTCAATTTCATCACAGGTACCCCTAGGATTAAGTTAGGCTAGGCACCCACTCCCTGACAAGACACAGAGGTTCTCATGCATTTCTGGCCACTTATGAAGTAAAGGGTGTTCCTTTAACCAGGTACCATTGAGATGTGCAGAACTCTGTGGCTGCAGACCCTGAATGTCAGTCTGCATTGTTTCCTGATAGGTACGAAGGCTTTTCCTGGGGTAGCAGCCCCCAAAGCAGAGCAGCTTCTGACCTGGGAGTCTGGCACAGTTCCAGCCACCCAGCTCTGTAGAGTTGAGGAAGTGAGGGCCAATGGGGCTACTTATGTTTCTTTCTAGCTGCTCCCTGGGCTGTGGGCAGCCTTCCTCCCTTGGTTTCACTTTCTTAATTTCAGTCTCTAAGGCTCAGCCTTGAAACTCCAAAGGATACTGATGCAGGTCGTCCTCTCTAACCCCTGTCGGAAATTTTGCACAGGGGAAGGGAGCTGAGGAAGTCACAGAAATTCATGGGGGTGCCAGGCCCACACATACCTGCCTGTGGGGCTGAGTGGATTGACAATGACAATGGTGACAGCTGACATTTACTGAGTACATGCTATGTTCCAGATGCTGCGTCTCCGTTTCTCAGATGAAGAATCTAAGTTTCAGGGCCTCATCCAAAATCATACAGTTAATAAGCAGTAGAGTAGGGATCTAAGCCCAGGGAATTTTACTCTGGAACTCACAGTATTAACCACAGTACTCTCTTGGCTTATATTTCTAAGGCACATGCTGTAACTACCTTTTTTTGTTTTGTTTTTGAGATGGGGTCTCACTCTGAAACCCAGGCTGGAGTGCAGTGGCATGATCTTGGCTCATTGCAACCTCCGCCTCCCAGATTCAAGGGATTCTCCTGCCTCAGCCTCCTGAGTAGCTGGGATTACAGGCTCCCGCCACTACGCCTGGCTAATTTTTGTATTTTTAGTAGAGACGGGGTTTCGCCATGTTGGCCAGGCTGGTCTCAAACTCCTGACCTCAGGTGATCTGCCCGCCTTGGCCTCCCAAAGTGCTGGGATTACATGTGTGAGCCACCGTGCCCTGCCCATAATCATTCTTTTTTAGGGAGATGTGGTATATGGCACTACCCTGGATCTGTAGTCAGGATTTGAAGAGGGGAGAACAGACCAGTATAATTCTTCAGTATTTGCTTGTGAAGAAGGCACCATGCATTGTGCTCTGTAGTGGTGACTGGAGAGAGAGCTGGGAGGGGCACAGGCAGCAGGGTCCCTGCTTAAAGGCAGTTGTCTAGTTTGGAGAAACTTAGCTGGATAGTCAGTTGTTACATGCATTTGGCAAGCACTTATCGTACACTGTAAAGAGGCAATGTGTCTAGCTTGTTAGAGGGTGGGCTCTGGAGTCAGACTCCTGGCTTTGAACCCCAACTTCCTTGCCATTTTCAAATGACACTGGAGAAGTCGCAAAACCTATTTCTGTCTCAGATTCCTCCCCAGTAAAAGTGGGATATTAATAGTACCTCCTTTGGCTTGATATGAAAATTCAATGAGTTGATATATGCAGAACATCTTAGAACAGCGACTAGCTTAGAGTAAATCTTCAGTAATTGTGAACTGTGAATATACTATGTTTTTGGCACTGAAGCCACGTCGTGGTGAGTAAGACAGTGCCTGACCTCAAGAAGCTCAGAGTCTAGTACTGGAGACAGGTAAACAAATACTTGCAAAGTGTGTGGTGTGAGAGAGGTGTGACAGGTGGGCGGGAGCCTGCTGCAGGCACATCTGACCCATCCTGGGTGTGTATGGTGCAGAGAAGTTAGCCTAGGCTTTCTAGGGGCACTGATGTCTGGGCTGAGTCTTGTAGGGCAGGGGAGTTAGGGGGAGCTGTGGTGATCCAGCTGGGGGCTGAGCAGGAGCTGAAAGTGAGTAGCTCGCATCTGTAGGGTTGCCAGATTTAGCAACGGAAAGTACAGGATGCCCTATTAAATGTGAATTTCAGATAGAATAATGAACAACTTTTAAGAATAAGTATGTGTCATGCAATATTTTTAGTATAAGTATGTCCCAAATATTGTATAACCACACAAATTATTCGTTGTTTATCTGAAATTCAAATTTCACTGGGCATCCTATGAAAAGTCTCGCAATTTCACCTTTCCACATTTAGGAAGGTGCAGTGTGTTTCAGAGTAGCTGGAGTGATTGATGCAGGGAGGAAAGGCAGAGTGGGCCGGATGGGGCTGAGAGGCACGCAGGAGGCAGTTCATAAAAGACGTATGCTATGTTAAGGGATTTGGATTTTATCCTGAAATTAATGATGAGCCCTTGGAGAGCTTTAACCACAAGGACCTGAAATCACGTAGACAGCAGTGTCAGGTACGATGAAATGAGTGTTAGTTTCTATGGACGAATAGCAAATTACTCCAAATTTAGAGTCTTAAACAGTAAACACTTATTATCTCCTAGTTTCTGTGGCTCAGGAATTCAGAAGCAACTTAGCTGGGTGGTTCTGGCTGAGGTTTCTCATGATGTTGTAGATAAGATGGTGACCAGAGTGGCAGTTACCTAAGGATGCACTGGAGCTGGAGAATTTGCTTCTAGGGTGACTCACTCTAATGGTTGGGAAGGCACTGCTGGCTGTCAGCAGGAGAGCTCAGTTCCTTGTCACAGGACCCACCACAGGACAACTTGAGCCTCCTCACAGCATGACAGCTGGCTTAGTGATCTGAGAGAGCAAAGTGACCTTAACTTTGGAAGTCACATGCCGCCTTGTCATTCCTATATATCCCAGTGTTAATACAGCTCAGCCCTGCTCAGTGCAGGAGGGTCCTACAAAAGGATGAACATACAAGGAGGTGGGGATCATGGGGTTATCTTGGAGGCTGGTTATCTGGGATGGGAGGCTTACGTGGTGATGCCTGTGACCTTGGAGGTGGAGGAGAATGATGGGTGTACAGAGGAGTGAAGAAAGGCTGGGAGGAATAGAGATGTGGGAGAGGAGGGGAGGCAAAGAAAAAAAAGGAGGAAGGAGTGTTGGAGAAGAATGTAGTCTGTCCGCAGCAAAGGGCATCACCAAAGCCATTCCAGGAGGAACTAGATCCACCTCCTTCTCTCCTGGGCATGCTCCAAAGATCGTGTGACCTCTAGAGAGGACTCCAAAAGAAAGCACAAAAACTAGACAGTGGGAGGGGCAGTACCCAAAAGCCCTGAGTTTCTGAGCAAAATATTGAACGTTTCTGTGGTGAAATAGAAAGTTAACACGCTTAGGAAGAAAAAAGTGGTAATGATTCAAGGAAATATAATCACACACGGTTTCAGTTTTAATGGACATGGGAGGAGCTATAAAAGTAATCTATCTATCATCTATCAATAATCTATCTATCTATCTAAACTGTCTATCATGTATGTATCTATCCATCTATCAATCATCTATCATCTGTCGATTACCTATCTATATCAACTATCTATCATCAATGTATCTATCCATCTATCAATCATCTATTACCTATCAATTATCTATCTGTCTATATCAACTATCATCTATACATCTATCCATCTATCAACCATCTATCCAATTATCTATCATCTATCAATTATCTATCTATATCAACTATCATCTATACATCTATCCATCTATCAACCATCATCTATCTAATTATCTATCATCTATTAATTATCTATCTATATCAACTATCTGTCATCTATATATCTATCCGTATATCAATCATCTAATTATTTATCTATTATCTATCAATTATCTATGTCATCTATCATCTCTCATCTATCATATCTATCATCTATCTCTATCATCTATCTTTATCTATCTATCTATCTATATCTATCTATCTATCTATCATCTATCTAATCTGTCATCTATTTTTTAAAGGGCCATAAACTTGTTAACATATATATACACAGGCATTTTGACAAGTGTTTTCCTTGGAGAAGTGAGGATAGAAACTAACCTGTAGGAAGGGTGCCCTCTGCTGCCACTTCTTCAAAATAGCTCTTCTGTCTGGCCATACCAAGGAAAACATCCTAAAAGGTTCTTTGCCTTCTGGCTGCTGTCTACAAAAAATAAGTAGCATCTTTGCCTCTTAAAATATCTTTAAGATTTCTGTTTTGTAGACAGCCATGTTGCTACATTTTTCCATTTGGTTTTATTCTTTCCATGGTAACTGTAAAGTAAACATAACTAAGAAACAGACATTGGATACTTATGCAATACACAGAAAGCATTTCTTCCAAACTCTTCACTAAATAAAGTAAATCCTTTTCTAGGTGCACAAATCCATAGGTCAGAGGTCAATATTACCCCACCAGGAATAGCTCACCATTGTGGGCAGGAGGAAATGGCTTTATTTACTCCAGAGCACCCAGGAAAAGGTGCTGACCTTTACAACCAGCTCTGCTTGCTATTCCAGGGGAAAGCAGGAAGGGAGGGGCGGAAGGACAGACCATAAATGTTCTATGACAATTACTTGGCAGCACCGTTTCAAAGAAATAAGGGAAGCCTTTACTTGGCATTCTGTACTAAGCAGTGCGTGGAACTGGGTTGGTTCCAGCTCTAGACTGCCCACCCACACCTGGCCCCTCTGGGCATACTAAACACAGACAGGAATGACACTACTGCCCCAGGTGTTAGCCTGGAAACTTCCCTCCCTCCATGCATCATCCTTGCTTTCATCTCCGTAGTTGACAGATTCTCTGGGTATGTCGTGTGGACTTTGGGATCAGCTTCTGAGCTCTTGCTCTTCTCTGAAACATCACTGTTGGCTCACTCTTTAACTCAAGACTCTGCAGGGCTCTTGATTCTGAAATACTTGCAACTTCAGGGAGAAGACACTCCCTTGGCCAGCTTCATCCCAGCCTCTATCTGGGGAAAGAGGACTGGACATGCTACATTTTTGGGCGAGGTATTTATCTTCTCCAAACCTGTTTCCTCATCTGTAAAATGGGAATGATAAGAGAACTCACATCATCAAGCTTTTGTGAGAATTGTAACTGATAAAGGATAAATGTCGATTATTATAACATAGCAATAAATGTCGATTATTATACAATAGTAATAAAACAAGTATTATGGAATATTATTAAAGTTTTCTTTTTCTTTTTTTTTTTTTGAAACAGAATTTCGCTCTTGTTGCTCAGGCTGTAGTGCAATGGCACGATCTCGGCTTCCTGCAACCTCTGCCTCCCGGGTTCAAGCCATTCTCCTGCCTCAGCCTCCCGAGTAGCTGGGATTACAGGTGGCTGCCACTACATCCCGCTGATTTTTTGTATTTTTTAGTAGAGATGAGTTTTCAGCATGTTGGCCAGGCTGGTCTTGAACTCCTGACCTCAGGTGATCTGCCCACCTCGGCCTCCCAAAGTGCTGGGATTACAGGCGTGAGCCACCATGCCCGGCCCTGGACAGAGGACAAATATTAATATACGGGTATCTAGTGGCTGCGACCAGGCCAGAGGGAGGAAGTTTAAAAAATCAAGGGAAGGAGTTTTGTCCATATGTTAAGTTTAAAAATACAAAACATTAAGTCTGGAGATAAATAGACCAAATACTAACAATGGTTATCTTTGGCTTTTTTGTTTTATTTTCAGCTTTAAGTTCTTCTTTTTATTTTCTGTGGATACATAACGGATGAATATATTTATGGGTTACATGAGATATTTTCATACAGACATGTGATGTGTAATAATCATATCAAGGTAAATAGGACTTCCATCACCTAAAGTGTTTATCCTTTGTCTTACAAACAATTCAATTGTACTGTTTTATTTTAAAATGTAAAATTACATTATTTTTGACTATAGTCACCCTGTTGTGCTATCAAATATCAGGTCTATTCATTATTACTTTTTTTTTTGAGATAGCCTCACTCTGTCACCCAGGCTGGAGTGCAATGGTGTGATCCCGGCTCACTGCAACCTCCGCCTGCCGGGCTCAAGCGATTCTCCTCCCTTACTATCCTGAGTAGCTGGGATGACAGGCACATGCCAGCATGCCCAGCTAATTTTTGTATTTTTAGTAGAGACAGGGGTTTCACCACATTGGCCAGGCTGGTCTCAAACTCCTGGCTTCAAGTGACCCACCTGCCTCAGCCTCCCAAAGTGCTGGGATTACAGGTGTGAGCCACCACACCTGGCACTATTTTTTGTACCCATTAACCATGTCCACTTCCCCCCAATCCCCAACTACCCTTCCCAACCTGTGGTAACCACCATTCTACTCCCTGCCTTTGTGAGTTCAATTGTTTTAATTTTTAGCTCCCACACAAAAATGAGAACATGCAAAGCTTTTCTTTCTGTGCTTGGCTTATTTCACTTAACATAATAAACTCCAATTCCACAACAATGGCTATCTTTGAGGGGGGAATTTATAGGTGATGACTTTTTTTTCTTCTATTTTTCAAATTTTCTAAAAGAGTACTTTTTTAATACTTTTAAAATAAAAAATATGAAATTTTGTTGTTAAAAAGCCATCATTTGTTCTTTCTTTTCACTGACTTATACAATTAATACATGATTTTATTCTCAATCTAAAGCTTTCAAGCCAGAGGTAAGGCTAAAACCCCTCATGGACACATGCACAAACACGACTGCTGTCACACCAAACGCAGTCACTTCCCAGAGGTAGTCATGATATTAATTTTGTGCCGACCCTTCTAGATATTTTTCTATCCACTTATGTGTTACTGGCTCATTGATCAAGGACAATTTGTGACATGATTAAACACGCTTTATTTTTCTTCTTATCGTCTCTTCAGAACTTGTGGTGGGGGGTGATCATCTCTCGCCACTAGATGAAGAATAGGGCCTTTCTGGAGGCTCTCTGGCCAGTCATAGGTGATGGACACTTCCACATTTTCTTCCTTGTAAGACAGAGGGTCCATTTGGAAATTCTGAATATCCAATGTAAGGTACACAACAAACCGTCCTATAGCAGAGGGGAAAAACCTGAGCCTAAATACGATCAAAACTATAGATCAGTGGTTTTCAGTGTTGGTTGCATACTGGGATCATCTGTGGTAGTTTAAAAAATTCCTGTGTCTCAGTTCCCGCCACCCCCCCGCCTGAGTCTCTGGTATAATTACTCTTGGATTTGCCTGGGCTTCAGGGATTTTTATTTATTTATTTATTTATTTTATTTTTTTGAGACCCAGTCTCTGTTGCCCAGGCTGGAGTGCAGAGATGTGATCCCAGCTCACTGCAACCTCTGCCTCCCAGGTTCAAGTGATTCTCCTGCCTCAGCCTCCTGAGTAGCTGGGACTACAGGCACCCGCCAACACACCTGGCCAATTTTTGTGTTTTTAGTAGAGTCAGGGTTTCACCATGTTGGCCAGGCTTGTCTGGAACTCCTGACCTCAGGTGATCCGCCTGCCTCGGCCTCCGGAAGTGCTGGAATTACAGGTGTGAGCCACCGCACCTGGCCAGCTTCAGGGTTTTTAAGAGCTCCCCAGATAATTGTAGTGGGCTACCTTTGAGAATCACTGCTCCGGATTTAACACCCAATTTATAGAAAATACAGGGGAAAGGACAGAAGAACAGCATGGAGTGCACTAAGCAATAGCCACAGTAGGACACGCTATAGGACAAACACTCAGTTTCTTTATAAAAAGTTGTGAGAAAAAAAGGTGAGGAGGAGAGAGGAACCTACAGGTTAAAAGTGACTTACAAGAAATTCCTAATTGCAATGTGTAAAGAGATCTTTTTGGATTTTCAGGTGAACAAAGAAAACGTGAAAAGTTTTGCACATCAAACAGGAATATTTGAACATTCAGTAGATATTTGATATTAAGGATTGTTTTTAATTTTGAGGCTGTAATAATGTGGGGTTTTTTTTTAATTTTTTAAACTTTTATTTTAGGTTCATTGGTACATGTGCAGATTTGTTATACAGGTAAACTCGTGTTATGGGGGTTTGTTGTACAGACTGTTTTATCACCCAGGTACTAAGCCTAGTACCCAAGTTATTTTTTTCTGCTCCTCTCCCTCCTCTCCCTCAGTGTCTGTTGTTTTATTTTTAAAACAGTTTTTATCTTTCAGAGACATGTTGAAATAACTGAATGAAATATCTCCAGATTATATATCTGAGATTTACATGAAAAGAAGCCTATGAGAGGGAGGAGTGGGTGAGGGTGTAGATTAAAAAAAATGATTGGCCATGAGTTGATAATTGTTGAAGCTGGGCAATGGGTACATAGGGAACTCAGTATTCTATTTCCTCTATTTTTGTATGCCTAAACGTTTCCAAAATAAGAAGTTTTTCTGGAATGCTCAGTCCAAGATATTAACAATTTAGTGCTTAAAGATAGAACATCTTTTTCCTCCTACAGAGTGCAGTTCTTGGCCGTCTGCTTTTGGGGAGCCAGGTGTGACCATCTGTCCTGCTCCTTGCCCATCCCCACCGCCTCTCCGTTGCTGAGCGTTGCTTCCCAAGGCCAAGGTCAGAGGGCGCAGGAGGCATGAGGGCATTAGACCATTAGACAGCTCTCATCTACTGGGTGGCCTTGGGCTCCCACCCTGGCTGGTTTTACAGCTGGCTTTTCCTGGGTTTGGTCACTTTGCTTGTGTTATGAATCAATTCTGTTCTCCCAAAATACTTTTTTTTTTTACAGTCTCGCTCTGTTGCCCAGGCTAGAGTGCAGTAGCATGATCTCAGCTCACTGTAGCCTCTGCCTCCCAGGTTCAAGCAATTCTTCTGCCTCAGCCACCTGAGTAGCTGGAATTACAGGCACCTGCCACCATGCCTGGATAATTTTTTGTATTTTTAGTAGAGATGGGGTTCACCATGTTGGCCAGGCTGGTCTCGAACTCCTGACCTCAGGTGATCCACCCGCCTTGGCCTCTCAAAATGCTGGGATTATAGGCGTGAGCCACTGCGTGGTGGCTTTTGCCTGTAATCCCCAATACTTTGGGAGGCCAAGGCAGGTGGATCACAAGATCAGGAGTTGGAGACCAGCCTGGCCAACATGGTGAAACCCCATCTCTACTAAAAATACAAAAATGTAGCTGAGCATGGTGGCACATGCCTGTAATCCCAGCTACTCAGGAGGCTGAGGCAGGAGAACTGCTTGAACCTGGGAGGCGGAGGTTGCAGTGAGCCAAGATCGCACCACAGCACTCCAGCCTGGGCGACAGAGCAAGACTCCATCTCAAAAAAAAAAAAAAAAAAAAAGTACTCTACCCTATGAAACCTGTGTCATAACATATTAAATATTTTGCTCCCAAAAGCTAGTAGTCAGAATCTCTCTCTTTTTCATTGCCATATCCTCAGCATCTAACAGAGCATGGACATGGTATGTACCAATATTTTGTTGAATGTATCCATCGTATTTGAAATAAGCTTCTATGAGCTCTTTTTTAATTTCATGACCACATTTATTTAACCACACTGTCATACTAGGGTGCACTAGAGATTTAAATGGTAGGAAGACAGAACAGGAGATGCAAAAGATTAGAAAGGGCAAGAAGCACTTTGATTTATCAATACATGAGCACCATCCCCAGCACCCTGTCCCCCAACATCCCTTTAATGAAACGCTGGATTTGGCGGTGTGATATAGCACACACCAGTGGACTATGTTTCATTGGGCTGAATTAGTAAGTTAATGTCTATTTTGAATTCAGCATTTTGCATTACTGAACAGACAGCATGACATAACAGAAAGAAGTGAAGGAGCAGGTGGCAGTGTCTTAACTGTGTCCCTGCTGTCAGGCCTGAGGCCTCTTTCATTGTTGTTAAGGGGAATGCAATGCATACAAAGTTTCAGTTAGGCAAGATGAATAAGTTCTAGAGATCTGCTATACAACATTGTGTTAATACTGTATTGTACACTTAAAAATCTGTTAAGAGGGCAGATCTCACGTTACTTATTCTTACCACAATAAAAAAGTTGAATATATATGTTGTATATATAAAATATATAGAAGTTTTTATAAAACATAATTTTATAATTAATAAAATGTAAATTAACATATATGTGAGGTTTTAGAGGGAGACAGACATAGAATGGGAAATCCAGCTTCATCATGTAGTAAATGTGGAATGTGGATAAGTTAACTTTCTCTAAATTTAAATTTCATAACTTGTATGGTGAGGCTACCACCACCCACAAAAAAAGTTTAGTGGGAATAAATCAGATAATGTGCATGACGTGATTCAACTCAACAAGTACAGTACTTCCTTTTCTCTACAGAATATATGTATATGTATATATTTACCAAAAATAAGGCAAGAGATTTCATGTTTGAAATTCTAGCTATTTAAACATTTCAATCAACATGATTAAAATATCAACTTATAACACAGGGGTCTTTAAAATATTGTGAAGTCATAAGTAGTATACAATTATATATTGTTTTGATGAGTATATTTCCTTGTTCCTCTATAACCCCTTCTATTTCTTAAAAATTGCTTTCTAGAAAACAAACCTCTCCATGGTTGAAAAAGCAGCACAGTGCTCTAATAAGACCTCCTAGTTGAGTCCCACTGTAAAAAATAATAATAATAACAGAGTATACAATCAAAATTCATATAAAATATAGTGAGTTTTTCACAAAATTAACTCAGAATTTACAACCATAGTTTACATCATATTTAAAACATAATAGTACTAAACCATACCCATGTGGTTGATGTTGAAATCCTGAATGTACAATTCTAAAAAGTGTACACATAATCTCAATTCTATAATTTATTATAGCTAAAATACTTTCTAACTAAAATACATAAGGTGTAAACATAACTTGTTTTTTTTTTTTTTTGAGACAGGGTCTTGCTCTGTTGCCCAGGCTGGAGTGCAGTGGCGAAATCTCAGCTCACTGCAACCTCGGCCTCCTGGGTTCCAACGATTCTCCTGCCTCAGGTTCCCGAGCAGTGGGATTACAGGCGTATGCCACCATGCCCGGCTAATTTTTTTACTTTTAGTAGAGATGGGGTTTCACCATGTTGGCCAAGCTGGTCTCAAACTCCTGACCTCGTGATCCGCCCGCCTCAGCCTCCCAAAGTGCTGGGATTACAGGTGTGAGCCACCGCGCCCCACCACGTAAAATAATTTTTAAGAAACAGGCTAGCACTTTAGAGTCTAGATCACATCCTTTGAATACCCTGAATAAAGGCAAATTTTTATCTTTTGAAATTGGATTTAAGGGATTGCGAGATGAAGACAAGATTCTAACAGTTTCATGTAGCATTAACTTAGAACTCTCTAAACTACTGCAAATATTCTTTACTTGAGTTCCAGAGAAGCAATAATGCAGAATACAAAAATCAGATGAAAGATAAAAACCATTTCTTTTGTTGTTGTCTTTTTGTTTTTTTGTTTGTTTGAGAAGGAGTCTCGTTCTGTCACGCAGGCTGGAGTGCAGTGGCGCGATCTCGGCTCACTGCAACCTCCGTCTCCCCGGTTCAAGTCGATTCTTCTGCCTCAGCCTCCCGAGTAGCTGGGATTACAGATGCCTGCCACCATGCCCGGCTAATTTTTTTTTTTTGTATTTTTAGTAGAGACGGGGTTTCACCATGTTAGCCAGGAAGGTCTCGATCTTCTGACCTCATGATCCGCCCGCCTTGGCCTCCCAAAGTGCTGGGATTACAGGCATAAGCCACTGCGCCTGGCCCAAAAACAGAACGTTTTTTAAAAAAATAGAACATTTTTAAACCTGCCCAAACAATCTCAAAGCAATCCTTTTCCCTCAAAATACTTTAATGAGCTTATATTTTTCTATATGACATATAGAAAAGTGCATAAAATTTCTAACTTATAGAACTATTGTAAAGGGAACGTCCATGTAGTCACCATATAATTAATTGAAATAGATAAATGATTATACTGAGTCTTCATTTGCCAGCCTCCAAGATAAGAATCAGCTACTAACCTGATTTTTGAGATTATCAACGTAACTCTTTCTATACACATATCAAACTATGATTTACTTTAATCTGTTTTTAAACAACATACAAATGGAAGAATGCAGTATTTTTTAAAATTTTGTACCTGGATTCACTCATTCAAAACTATATTTGTTAGATTCAACCATGTTGTGTGTAGCTGTACAGTTCATTCATTCTCATTATTGTATACTGTTCCACCATGTTAATAAACCAAAATGTATTCATTTCTCTGTTAATGGATATTTGGGTTGTTTCCAGTTTGAAGCTCTTGCAAATAATGCTACTATATTATTGTATGTACTTCCTAGTACACATGTGCAAGACTTTTTTGGGAATATGTACTTTATATTAGAATTGCTGAGTTACAAGGTATCTATCTATACCTTCAACTTTACCAGATAATGTACACTGTTTACCAAAATAGTTGTACCAATTTATATGTCCACCTGGGGTGTATGAAAGCTCCTTTATCAATATATTAGATGTGGGTTGGTATTTCACTATGGTTTGAATTTGTACTTTCTTTACGACTAATGATGGTGGTCAACTTTACATATGTTTATTGACCATTTGGTGTTCTTCTGGGAAGTATCAGTTCATAAACATTTTCTCCATTTTTCTATCAGGTTGTCTTTCTTCTTTGTCTTTATCTTCCCACTCTAATATAAACTTCACAAGGACAGAGATTTCTGTTCTGTATTCCAAGCACCTAGAACAGTGTTCCTGGTCACAACAGGCTTTCAATAAATATTTATCAAATTAATGAATGGAATTTCTGGATAGTAGGTGGGGTATATACTTTGTAAATATCTTCACTCACTTTCAGGTTTTTTTTATCCTACAGTTCTTTTGAGGAACTGAAGTTATTTTCATCAAATTCATCAGTTTCTCTTCAGGGCTGGATTTTTGTGTCTTGTTTGAGAAATCATTTCTTATTCCAAGTGACTTTTTCTGTATTATATGCTGAACACTTTTATAAATTTGTCTTTCATATTGAGTGTTTAATCCAGCTTGGATCTACTATTTATATAGTTCCAAGTTCTCTTTGTTCCATATGATCTCCCAATTATTCCAGCACTATTTATTAAAATGCCTGTCCTTACCCACCAATCTGTGATACCCACTCTTCCATATATCAAATGCCTTTAAATGTACATTTCTGCTTCTGGGTTCTACTCTATTTCAGTTATCTATTTTTCTATTCCTGTGCCAATATCATAGCATCTTTTTATATTAGCTTTATAATATAGCAACAATTGATAGTGCAAATCCTCCTTTTTCAAGAATACCTTGACTGTATTTGGCCCTTTGCATTTCTGAATAACTTTTAAATCAGCTCATCAAAGTCAACAAAAAATACGTTGGAATTTTGACTGGTAGAGCATTGAATCTATAAATCTTTTTAATATCAAGTCTTCAATCAATGAATGTGGAATATCTCTCCACTTAGATTTTCCCAGACATATCTCAGGAATGTTTTAATCATTTTCCCATAGCTGTCATATATATCTTTTGTTGGATTTATTCTGAGGAATGTCATGCTTTTAATGCTATTCTAAATAGCATCCTTTCAAAATTTCATTTTCTATTTGATCCTAAAGTATAAAATTTATAATTTTGAATTTTAATATTAATATTTACATCTAGTAACATTGTACATTTTCTTATTGCAAATACTGTATCCATAAACTTGTAAAATTTTTCTAGATATACGATGTAATCTACTTTTAAGAACACTTTTTTCTTTTTTTTCAAGTTTTCCAATCCTTATACCTATTACTACTTTTCTTTTTACGTACCGTGCTGGATAGTATCCCTGGCACAATACTGACTATGTCACTAGTTTTCATTGATTCTGTGCTAGTCTTTTTTATGCTGAAAACTTCCTAAAACAAAGAGCGCGTGTATATTTACTAATCTCTATATTGACATAAGCCCTATGAAAACTCAACAAATATTTGTTGAAAGAGTAAAGCTATTAATTTTAATTTTAATTTTAAATGTTTTACATGACAAGAATAACATTGTAAAGAAATCTGATGATTCAGCTAGGAATATGCTCCACTGAAAGAAACAGAAAACCTAACAAAAGTGGCTTACACAATATGGATGTTGTTTATTATATCATTCAACAAGAAAATGAAAGATAAGTATCTGTTGGCATTGGTTCAGCAGCAGAAGGATGGTAGGCCAGATATATCTGCTATTTTTATGGCCTTTCCCTTATGGTCACAAGATGACTGCTGCAGTTCTGGGCATGACATCCTAGTGTAATAAAAGCAGGAAGAAACAGAGAAGAGGCGGCTAAGTCTGTCCTTTTGTGAGAAAGGCAGAAACTTTCCTAGATGTAACCAAAACTGACTTCGCCTTAGTTTTCATTGGCAAAAACTCGCTCATTTGGCTATCTCAGGGAGCAATTAAGTGTGGGAGCAAAACACATGACCGTTGAAATTAATTTCAACTTACCACCTGAGACCGGCCTCACTGCTTCTTCATGGTGGTACTCTTATCAAGATAGGCAGACTAGCAGATGTAAGTGCCTGCCACATGTGATACACAGTTTTTCCTACTGCTTTCTTAATTTCATCCTTAGAGAATACAATTAGAAATAAGCTGCTGTTACTGCTAACCAAAGATCTCCTCCAATGTTTCATTAATTTTACATATGAACTAGGAGATATTCCATTAAAGCCTTTGTTAGGAAATCTTAATTAGTTAAAAAAAAATCCTTACAGGATAAAAGGGATGCCTTTGAGATAGAATTTTAGTGACATCTCCAGTTTCTGGTTACATGGTATTGGTTAAGCTTCTGAAAAAATCAAATAAATCCACAAACTTTCCTGATATGAATCTAATCTCGTTAATTTTCCTTTTCATTCAATCAAAAAATATCAGCCAGTCTGTATAAGCCCACTGAAAGGTCTCTTAATTCAGTAGTAGTCTTACCTCAGGTATGCTCCATAAATGAAGAACAATCCCATCATTAGTCCATTTAAAATAAAGATTACACCAACATAAAAGCAAGCAGCGTCTCCCAATCCTTTGAAAAGATACAGATAATCAGTGTTTAATGAATATATGACTCTAAAGCAATTGGAAATAATTATCTCAGTGCTTTGCAATCAAGAGCTCATGAATTTGCTGAAAGCATTTGCTTTCCAGATTGCTGCTGTGTTTAATTCTTTACCCTTATAAGAGTTTGTGTGTGTGGGTGTATGCAGACACATATGTATGTATGTGTGTATATATATACACATACACATAAGTAAGCTCACCCTTAATGATGTATTATATAGTTACACTTTATACTTTTTATAATTGCATTTGTACTTTCCTCTAATGAATTACTATTATACTGTAATGATTTGTTGGGGATTCACATTTATTTAGATGATGCTGCTAGTGTTCAGTGTCTGGAACTGTCTGTAGAACCACTTAATGAATACAAAAGAAAATCCATTGCATTATTTTTATCTTTTGCTAGGCTCTAGGAAGAGTTAAGATATGGTTTTGACTTCAGGGTACAGCTTTAGTCTATACAAAATGATCCAGTCATTTGATCCATTATTATGTATAGCTAGAATCTTAGTATATTCCATGTAGAAGATCGTGCGTGTGTGTGGCAATATGTACTTTACAATCATCCCACATTTTTCTCAGAACAAGTTTATGATATTAGCTGGTATAAAAATACTTTTCATATGATTAAGAAAACAGAACATAGAATATTCAACTTGTCAAAGGTTAGTTCACTTTAACTGGCTGGAGCCAAGGTCTGAAGGCTGGCCTTCTGATTCCCCCTGTCTCTCTGGTCACTCCTTTCAATCAGTTCCAGTAACTTCTTTTGTTTTATGTACCACTCTTTAATACTGGACCACCTTAGGTTCTGTCATATGCCCCCTTCATTTCTCCATCTGCACATTCTCCATAAAGAAATTCTTCCACATCCATGGCTCCAATGATCTATATACAGATGACTCCAACTCTACATTGAATCCAGAACTTTCTCCTTATTCTTATACCCTGATAGCCACTTGATGTCCCCACTCTAAGGTCTCTCAAGTACCTCAAATTCATGCATACACAATGAAACATAACAATACAAACCTGCTGCTGTTCAAATGTTTCCTACCATTCAAAGGAGCTCAGTTACTTAAGCTAGAAACCAAACTGTGTTTCAGATGATTCTTCACTCACCTTCCCCTCTCTTACCAAACAATCACCAAGTCTTGTCCATTCTACTTCCAAAATCTCTCTCAAACCCAGGCATATCCACATTATCTTTCCTGCAATCACTTGCTGAGAACATAATAGTCTCCTACCTGGCCTCCCTGAACCTACTTTTGTCCCTTTACTAATATTCTTTCCATACCATTGACTAAATAATGTTTTAAAATGAAACTCTGTTAAAATTCTTCAATGGATAAAGTGTAAAATCCTTCACCAGTGCACGCCTTTCATGATCTGATCCTTGCTTATATTCCCAGCACCATTTCACATCATTTTTCTTCTCTATCGCTTCCAGGAATTCTAGCCTTCTTTCAGTTCTCTCTTGCTTCAGGATATTTGAATATGTTATCCCCTATTCTTAAAATACTTATCCTCTCTTACTCCCAATGTCGGTAATCTTATTTTCTTATTTGTAATATCCATCACAGTTGTAACTGCTAACGGCCCCCTTACAGCACAAACTCTATGAGGGTAAGGCCCCATGTCTAGCTGGTTCATCTCTGTGTCCCAAGTGCCAAACAATAACTTATCACTTATTGGGAATGTAACTAATACCATACTTAGGTGATCATTTTCACCACTCAGACAGGGTCACACCTAGCTGATTGAATCATTGCAAAGTATCTCATTTTATGAAGCATTTTCTCCAATCCTTTACATTGTACACAAAAAAGTATAATTGCCCCTCAAACATCCTCATCAATTCTATTTTTACTGAGGGAATCAGTAAAAAATGTAAGGAAAATAGATTTAGTTTATATTCCAAGCGTTGAATGTTGTTACAAACAAGTCTAAAAATTTATTCATAAAATATAATAAGTCATGTTGTTAAGAATTTGAAGAAATGCAGAAAAAACAACAGTGTTAGTGTTATAAAAAGAGATACATGTGGCTCTCAACAAGAGTCTCAGGGGACAGCACCATATTTGAATTATAAAAGTGCTGAAATGCAAACATCTTAAATGCAAGTGACCACTATGTATCCTGGAAAGCTGTTAGATGATTCCAAAAGTGGTTCTTTGACAAAGAAACCAATGTAGAAGATAAATAGGAAGAGTTTTATTAATACTACTCATGGACTATGAGCATATATAAAAAAGTATTGTTTCTAAATCAATCTATTATTGCATATCCGATTTTTAAATATGTATGCATAATTAAATTTATACATTAGCTATTACAGATAGATATTTGACTATTTAATCTATCCTCAAAATTTATATGTTGAAGCTACTCCAAAAAACATCTTTCTGTATCTTCACATTCTGAAATAGAAGACTAACTTATAGTCAAGATTGCCTTACAATGGGATATGTTAATACTCAAATTCCAAAATTTATACTCAAATTTGTAAGTACACAGCCTTCTCAGAAAACTACTTTAAAATGTAAAATACTCATTGAAGTGAGTCAGTTCTAATTTGTTTTAAATCAACAACAGTATTTTACAATAATTCTTAATATTATTCAATCATAATATTATTAAGTGTTTATGAATGTTTACAAATGACAACATTTTTGGAAGAAACATGCCTTCACAGCTTTGAACTTCATTAAGAGGTTCTATTCTGGTGACATTCCAGCAGGTCTTAGTTTCTAGTCCAAATAAATTCATTATTCCCATGGATGTGCGATACCAGGAGGCTATGATTACCTTTAAAAAGATAAAAACAAAGAGATAATGGAGGAAAATATATTCTCTTCATAATAATAATCTTTCCAAAATACCATTTTGTGATGGTTGCCTTAGACATTTTAAACTCTGAAAAATTTATTTAGATCATTTCACTTAGGAATCAGTCACTTCAAAATTATACATTATGCCTGTATATAGAAAAATATTATATATGTGGTAACCAATTCTGTAATATAAATAATAGTAAGTCAATATAAAAGTATATAATTAAAATATGGTGATTAATAGAAAAATACAAAGATTTATAGAAACATTTCATAATTCACTTCATTTAGATCCTTGAATTTATTCCTTCATAAAATATATAAAATATATTATAAAAACTGGAACAGAATGGAATAATAGCACCTGTGCCCATTACAATTTTAACCAAGCAGAAGATTTAATTGACCAATTGTTTCCAATCCGCAAGCTATTTTTAAAAGTTCAAAGACAAAGAAAAAATAACAACAGAAAAAAATTTCCAACAGAATGTTCATGTCTCAGAGGTTTTTTAATAATAACACTATACATTCTGGAAAACTAATGTGAAATCACCGGGGGGGATAAGTCAAAAAATAAAGAGTTGAAAAGAGAAAGTAAGCATCTCTTAGAGCTAACCATTTTTAATATTTTGGTGATTGGCCAGGTGCAGTGGCTCACGCCTGTAATCCCAGCACTTTGGGAGGCCAAGGCGGGCGGACCACGAGGTCAGGAGTTCGAGACCAGCCTGGCCAACATGGTGAAACCACATCTCTATTAAAAATACAAAAATTAGCTAGGCGTGGTGGCAGGCGCCTGTGATGCCAGCTACTCAGGAGGTTGAGGCAGGAGAATCACTTGAGATCGGAAGGCAGAGGCTGCAGTGAGCCAAGATCACACGACTGCTCTCTTGCCTGGGCGACAAGAGCGAAACTCCATCTCAAAAAAAAAAAAAAAAATGTTGGTGATTATCTTTCCAGTCCTCCCCCTAGGCATTTAAAACATGAAATTAGAGTTACTCAATACTACCTAATGAGATCACATTATCAATGTTAATGTAATATACATCACTGAACATCAGAAACATCTTTCCACGTTTCAGAAGTGTAGTTTTATTATGCAGGTTGACATAGTAGGAAAAGCATAGCTTTGATGTCAGAATTGAACTCAAATTCTGACTCTGCAAGTTATAGTTTCCATGTTCTCAAGTAATCCTTCAACGGCTGTCAATCACTTCACCTCTCAAATGAGTTTAATAATAACCATTCTACAAGAGAAGTGAGATAAGCACTCACATGTACAGTCATATGTCCTAAGTACAGTGCTGGCACATAGTATGCAGTGAATGCTTTTACCTTTTTAAAACATTCTGTTCTAAACTTACATTTTTATTTGTAAATGAGAAGTTAATCCCCTGTGAAATTAATCTCGCAGGGGGAGCGAAGCGACGGTTGCTGGGAAGCGCGCGCCACCCCTTCTCTCCCTCCCATTCTTCGTCCTCCCCTCCCGCGCCACCCGTTTTTCCTCTTTCTCCATTAATAACAGCTGGGTGGCTAGGGGAGGAGGGAAGGTGGCCCCGGCGGAGTCTGGGCGGGCGCCTCCCACTCAGCCGCCAGTCGCCATGGGAGCCGGAGGATGGCGGAGGTAGCAGCGGCCGCCCGAGAGGAGGCGGTGCCGAAGCCCGGGGCGCCAAGCGCGGCGGCAGAAAACGGCAGCGGCCCGTCGTGGCGCACCAGAACCGAAACCAGCCGCGGTCGCACGGCCACCTGAGCCGCCCCTTCCTGCTGGAGCCAGCGAGGGGTGCCTGCAGCCGGGACACCTTCCTCTCCGCGTCTCCTCGTCTCCCGCGCCCGCGTCAGGCAGCCAGCCTTGCCCACCGCCCCGAGAGGAGCGCGCCGGGCGCCGACTGCCTCTCGGGGCGCCGGGCGGCGGCCCTGGACGTGCGCGGGCCTCTCTGGGCCGGCCGCGGCGCCTCGGCCCTGCCCTCTAGCTCCCGCGTTCGCTCCTGGCCTCTAGGCTCTCGGGGCGCAGCGCGCGGACGGGTACGGGGCAGGGCGGCCATGAGCGCCAAGCAGAGCGGCTTGGCCGCCGCTAACGGCGCACGCGCGCGTACTCGGGCTCGGATCTACCTTCCAGTAGCAGCGGACCAGGACCAGGGCCGGGGGCCGGGAGCCAGGGGCCGCCGCCGCCGCCGCCGCCGCCGCGGGGAGGTTCCCGGCTCAGGTGCCCAGCGTGCACCAGCCCAGCGCCTCGGGCGGCGCCGCGGCGGCCCCGGCAGCCTCGCGCAGCTGTTTCCTCGGGGGGTGCGTGGCGTCGGGGGCCCGCGCGGCGCAGTCCTTCAGCATCCCGAACAGCAGCAGCGGCCGCTACGGCTCGCAGGACTCGGTGCACAGCAGCCCTGAGGATGGCGGCGGCCGGTGGGCGGGAGCCCCGGCGGGCCGCGCCTGGTGATCGGCTTCTTACTAGCTCACCTCTCACCGCACATGTTTGGAGGTACGGACCCCTCTCCACGCGCCCGCGCTGGGTCCTCCCGCGGCTGCACGTGGGGCGTGGCCGCCGGCTATTTTTACCCTTCTCCTTTTCTCCTTCGGCCGGGGCTCCGGGGGCTGCTTCCCGGCCCAGCCCGCGCCGGTCTCCATCCTGGGAAGAAACCGGGCACTTAACACCTGCGGTGTGGCTACCGCGTAGACACGTGGTTTTGTTTTTAAACATCGTGAGCACCCGCACATCAGCGGCTGCCCAGTAGAGATAGTCTATTTTCCAGTGAGTTGACTGGAGCAAATGTTGTTTTACAGCAAACCCACGAAACAGCCCTTGTGGTTGTGGCTTTTAGTACCAGGAAGTCAGGAGGAGACCCGTTGCTAAGTGTAGTTCTATCTGGAGACTCGAGTGGGGAACAATTTTTAAAAGCCCAAAGTCAAAGGGTCTCAAATGGACTCTGAGTTACCATCTTTGGACCGACTTTTAATATAAAGCTGTAATCCTGAAATCTGTGTCAGTAGTCCCACTTACTATGTCACTTTAATTGGATGAATGCGTTAATGAAAAGTTTGTTTTTAAACCTCACTAAACTGCTACTTAAGATCACAGTTAATGTGAGTCCTGCTTAATTTGGAAAGCATTTAAAAAATGGAAAAGTTTCTTAAGGAAGTAAAAATTTTGCACATCTGCCTGCAAGGTACAGTAATTGGCTAGGTTCTTTTGAAGAGCAGTGTTGACTAGAGTTAAGGAAAAGTCAGTTGTGAAAAGTGGACATTTTTAATAGCAAAATGATGTGCTTTACTATAGAAACAGGAGGAACGGTGCGTTATCCTGGGGAAAATGAATTCTTCAGTTATGTTTTATGCTGATCTACTTTATTGCAAAACACTAATAGTAAATGAATCAAGACCACCTCCCCTCCCCACTTTATGAAAATAAATAGAAGTATAGAAGATAAGCATTCCCATTTCATCGCATTATGTATCTGATATTAGAAGAATTCGCAACTGAGCACAGATGAGCAGCGAAAACACCGTCCCCTACATTTTTGTGCCTCTTTTACTTATATATTTGTAAACGTAGAAACTTTGAGTGGAGGCTTAGTAAAGTGGAATACGTAGTAATTTATCTGTTCTGATGTTCTGTACTATCAGCATACACGCCAGCATAAATTAAGAATAGGAATGTCATGTTTCGTTTTTCCCATCTTTTTAGTAACGCTTTGTACATTCAATATGGAACGACGCTTGACTTTTAATTAGCTACCTTGTTTTAAAGTAATGTTTGCTTCTTAAAAATATTCATCCCTCTTAAAGTTGGGCCATTTTTAAAAGTCATTTGCTTTTGAGTAAAAGAACTGTACTGGTGTCTTTAAAGTGATTTGATCACAACTAACCCAGCAGTTGAAGTTGCTGTAGTCCGCACTGAAGAATATAAAAGGCAGTTTCTGAGAATTGGTGATTAGTGCGAGAATGAAGGGCAAACTGGTTTTTAATATTTATCTTTATCTTTTTAAAGTGAAAATTTGCATTTAGCAGTTATCAAAAGATGAATATTTAAGTTTACTAAAGAAGGGTACGAGACCACGGTGAAACCCCGTCTCTACTAAAAATACAAAAAATTAGCCGGGCGTGGTGGCGGGCGCCTGTAGTCCCAGCTACTCGGAGAGGCTGAGGCAGGAGAATGGCGTGAACCCGGGAGGCGGAGCTTGCAATGAGCTGAGATTGCGCCACTATACTCCAGCCTGGGCGACAGAGCGAGACTCCGTCTCAAAAAAAAAAAAGAAGGGTGAATAGGAAAAGCCTTGTCAAGTTAATAGTTAATATTTATTTAATATGCTGATTTTTAAAAATTCATTTTCTAAGAGCTGATAATTCCCTTTGAGAAACGTTGTATTTCTATGGGTTTATTTTGTTAAGTAAATGCATTCTATTCAGAGCAAGAGACAGTTGAGCGCCATGCTGTTCCTAGTAAGTAAGTAAAAATACCTAGTTGCTTAAGGTTGGAGATAAAGCATTTATCTTTTTTCTTATCTAAGTTCTAGATTTGTGCACTCATTATAGTTCTTTTAGTGCTTTTGGGGTTGGGTGACTGGGGCCTAGTAGTACAGTGACACTTTCTGAGGAACTTATAGCAGCCTTTCTTACTTGGCTTTCTGGAGAGAATTGTGCCGTAGTGTGCAATGAATTTTAACTTTTAGCACCAGCGCATTTAGGACGGTTTTAATTATGTATCATTCTTGGAACAATTGAGAAAAGTTACTGAAATAATTTCCTGTGTTTGGTGATTCAGATGAGGAACCTCAGTTGAGAATTGCTGGAAAGGGATCAGAGAAATTACCTGTTCTTATTATATGACAGGATCAGATGAAAGTGCCACATCCTGAAATCTCTGTTAAGACAGGGAGATGAAGTACACTTATGTAAAAACCCATCTTTTTTTTAAAAAAATTTTTATTTTATTTTATTGTTATTATACTTTAAGTTTTAGGGTACATGTGCACAACGTGCAGATTTGTTACATATGTATACATGTGCCATGCTGGTGTGCTGCACCCATTAACTCGTCATTCAGCATTAGGTATATCTGCTAATGCTATCCCTCCCCCCATCCCCCACCCCACAACAGTCCCCAGAGTGTGATGTTCCCCTTCCTGTGTCCATGTGTTCTCATTGTTCAATTCCCACCTATGAGTGAGAACATGCGGTGTTTGGTTTTTTGTCCTTGTGATAGTTTACTGAGAATGATGGTTTCCAGCTTCATCCATGTCCCTACAAAGGACATGAACTCATCATTTTTTATGGCTGCATAGTATTCCATGGTGTATATGTGCCACATTTTCTTAATCCAGTCTATCGTTGTTGGATATTTAGGTTGGTTCCAAGTCTTTGCTATTGTGAATAGTGCCGCTATAAACATACATGTGCATGTGTCTTTATAGCAGCATGATTTATAATCCTTTGGGTATATACCCAGTAATGGGATGGCTGGGTCAAATGGTATTTCTAGTTCTAGATCCCTGAGGAATCGCCACACTGACTTCCACAATAGTTGAACTACTTTACAGTCCCACCAACAGTGTAAAAGTGTTCCTATTTTCTCCACGTCATCTCCAGCACCTGTTGTTTCCTGACTTTTTGATGATTGCCATTCTAACTGGTGTGAGATGGTATCTCATTGTGGTTTTGATTTGCATTTCTCTGATGGCCAGTGATGATGAGCATTTTTTCATGTGTTTTTTGGCTGCATAAATGTCTTATTTTGAGAAGTGTCTGTTCATATCCTTCGCCCACTTTTTGATGGGGTTGTTTGTTTTTTTCTGGTAAATTTGTTTGAGTTCATTGTAGATTCTGGATATTAGCCCTTTGTCAGATGAGTAGGTGGCAAAAATTTTGTCCCATTCTGTAGGTTGCCTGTTCACCCTGATGGTAGTTTCTTTTGCTGTGCAGAAGCTCTTTAGTTTAATTAGATCCCATTTGTCAATTTTGGCTTTTGTTGCCATTGCTTTTGGTGTTTTAGACATGAAGTCCTTGCCCATGCCTATGTCCTGAATGGTATTGCCTAGGTTTTCTTCTAGGGTGTAAAAACCCATCTTAGTGGCATTGCCTTACTGAGATTTTTACCTATATTTTAGTGGATGGGTTATTAGGAAAACGATAGAAGCATGTTTCTCATCATCTTGAGATTTAGGGAGCTAGATGAAGAATCTTATAATTTAAAAAGTTAGACTTGACTGTACTTCACATTTACTTAATTTTTTAGTATCTGTTACAGCATTATTGTGTTTATTCAGTTACACGTTGTGTAAATGGTTATATACAAATAACTCCATCTGAAAATTGATAAAAGAATTATTTCAGAATTAATGAAAAGTTCATATTGTTTTTTGTAAAACTGTTGTTTTAATTGTTGTTTATATTATTAATGTCTCCTAATAAGAAAATATGGTACTAATAAGATTCAAAATTATTCTCTTGTGAGCTGTCATGTAATTTATAGAAAATGAAAAACAGTCCCCCCCTTTTATTTTTAACACTTAAGAGTCTAGCAAGTGGAATTGTTAGTAGTTCCCTCGTAATGAATTGCCATATTGAACTAGGAAGTTTTCTGTGTTGGTTTTATGTTTTGCTGTCTTTTGGACATCTATTTTGGCTATATACACTCTTATTCTCTCTAGAGAACTGGAAGAAAAATGCCTAATCCAGATATTTCAGTGTATAGAAATTTCCTAGAATTGAGTTGCCGGACATCAGAATATGATTATATAGGAGTTTTTAGGTGAAGTAAATCTTGTCCTTGTTACTCTTTTCAGACTGAGGAGTGTTAAAGTGAACAGACGCTTTCTTGACTACTGCTAGTGTTGTCCATCACCTTTGTTTTAAAACAGGTCTTAAGCGTATTTCCTAATATTTAAAAATCTTGATGGTATCTTAGGGTTTGTTTGGCTTTAATTTACAAATACTTTTTTTTCCACTATCAAGTAGCTATTGTTCGTAAGAGCATAATATGAGTGGTAAAATAGCCTTTAATGATGCAGCAAGGATGGGGTAGATGAATTGGGCTATAGAAATATACCAACACATGGAGATTATTTCCAGAGAAATCGTGTGGACTTCTATAATGTATCCTTCAGTCCGGAAGTGAAAATGTAAAATGACTTAATCTAAGACAGCCAGTGGTGTTGGGTTGCTTTTGGCCTCCTGATTTTCTTGAGCTTTTTTGGGTGTGGCTTGCTCATGAGTATTTCAGTAGTCTGATTGTGATTCAGGTGCCTTGTTACTTGTGAAACATGTTTTCTTATATTGAAGGAGTGTGGGTTATCTCTTAAAACTGAATATGTTGAATAAGACCTGTATTTCTAGGAAGATTTGTCTTAATTTTTAAGGCAGATGTGAAGTTTTATGGTGTTATCTTCATCAATTAACCATTATGGAATCTGTCTCAGTTATCACTTCTTACCAATATCAAGTGCCAAAATGTTTGAATTTGGGATACTGTAATTAATCTACTTCCTATTCCTGAATGTTATTTTGTGCCATTGAAGGCTTTTACGGGGAGTGGCAGAAGAGGAATGTTTGCCTCTAAGAAAAATGAGCCTTCTAACCACAACCCCTGCCACTCCTGAAGTAATAAGAATTTTGGTGGTTATTGTTTCTCACTTGTAATTTCATACCTTCGTGTTATATGTTTTGCTATGTGTAAGTGTGGCCTGTGTCATGGAAGTTTCTGCTTTGGGAATTTTTTGGAACTATTCTTGACTGCAAGGTGGGGAGGATTGGTGAGTTGCACAGGGCATCACCTGATCTGAGAGCAGTGTGACCTAAGAACCTGGTATTTTGATGCTTTGCTGGCTGGTGCAGTGCCCAAGGGAGTAAGAGCCCTGTTGTTGTAAGGTAGTGTCTTACTCCCTCAGGCACATCTCCAGCAAGTCTCTTGCTCTCCTCCAATTTGATTGCTTTGCCTGGTGACCAGTAAGTAAGTTCTTCTGGTTGCCAAATATCATTAATTAGATATCAGCTTTTAAACTATTTATTATTATTTGGGTTTGTAAGGAGAATTGCCCTAATATTAAACTTATTACATGTAGTAAGTATTATGTCAATTGGGTATATTGGCAAATGTGTTAAAAGAGAGTGTAGGAACTGCTTTATGTAGCAAATTACTTCCTAAGTTTTACCTTATGTAAATATTCTTAAGAACTATTGTCTATTTGAAATGTTAGTCTGTGTTTTAATTTTGCGCATACATGACATTTGTTTAGAAATTGGACAAAACATAGGCCTTTTTGTGAACAAAGGGTTCAGAAATACCTTAGGTTCTGATTTTATTCATTTTCTTTTTTTAATTTTATTCATTTTCTAAGCTGCTTATTCACAAATGACTACAAATTTAGTGGTTCTAAGCAACACATTTATTACCTCGCAACTTCTATGGGTCAAGAGGCTGGGTACAACTTAGCTGTGTCCTCTGTAAGACTGCAGTCAAAGTGTAGGCCAGGGTGGGGTTGTTATCTGGAGACTCAACTGGGTAGAGGTCTGCCCCCAGACTTCCTTGGGTTATTGGCTGAATTCATTTCCTTATGTCTGTTCGGTTCAGAGCAGCTTGATTCTTCAAAGTCAGCAAAGGAAGACAGTCTATCAAAGGTGAACTGGTGCTATGTTCTTACATAATCGTCTACATGTAATCACATACTACTCATTGCCTTTGCTGTATTTCATTGATTAGAAGCAAGTCATAGGTCCAGTTCATGTTCAAGGGAAGGGAATTATACAAAGGTTTAAACACCAGAAAGTGTAGGAATCAAGAATAGTCACATCAGTTCTGTCTGCCACATGGATTATAGACTTAGATTGACAGCTGAACATGTAACTTTTTTTTAAAACTCAGTTTTTATTTACTTTTAAAAAGTTGTACTAATGCATATGGTAAGTATAGTATTTATAAACATGAATTGAGCCCCTTTTAGGGGCTGGGCATTGTAGATATTCAGGGTTCAAATGTGGGGCTTCTTTATGCACTGCTCAACTCTCCATTGAATTTGAGATATGGATATATGTGATTATTATACAGTGCAACAAATTCAGTGATAGAACTGTTAACAAAATGCTTAGTGAAGTGTCTTTGTCTAGGCTAGTCAAAAAATGCTTCACAGAGGAGGATACATTTGAACTGTATTTTGAAGGATTTAGAAGTTTTATGGAGAGAGGGCACTATAGACTAAAGAAAAATCCACAAAAGCTTGGGTTTTGATAGGGCATACTGAAAAGTTAAATATGTCTGGATTGTAGGGTGCATAGAGGAATGATGAGAACCTGAAGCTAGAAAAATCGAAAGTGGAGTCAGTTGAAGGATTTTATAGTGCTGTAGGTTTGTTGTATCTAATGAAGTTTGAAAGCAGGGGGAGTATCATGATTAGGCCATTGGGCACAATTAACGCTCGTAGTTTACATGGATGGCGACCTTCTCTAGTGGTTCAGACTCCAGGCTGTATGCAGCAACCCTGATCAGGATTCAGTTCTTAAGGAGGAGAGTGTGATAGCAGGAGAATAAGTTAGGATTCTTTTAAAATATAACTGATAGAAGATGCCTACGTTGAAAATATGGCATTGGTGAGAGAGAAGAAAAGTTAGATTTGATTGAGGTTTCTAAGGTAGAACTGATAGAATTGAGAACCTGGGTACATAATGATGTCTTTAACCAGTATTAAAGCTGAAAAGAACAAGTTTTAGGAAATGATAATGAGTTCCTTTTAGGCCTGTTAAATTTGAGTGGCTATAGGATTTCCATCTGGATAGAAGTATCCTTTAAGTGGTTGAAAACATGAGTCTCTAATTCAGGATATTACAAAAAACTGAGAAATCAATTTGCAGGTTATAAATGATTCCCGAAAGTGGATAAGATTACTAAAGGATGAATATAGATTGACGAAAGACAAGGATGGGATCCAGAGGAGCAAGTATTTTAAGAGACAGGCAGAGGAAGAGGCCAGCAGTTAGAATTCAACCAGAGGGAAAAGAAGTTTTTTAAAACCTTTTTTTTAAATTATAAAAATAATACCTCTTCACTAGAGAAAAACTAACATACAGAAAAGCGGTGGCTCACGCCTGTAATCCAGCACTTTGGGAGGCCGAGGCGGGCAGATCACGAGGTCAGGAGATCTAGACCATCCTGGCTAACACGGTGAGACCCCATCTCTACTAAAAATACAAAAAAGTAGCCAGGCGTGGTGATGGGCGCCTGCAGTCCCAGCTACTCGGGAGGCTGAGGCAGGAGAATGGCGTGAACCTGGGAGGCGAAGCTTGCAGTGAGCCGAGATCACACCACTGCACTCCGGCCTGACAGACAGAGTGAGACTCTGTCTCAAAAAAAAAAAAAAAAAAATTCGCAAATCGCTTGTAATCTTACCACTAGAAATAACCAGAAAAAAGTGTTAATGTCTTTTATTTATGTATTTGTTTTAGACACAAAATTTGGAACATTCATTTTTATATTGTTTTGATTTTAACCTTTCTGATGTTCTAATACAAAGTTTTAAAGCTACACATTTTCCTCCAAGAATTCCTTTACCTGAATCCCACTGATTTTGAAGTGTTCTTGTTAACATTCAGTGAAAAATGTATTTTAATTTCCCATATGATTTCTTCTTGATCCATGGGTTACATATTCTTTGATAAGGTGCCCTTTCCATTTCCACCAGTTTCTAACATCACATTAAAATTTTTTGTAACATGATTTTAAATTATTACCCAGTATTCCAAAAATCACTCAAATATTTAATGAGGACCCACTCTTCCGGACACTATTCTGGGGGTACAGCAGTGAAGAAATAAGATAAAAATCCCTGCTTTTAGGGGCCTTATTATTCTATTTGGGAGAGATAGTAAACAAGTAAAATACATAATATGTTAGGGCATTGAGTGTAATGGAAAAAAATGGAGTACAAAAACTGATAGAGATTATGGGGTGGACACCTATCTATAGTTGCTATTTTAAATCGGGTTTTAAGGATGACCTCACTGACAAGGTGACAATTCAAGCAGAAAGTGAAGGAGCAAGCCATGAGGATCTCTGGGGGAAAAACATATTCAGGCACAGGGAGCAGTAACTGTAAAGGCCCTGAGGCATGAGTGTACCTGATACGTAGGTTTACTATAGCTGGAGTGCAGAGGGCTGTAGAAGATGAGAGCATAATGGGGTGGCATGAGGTTGGGACAGAATCATAAACTGCCTCATAACCACTGACCTGTGGTTTCTGGCTTTTGTTTTAAAGAGGGATGGGGAGACACTGGAGTATTTTTGTGCAGAGGATTGACATAATCTGACTTGGGTTTTAAAGGATTACTCTGGCTATTGTGTGAGGTGGCAAGAGTCAGCAAGGAGGCAGAAATCCAGATGAAAGATAACAGTGGCTTGGACTAGGGTGGCAGTGCTGGAGGTGCTAAGCGGTGGCCAGATTCTGGATATCCCGTGTTTTGAAGATAGAGCCACCTGGATTAGATGTGGAGGTATGAGAGAAAATGAAGAGTCTAGGATTTATTTGGTTGTTCCTTACGGTTGAGCATTTAGTTTGTTTGCAGTTTGTTACAGTTATAATAAAATACTGTTGCTGTGAACACCCTGGTAAGCAAATTTTTACAGTGTTTTTTTCTTTTTGGATGGAGTCTCGCTCTGTCGCCCAGGCTAGAGTGCAGTAGTGCGATCTTGACTCACTGCAACCTCTGCCTCCCAGGTTCAAGCGATTCTTGTGCCCTAGCCTCCCAAGTAGCTGTGATTACAGGTGTGCACCACCATGTCTGGCTAATTTTTGTATTTTTAGTAGAGACTGGGTTTCGCCATTTTGGCCAGGGTAGTCTCGAACTCTTGGCCTCAAGTGATTTGCCCACCTCAGCCTCCCAAAGTGCTGGGATTACAGGTGTGAGTGCCCTACCAGTTCTTAGAAATTTATCAGTGACATGGGATTGCCAGAAACAAAGATATGCTTTTGTTCAAGGCATTTGATCTTTATTGCCAAATTGCTCATTAGAAATGAAAACAGCTTCTAGCAAGGTGTAGTCTTTAGGACTATGTAAAATTTTTTAACCAATAAAAACTTGTGAGGTTTTTGATATTTATAAGTGCAGCTTGGTAGATATATTTCGAGTAATATCACCTGTCAGGGTCATTATTTCATTCAGGGCTCTTTTTTTTTTTTTTTTTTTAGCAACGAAAAGATTTAGTGCGTCAGAAAATTATAGGTGTATTCAGTCATTTGAATTTCATAGGTTCTGACCATGTGGAATATCCTAATTTTTGCTTGAATTGCGATTAGTGTGTAATAGTTCTTTAATTTACCTATTTATATATGAGCTGAGGAAAAAAAAAAGAACAAAGAAGCCATATATACATAATGGGTTATTTATTATGTGTAGTATGTTTCAGAGAGCCAGTGCTCAGTTGAACAATACATTTTGCTATTTTTGTTGGTTTTTAATTTTTTTCTACTGTTACCTCTATTCTGTTCTTCCTCATTTTGTAAAGTTAATTTTGTTCTTTATCCTAGCTTCTTAGTTCTTTTATTTTTTATTTATAATTTTTTAATGATAAAAGTGTTTAAGGCTGTGTTTACTTCTCATTACATGTAGTCACTTCCCATAGCTTTGGATACTTACCATTTTCATTATCATTGAGTACACATTTTTTTTCTTTTAAAAGTCAGTTCTATCGAGGAATAATCATGTTAACTGCATTTTGATATTTTCTTTTACTTGGAAGTTATTTTAAAGCGTGGCTTTATTGTGGTTATCCTTACTACTACCCTATTGTTACTTCTAGTGTTAATTAAGAAATATTGCACCGTGGCTGGGCACTGTGGCTCACGACTGTAATCCCAGCACTTTGCGAGGCCGAGGTGGGTGGATCATCTGAGGTCAGGAGTTCGAGGCCAGCCTGGCCAACATGGTGAAACTCCATCTCTACTAAAAATACAAAAATCAGCCAGGCATGGTGGCAGGTGCCTGTAATCCCAGCTTATTAGTGGGTGCTGAGACAGGAGAATTGCTTGAACCTGGGAGGCGGAGGTTGCAGTGAGCTGAGATCGCACCACTGTACTCCAGCCTGGGTTACAGAGCAAGAGCCCATCTCAAAAAATATAAAAGTATTGCACCATGGTCAGAGAATCTTAAGTCTTTCAGTTGTAAAGGGTAGAAGCATAACTCAAAATAGCATTAGGTGGAAAAACTGTATATTGTTTCAAATTATTGAAAAGGATCCTAGGGTAACTTAGAGAATTGAAGGAACAAATGCAGGAACCAAGGCCCCTGGAGCTGAAATTTAGAGAGAGAGGGAGGGAGGGAGAGAGAGTGTGTGTGTGTCTTTGTGTCTGTGTGTGTCTGGGATTGCACGTGTCAGCCACTGCCCCCAGGCAGTATGGGCCTTCTTTAAGCTGGGGCCTTGAGACTGTCTGTACTTGCAACTACATGTGATCTTTCAGGCCTGAAGGGAGTACCTTTCTCTACCTCCAGCAGAAAGGACTCAGATTAGCTCAGTTTGAGTTCTTTGTCTGTCTGTAAATTACAAAAGCAGAGCTGGGATGTACTTTATTTCCAGGCTGTATTCTGTTATTGTGGGGAAGAGTTTAAGTCTTCAAGTCATATTTCTTGGGCTGACCTTAAGCAAGTTTCTTAGTTCCTCTGTACCCCCATTTTCTCATCTCTAGAATCAGGCCAGGCGCATTGGCCTGCACCTGTAACCCCAGCACCCTGGGAGGCCGAGGGGGGCAATCGCTTGAGCTCAGAAATTTGAGGCCAGCCTGGGCAAAAATACAAAAATTAGCCAGGTGTGGTGGTGCATGCCTGTAGTCCCAGCTACTCCAGAGGCTGAAGCAGGAGGATCGCTTGAACCCAGGAGGCTGAGGTTGCAGTGAGCCAGGATTGCATCACTGCACTCCAGCCTGGGCGACGGAATGAGACTCTGTCTCAAAACAAGACAAAAACCTGCTTTTGTAGTATTGTGAGGGTTAAAATAGTCCACATACTTCATACCTTTATACTTTTAACTATTGAACGAACCTCTTCAGTGAATGAAAAAATTAAAACATCCAAGATTTATGCCCCACTTCCAGTCTCACCCTCCTCAGAATGACCATGTGCTTTACTCTGATACCATATTCCTTTCTCTTCCCAACTGCTCAGACTTTGCAAAAACAATCCAGTTTTCATTATTTTTATAATGTGTCTTCCTTATATTTACAGAATTCTCCCCTGAACATTTGAATTTTTTTCAGCACATTTACTATGCCAAACACATGGTAAAAACTTTGTAAATATTGAATGTTTCCCAAAATGTATTTGATAACTACATTATTATGTTTTAAGATAAGATTATTATCAGAATTATTGCCGTGTTTAAATTATCTATAAAAATGTATTGCTCTAGAAAGAAGTGGTAGGCTGTGTTTTTATTTGTATAATGTAAATATAGGTAAATTAATTTTTGAACCAAATAGCTATAATGTAGATTATACAAATGGAGGCAGTTATAAAATTGCCTTAGAAGTAAAATTATACTGTGCTTATAGCTCTTTTATAACCATTTGAATGTGTTACAAAGTGTTATCAATGTGAGTGTGTTTTGTGGGTGGTTGGAGATGGTTGGAAGGATGGTTGATAAGGTAGGTCAGTATTTTCATTAAGT